>NC_141687.1:923375270-923975270 GCF_964263255.1 Lissotriton vulgaris | reverse complement strand
CATGGACGTCCCCTTTTATGCGCAACTAGAGCGCGAGGAATCCCAGCCACACACAATATAGCCGCCTCTATTTTGGACCCGGGACCAACTCCACAGTGTCAATACTCGGCTGGGAGAGGCCCTGGGCTGCGGGGACGAGGGGGAAGGAGTTAGCAGTAGAAAGCTTCTTTAATGAAGCAATTTAGGCAATGCTGCTATTCAGTTTTAAAAAGCGCTGATTTTCGCAGTATTTCAGTTAATAACAAAGTTAAAAGCAGAGCAACACAACCTCCCGGCTTCCGCCTCAGGAGGGACACAGACACTCAAACAGTCGAGCGCAGGGTCAAGAGAAGCCCCTTTTATGCGCAACTATAGAGCGAGGAATCCCAGCCACACACAATATTGCCGCCGCTATTCTGTACCCGGGACCAACTCCACAGCGTCAATACTCGGCTGGGAGAGGCCCAGGCCTGCGGGAGGAGGGGGAAGGAGTTAGCAGTAGAAAGCTTCCTTAATCAAGCAATTTAGGCAATGTTGCTATTCAGTTTTAAAAAGCGTCGATCTTTGCAGTATTTCAGTTAATAACAAAGTTAAAAGCAGAGCAACACAACCTCCCGGCTTCCGACTCAGGAGGGACACAGACACTCAAACAGTCGAGCGCAGGGTCAAGAGAAGCCCCTTTTATGCGCAACTAGAGAGCGAGGAATCCCAGCCACACACAATATTGCCGCCGCTATTCTGTACCCGGGACCAACTCCACAGCGTCAATACTCGGCTGGGAGAGGCCCAGGCCTGCGGGAGGAGGGGGAAGGAGTTAGCAGTAGAAAGCTTCCTTAATCAAGCAATTTAGGCAATGTTGCTATTCAGTTTTAAAAAGCGTCGATTTTTGCAGTATTTCAGTTAATAACAAAGTTAAAAGCAGAGCAACACAACCTCCCGGCTTCCGCCTCAGGAGGGACACAGACACTCAAACAGTCTCCTGTCCTAGTTACTAGTGGACTGTTGCACTCATTGTGCCACCCACCAAAGTAGTTCTGTAAGATATGTGTCCAGGCTTGCCACTGCAGCCTGGGTGTGCATTTGTAATCAGCAATTTGTACCTACCAAAACACATTTTTCACAGGCCTAACTCTTCCTGTTTATAATATTTATAAGTCACCCTAAGAACGGCCTTAGAAGTCCATGGGAAGGGTGCATGATATTTAAAAGGTAAGACATGTATGTGTAATGTTTTACATATCCATGCAGGGAAAAACATCCAAAGTCATATGGCTGAGATACCCGCCACCCCCTCTCAACACGATCCCAAAAGAAGGGAAAACGGAAACAGTTCTTCAAAGTTTTTGGATGTGGGAGGGAGTGACCCTCCCGCGGCCGTATTTATTAAAACAAAAAATTAAACATTAAACGTTTCATATTATGTACAATTTCATTATCACATTTGCGATGTTTGGCTAATCTTAACATATTCTCTAATACAGAGGTTCTCCTAGCCGAACTAGCATCCTACAGAAACATTCTCTATAAACACTGAAATTGTACATCCTAACGTTTAAGGGCCAACGGCAAGGTCATAACCGGTGTCAAGATCCCTAACCAGACTTACCCCTCCCACTTGGGAAGGGCGACAGCACAGAGGCTTACCTCAAGTGCAACTACTAACAATTTCCCTTGACTTGTCGGGGGCACTTAAGACTCGACGCCATTTAAAGGTCGTTCGAATACTTGTGTGTGGTATCTAGAAGGTATCGTGGACCTCCCCCCACCCCACACAACTTACCGCATCTGCCGTCGCAGATGACCCTGGCCCCGGGAAATTCCTCAGGAGGGGGCTGTAACCCCTCCTACACAGGAAGGGGCCTTGACCGCCTTTCCTTAACTTCCGGCGACCCGCCCTTAGACGGGACCGCCTCCCCATTGAGGGGCCAATGGCCACCTCCCCCGAGCGCTCCCATCCGTGTTGGGTGACGCCCACTCATAGGGATCTACCAATTAGTGCTCACCGATCATGACCTTACCGCCTACCAAAAATAAATACGACAATTCGAACTTATGAAAACATTGGTCGCTACGACCGAAAGAGCATGCTCAAAAAGCAACACTACATCAAGTCCTTTTAATCGTAACAACCTAAATGATATTCACCATACTTTATTATGAAAAACAACAAAATTGATACTTTCACAACCTGTAAACGAAAAAGGAAGAACATACTTAGAAAATCCACTTTATTGCACAACAACTTGCTGTCCTCAGGGGCTGGTGGGTGGGTCAAAATTGGCTCTTTGCTCTGTCCCGAGCTCACGTGTAGCGAGGAGGTGCAGCTTCGGAGCACAAGAACAAGAGGACGTCTTCTGGCCTTGCGTCTCCTTTTATCCGTCTTCAGGGCGGGCGTAAACCCGCCCCTGCCCGTCCCGAGGGCGTGGCTGGCTGCGTCAGTGTCTAGGCCAGCCCACTCTAGGGCGGGAACAGGCGCGCCCCGGCTACGCCGCTTCGGGCATACCAGCCGAGACGCGCCTCCCGCCCAAAAATGGCTTCCCGGGGGGATCGAGGCACTCCACCATACGTTCGGGGGGACCGAGTGGTCGCCCCTTTCCATATGGCTGAGATACCCGCCACCCCCTCTCAACACGATCCCAAAAGAAGGGAAACCGGAAACAGTTCTTCAAAGTTTTTGGATGTGGGAGGGAGTGACCCTCCCGCGGCCGTATTTATTAAAACAAAAAATTAAACATTAAACGTTTCATATTATGTACAATTTCATTATCACATTTGCGATGTTTGGCTAATCTTAACATATTCTCTAATACAGAGGTTCTCCTAGCCGAACTAGCATCCTACAGAAACATTCTCTATAAACACTGAAATTGTACATCCTAACGTTTAAGGGCCAACGGCAAGGTCATAACCGGTGTCAAGATCCCTAACCAGACTTACCCCTCCCACTTGGGAAGGGCGACAGCACAGAGGCTTACCTCAAGTGCAACTACTAACAATTTCCCTTGACTTGTCGGGGGCACTTAAGACTCGACGCCATTTAAAGGTCGTTCGAATACTTGTGTGTGGTATCTAGAAGGTATCGTGGACCTCCCCCCACCCCACACAACTTACCGCATCTGCCGTCGCAGATGACCCTGGCCCCGGGAAATTCCTCAGGAGGGGGCTGTAACCCCTCCTACACAGGAAGGGGCCTTGACCGCCTTTCCTTAACTTCCGGCGACCCGCCCTTAGACGGGACCGCCTCCCCATTGAGGGGCCAATGGCCACCTCCCCCGAGCGCTCCCATCCGTGTTGGGTGACGCCCACTCATAGGGATCTACCAATTAGTGCTCACCGATCATGACCTTACCGCCACAGGTCCGGATAGTTGACCGGCTATCCGGACCCCCCACCAAACTCCTACCTAAAGGTCATGTTTTAACGATTTTAACCAAGCTAGGAAGTCACCTATGAGTAACTCATTGCCCACCCTCGACAAATGCACACCATCCCCCAAATACATACTGTCATCATTAATACAACTATGCGAGATCGAATGCAATGTCTTGGAACGGAACAACCGACTCACTTTGTTATTCAATTTTTTAACGGAATGATTCAAAGCAGGGGTCGAGATAGCTCCCCGCCACACTTTTCGTGGGATCATATGAGACCACGCAATTGTACACCCCGGAACTCTCCTTGCTAACCAACTTACCGTGGAAAGCATAGCCTCCAGGAGAAGTCGTCTACCGGTGGTGACCAGATCATTGCCCCCCAAATGTACTATGACTATGGACGGCGGTGACCTCATCCGCTCTAACAAACCCTCAAAAAATGCCTGAAACTGGTCAATACAGAGACCGCCCCTTCCGTAGAAGGACACTCTGTACCCGTATTCCCCAGGTACGTGAATCATATCACCTGCTTTGAATACGTCTGCGGCCCGTCTCACGTATGAGTGGCCTACAACCCACACCTCCTTTCTCTCAGCCGGTGATGTGTGACCGCTGGCCTGGTGTTGGGTCAACTGCACAGTCCGCCCTGCCGCGTAGGCTTGCGCAACTGAAAACAAACAAAAGACAAGAAGCGTGAGTACATGATTACAGCTTCACAACATGTGCAATCGCACATACCTCTTATAACAATTGGAGGACCAACGCCCCACCCGTTTCACTTGTTCTACATTAAGACCCCTGGCTGTAGCTTCTGTGGCAGCCCCTATACGAAAGGAATGGGTCCCAAATTCACCCGGGTCCAAGCCCGCTGCGGCAATGGCCATTGCAAGCACCCGCTGAAACTGAAACCTCGTCAGCGGGGTGGCGTCTACATGCCTCAACAATGTCCCCCCCCATGATGCCACCCTTCGTGCTAGGTAATCTTCTAAGCACTGAACCGGACACATGGATGACTCGGGGATCCTGCGAATGATCGTGCAGTCCCCCCTCCCATCTTGGTCAGTCTTGGACCTGAGAAAGGAGACAATCATCGCATCACCCCTGATCTGAACCTGCTCCCTGCACAAGCCCCCCGTCACATCCCGTTTGTTCCTTGCAACCAGCTCACTAACTCTCATAGCCCCGTGAAATGCCAGCATAAATGCAGTCCGGAACAAACAGGTCTCGAACGGGGACGAGCATGTGTTAGGGAGTGTGGTCAGCAACTGGGACAACCTGTCTAGACCTATCGGTCGTCTTACGTCTACTCTGCGACCCTCCAGACGTTGCCACCCACGCAGCGCTTTCTGTACCGTAAAAGACGCTGTCGGGTCCAGGATGCCATGGGCCCTGGCAACAAAGGAAATGGCGGCACGATGCCTTTGGGCCGTGGCCACCGATTTCCCAGCCCTACGTAAGGACATCAGGAAAAGTACTACCAACTCCTCCTGCCCCCAAAGTCCCCCTCTCTCTGCCCCCAAAAAGGCTAAATAGGCCTGGAACGCCCCTTCATATGCCTTCCTTGTCCTGGGTGCTAGACTCTCTCCCACGAGGTGACGAAGTTCGGGGCACCGAGAGACCAGAGAGCTTCGGGGAAGGGTGCCGGCTCCGGGTCCGCTGAAGGAAGGAAACCCGAGAAAGCCTGCATGTGAAAACGAGACAGTGCATCAGCGGCCTGATTCATCACCCCAGGGACATGTTTTGCTCTGAATACCACGTTCAGTTGCATACACAGTAAGACAATTTCTTTGAGCAGCCTCAAAATCAATTTACAACGGGCTGCCTGACTATTGATGCATTCTACCACGGTCATATTGTCGGACCAGAACACAACAGAATGATCTCTGAACCCTTCTGGCCAGGTTCTCAGGGCCACCAGAATGGGAAATAATTCGAGGAAAGCGATGTTACTTGTCAGCCCCTTCTCGTGCCACCATAGGGGCCACTTCTGTGCCGACCATTTTGTGCCGAAGATGGCGCCAAAACCTACGCTTCCTGCTGAATCTGTCCATAGCCCAAGCTCATCGGAGGACATGACTGGCTTGTTCCAGACAACTCGGCCATTGAAGTCCGCCAAGAATGCTAACCAAATCCGCATGTCCTGGCGGACCTCAGTCGATAACCTTGTGCGATGATGACCCTCCTTCAGGCCAACCATCGCTTGGGCAATTGAGCGGGAAAAGGGGCGAGCCATTGGTATCACTCTCAAGGCAAAGTTCAACTTTCCCACTAACTGTTGCAACTGATGCAGTGTAACCTTGGATGCAGTTAAACATACTTGGAGGGCTGCCCTGAATTTCGACACCTTGCTAGCTGGTAAACGGAAGCACCCCTCCCTTGAGTCCAACTCGATCCCCAGAAACTCGAGGCAAGTCGTGGGACCCATAGTTTTACCCGGTGCCAACGGCACGCCGAGATGACCCATTAACACACAGAATTCGTCTAAAGCCTGGGCACATTCGGGACTACCGGCGGGGCCAAGGAACAGAAAGTCGTCAAGGTAATGCATTACATTTCGGAAACCCGCTGTCTCAGTGAACACCCACTGCAGGAAAGTACTGAATTGCTCAAAGTAAGCACATGAAATAGAGCAACCCATTGGCATACACCTATCCATGTAAAATGACCCCTGGAACCCGAATCCCAAAAGACGCTGATCGTCTGGGTGTACCGGGAGCAACCGGAACGCTGACTCGATATCAGATTTCGCCATCAACGTCCCGTGCCCCAGGCGATTCAAGATGGCTACTGCCTCATCAAAAGATGCGTATCGCACCGAACAAACTTCTGGATCAATTGCGTCGTTCACCGAAAGACCTCGTGGAGCAGACAGATTATGGATCAAACGGAACTCACCCGGGTCCTTCTTGGGGACCACCCCTAACGGAGAACAAACGAAACCTGGTACCGGGGGTTCACTAAACGGGCCGGCGACCCGTCCCCGGCTAACCTCTTTCTGAATTTTCTCTTGCACTACCGATGTATGTTGTAAAACGGAAAGTTGATTTTTGCACGTCCCTACACCCTGAAAGTCCCCTACCGGGATGCGGAAACCATGTGTAAAACCGTTCCGTAGCACCCCGGCAGAAGTACGATCCGGGTATTCGCTGAGCCAGGGAATCATTGCCAAGGTATCAATCGGGGTTGGTAAAGGCGCCCCTCGGCCTAGCTTAGACCTGTTTGGCGCCCCCCTTACCCCCATTCTCACCCGTTCTGGCTCTGCACGATGACTCAGGATGGGACGACCCACACGTACTACACTCATGTTTGAACTTACACGATCCCGGAGGCCTGGTACATTTCCCCTTGTTGAAATTAAAACAGAAACCCTTTTTCCCTGTATTGCCTGCGGGCCTTGACTGGTCGTCGGTGCTCGTACTTGGTCGAAAGGGCGTCCCCACATTTTGGCGGGAGTAATCAACAACATTGCTCCCGACCAATGGCATTCTTAACATTCCTGATTCTTTCATTTTGTCCCAAGTTAACGAATCGTAACAATCCCAAGTCAAACTCTTGTTATGTTCCTTTTCCTTTCTGAACAGATTGTCATAACAAAACCAATGGTTACCTTGATACGTTGTCGAGTAACCCATAATTCGTGATTGGTAAACGGGAAACTCAGGGAGCAACTCGGGCCTACGTTCCCCCAAAATCGATGTGAAAATACCCCATGCATTGCCCCAGTTGCCAATGTTCTCATTAACCTTAAAGGCGGCCATTTTTGCGCGCCAAACACTCGGATGCATCAAGTCCTTCTGACTTTTCACATGCTCCACATCATAATGATCAACAAGCAGGGAAAAAATATTCACGTACTCTCCCGCCCAGATCTTTTCTTTTATAGCTAACGGCACATGTTGTCCCAATCTCTCTCTACGAGAGGGTGCTGACTCGTCCCTTGCAATCGGCAATGGCCGCTTACCTGCACCGGACGCAGCTTCTGCCGCTTGCGGCTTGTCTATCCCCGCCACTCTAGCTGCCTCTTTCTTCTCACGAAGCCCTTTTATCAGCGCCTGTGCCTCGGCAGCCGTGGCGCCATCACCACTATCCCCCAACCACGCTGCTAGCTGTGCTGCCAGCTCGGGGGGCATGTCTTCCTTGGATGTCGGGGAGACGACCCCCGGGATTGGATTCCCCTCTATCGGTACTGGGGTCGGCGCCTCGAGAGGGGCAGAGGGAACCGGGACGTCCCCACCGGCTGGAACCTTTCTCGGCCTCTTAGGTCTCCCTCCAGCCGGCGAAGGGCCCGAACCCTCCTCCCCATCTCGCTCCGCCAACCGTTTCTTTATGTCGGACATATCTTTAAAGAGTGCCCGAACCATCTGGTCAGTCGTCATTCTCTTTTCGCCTTTCCTGGGCATCTTCTTCGACGAAGTATCTGGAAGACAAAGAAAAAGATCAAAACGCTCAAAATTGGCTCTTTGCTCTGTCCCGAGCTCACGTGTAGCGAGGAGGTGCAGCTTCGGAGCACAAGAACAAGAGGACGTCTTCTGGCCTTGCGTCTCCTTTTATCCGTCTTCAGGGCGGGCGTAAACCCGCCCCTGCCCGTCCCGAGGGCGTGGCTGGCTGCGTCAGTGTCTAGGCCAGCCCACTCTAGGGCGGGAACAGGCGCGCCCCGGCTACGCCGCTTCGGGCATACCAGCCGAGACGCGCCTCCCGCCCAAAAATGGCTTCCCGGGGGGATCGAGGCACTCCACCATACGTTCGGGGGGACCGAGTGGTCGCCCCTTTCCATTTTTAACGGTAGAAGACTGGCTCTCCCATCGACTAATACTGGTTTATGTCATGTTATGTTATGTTGATTTGTATAGCTCACTAATCACCCATGAGGGTATACAGGTGCTTGAGAAGGGGTGTAGGAGCGTGCCACCCTAGATTTATTTGAAGAGCCATTGCGGAACTCCAGAAGGGAGGAGGAGATTCTGATATGTTGTGGAATGTCATTCCATGTTTTGGGTGCAATGTAGGAGCACGACCTATGTTCCGCTCTTGTGAATGTCAAGGCGTTCCTCTGTATGTATTTTTCCCCGCTTGAAGCTTTCTCGCCTTTGTTGACGACCGGACCGGGACCTGCTCTTCAGTAACCCACCGTCATCAAGCCCTGCATCAGATTCAGCTTGCCCCACCTATGATTTGTTGATGACCACTTTTCCTCCATAAAAGTTTCTAAATTGAAAGATAAACTGTCCACTTGATGAACCTGATTCCTGTATCTGTCTTGTGATTGACTTTACTTATACTTTGTCTCAGTCTAGCGTGACTAGATAACTGCAGTCGGTGCTTTGTGCTTTTTGGTGCTATTTTTAATTCAAATTTTAAAAATCAATATCTCCTGTTCTAATTACTGGATGTTTGTCATTTAGGTGTCATTGTATTTATTAAAACATTTTTTATTTTTCTAAATTGATTGGAGATTTTTCTTGTGCTATGTTTTTACTTCATTACTGTTTGAGTGGTGCATAAATTGTTACATTTTGCCTCTAAGATAAGCCTGACAGCTTTGCGCCAAACTTCCAAAGGGTTAAGAATAGGTTTATTTTCTGTCTTCCGTGGATCACGCTGACAAGAGCTGCAATTAATAATTGAAGTGGGTTCTCACCCCCTCAAACTAATACTCCAATTTATTGCAAACCCCTACCAAATAACCAGTCAAGAAGCTTAGGTTTTGAGAAGTCTTATACTTAAATCTAAAATGTCAAACGACTGACACAGAGTGTATTTGTGACTACCTCGTTTTAATTGCCAGAATTTGTCGGCAAAGAAAGCAAACACAAAAGAATACCGCTGTTATCTAACAGTCCAATCATGTTACGTGCTATGTTGTTTTACAACAAGTTAACGTTTTGCAACTGCGCTTTATATGTCCTCATACTCCTGATGATGGGCTGAAGCAATTTCCTATGCATGTAGCTTACTACACTGTAGTTTTGGACTATAAGTGATAGTTCACTAGGAATATTATGAACTTCGAATTTCTAAGATGTGCAATGTTACAACTGTAATGCATATTTTTGTCTTCTGATTTTTGTGGACTTTAAGAAGCAAGTTTATGTTTTAGTTCAGCTAAGTACTGACAGGCCAGATATTATACAAACTCGCTACCTTTGCAAGAGGCACACAGAGGAAGCTGTTGATAAATACACCTTTTTCCAGTTGAGGTTAGTTTGTAGCAAGCTCAAGGAATGCGCATCCACTTAAAAAAAATATTAGTTAGTGAGGGAGGAATTGAACATGCAAAATGTAAGCTCCATTGACTGAGAATAAAAAAGACACCAAATGCAAAACTAGATTTATGGCAAATGTTTCATTTGGAGAGACACACGTTTACTTTTTTAGTGCATGTTACCAATGACCGAGGAACTGTTTACTGGAGTAATAGTAAAGTTCATGATATGACAATTTATCACAGGTGCCTTTTCATCAATATCATAGGTGTATTACAAGTTACAAGGTAGTCCTTGAACGTAGGTCCTGGGCGGGGAGTCGCGAGCGAGAAAATTGAACGCCGCGTGAACATTTCCAGCACCGTTCTGTCCCAGAAAGTTATTTTTCTTCCTGCAATCTGTAACTTTGGCTGCTGTGATCCACAGTGTGCCGGCACGGGTAATATCCGTGAGTAACTACACATTTACTATTTTTTCTATTTTTCACATTAAGTGCCTCACGGGAGGGTGTACCTTAGCACGTACATACCACCGGAGTGCAATTTGGTTGTGGTCCTGACGAATGCTGTGCGATCCTGCTTTTTTACAGCAGAAACATGTTGACCAGATATCTTAATTAAGGACACAGGTCTCCTAATACAGAACCCATGATTGTCCGCCTTTCACGTGTTTTAACCCTGAGAGAGCGCAAATCAAGTAAAATGTAGAGGTGCACCATATTTACAAGCACGTTGCACCAGTCTAGTTAAAGGAACATATAAGAGTGTCGAATTTATAGAGTGCATACATATAAGAGTGTTTAACTAATACAGAGTGCATATATCAGTATGAAAAGCTAATGTAGTGTTTAGAGATGTTAGAATGTTATTAAATTCCATGTTATGTGGCTGTTGCAGAGGAGAATGTAATGCTGCTAAACGTAGAAATGTGTAGGCCTCAGGGCAGTTCACTGAGAAAGAATACGTGCCTTTACAATTTCACATGATATGGATTACTGTTGTCATAATTCAAAGTATTATTGATCATAGAACTGAAAATATACATTTTATAGAAGTATTCCTTATAACCAGTTGTGTGTAATAAGTTAGAATACTGTTTAGGCTGAGAAATAACGGTTCATAGTGTGCACAGGCCCGTTTCATGTAATTCTAGTAGGCCTGAAGAGATAAGGTCGTTTCTTTTGATCTGCATGTGCTAGTTAGAATCAGGTCGTGTTAAGCATAAATCGTGGACCATGCTCGAAGGTTTACGACTTGTGAGATAAGCTGGAGGCCGGAATTTGGGGCCCACTTCATGGGTGTCTGTTTGCAGGTGCGAGGGGGTTCCAATCAAGAGAGTGATGAATAGAGCTCTGTTCTGGGAGACAGGCACAGGCCTGGAGGAGGGTTCAGGAATTTCCTGGGGGGTACCGTCTTGCCGGAGAAGAGCCTGAGAAGCAAGGTCAACGCTAACAATGAGCCCAGAGGAGTATCAGCATGGAAAAAGCCAGAACCGACACCACGTGAGGGGTGTACGTGAGGGGCGTCTCTGAGGGGCGTTTCTACTGTAATTGTGATTTTGTATTAGGGACAGCACCCCTGGGTGGAGTTAGAGCAGATGGCCTGAGGAACCTAAGAGAGCGGATGGATGGGTAGGCAGATAGCGCATAACTGCGATGCACAGATTTACAACAAAGACTAAGGGAACGTGAGTGATCTTCTTTGGAAGTCACCACGGCTGACACCTTTTTAGGTTAAGATCTTGCTAAGTAGGGATGTCACTTAGTCTAGTGTAGGGACAGTCTAATTTGGATTTTCCTTCCCTTTTATAAATGTCGCACAAGTTACAACTTGTGTCTATTCTTGCAACCTTGATGATCTTTGAATTAGTTTTGGTGATATTCTTCTGTCGCCTAAGGGCATTTAGAGAATTCATGTTTGTACTAACGTCAGTGTATCTTTTGAACCTTATATTGAGATGTTTGTATCTCCAGTTATCTTTGGCTTTATAATAAAACTTTTAAAACTTATTCGTAGTAAGTGGTTCTTCAGAGTTGTGTAAAGTCTTAAACTGATTAACCTAGTAGTGGATTGCTTTTTACTCTATGACAGGTAACAAAGGTTCAGTCGACCTGAGTTGGGATCTAGATCTATAGTGATCTGATAAGAGATCAAAAATCCCGCCGTAACAACCCTAATACAGGTTGGCCCGCATTAAACATTTTGTCTGGGCTCCAACCGTGTATTTTTTAATCCTGCACTCACATATCCTGCACATCTTTTGAGTTAAATCACTATTACACTCACCACCAACCCGCTCCGCTGTAACTCAGGCATTGTAGCACGCTGGGGGGGCATTCGGCCATCCCAGCGGGGACCCGATGATGAAGCATGTCACCAACTAGTGGTGAGTGAGGGTCCTTTTAAACAAGAGGTTACTTGTTCTTGCCTGTTGGATGCAGTCATTCCGGTCCACTGGGTTGCTACCTCCTGTTTATTAAGATTGGAATTGCCTAATCCTATACGTTGCCTTAATCAGGTGGGGGCCTCTGAATAACCTGACACTTCTATTTGTTTTTTCTCATCACACGTGCTTTATGTTTCACTGAGTCACTCCTTAGTTGTTTATGATAAACTTGTTGGGATACAGGAGTGTTTACTTGTGCCTATCTCTCTTGTTGATATTATTATATTTGTTTGACACTTACTCAAAATGCATGTGTTTCAAAATCAGCTATTAAAAACTAAAAGATCCATAAATATTTCTCAGTTCTTTATTATAAGTACATCACCATTCATCTTATCAGATCTTTATTTAGTCCACACATAACACAAGCATGGGTATCAATGTGCTGTTTAAATTTTGATTTCACATAAATGTATTGATCAGATCAATTGATAGATACTAAACAATCAATCCCCCACCATGTTGTAAGCAATCTCATATTTAAAATAAAGGAAGACAAATTAGTCGGACCTACACATTTCCTAAGTCATTTTGTTATCATAGGCCCTCATTTATAGGGATTTGGCATAATGCAGTGCAGCAAGTCAGCTTGCTGTAAGCCCTATGCCTAAGTGAAAGGGCCTGCAGGAATATGCCATATTTATTCAATATGGTGCATTCCTGTCCTTTCCCCCTGTGCTTGTTCTATTTAGGCAGCCTAGCGCCAACACAAACACCCTTGCACCATGGTGCAAGGGTGCTTGTGTTGTCATCAGGATTGTTTGTGTGCAGGAAGAAGCACCTTCTTGCACAGAAACAATCCTAAGAGGGGGTTTTCTTGTTCTATGTGTGCTGAATTGCAACACACATAAAAATAGGAAAAAACTAGGAGGAATAAAATTATTTCTCCTTGATACGCCTCACCTCGGAAGTCGTAAGGTTTTGGTGCTTCCCCAAGTTTTCCTGCTCTCGTAAATCTGGGGAAGTGTCAAAATCCATGGGCATTGTGTGGGAAAACTCACTGCAACGCCCATGGAAAGCCTCCTGAGCGCATAGTAAGGCAACACTGTGATTTGCACTACCTTGCCTTTTTCCACATATATGAGGCTATTCAAAGCCACACACAGAGGCTTTACGTGACCTCATATATATGATTTTGTGATTTGCGCGCCCGGCAACGCAAGGTGCACGTAAATATGCCCCTAAGGGCCAGATGTAGGTAAATATGAAATACTGATTCCTAAATACCGATTTTTACAGATTCGGTATTTAGGAATCAGTATTTCATATGTAGCTAAAAAATCGGTAAAAAATACTGAATCGTTAAAATTTGTTGATACCGATTCGATAATAAGGAATCCCCTTCCCATTCATTCCTATGGGCCTGCAGGCCCATAGGAATGAATGGGAAGCTATTCACTATTACCGATTCGGTAAATACCGAATCGGTAATAGGGGGAGTATATTGAAGGGTGGAAGGGTGTCACATTGACACCCTGTTGCACCCCTGATTCGTGCATGTGTGCACATGTGGCGAACATACATACCCTAAGGGCATGTATGTCTGCCACATGGCACTGAGGAAAAAGCAAAAAATTGCTTTATTTAATGTATTCGGTATTTACAACCAACTTGTAGTTGTACATAGGTTTTAAGGATTCAGTAATTTACCAATTCCTTAAGATAAGGATTGGGTATTTTACAGATTCCTTAAAATAAGGAATTGGTAAATTACCGAATCCTTAAAACCTGCCTCCTACATTAGAAAAGGCTAAATACCGGTCGGTAACGTGATAATTACTGATTTTCGGCCATTACCGACCGGTATTTAGCTACCTACATATGGCCCTTAGTTTCTAGAACCTTTCACTGGTTTGGTTTTTGTAATAAATCATTGATTCTTATTCATAAAGAACATTTCTTAAACTGTATTAAGCAACTTGTTAACTTATTGAGCTGAATTACTCAAAATTCTATTTGGCTTATATTGAGGGGAATATTTATGAGCCCCATGCACCATCAAAGCATCACTTTTTGTGAAGCTCCAGAGGCAAAATTCACAAAATCAAATCCATGACATCGTGAGAAGCCACTATGCTTGGCTTTGACTGGCCTCTCAGATATGGAGTAGGGCAAGGCAGAGCAAATCGCGGGGTTGCCTTATTCTGCATTCCAGCGCATTCTGCATCCCATGGGAGTTGCGGTGGGTTTTCCCATGCAACATGGATTTTGACACAAGAGGATGTAAACCTGGGGAAGCACCAAAACCTTATGCTTCCCGAGGTGAGGTGTAACAAGGAGATATACCTATATTTGCCCTAATTTTTTCTTCATTGTATATGTGCTACATTGTGCATCACACGTAGAAAGAGGAAAACGCCTCTTCCTACATAAAAACAATACTGCCAATAACACAGGCCTCCTTGAACAAAGGTGAAATGGTGCCTGCATTGGCGCTAAGTGCAGAAACAGAACCAGTGCAGGTTGTAAGGACAGGAATGCATTGTATTGCATACATTCTGTGCCTTCTCTGCCTTTCACTTTCGCGTAGGGCAGTGCAGCAATCTGAATTACTTAATTGCCCTAAGCCAAATCCCATAAATGAGGGCTTGAGTGTACAATTAATCATGTTTGTAAAGTCTCACTTATCCTGGCAATCAGTAACTACTTCTCCTATGCAAATCCAGCATGCATACAAAAGCTTTGCTTAGGGTAAACCTGCAATGAAACATTCTACATAAATGTGTCTCTTCGCATAGAAAAGCTTTTCAAAAGGTACATCTTCAGAGGCAGAACACATATGAATGCATATATTTTCCGGCTAAGCAGTGGTTGATTACAGTGAAACTTGTATTGCTGTGTGAGGAAAAATATCTTGCAATTTGGAAAAAACTTAGCCTGAGCAAACACATAGATACATTTGCAATTTTGTAAGCGTCAGGAAGGGTAAAAACCCAGGAATGTGCACGTTCTGTTGGCGTGTAAAAAATTGCACTCCACTAATTTTAGACAAAACACTCCAATACTAGATCATGTGTTCAGGTTTTGTCAAGAGAGAGACTAACTCATATGATAATGCTTTATAAAATCCATCACTTAGGGTTACTCCTCGGAAACAACAAAGAGGGAATTTGAACCCAGGGGCATCTGTAAAGGGACCTCAGATTACGTTGCTTTTTCCCATAATCACAAAGAGGCTATGCTGCACACCGTTCCTGGCCTAGGTTTGCTAAACGCGGGGGTTTATGTTGAAGAGCTGTTTTACTTTAAGGATAGAAAATTATTTGTTCATTCGTTGCCGAGAACATGATAATAAATCAGTACCTAAATTAAAAGAACCGCATTGCATTTGAATTTGAAGGCAGCAGCTGAATTCTATCTGCTGGTTCTTTCATATGATCAAAGTTTTATTGGGCTGCTTTGAGCTCACTTATAATGTGATGTGATGAAATGTCTGGAATATAAACCTTAAAAGCCGAGGGTGATTGCCAGAGCATAAATCCACTTTTCACATGTGTATTTTCGTTCAGAGTCTTTCAAGGGCTAGAACATATGGGCAATTAGTGTCACTTATATCCTTGTTGGCCACACTTAATGTTGCAGGAAGTGAACATATCATGATGCAGCTATGCATCATGTGAATTCAGTTTTCACAGCAAAGAACAGTGTATAGTTGAGGCAGTGTCAAATGATCTGCCGGATGGAAGGACTATGGAGGGAAGGTTTATTTTGTTAAGGGAACTTGGACACATTTCTTTTTAAGGGTAGTACCACATTTCCAGAAGTGGGTACCTCAGTGGAACATATGACTTAAAAAAATGTGGGCCTCATTTATGTGTTTTTGTCGTTAGGTAGCGCAGCAGGCCTTCCTGCTGCTCTTCCCTACCACGAAAGAAAAGAGCAGGAAATTGCAGTGTATATAAGATACGGCGCAATCCTGTCCATTTCCCCTGCGCCGACGCACGGTGGGCTGCTGTGCGCCAATGCCTGCACCTTTGCACCATGGTTCAAGGGTGCCTGCTTTGCGGGGATGATTATTTTTGTACATGAAGTAAAACCTTTCTGCTCAAAAATAATCACAAGAGGCTTTTTCCTCTTTCTATGTGTGCTGCATTCTGCAACACACATAGAAAAAAGAAAAACGCGGAGAAATAGAGATATTTCTCCTCGTTGTGCTTCCCTTACGCCTCCCTACGGGAGGCGTTAGCTGTTGGCGTTGCCTCAGAGTTACGATTTCTCATAAATCTGGGGCGGTGTCAAAAGGCCATGGATGTTGCTGGGAACGCCCCCTACAACACCCATTGCACGCCCCTTTTTAACGCAGAACACTGCCGTAAAGGGACTGATATTCATCAGGCAGCATTAATCCAAAAAAAGTGGCTTAGTGCTGCCTGATAATTATCACGCAAGCTTCTCCGCTACGGAACATCACAAAAAGTGATGCTCCGGAGACACAAGGAGTCTCATAAATAAGGCACTGTGTTTCTTGATAGAGGAAACAAACATCGACAAAGCCAATGCGTCTGGCCCAGTCAAACCAGTCATTTTTTTATATTTCCTTCTTTGCAAACAAAAGTAAAAGACATTTACAGTGTACAAATATTTAATAGAAATACGTTTGCCTTCTAAAGCTGGTGTGCTTATGTTTACAAAAATAGTAAGCAAAATATGACACAGCACAAGTATAAATAAAAAACACACAATTAATAATAGCTGATGTGAAAGCAGAGAATTGCCCATAAACTCTGCACTGAAATGGGCTACTATTGAGGCAAAGGCCATAGTGCACATGTGCAAAATGCTGTGCGTCCCAATGAAAAGATGAAATGCCTGCTATGGGGATCCATTGCCCCATGCAGTATGCCGTGGCGGGTGGAAACAAAATGCGAATAACACTTGAATAGACCAATGGGTGAAGAGAGCTGAATGAAAACACCTCTTTTTATATCTTTTTTAAATTTGTTTTAGAAAACAAGAGGCAAACAAGGCAGCTAAAGCTATGTCTAGCCTACCTAAAAATGGGAAATTACGTTTTTCCCTAAGCCTCTAAGAGCCTTGAACCAAATCTGATTCTAAACATATAAATCAGGAGGAGGACATTAGAATTTATGTTCTGAACGTTTTAAATAGAAATACACATTAATTTAGAGTCTGCTACTTAGCTTCTGCCCTTTATTGCTGGTTTTGAACCTGGCCCTTTCTGAAGGATTATCCCCAAACATGTTGCCTTCCTCCTCCTTTTTTTTTCTGTCCCTCTTTTTGTTGGCTTTAGGATTCTGGGGACTTTACACTGCTAACCAGTGCTAAAGTGCATATGCTCTATACTCTAAACATGATAACATTGGCTTATCCACAAGTAGCATATTTAATTTACTTGTAAGTCCCTAGGAAAGTGCACAACATGTGCCCAGGACCTGTAATTTAAATGTTACTAGTGAGCCTGCAGAACCCACTGTGCCCCCCCCCCACACACACTCAGTATCTCTTTAAACATGGCTCAGGTCTGCCACAGCAGAGCCTGTGTGTGCAGTTTTAACCTGCCATTTCAACCTGGCAAGTTAGACTACTTACCAAGCCCAAATCCTCCCTTTTATTACATTAAAACACCGTCTGAATACTTCAATTGACCAAAGGAGAGGACGACCAGTCAATCGCCGTGGAGTGGGGGCAGATGGCTGGTGGTCTAGTAGTCGAGAGCTGCTGGTGTGTTGGTGGGCTCCTGCCTCCCCAGGTTGCTGCGTCGTTGATGGACAAAACCATCTCGTCTGTCTTGGGAAGACAGCAGCACCAGCACTGGCAAGGCAGGACTTGTCAACAACATTCAATAAGAAAAAGGAGGAGAAATAGGAGATAATTATAGGGGACTAAGAGCCCTTTAAGGATTCATCAAGAATACATTAAGCCGTACGACTGGTCAGTAACCCGCAAAATCCAAAAAAGTCTGCCACAGTGGAGTAATAGCAGCAGAAGGATCAAATCCAATGGCAAGTGGATCTAATAGAGGTACAACATCGAGGGAATAACTAAGGTGTCGTGCAGATTAGTTATCTTCACCCTAGTGTAGAGCCGTGGGCCAGCAGAGACACCCTGGCTAGGTCCAGATGCAGTTTGCAAGCCCCATGTGAGCTTATCCACCTTTGTATTTGTTTCTATCGAAGTAAAAGAGTGGTACCACAAAACACTGCCTTTAGACTCATTCAGATGGAGACAGATCAGTTAATCACTTGTGCTTGGGCTCATATCATAAATAAAGTTTGAGACCTCCCAAAAATAATTACTGCTCTTGTAGAAGTTAAAATCATGTCCACACTACAAAGAACTGAGCCGGGGCAACAGTGGGCAACAAACAAAGTGTATGTCAAGTCCATGATGAGACAATAGTTCAACATACCCAGCAAGTTTCGAGTTATGAAACCTCCACGGTAGAACTAGACAAAACACGCAAAGTGCATCTTTTATTTTCATGTAGGCGATCGAAAAAATAGATGTGGATGAAAAGATGCCATTAGCAATTGTACTAGAAAGTGAAGTTATTCAAGTAATTAAAACCACCATTTCATAAACCTCCACCCAAACAAATGACAAACTAAAAGAGCCAGGAAAAGGCTTAGAAAGACACAGAATAAAGCCAAGCGATCAGCTAAGATGGCCACAGTTCTGATTTAGTTTTTTGCGAACAAATTCCATTAAATACTAGTTTGTTCTCTCTTACTATGTTCTGTTGGAGTACTAAGGTTGCCTTTTTTTTCATGTCTTCTTTTTTTTCTAGTGGGGATGCGACCATCTCTTTCTCCTCAAGCAATGACACTACCACATTGCTGGTACCTGTAGGATGATCAATCCAGGCTACATCGCTTGGATTTTGTGATTGATTTCCTGTGTCACCCCCCAGAGATTCTGACTAAATAGGATTGGATGGAGCTTCGCCCATCTCCGCCCCTGGAAGATTAGCCTGTTGATTATCCTGTGTAATAAGAATCAAACTTGGGTAGCAATCCTTTGACGTATCCGATTTGTAAAATGCCTTAATGGCCAAAGGAGTTAATTTAGGTGAGATTCAAGCACTTTTCCTAAATAATTAATGGCCTAAGCGACTGGTGATACAAGGCGCGAACCGACACTTGATTACACCGTCGGGAAAATCATAAGTGCAAATCAGGATAATTGCCTAACTAATTCCACTAAGACCCTCTTTCTCCCATTGTATCAATCAAGAGGATCACATAACATCCCAAATTGTGGCAATAAATTGCCTTAATACCATCAACCTCACATCTTACATCTGATGCTCTTGAATCTGCCCAATTTATACAGGATTCTACTATCTCTCCACGAGAACTACCTGACTAAACAAAGGTATGCAAATAATGTTGTTGAAAGTTCAACAAAAGAGTCACGTTCAAGATCCTCACACACATCTACAAAACCCTCCACGATGCCGGACCAGCATACCTGAACCACTGCCTCTCATTCCACGTACCCACCAGACACCTCTGCTCCGCCAAACTGGCCCTTGCCACTGTCCCTCGGATCCTCAAGACCAGGACCGGAGGAACATCCTTCTCCTACCTCACTACCAAAACCTGAAACACCATGCTTCTCCACCTCAGGCTATCGCCGTTGCTGACTAAATTTAGGAAGGATCTCAAGACCAAGCACTTTGAACGACCCTCAGCGCCCATCAGGACCTGCAGCCCCCCATTCCCCAGAACCTTTAACAGTGATTGATTGAAAGTGGACCATATTTTGCTAAATGGGGAATGGAGATTAGGAAATGTAATAATGAAAATTAATCAACAATACAGATCTGTAGAATTTTAACAAAGAAAAATGAATAGTCAGGTGCAATGACAACCAGGATTCCCGTAAAAAAAATACTACACTGCTAAGAGGAGACATTGGCCCCTATTTAATCCTGCATTATCGTCAGGCTATGGATTACTAAGACAGGTACTGGTTTTCTTTAAGAAGACCCAAATTCCTTCTTATCTGTGATTTTTTCTCTGACTAGATCCCCAATCTTTGGAATCCAGAGAGGTCTTGCTGGGACAGGTGTTTTTTTTCAGTGGTCGTTGGCTTCTGTAATGTGTTGCTTAAACTTCTTCATGTTTCCTTTAAGTCCTGCAAAACAGCCAAACGGTCTTTGATATCAAAGGGTTTTTGTTCGACCACTGAAGTATGACGATCGAGGTCTTCGACAATCATTCCAGTACCAAAAAGGATTTCATATGGAGTGATTCCACCCAGAGATTTTCTTGGCAGATTGTTAAGACTACGTTAGACACTTATTAGATGTTTGACCCACCTGTCACCCAAGCCTAATACCCTTGCTGTTATAGATTGCTTTATGTCATGGTTTTTTCTTTCCACAACCGAATTTCCCTCAGGATGGAATGGACTTGAGTACCGCAATGCAACGCCGAAGCTGGCCATGGCCTCTTTGTAAGCTCGAGAGCTAAACGCAGGAACCTGGTCAGAATGTAGCATGCCGATTGCGTATGTGCTGATAAATGCTCGCAAATCTTTTATAACAGTTCGGGTGTCAGCCGAGCACTGAGGCCAAATCCAAATGAATCTTGAGCATAAATCCACTGCGATCATGATATATTTACAGTTACCATCCCTCTGTAAGGGACCACAGTGGTCCAGGTAAACACATGCTAATGGTTTATCTGAAATTAGAAGGGGCGTCTGCGCCGGGCGTTTCACTGTTGAAACCTTCATTTTTTGGCAGATTTCACATTCCAAAACTTAATTTCTGGTTTGTTTCCTCATGTGCGGCCACCAGTATCTTTGTTTTAATAATGACACTGTGGCGGAAACACCTGTGTGTGCAGAGGCGAGCCCTTCATGTGCTGCTAAGTTTAGTCCTAATCTATGTTCCATGTTTGGAATTACCCTATGCCCCACTCCTGGGATTCGAGCAAAAGGAGCATTATTTGCATCAGTTATTTATGAGTACTTGAGTGGAAAGCCTTTTGGTAATGTTTTACCACTGTCTTTATTGGAAGCGGCGACAGCCAGCATTATTTTGCTGTCTATTTTTGTTTTAGAATGAGTGATTGCAGCTACAGAAGCCGTTTGCACAGCTGCCTTCGCGGCTTCATCAGCCAATGAATGAATTCCCTGCAATGTGAACACCATCACGCTGATGACTCAGTGTATTGATCACGTGAGTCTTTTGTAGTTGTTTCTGTAATAGAACTACTTGTTCCCAAAGCAACCTATGCTTGATTGCGCCACCTTTTGCGTCTTGGAATCCGTTTTGAACCCAGTTCTGCAAGTATTCATTGTAAGATTGAACGCAGTAATACGAATTGCACACTTTGAGTGTGGGGAATTCGCGATCTGTATTTTCAAGCGCAATCTTGAATGCCTGTAGTTCAGCTCGCTGATCTGTACAGTCTCCTAGAGAAAGCAAGATGGCGGTCGCGTAGAGGTGGCCTTTTTTTGCAGTGAGACGGCGATGGCTTAAGGAACTCTGGAATTTGCCCGTAATTTGTCTGAAAATGATTGAGGAGTGAAATGCTACTTACCGGCACCTGGTGGGCTCTTGTGCCGCGGAAATTGGCGCTAGCTTCAGCGGTGTCTCTAGCGGTTATCGGAACGCCGTTCTCTCCGGGCGGCTGGATCAGAGTGAAGGGGCGGAGCACGCTGAAACTGCGGAAAGAAAGACTTCGCAAGAGAAACCGGCAGTCCCTGCGTAGTTCACTGGAATCACGAAATTCACGAAGGTGCACTGAAGAAATGCCCCCGAAAACGGGCTCAGAAGCCGCATTGGCAGCTCAAAAGATAGGTGAACTTGAGGAGGTGACTCCCGATGAGGAGGGGAAGCCTCAGGGGCAACAGACATTGGTGGAAGAGCCGGAAATAAAACTAAACAGAATAACACCAGGACCAGTCAGAACACTGCTTCTATTGCAGAGCTGTTTGCAAAAAGTGGTAAGGAGAAGGGCTTGAAAACTACGCCTGACTCGGTGGTGGTGGCGGAGGGGCCGGACATGGCGCGGGGGGCTGCAGCTGAGAAACAAGGTGATCTGGTGGGCGCAGGTGGTGGAAAAACTCCCCCAGCTAGGAAGGCGGCCAGAGTGGATCATGAACCCTGCCCAGCATTGGAGGTCTCCAAGAAAAATCGGAAAATGCTGGATAAGGACTTGCAAAGAAATCTAGCTGGTGTTGGCGCAATAGAGCAAGACGGGGGTACTTCTCTCCAGACTTTTCAGGAAACTATAAATGACCCACAGGTTCAGCAGCCCCCTGTGGGGCCTCTGGTAGACACCGATAATGGCAATATGGCAGGCGGTATGAATGGGAGAGAAAATATTGGGAATTTAGATCTACCGGATACCAGCAGTATCAAGAGTCTCCAAGACTCGGAGAAAGAAAAGGATCCCAGTGAATGCTTCTTTTCCGCGTCAGAAGGCGCGGAATGGTCAGAAGAGGACGAGGATCATAGCTCCTATTTGGAGGATAGTAATTTTGAATCAGGGAGTGACCTGGATCAAGAGGTGGCAGTTACTGCAGTTAAATCAAATATAGTGCAGAAAACACGGGGGATGCCACACAGTGATCTGAGCTGGGATCATTCCTCTGCAATAGCGCTACAGGGTAGACCTATTTTGGAAGTATCCCACCATCCAATCCTAGAAATAATTCAGCCAATGCGGCTTTTGAGCCCGTTTTGGGCAGTTGGGGAGGGAGTGGGGGCAGGGGGTAGGGTTTGGGGGTGCAAGGGAGAAAATTCTAAAAAAGAGAGAGTCTGGTACTTTGTTGCTATTTTTTGTTTCTCGTTTAGTTCTGGAAAATCTGTTGTAGAGCTTCAGTTGCTATTATCACAATTGTCACAATTGTTAGCAGGATCATAGGTGTTACAGACAAATGCCATGTAGTGTAGTTCCTATATTCCTAATAGGCTCTGTGCTTTGGAATAACATAAACAGCAGTGTAGACATAGGACTGAGGTCATCTAGGTCTCTACTGACTATGTTAGACTTAATTAGTTTTTGCCAGCTAGCTCAGAGGTCATTAGAAACTTTCTCGAATGTTCAGGAAAGGGTTAACCATCCTGATTTAGACAAGAAGGGATTCGGTTCTGACAACCGCATAAACATGACAACTTTGCTCCCTCAGAATAAAGAGTGTATCTCTAGAGTCGTGTGAAAACAATAGCCAGCTATTTCACTCAGTCAATCGTGCATGCTTAGTTCCCCCAGAGTGCAAAGAAATAGTTTTCAATAAAAGGTGTTATTTTATTGAGCAAACTTCTTTCTCATGCAAGAGAAATGAATTGCCACAATTGCAATACTTATTATGAAGTAAAGTGCGTACAGTAAAATTAGTATTATGAATTAATACTGTAAAATCATTGATATGGTTTCTTAGCCATATGATACTTTAAAATGGATAAAATATATACATACATAAAAACATTGACTAACAAACTCAACTGGTGCTTCTAAGATACGCCTACCCCAGTGTACCTGACCTAAGCCAAATAAGTGGGAAGGAGTAAGTAAGTTGCAGTTTTAAGTTAAGTTAAGTTTTTTGCCAAGTATCGGATTCAAGAATTCTCTCTAAGGTTTTAATCAGCTCCGTACCTTGGTTATAGAATGAAGGAGGTCTTGTATCTCGCTTCTCAAGACTCAATCTCCCAGCAACCCGCGAGGGTGACTTGGGAACACCAGAGCTGGATTTTCTCGGCTGGAGAAAAAGACAGCGTCTCTTTCAGTGCATCAAGGGGAGGGGCGGTTTCCGTCGGCTCTCATAACAGCTGGGCTCCCGGGCAAGTAGAATGTCACTCTGCTCCCAACCACTGTGTGTTTGCTTAAGGCAAGGTTAGTATATTTATACCTGAAAGGTGCCGGGTTTGACGTAAGGTTGGACATAAGACGTCACCGAGAACTAACAGTTCTTTCTGGACTCTAGGAGTTCTTGTGCAAATTAAAACAAAAGCAGGGGGTTTTCCCGGGCTGCTGGAGGCTTGGTTTGTTTAAAGAACGCGTTGTGCTTTCTAGGAGTCTATGGGAGTAGCCTTGCCGTGTTTTGGACTGCATGGGCTATTACTAAATATGGATATGATTCTTATGCCTTTATAAGGATATTATTTGTTATAACCACATAAGGGCATGAATCGGGAATATCGAATTAGGATCCTAGATAGAACTACAACACCCACTCCACGTATTAATGTCCATCATTACTAAATAATAAGCAATATAAACATATAACGATGCATGTGTGTTTTTCCAACCCACCCCAAAATACATAAATTGCATTTGAAATGGTGTATGGTTTATACACGAAAATGAGTATTGGTACTGTACGCTTTTCAAGCATATATATATCAGCTGAATGAATTGCGAAAATTACACATGAAATGGCTCTGTATACAGAAAAGAAGGTCGAGACCATTTCATCACATAGTTATACGATATTGTACATGTGCTAGAGGCTGAGGTAAATATTGTCTCTAACGTCTCTAAAAATAGAAGCTCTGTTCTTTAAGAATAGTTCTACTTTAAGCAGAGTACCATGTGCCAGAAAAAGGGTAAATATTTTTGAAGTGAAAAGAAAAATAATTTCGCTTTCAGGGGAAAGAAATAGTTCCAATTGTTTTCAGTAGCATTGTTTAACAAAACTGAAGGCTAACTTCAAAGTTCAGGGAACGCTGTGTGCTCATTTATTTTAAGGGTTATTCTCGTTGTTAGGAGAGAACATCATATCAGACAGACTCGCAAAAAATTGGTCTACAACATCAGGTGAAAGTTCGACCAAGTTCGAAAATGCTGTAACTGTGCAGTTCGGAGCGTGATTGCTATCATTGATGTTTGGATCAGCAATGCTCACAGAAGGTTGTACCTCTCGTACTTCACCACCACTTACACGTAATGGTGAAGTCTCAACGAATGCCATCAACAGAATAAGTAGCCGCTGGGGACAACACGTTGCATGAGCCGTTACTGGACAAAGCAAAGCGTCGATATCCATTGGTACTGCTGATGATAGTGTAAGACAGACGTCCAACACGCATTCTTCTCCGCATAGCAGACATCGAAGCATAGGTAAGATGCAATCCTGCCAGATTGGTCTGAATGAAAGAAACCAAGTTGTACTCAGATCTCTTAGCCGGGCCAATCCGAGGACCTTAGTGATACGGTCTCGGTATCGTATTGCTAGGATCGTTTCTTCCATCGTTGCTGGAGTCTTGTCTGTGGATTGACTTGCCATATCGGAGCAGAAGGAACAAAAATAAAATTCCTGCCACGAGTCCCAAAATTAAAGGTAGGCTGTCAAAGACAGAATGGACAAAATTCGGGAAGATGCCCAGGACTGTTTCAAAGGGTGCTAACAGTCCCGAAAAAACTGTCTTAAATACATGTGCGATGCCACTGGTATCAGACATGTTTAAGATTTGGCTTAACATTTCTACGAAATGCATGGAGCAATTTGTCGATAAAAGGGTATGTATCTCTGCTGCTGTCCTTGCAACTTGCAGTTCATAAGTTTCTTTGGACGAGGTCAGAGGCAATGTAGTCTGTAAAAGAATAGACTTCATTCTGCTCAAAGTATCAATTCGAATACAGGAGATATTCACATAAGGCCATATTGCCGCCTCCATGTCTGGATTGCTGTTTGGATACAATACTTGCATACAGCAAACGACCCTGGAAGTTACAGTTACGAGATAGCATTCTCCTGGCACCATTCCACAACAGCTGTGGTCATTTATTAAAACGCAGCTGCCATTAGAAAGTGGTCTGAAAAATGGCTCTATCTGTTTTGCAGGAGCACCCTGCAGGTGACATGAAAGGTTATTTGAAGACCCTTCGCAGGCTCCATGCAAGTTAATACCTTGACACAGAAGTGTACAGTTTAGTGATTTTTTGCAATTATTTCCACTAAGGAATACCTCCCTTTTCCCTTCAGTATAACTCTCTCTGACATTGTTAATGGTAATCTCTCAAGTTTTTCAATGCTCAGAATCGTATAGTCTGCTCCTTTTTGTGCCAAACTGATTTGTTTATCAGTAAGGTTAAAGATAGAAAATAATGACGTTACGTTGATTAGACGCCATGGCACGTAGCCTGAACGTAGGTTTTGCAACGTCCAGCCAAGCTGTACAATAGAACGCAATTGGGACTGACCATGTTGTAACATTAGTAAGTCTTGCTCTATTATATCAAAGGCAGATGATACAATACTGTCCAGTGAATATATTTTGGAAGACAGAGTCGTTAACCCATTGTCCGCAACAGAAAGTGATTTTTCCAAATTTATACGATCAATTTCTTGTATTTTTTCTGCTGTTTCAATTTGCAATACTTTCCAAGCTTCATTGTATGCAGCGTATATACCGGCCGCTATGAAATGTTTTTGACGTTGTTTGCGAGGTCCCATTATGAAATCTCGCAAGTCAGCACCTTCTTTAAGTAAAGTCAAGAGTTGCTGAATTTCAGCCAGTGTGGATTTCTGTAGCCAATCAAGGCATAATTTCCATACACTGTATGTTGTAACTTTCCCTGGATGTTGTCTCTCGGAATATCTTGGGTCTGGCCTGGTCATTTTTAACCCCTGTTTTTTGTTCAGGAATCTATCTTGACAGTTGTTTGTGTCTGTGGGCCAGATCAACCATTTTTTTCCAATCAGAATTTGTTCTGTTTTGGTGAAAAATATGGGATAGGTCTATTTCCACATCCGTAGTGCTATTACTATCAGGTATGGGCTTTGGAATAGATGGTTTGTTTAAGTCTTTTATCTTAGCTAGGCCAACAGAAGTAGTTTGTTGAATGGTATCATTCAGGAACATAATTTGTTCTGGGATCATGCAGGCTCTGAATAATGATTCTAGACCTTGTACCTGCCAGTCTTTTGTTCCCCAGATGGTTTTTGTTTCAATGTTATTTTTCCAGCTTTCAAAACCAAATGTAGACATTTTGTCATACACTTTTTCAGAAAAAATCAATTTAGTATTTGTCAACATTGTTTTCATTCCTGTTTTGTTTAACATTTTAAAATAAAACGTTTCTGGATCACTATTGTTAAACCCTGAGAAGTATGGAAATTTCTCATAGAATGTCTTCTAGCTGCCTTTTGGCGGAGTTGGACAATGTTCCCATTGATTGTAATTAAAAACATTTCTAGGTTGTGCAGATTTATGCAAATCATGTTCTGTGAATTTAGCTGACATTACCAAATCTGACATCATATTATTAATATTTTCAAAGTCCCAATCATCAGAAAAAGAACTTGGTATCACAAAGTCACTTAAGGAAACCTTAAACTGATGTGGATACTTCAAGAGCTCAATCGGGCCATGAATATCATAGTCAGTTCTGTCCCATGCTATACCACCAGGTATTGGATTGGCTGTGATGTTCACTGATGATAGTTCTCTTCTCTTGATGTGAGAGGATCTGTGAGACTTTAGGACCAAGTTGATGTTCTGACTTGCTGTGTCCATTGTACTATATTTTCCATCAATGAATCTACCCAAGCACAAGACCATGATGAGCCAAAGCAGGAGAAAAAGTACACCTAACACAGTCCAAAATTCAATCCATGGTGAAATCAGATATGTTTCTTTTAGTTGGTGAAAAAGCTCGGTAATTTTTTCTTTGAAAGTTTTAGTTGCTGGCTTGTCTCCATGTTCACTTGGATCATCGGAAAAGTCATCAAAGTTGATAAAATAACCAGATGCAGTTCTGTCAATTGGTGGGATTGCTTCCGGATTCCGGAGAGGAGCCAAGATGGCGGGTTGAACACCGCCAAGTGAAGACGCTGCATGTGTTGGTCTGCTCCGGCACTCTCACTACGCTGCCTTAATGGTTAAAATTTTCATCTTGTCAATCTGAGGAAAGGAGAAAGAAAGAAAGCTTATCGCATTCCCTGCAATCCCTGCGCTTACCGAGCGGAACGGCTGGAGACCGGCTGGAGACCGGAGCTTGGCGGGGACCGATGCTTTGGCAGCTGCTGCAGCAGTGCGGCAGGAGCTTGCTTCGCTCTTGGACCCGCGCAGCGAGCTTCGCTCGCTCATCGCCGCCCTCTATCTTTGCAGCCGGCTGGGCGTTCCCAGCCTTGATTCAGCAGAGCGCACACCTGAGGGCTTTCCCGGCTACACGGCCAAGGCTGCAGAAGCTGACAGAAACAGCGGAAACGGCGGCGGTGTATGAATCAATGTCCTCACGCCAGACCAGATCCAGGAAGACCGCTCTGACATTAAAAAAGGCACCTTCAGGTACTATGACTGCAGTGGCTGTAGGGGTAACGGTGGTAGGCTCCTTAGGGGATAAAAATGAGACCCAACAAACATCTACAAACGTGACTAATAATTCTGCTAAACTTAAACATAACCCTGACTATTTAAAGACTTCAAATACTCATGGTACTAGTAATATTGATGGTGGTAAGAGTTTGTGCCCGGGGGTGCAACTTGATTCTGCTACAGCTACAAAGGGAGGTGTTAGTGGCGAATTAAATGTCGAATCAGAGATAACAGAGATACAGCTAACCGGCAAACAAAAGAGGAATGAGAATGACAAAAGCGATAAAAACGGGGATAAAACCGATGAGATACTTGTCAATAAAGAACTTGTTGTACCCATTGTGCCCATAGTGTCATGCAGCAAGAATGTGGTGACTTTGGCAGAGAAGAATACTCAGGAAGTAATTCAAGATAATGGGCTTGCTACTGAGACACGCGGTGGTAAGAAAGGATCGGATAAACTACCCATGGATAAGGGGCCAACAAGCTCAGTAACTAAAGAAGCCAGTGAGATGAAACTGGCCAAGACAAGTGAAATTGCAAATAGTATGGAGGTTCCAACAGAGAGAGACTTAACAAATAGACCACTGTACACGGTACAAGATCAACCGGGAGGCTCTGTACACCTTAATGCTAACACCAAGGCATCTGCACAGACTGATAAGTTTAAATCAAAGGAGAAAGAGAAGGAGAAAGAGGGTGTGATTGATTTATTACAGGAGTCTGGGGCTAAATCAGATGAAGACTCAAATATCGACTATGAGGAACTTTCGGAACCAGAAGAAGAAGGGCTTAATGAGGCTCCCAAAGCGATAACTAACAAAAAACTGTTGTCAAGGAAAACCAAGAGAGAAGTCAAGACTAAACAAAAAATCCTCTTACTAAAAACAACAAGTAAAGAAATGGTAGAGAGTAAAAAAAGTCGATTAATAGATGACAGCCCTCTGAGAAGATGGATAGAGGCTAAAGGTGGGGTTAAGAATATGGCCTTAAGACTTTCGGGGGCCAGCCCCGATGAGCTGAATGGTCAGCTTAGTAAAATACAAGAGGACAATCTAAGCAATGTTATAAGCTTAAATCTGAACAAGCCCATGGATCCACTAACTGACTCTAGCTCAAGCGCACTTCCCTTGAACCAAGAGGTATCTAGCAATACGGTCATAGTCTCTGAGGAAGGGAATGGTGATTTAAGTACTGAGATTTACTCAGGGACTTCTAGAGTTTCTTCTAACGGTATTTCAGATATCTCTCTGACTCATACCACACAAAATGACGCAGGGAAATCCAGTGAGGATCAAGATCTTGAACTTTCAACCCTTAATATTGATGCGATAAATGAAGCGAAAGAAACTATAGTATCCAGCTTGAGGAAAACTCAAACACAATTAGATCATAACTCTGATGCCAATCCAGGAGAAACGGTGGAACACGATTCTTTGGTTGATGTGTCGGATGATACAAATTTCAATTTCCAAGAAACAGCATCCGATCTATCTACTACACAAGCTAGTAAACCCTCTCAGCAGAGTGCTTCTGACACTTCAAATTCTACACCCTCGAAAGATATATCAATGGAGGCAATTATGCAGACTCTGATAGAACAGAGAGCGGAGATACAACAACAATACCTTCAATTAAGAGAGGATAATACTAAAATACAAGGAACTATGAGGGATATCTGCCAAAATTTAGGAGGAGTAACAAAAGAAATAGAAGATATTAAATCACGAATAGTGGAGGTGGAGGAAGATGTAAGCCAAACTACATCAACTGTCAAGCAAAATACTTCAAGAGTGTCCCTTCTGGAAGCTAAAGTGGAAGACTTGGAAAACAGGGCCCGAAGACAAAACCTTAGACTATTCGGAATACCTGAAGGTATTGAGGGGTCAGACCCGAGAGCCTTTATGGTTAAACTTTTCCAAAGGGCCTTCTTGGACCTCACGGATTGGGATTGGGACTCCCAACTCCAGAGAGTACATAGACTTCCTTTAGTCCAAAGAAACACTAATAGCAAATTTCCGAGACCTTTTTTGATTTATTTTGGCAACTTTCTTTTGCGACAAGCAGTAGCACTAAAAGCAAAACCTAACAATCCTGTTACCGTTGATAATTTCACTTTTTTTGTGAAGTCAGACTTAACTAAGGCTACTATGGATAAACGGTGGGAACTTCGGAAGCTGATTGATGCCTTTAAAAATCTAGGATGTTTGGCCTATCTTCAAGAGCCTGCTCGCCTTAAGGTCATTCGTGATGGGCAAGTGGCCTTCTTCACTGATCCCCTATCTGCGGAACAATGTCTGGAAAAATTTTCCCGTGATAATGAAAAAAGAAACCAAAAAGAAAAAGAATATTAGTGCTACACTCTTTTGTTAAAATTATAAAGGGGCAGGTTTATATATATTGATATGCTTATACTCTTTCTCTTCTTCTTTTCTTTCTTTTCCTTTGCTTTATGTGTCTTTTTGAGTCTGAGCTAAATATAGATACAATAAGGCATGAATTAATTATGGTTTGAGCAGCCACTCATGCATGCTTCTTCACTGTGCTGCCACTTCAGCGGCAGCAAATGCTAGAGGGGAGCTCCCCCCCAAGGAACGGGCCGCAGCAAGGGAGGGGGTGGGGTTGCCACAAGGGCAAGGGTGGCAACGGGTGTCGTGGGTGGGGGGTGGTGATAAAAGTGAAAAATGTGATTGCGAGATTTGACGCTTTATTTTTTTCTAAGAAAAGTAGGAATGAAAATTTAACGAAGGTAAAACACATGGAGGAAAAGGAGAACAATATGTATAAGACCAATATCAAATAAATGCTTAAGTTAAGAATTTTATGTTGGAATGTAGATGGCCTAAACAGTAAAAGTAAAAGAAATTTAGTACAAGAAGAGATTAGAATGTATAACCCTAATATAGTGCTGCTGACAGAAACTCATATAAATTATCAAGACAGAAAGTTGCTAACCCAACTAGGCTACGAATTGGTTACTTGTACCTCTTTAAATGAGACTATAAGGGGGGTTGCTATTTTAAAACAAAGAACACTCCCATTAGAGATAATTAAAACTGCCTCAGATATTAGAGGTAGATGGGCAATAGCACAGATGCAAGGTGCTAAGGCTAAACTGATACTCTGTGTGGTATATGGTCCAAATATTGATAAGCCTAAAATTTATGAAGATCTAAGCCTAGAACTATTAGAATGGGAAGGGGAAACTATTATTGCTGGAGACTTTAATTGTGTCATGAACTATAAAATAGATTCTACGGGGCCAATGAACTTCAAAAGAATGTATAAAGTAAGAGCTGCAATTTTAGAACTTGCAAGATTAAACAATATTAGAGATTTATGGCGGTTCAAACATCCTAGGGTGCCAGGCTTTACCTACTACTCTGCCCCACATAGATCATGTTCTAGGATTGATATGGTATGGGCCTCTGAACAAATCTTAGAAAATTGTGTGATTGAAATCTGCCCCAAAGTTACATCGGATCATAACCCTCTTCTTTTGGAAGTTAATATTGAAAATCAAAATGTAAAACCACGAAAGTTCACTTTTCCCAGACATTTATTAGTTGATCTAACATTCATTTCACTAATTAAAAAACATATACAAGAATTTATTGTATTAAATGTTAACTCAGCTAGTATTAACACGGTATGGGACACTTGTAAGTGTAGTATTAGAGGGTGTGTCCAGCAGTATGTATATAGGCTCAATGCAGAAAACCGCAATAAGAATAAAGATATGACATCTAAATTATCGGACCTGGAAGCACAATTGGCTGAAGCAACATTGCAATCAAAAAATAATATTGAGTTGCTTAGAGCACAATTGGCGGAACTACAAGCCGGACTTAGAAAAATGTTAAGAGAAAGATATGCAGTTAAATTACATAAATACAAATTAGATCAATACGAAGGTGGCGACTGTATCGGAAAAATATTGGCCTTTAAAACTGCAGATAGAAAAGCGAAAACTAGAATAAAGGAAATAATTGGATCAGATTCAGTGATATATGGGCAAGAGGATCAAATATTAAATCAATTTGTTAAATTTTACCAACATTTATACACCCCAGAGGAGTCACCGAATAAAACAGAGATTGTAAAATATCTTGATCAATATCTAGGACCATCGCGAGCGCTAAACCATGAAGTAATTCAACAACTAAACTCTAATATTACTACTGAGGAGATTAAACTGGCTATCGACCATTTACCATTAGGTAAGGCGGTCGGTGAAGATTGCATACCAGGTGAATTTTATAAACTTTGTTATCAAGAGTTGGCTCCATTACTACAAAAAGTTATTAATTCAATTATTGTTTCTAAACAAGCACCTTCTTCATGGAAACTCGCTAAAATCATATTTTTTCTGAAAAAGGGAAAACCGGAAAAAGAGTGTGGTTCGTATCGGCCCATATCTCTACTCAACTCTGATGTGAAAATTTTTGCTAAAATCCTAGCTAATCGGTTAGCGCCCCATATGCCGGACATTGTCAATCCCCAACAGCATGGCTTTGTGGTTGGTAGAGATACCACTTTGCATGTTAATACCTCAATAACCGCTCTGGATGTAGCAGAAACTACTAACACCCCACTCGGTATGATAATGTTAGATGCTGAAAAAGCATTTGACCGAGTGGGGTGGGAATATCTGTGGACAGTATTAAGTAAAATGGGTTTAAATGGCTCTTACCTAGATTGGGTTAAGTCAATTTATGATGAACCAAGGGCCGTGATTAGTTATGGAGGTATAGATTCCGATAACTTTAAGATTGCAAGAGGTACAAGACAGGGAGGCCCCCTTTCCCCATTATTATTTGCCTTATCTTTAGAACCTTTTTTAAATGCTTTAAACGACCAAATCAATATAATACCAGTTCAACATGGGGATATAACCCTTAAATTAACTGCCTTTGCGGATGATATTGCAATATATACATCGGATGTTTGTAAAGCTATGCCCGCAATTATAGAAGAAGCACATAATTATGGGAAAATCTCTGGGTACAAATTAAATGTCAACAAAACCCAAATTATACTCAATTACACTCCGTCTACACGTACCTACAAAACCTGTAAAGAAGCCGTATACTTAGGTATTAAGCTTACTGCTAAAGTGGGGAAAATTGTGGAAATAAACTATGGGTCATTCCTTAAAGAAACTGCTGCTGAGAAAATTGGATGGCATCTGTAGTAGCTTTATCTGGGGGTATAAAAAGGCACGAAGGGGGGTAAAATTTTTGACATTACCAATCTCTAAAGGGGGACTTACCTTTCCGGATTTTAATTTTTACTTTTTAGCTACTTTTCTTTTACGCATTAGGAGCCTACTAAAAAATAATCCCTCTCTATTTTTTCATCAATACATGTTGGGGGCTGATGCCAATCAATTTCTATTACGGGTCCATGATCCAAACTACTTTAAAAGAGTAAAATTTAAGACTGCTAAACATGCCATAAGAATTTGGGACAAAATTCTGCACATTAGTAACAGCTCATTCTACAATGCTGAACTTAGATTATGGAACAATCCGGGACTTCCTGGTACATTTTCGGACGGTTTGGGTAATCGGTGGATAAGACAGGATATAATCACATTAGGAGACCTTTATGGTACTAATGGTTTGATGGATTTTGAGAATTTAAAAATTACAAATGGGCTTACGGATGATATGCATTTTAAATATAGACAACTGAGAGATTTCTTCTGTAATAAATTGAAAATAACGGAAGTTAAACATTCTGATATTATTGAGGGTATTTATTCAGAAAAAACTAAATCATTAATCAAATTGGGATATCAATGGTTCATCAAGGAGAAGGGAGAAAACATAACTCAAATCGCAGCCAAATGGTCTCGTAGATTAAATCAAAACATAAATTCAGTACAGATCGGAAGTGCCCTAACCCATTTAAGCGAAATAGTTCACTCATCTAATCTGAAAATGCAACTATATAGGACAATCACGGAACTGTATTATACGCCACAAAGAATATCCAGCTGGGCACATGGTAACTCTTTGACAGATAAATCTAGGTGTGCTAAATGTAATACTGTCGCGGCTGGAATTGAACATATGTTATTCTCCTGTCCTGCACTCTCCAATTTCTGGAATCGCATATCTTACCATCTTCAATTTAACCAAATAAATTCATCGGATCTCACAGTACAAATGGTTTTATTAGATATCCAAGATAGGAACTGTCCCAATAAGGATCTTTTAATGATTTTGCTAGCATGCGCTAGATTAACAGTAGCTAGGGTCTGGATATCTAAAGAACCCCCTAAGGTTGCGGATTGGTTATCATTGGTTTATGAAATTAGAACTATGGAGTTTTCTTTAGCTAAACTTAGGGGTCCAAAAGCTCTTCTGAGAAAAGAAAAGATATGGAAGCACTTCTTTGAAGGCCAAGAAATGTGATTAGGTCTAGTTTGGTCTTTCTGTTTTAGCAGTTTATTACTTTAATAGTAGAGCTAATGTGAAGTTTGGTTTAAAAACTAATTTTATATTGTTTCCATTCCTCAATTTTATTTGCTGTTTATATCAATTGTATTTGTATGTTAAGTATGGAATTGAATTGTAATGAATCATGTCACTTCTTGCAAACAATAAAAATGTTTAAAAAAAAAAAAAAAAAAAAAGCTTCCGGATTCCCATTGGTCTTTGCATTTTCTTTTGTTACATTTGTACATTCCGATGCTACATCGTTGTAGATTGGTGTATCATCACGAATTGTTGCAATTTGGGTTTCAAGAGGCACAAGTTACATGGCTTTGTTGCATAGTCCCTTGTTATTCACTGCAGGTTTATCAAATGTAATTAGTCTCTCAGTTTGAACCTCTTGGATTGTAGCAAAGTTTGGTCTTCTGCTATTTCTTGATTGTCCACTGGCCCTGCTATTTATTATCGGCCACATGTTTGTGGTTTCACCAGATCTATGGAAACAATTCTGTTTTCCTTTTTACCAGCAAGTGGTGGTAGTACTACTGATCTTGTTCCGCTGACAGCCAAGACAGGTACTGCTTTTCTGTAAGAAGGCCCAAATTCCTTCTTCACCGCAATCTTTTCTCTGACCAGATCCCTAATCTTCGGAATCCAGACAGGTCTTGCTGGGACAGGTGGTTCTTCAGTGGTTGTTGGCTTAAACTTTATGTTACTTACTCTTTCTTGTTTCATTCAAGTCCTGTAAAACAGCCAAACGATCTTTGATATCAAAGGTTTTTTCTTCTACCACTGAAGTTTGACGATCCAAGAACTGATACCTCCTAGAGAATTTCTTAGCATGTTATTAAGACTATGTTGGACACTTATTAAATGTTTGACCCACCCATCACCCGAACCTAATACCCCCGCCGTTATAGACTGCTTTATGTCACGGTTTTTTCTTTTGACTACCGCATTTCCCTCAGGATGGAAGGGAGAAGAGTACCGCAATGCAATGCCCATGCTGGTCATGGCCTCTTTGAAAGCTCGAGAGCTAAACGCAGGACCCTGGTCAGAATGTAGCATGCCAATTGTGTATATGCCGATAAAGACTCGCAAATCTTTTATAACAGTTCTGGCGTCAGCCGAGCGCCGGGGTCTACATTTTCAAGTTAATTTTGTCTTAATAATTATGGGGACGCATTTCTCCAGTTGGATTTCTGTGTTATAGATCACCTGATGCTTTCTAATAAAGGTGTCCTGGCTCTAGTCTGGTCCGGTTCACAACTGCGATCTCTGTTGCAGTCTGGACAATCCATTGCGAATTTGTAAATTTGCAAGCTCATCCCCGGCCACCAGTATTCTGATTGTATTTCTATTAGAGATTTCAAGATCTGTTGGTGCCTTGGACCCAGTCCCATGTGTGCATCTTCAATCAAGAAAACTCACCGGTTCGTGTTTGGAATTACTTTATCCCCCACTCCAGGGATTTGAGCAAAAGGAGCCGAGTTTGCATCAATTATGTATGTATTACTGAGTGGATAGTTGAGAGGTAATGCTGCATAATCGCCCTTTAATGAGGCTTTTACCGCCAGCATGGTTTCTCCATCTATGTGTTTTTCTGAACGCTTTTTTGTGGCTACGGAGCCGGTTGAACCGCTTCCGCTGTGGCTGTGTTGGTCAATGAATTCCCTGCAACGTGAACGCCATCACGTTGATGACTCAGTGTCATCTTTGTAACCGTTTTTGCTCCATGTCTGCATGTCACTGTTGTATGACTTGACGCAGAAATGCGAATCGCACACTATTAGTGTAGGGAATACGCGATCGGCATTTTCAAGCTCCATCTTCAAAGATCTTATTACAGCTCGTTCAGCTGAACAGTTTCTGAGTGATTCAGTTTTGGTAATCATAGGTCTGAATTTACCAGAGCGCCAGCGACCTTTGACAATTGCGCACGCTGCATTGTAGGATTTTTATCTACATCGTAGTGTTGTGCGAATCTGTCCATATAGATTACGCAGGTATATTGTTCGAGAGGCAGAATTTCGATTGGCAGAGGATATTCTTGTTCATATTCTAGTACGTCTAGTTTTTTCAATTTCGGGTCAAAATAGTATTTCACGTCTTCTGTAGCAAGAGAATTTTCCCATTTTATCCATTTTGGATCTAATTCCACTGTATTCAGATTGCGTGGACTTGTTAATGCCTCAAGGGCTGATTCTGCAGCATAAACAGTTATTCTCTTGCCTTGGGCTAGGGTTCTTTCTTTTGCTACAGCAGTTTGAACCGCAGTCAGAATTTTTTCTGCAGAACTGAATTTCATTTCAGCTTGAGTGTACAAATGTGATTTGTAAGCTATAGGTACCGCTTCTCCTTCATTAGAGGTTAGGTATGTGAATCTGCATCTTCCTGGGATGACTCGGATTACAAGGTTGCGTACGTTTTAGCGAGTTTGCAATTTTGTTTTAGCTAACATGTCTGTTTGTAGTGATCTTAAAATTTCTGTGTGTTTCTGAGTCTAATTTATTGGTTTGAAATCAGGTTTTATTAATTCATAGAGAGGTTTAACCCTCTCAGCGTAATTTAGAATGTATGTTCTACCGAAATTCAGGAAGCCTAGTATTGATTGTACATTTTTCAGCGTTTTTGGTGCTTGGAGTACTGCACACTTCTCTAGGAAGTTGTCTGCCAGGCTTTTGCCTTCACTTGATAATTCATATCCTAAAAACAGGACTGTTAGATGGGCAATTCTTGACTTTTTAAAGTTGAATTTATAACCCTCTGATGCGAACCCAAGTATTATGGTGTTCACTCTTTTTAAGTGAGTATCCAAGTCGTCGTCAGTGAGATAGATGTCATCGACATATGATAATGCCTCATCATCATATATTTGTAGTAACTCTGTTACCCTTGCTGAGAATGATCCTGGGCTATTCTTGAATCCCTGTGGGAGTCGGCAAATTTGTTTTTGCGACCCCATTATTGAGAAAGCGGTCAAATACCTGCTTTCAGGTCCTATGTTTTTGACAGAAGAATCCATTAGAGATATCTAATGTCGTTTTATATTTTTTGCGCACAATGTTATTCATTAGTGCTGCACTGTGTGAGTTTTGTACTGCAAAAGTTTTGCAGCAGGAGTTTAAATGCCTGTAGTCCAAAACTAGACGATATGAATTGTCTGGTTTGGAGACAGGAAACAAAGGATTGTTCATTTGTGAGGTGCATGTTTCGATCACCCCTTGATATTCAAGTTGATCTAAGATCTCCCTGATTTGCTTTTTAGCTTCTTGTTTAACTGGGTACTGCCTTTGTGCAGTGGGTTGACTTTTTAACTGGATTTTGTGGGGAGGAGAATCCTCATCCCATCCTACATGATTTTTGTATAATGCAGGGGCTTGGGCCACTGCCCATTATCTCGCAAATGTGTATTTTTTATGAATCGGAATATGATTTGAGAAGGCAGGCATAATTATTTCTTCGCCATGAGGTCACTCCCTGAAAAGCTCTGGTGGCCAATCTTTTTCAGCTAACAGGATGTCATAGCCTTTAGAAAGTTTCTCCCAAAAGAGACCTTTTATTTTCCTAGTTTGATTTCCCTCTATGCGTAATGTTATTTTATATAGTTTATGGGGCACACTAACTCGTGTGTCTGCAGTTTCCACTTGAATGTATTCATTCTTGTCCACTGTCTCCAGAAGATTCATTAGGATCTTGCGAGCTATTGTCACTTCTGCTGCCCTGTCTAGCATTGTCTGGGCCCACTCTCCGTTTTTCAGTTGTGTCCTCAGAATTCTCGGTATGTTTAATTTTTATACTTGCTACCTTCTTTCTGGGAAAATCTGATTTTTTTACTTTGATGAGCAGGTTCTTTGTCTTTGGACTTGACGTGCTCTTCCTTGTTTTCTGACCTGGGAACAACCTTTATAACGCAACTTTTAGCACGCAGTGCTATTACAACGCAGGCTTTAAAACGAAAACCATTACAGCGCATTACACTGGGGGGCGCTCTAGGATAGGAAATAGTTTTAATTTACTATCCAACACCTTCCCTAGTGTCCACGGAGACTGGGGTTGGAAAAGTAAATTAAAATATTCACTATCCAGCACCCCCCAGTGTAATGCGTTGTAATGAAATGCGTTTTAAAACTTGCGTTGTTACAGCATGCATAGTAAAAGCATGCATTGTAACAACGTACATCCGTTCTGACCGTCCTCTTCTTTCCGATTTCTGTGAGGAAGTCTGAAAAGATCGAGAGGGACATGTATCAATATCTTGATATATATCAGGTTTTCTCAATTTATCCCTATCTCTAAGGCTGTATCTTTTCTCAGAGGGTTTCCTTTGGGGAGACTTGCCTCCTCGGCCAGGAGATCTTTCTCTCCATTGAGGAGACCTTCCTCTGGACTGGAAATGTTTTTCCTTGGGAGTGGATTGTTTATTACCCTCCCAACCCTTTTTTGGAGTATTTTAATTATTTTTAATAAATGTTTTTTTCAGGATTTTCAGTTAGTTGGGGTTTTACCGGTTTCCCACCCAAGCTATCTCTTCCTAGCTCTTCATAGAATTTTTCTATGATTCTGGCAAGTTCAAATGGTTGGTCTGTTATATCTGTCTCTTTCAATTTCTGGTGGATTGCCACACATGCTGCTTCTCCTCTTATGTTGGCCAATAATATAGCCGAGACCTGCTTAAAGTCTTTTAGTAATTTCATACCCAGAGTTAAAGCAGGTTCTGGACCGTATTTGTTTTGAATTTGTCTTAGTACATCTGGTATTACCGCCATAGACGGAACACCATGTGTTTTTGTGTAGATGGAAGCAAAGACCGTGCCCCAAGTGTCACAGTCCTCCTCATGTGGTGCAACCCCCATTGGGAGGCAGATAGTCAGAATTCTGTGTTTCTCATGAGGTGTAGTATTAGGAAATACTGCCTCTATTTGAGTTATTTTCTGAGCTAACCAGGATGGAATTTGTTTCCGTTTTATGGGTGTTTTACCAAGACATGATTGTATGTTCTGTGGTGTAATTTTGCTTGTATTCCCCTGATGAGAGGTCAGTTGTGGGATGTTGATTGCTGGTTGGAATGTTGCAGTCCGCATGACACATTGGACCAATTGTCTATGTATTTTAATTAATAGTTGTAGCTGAGCTAAAAGTTCCACGTCTGACATTTTATCAATGTCTGGATGTGGTGTGTAGCTGGCTAGAACCGGCCACGTGGCTCCTGGTCTACCTAGTGGACCGTGCTTGGTGATGTGATTTTGATGTTTTAGGGTGCCTTTAAACCAGAGCAGGTGCTCTTGGTAAGTTAGTGGGATTTCAACGTCCTCGAAAGGAGTGTATATATCCGGAGGTTCCTCTATTTTGTAATAGTGGAAATCTTTTGTCACAGCATTTGCTGCTGGAAAATGTATCCATGTGTAGAATACCTCTGTCTGCCGATACTCATGTGCCTCTATCACGAATATGACCATACCACCTCTGGGTGATAGTCCATTTTCTATAAGTTTAAGAGTTATAGTTCTTCTTATGTTGACCGGAATGAGTATAGCATTCTGATCAGTTTCTTGGATGGTTGTGTCATCCGCTATGAGTTGAGCTGTTATTCTAGCTTGTTCCCTTTCGTCTTCACTTTCTCCCATCTTACTGCCAGAAAGTTTTGTTGCAGATCAAGTTTCAAGGAAACAAAGATTAGGTGCACAATATTTTGGAACACTGTACCCTTCAACGTTGACTAAACCAAGAACTAATACATAGTATTCTCATCCTACTAAGTTGCGGCGGATTTTAACCTTTCACCCACTCCAGACGTTTTTTACGGGAGAAAGGGGTCTGTGTGAAAAGCACGACTGAGTTACTCTAGTGTCTTGCGTTAGTTTTATCTCCTTACCAAACGTTGGGCGCCATGTAGTGTAGTTCCTATATTCCCAATAGTCTCTGCGCATTGGAATAACATAAACAGCAGTGTAGACGTAGGACTGAGGTCATCTAGGTTTCTACTGACTATGTTAGACTTAATTAGTTTTGCCAGCTAGCTCAGAGGTCACTAGAAACTTTTTCGAATGTTCAGGAAAGGGTTAACCTTCCTGATTTAGACAAGAAGGGATTAGGTTCTGACAACCGCATAAACATGACAACTTTGCTCCCTCCGAATAAAGAGTGTATCTCTAGAGTCGTGTGAAAACAATAGACAGCTATTTCACTCAGTCAATCGTGCATGCTTAGTTCCACCAGAGTGCAGAGAAATAGAGAGACGGGCGTTTTCAATAAAAGGTGTTATTTTATTGAGCAGTCTTCTTTCTCATGCAAGAGAAATGAATTGCCACAATTGCAATACTTGTTATGAAGTAAAGTGCGTACAGTAAAAGTAGTATTATGAAATAATACTGTAAAAGCATTGATATGGTTTCTTAGCCATATGATACTTTAAAATGGATAAAATATATACATATATAAAAACATTGACTAACGAACTCAACTGGTGATTCTAAGATACGCCTACCCCAGTGTACCTGACCTAAGCCTAATACGTGGGAAGGAGTAAGTAAGTTGCAGTTTTAAGTAAAGTTAAGTTTTTTGCCAAGTATCAGATTCAAGAATTCTCTCTAAGGTTTTAATCAGCTCCGTACCTTGGTTATAGAATGAAGGAGGTCTTGTATCTCGCTTCTTAGGACTCGATCTCCCAGCAACCCGCGAGGGTGACTTGGGAACAGCGGAGCTGGATTTTCTCGGCTGGAGAAAAAGACAGCGTCTCTTTCAGTGCATCAAGGGGAGGGGCGATTTCCGTTGGCTCTCAGAACAGCTGGGCTCCCGGGCAAGTAGAACGTCGCTCTGCTCCCAACCACCGTGTGCTTGCTTAAGGCAACGTTGGTATATTTATACCTGAAAGGTGCCGGGCTTGACGTAAGGTTGGACATAAGATGTCACCGAGAACTAACAGTTCTTTCTGGACTCTAGGAGTTCTTTTGCAAATCAAAACAAAAGCAGGGGGTTTACCTGGGCTGCTGGAGGCTTGGCTTGTTTAAAGAACGCGTTGTGCTTTCTAGGAGTCTATGGGAATAGCCTTGCCGTGTTTTGGACTGCATGGGCTATTACTAAATATGGATATGATTCTTATGCCTTTATAAGGATATTATTTGTTATAACCACATTAGGGTCCTAGATAGAAATACAACATGATGTTGAACATTAAAATCTGTACGATGAACATCCGAGGGCTGAATGACTGGAGGAAACGCCAGAAGCTTGCGCACTTTGCTAAACAAAATGGATTCGATGTATTATGCCTCCTGGGCCAAAAGGAATTTTTTGAGAATAAGAGGGTGTGATTTTCTAGCTAGTTCTTCTCAAACCTCTTCAATAAGGGGGGTGGCAATTTTGGCTAGATCATTCCTGGGGGGGGGGGGGGGGGGGGTTAAACGGTGTAAGACGGATTGTCAAGGGAGGTGGGCAATAGCTGAGTTCAGCCTGGGTTGTACATTATGTGTTATATACGGGTCTAACCAGGATGACCCCGAAATGTTTGATGCTTTAGAATTGGATCTAGCAGGCTGGTCTACCCCAATTATAGTTTGCGGGGATCTTAATATTTCTGTAGACTGGTCTAATCAGGCGGTATATACTGGACGTAAACCCAGAGTATACCGGGCACTAACTGCACTTATAGGCTCACACAGTTTAAAAGATGTTTGGGGGGTTAAAGAACCAGCCAATCTTGGTTTTACGTATTTTTCAAACCCTTTTCAAAAATATACAAAACTAGATTATTTTTGTATATCTGCTTCAGAGCTAGGGAAGGTTAATATTAGGAAACTACCGAAAGTTATTTCGGATCATAACCGCTGATATTGTGCTATGATGTGGAAACCATTGAAAGGGTAAAATCTAGTTGGACATTTGAAAGAAGGTTAATAACAACATCAGATTTGTTGAACATCTGAAGAAGTGGACAGTTGAGTTTTTTGATGCTAACCGTTATAGTACATCAAGTAATGGAGATAGGGGATGCTTTTAAAGCCGCTTTAAGAGGGGAGACCATAAGTTGCTCTGCAAGATTAAGGAGAGAGGATAGGAGTGAGGGTGAGAGACTCACGGGTCTATTAACAGAAGCAGAAGAACAGCATATTAGAGATATTGTAAATGGAGGGGATTGTGTCGAGAGCCAACAGAGACTGATGGTTATAAAAGCTGAACTTCAGAAATTAATGACGCAAAAGGCAATTGGCGATTATCAATCCTCTAGGGTCAAACTCTATGAAACTGGGGAACAAGCGGGTAGAGCATTGGCGCTAAAAATTAGACAAGACAGGACGAAGAATATTATCTCTAGAATAAAAGAGAGAGGGACGGGGTACACAGAACTGAAAGACATTCTACGAGTGTTTAAGAACTTCTATCAATCACTCTATAACGAAGAAAGGGATGCTAGTAGTATTTGTGAGGAGCCCTGGGATAGAGGTCCAGAACTGACGGACAAGAAAAGAATGGAGTTGGATAAGGACTTAACAATGAGTGAGATAAAAGATGCACTACAGGATCTTGCGGTAGGCAAGGCTGTTGGCCCCAACGGTATTCCGTTGGAAGTCTATAAGAGCATCGAAATAGAGATTGCCCCTATGTTATTGGATCTCTTTAATGGGATTATATATACAGGTATAACACCAGAATCATGGACAGAAACAAATATAATCGTGTTTCACAAGAAAGGGAAACCAAAGGAAGACCCAGGGGCATACCGGCCGATCTCGCTCATAAATGCTGACGCAAAGCTTTATTCAAAGGTGTGGGCTAGAAGATTGGGGAGGGTCATTGGGGGTCTTGTTTCTCCGTGGCAGCATGGGTTTGTTCCAGGGCGGGGTACCACCGATCACACCAGGCGTGCAATAACGCTGTTCGATGCCCATGCTGTTTCGGGGGGGGGGTGGCCATGATCCTCCTCGATGCTGAAAAAGCCTTTGACCGTGTGGTATGGAAAGATCTATGGGGTATATTGGTTGGTAGAGGATTTGGCCCTAAGATTATGAGCGCCCTCATGGCAATGTACCAAGATCCAACAGCTCGAGTACAAGTAATGGGGAAACGATCAGATAAAATTATAATTAAGAGGGGGACACGTCAAGGGTGTCCCTGCTCCCCGATTCTTTTCTCGCTATATATTGATTCCTTGATTCAGAAGATTCTAGGATGTGTTCAGATTAGCCCAGAAATATTTAATGGCTATGAAAATAAATTATTGGCGTATGCTGATGATTTAGCAATTTTAACTCCTGATCCCGAGCAGGCGCTTCCAGTTCTGGTTCAATTAGCTAAGGATTTTGGCACCCATTCTGGGTATTTATTGAATGAAGGGAAGACGCAAATAATACGTACGAAAGATATGATTAAGGCTGATGATAGATTTGTAGACTCGGCTGTATACCTAGTGGTGAGAATAAATGCATCTGTTGATAAAATTGTCTATGATAATTATGTGTCTTTGATGAAGAACATAGAGGATAATTTGAAAAGAATTGATGTGCTACATTTATCCTTGATCGGTAGGGTAAATGCGCTAAAAATGACAATGTTCCCTAAGATATTATATCTGTTCCGGGCTATTCCTCTCTTCGTGGAAGAGAAGTTGATGGAAAGGATGGAGGCAATATTTACAAAATTTATATGGCAGTATGGGAAGATCAGGCGGTCCTCAAAACTTATGTCATTACCCCGGGAAAGAGGTGGGCTTGCTATGCTGAACCTTAGGCTCTACCATTGGACATGCCTGTTAACCGAAATGATTAAACTTTTTCAACCAAGCGAGAACTCGAATAGGGGAAATGCAGATATTCTATCTCCACCTTCTATCTTTGAGCTATTACTGGGGAGAAAGGCCACAGGTTTATTGTTGTCAGAGGTGGGCCATCGCTATTATAAAAGATCACGATACAAGGTAGTTGAAGGGATTTTGAGGGTTTGGAATGTGGCTCAAAATTTTGTAAATATTACAAAATTTAATTCCCACCTCCACCTTTGGAACTCTTGTCTCCTCCCTCAACTGGGTATAGATAAGAATACCCTGATGTGGAAGTGAATTGGAATATGATTCGAGAAGCCTGGCATAATGATGTGGGCACTCCTTGACAAATTTTGGTGGCCAGTCTTTTTCAGCTAGAAGAATGTCCTAACCCTTAGAGAGCTTCTCCCAAAAGAGTGCTCTTATTTTCCTAGTTATGTCCCCCTCCATCGGGAGTGTCACTTCATGTAACTTATTGGGTCACTAACCCTGGTATCAGCTGTTTCAACCTGAATGTACTCATTCAAGTCCACTTTCTACAGATGATCCTTCAAGATCTTGCGAACTATGGTGACTTCTGCTGCGCTGTCCAGCATTGTCTGGGCCCACTCCCCATTCTTGAGTTGTGTCCTCAAGATCCTCTGCATATCTGATTTTAGACCTGCTACCTTCTTTTTGGTGAATTGGGTTTTCTTATTTTTTGCGTGTTGATCGTCTTTGGACTTCACAAGTTCTTCCTTGTGTTCTGACCGTCCTCTTCTTTCCGATTTCTATGAGGAAGTCTGAAAGGTACGAGAGGAACGTGTATCAGTATCTTAATATCTATCAGGTTTTCTCAAATTATCCCTGTTCCAGAGGTTATGCCTATTTTCTGAGGGCTCCTTTTGAGGAGACCTACCTCTGGATTGAGAACACTTCTCTTTAGGAAGGGACTGTTTAGTATTTTCCCACTTCTTTTTAGGAGTGGTGAGAGTGTTTTTAATAAAGACTTTTTCAGGACTTTCTGTTAGTTGGGGCTGCACAGGTTTCCCACCCAAACTATCTCTACCTAGTTCTTCGTAGGATTTTTCTATTATTCTGGCCAGTTCATATGGTTGCTCAGTTACATCAAATTCTCCTAATTTTTGGCGGATCGCCAGGGATGCTGTTTCACCTTTAATGTTAGCTAATATTATATCTGAGACCTGTTTGAAATCTTTCAGTAATTTCATACCCAGATTCAAAGCAGGTTCTGCCCCATATTCATTTTGAATTTGTTTCAGGACGTCTGATATCACCACCATAGATGCAACACCATGTGATTTGTGTAGATTGCAGCAAAGACTGTACCCCAAGTGTTGCAGTCCTCCAGGTATGGTGCGATCTCCATTGGTAAACAGATTATTAGAATCCTGTGTTTCTCATGAGGTGTACTATCTGTAAATACTGCCTTTATTTGAGTAATTTTCTGAGCTATCCAGAATGGAATTCATTCCCTTTTTGCAGGCAATTTACCAATGACTGATTGTATGGTCTGTGGTGTAATTTTATTTGTGTTCCCCTGGTGAGGGGTTTGTTGTGGAATCCTTATAGGAGGTTGGACTGTTAGAGTCCGCATGACATATTGAACCAATTGTCAATGTATTTTGATTAGTTGTTTTAGTTGAACTAATAGTTCTGCACCTGACATTTCTTCAATGACAGGATGTAGTGTATAGCTGGCTAAAACCGGCCATGTTGCTCCTGGTCTACCTAGTGGACCGAGCCTGGTAATGTGATTTTGATGTTGTAGGGTGCCTTTAAACCAGAGCGCATGCTCTTGGTATGTTAATGGAATTTCAACATCCTCGAAAGGAGTGTATTCCGCTGGAGGTTCCTCTACTTTGTAGAAGTTGAACACATGTGTTACTGGATTTGCTTCAGGGAAGACAATCCATGAATAGAATACCTCTGTCCGCCAATATTTATGTGCCTCTATGACAGAAATTACCCTACCACCTCTAGGTGATAAGCCATTTGTTGTAAGCTTAATAGTGATGGTTTTCCTCAGGTTTTCCGGGATGATTATAGCATCTGGGTCGGTTTCTTGGAAACCAGTAACGTTAAAACCCGGTCGGGCTGCAGCTGCAGTTCCACTGGTTGCGTTATTGCCTGCTGGTCCACTGTTCTCAGTGCTGCTATCTGACATTTTGCTGACTGAAAGTTTGCAGCGCAAGTTTCAAGGAAAAAAAGATAAGGCACACAATATTTTGGAACACTGTATCCTTCAACGTTAAACAAACCAAAACTAATACATAGGATTTTCGTCCTACTCAGTTATGGCGGATATTTTATCCTTTTACCCATTCCAGACGTCTATTGGAGTATTTTGCGGGAAAAAGGGGTCTCTGTGAAAAGCACGACTGAGTTACTCTAGTATCTAGCGATAAATTAGTGCCTTACCAAACGTTGGACGCCATGTAGTGTAGTTCCTATATTCCCAATCGGCTCTGCTCATTGGAATAATATATCCTATAGATTTGACGTAGGACTTATGTTGACTAGGTCTCTATTGAATATATTATACTTAATTGTGAGTGCCAGCTAGCTCAGAGGTCACTCGAAACTTTCTCAAATAAACAAGAAGGGATTAGTTTCTGACAACTGCATAAACATGGCAACTTTGTTTCCCCAAGATAAAACGTATCTTCAGAGTCGTGGAAACAATAGATAGATATTTTAGTCAGTAAATTGTGCATGCTTCATTTCATCAGAGGTGCAGAGAAATAGAGAGACGGGCATTTTCAGTAAAAGGATTAATTGAACAGTCTTCTTTCGCATGCAAAAGAAATGAACTGCTACAGTTGTAAAACTGGCTGTAAAGTATAATGCGTACAGTAAGAAGAGTATTATAAAATAATACTGTAAAAGCATGTTATGGTTTCTAAGCCATAAAATACATACATAAATAACAAAGCTAAAAGTACTCAACTGGTGCTTCTAAAATACACCTACCCCAATGTAATTAACCTAGGTCTAGTACGAGGGAAGAAGTATGTATAGGGTAGCATAGGTTTAGTTTCTTTGCCAAGAATCTATCCAAGATTTCTCGTAGTGTCTAATCAGCTCCCTACCTTGGTTGTAGAATGAAGGAGGTCTGGTATCCCTGTCTTGGACTCGATTTCCCAACATCCCGCGAGGGGAGCTTGGAAACACTGGAGCTGGATTCTCAGCGAGAGAAAGGACAGCTTCTCTGTCAGTGCGTCAGCTGGAGGGTCGGCTTCCATCGGCACTTGCTGTAGTGAGCTGCGTAGTGCAAGTAAATAGTCGAGCTGCTCCGAACCTCTGTGTGTTTGCTAGGGCAAGTGTAGGCATATTTATACCTGGATGGTGCCTTGTTTGACGTAAAGTCGGACATAATAACATCACCAAAGAACCCCGAGGGAATGGTAGTTCTTTGAAAACTGATTTCTAGGACAAATCAATATTCAAGAAAGGGGATGTCCCTGACTACTGAAGCCGAGTTTTCCAAGAAATCGTTGTGGCTTTTTGGAACTAGTGGAAGTAGCCATGCCTGTATTTGGACTGGATGGGTTATATCTAAATAGGGTTATGATTTCTACGCCTATATAAGGGCAAGGTGAATTATACCTATATAAGGGCATGAATCGGTAACTTACACTTGAATTCTAAAATGCTACACAACACCAACAATTACTTACAAAGTTAAACCTAGGGAAGATGACTGATAGTTGAATGCTTCAGCTAAATCTCAATTTCCTATTAGTCTATGTTTCTGGAAATTAAAAATGTTGTTGTTTGTCCTAAGGAGACTCTGTAACTGAGAGGAGCTGCGCTGCAAAGACGTACTGCCATTTTGCCATTTGCTTTGCTGTGTTGGCCTGCTGCCTGCTGAATGCTGTGCTACCAGGAGGGACTGCCACTATGCCACTTGCTCTGCTGTAATGGCCTGCTGCCTCGGCAGTGAGGGGGAAATCAAGACTCCCTTCTACATACTCTGAGCCCAAACAAGAAAACCCCAAGGGCTTGTTGACTTACCTCCAGTTTTCTAGAGGTCCCCGGGACATCAAAGACCTTGTGTGCTGGCTGAACTGCTCTGCATGCTCCCAGCTGCAAAAGCACCTCTGTTTGATGCTTTAAATGACTGGACATGGTGCTTCCCCTTTGCCTCAGTGATGTTCAGATCTGCTCAGATATTGCCACTTTGGGAGGCATCGCTAGGCCGGAATACAGAGAGAAAATCACAAGTGTGGCATCACCTCTCCGCCAGCTTCGTGCCATCGGCTTTGAGCATTCCCCCATTGTTCTGTTGGTGTGAGGGTCCCTCTCAGCTGTTCGGCAACTGCAAAATGCTGGGCATGCACTCGCCAATCTGGGGCTAAGGGACTGCTTGGACTGCCAAACACCACAGCGTCCCAGACCTGCCTGTATCAGAGAGAGCCTTGCTACAGCACAACTGTTATTTATATGAACACGGGCCCCATGTGTCAGGCCGGCTGACACAAGGATCCCTGTCTGTCAATCCACCTGCCTCTCAAGGACAGTGCGGGACCCCGACTGCACGGCTCACAAAGCGGGCCCCCAGGAGGCAGGCTTTAAGACATCCCAAGCGGCTGCTTCTCCCAAAGGTAATGTCTTTATAGGGACCAAGTGATCCGCTCTCGCCCCGCTACAACTCCTAGGGCCATTGGGGGGGATATTTGATTTGGCTACATTCCGGTCTTCTTGAGGCTGATCTCAAAGGCTGAGTAAAATCACTATAAAGGCTCGAAGTGGAGCCCCCTAGCATTTGGCCATTCCCCTCTGGCCAAAGGTATTGTTCTTACCCAATTTGGACATGAACAGTCTCTACACCGCCATATTGAGCTCCACTCAATTAGAGAGGATTTCCTGATACATCCCCCGCAGGAACTCACACCAAATATTCTAATTGAAGCGCACCCCTGCTCCCACTGTATTAATTTATAACCCAAGAGCTGAAATATCAAATTCTAATCTTGAACTACCATAAAGTAAGTATGGGTGAAATTTGCGAATTCGCGGTCTGTGAATTCGTGCAAAAGCGAAATTCAAGCAAATTTGCGGATTTATTTTTGTGCGTGTTCGCGGGGCTTTTTGCATTTTACGCGGGCCGCTTGCAGCGATCCGACCGTGAAGTTACCCATGCAGTCGTACATGGGCGCGGCTATCTTGTTCGCGTTGCGTATTTCTGTTTCCGGTCGTTATTTGCATGCTCGCGTTGTGTTCGATTACTTGTTTGCGGGCGTTTTTGCGTGCTCACGGGGGAAATATCGCGCAAACTTACCCACGCGGTCCTCAATGGGCACGGCCATCTTGTTTTTCATTCATTGCTATGGTTCTGGGCATGCTTTTCCAATCCTCTGCTAATCTTTGGAATCCTTTGTTTCTTTTAACTTTTTTTGATCTTTTTTACTCATTATCTATCCCTCTCTTTTTCTACATCTATATTTTGTGTTTTTTTCTACTTTTGGTTACTTTTAAAGCTACTTTTTTAAACTCTTTTCTTTTCTTTACTTTTCCCCTTTTCTTTCCTATTTTTTTTTTGCAGCTGTCCAGGACCATGGCAAAGGGAGCCGGGAAGAGTAAGGGGAGGTGACCCGCACCCTGTACCCGGCTCCCATGCAGGCGCTTAAGGGGGGAAGCAGTTGTAGCCAGGGAGATTTTCAGCGCGTTGGAGGTGGCCGCACTGATGTTCTTCGTTCAGCGCCACCTCTCCAAAACCGTCGCGGCAGGCTCGGTGCCGGGTACGGGCTCCGGGAGCGTCACCAGCTATGGGGGAAGGTGTGCCGGGCCATGTATCGTCAGTCTGGGGTCCGGCGCACCAACAGCCGGGCGATGCACCGGTGGTCCGATGTCCTGGACCGCAAACACGACCTGCTCGACCTGCTAGGTGTTGAGATCCCTGTGCTTGGTGAGTATTAGTAGCTATTTATTCACTACTCTATTTTCTTCTGTTCTATTTTATCATATTGCAAATGTTAGTTTTTTCAGAAAAGCAAGAATGCTGCCAATTACATTGCAGGTAAATTATGTTCAAAAGCTTCTGTGATTGCAGGTGCTGGCCTGCTCACTGGCGGTGCTACTATGCTTACTTGTTTTCAATTTTGTGTTCATTTGGCCTGGGTGATGATTATGTATCAGTGTACTTTACAGGACTGCGTAATGCTAGACATTAGAGACTCAAGTCCAGTCCTTCCTTTGTACTCCGGCCTCTAAGAAGAGCGAGTGGTGGTGATCATGACAGACTGTGTCTGTCACTTCGCGTGCTGCGGAGTGCTGCCTGCCAGTCCTAGTAGAACCTTTTTGTAGTTGGTTTAGTGAATAACATAACTTTCCAAGTAGACGGTCCGCGAATCCAGCAATATCCTATTAGACCACATCAGATAGGTCAATAAATTTAGTGCAATTGTTGTCTATTTTCCAGAAATACTTTGTTATTGTTTTTTTTTTAATGTTTGATGTGGTTGACAACAATCATCCATGTTTGTGTCTTTCTTTCATGTTGTACATCAGCTTCCCCCAGGGGCAAGGAGACACAGGAGGAGATAGCGGCGCCGGTGGAGCAGGGACAACAGCAGGAAGGCCAGGATCGGTCCGGCGAGGGCTCCTCTGCTGGCCCCAGTAAGTTTTCCTGTTAATGTTAATAATTATACTTTTCGATCTTTTACAGCACCTGCATTCTTTCCAAACGTTCCTCATTCTATTTTTTACTAAATCATCTTTGATCTTCTTGTAGACTGTTTCTAAATTCTTATCCTGCCTCTAGTATGACTTCCTGTGGTACTACTAGATTATTATTAGTCTGTCTGTGTAGCTAACTAAGCTTGCACAGTTGGCAAAAGGTGTTAAACAAAACTCCTATTCTATTCAGCAATAGCTTTATGCACTAACTGCAGTCCTCTGGGTTGTCCTTACTGTCTATTGAAGTCTTCTAAATGTTTATGCTTTGACAATTCCCAACAATAAAATGCCAATGGCCACCAAGAATAAGATACTAGTTTACTTTTTGATTGGATAGGACAATCCATACTACTGCTGTTGCAGGGACTATTCTGCACAAACAGAACTATGGACAAGAAATAGGGCATTGGTTATGAATTATAACAGGTGCAGTTAGACTTTCCACATACCTCAGTCATAACAGAAGTTGAACCCACAATCTCCTTACTGACTAGCTAGTGTGTCAGAGTCATTCTTTTATCTCCCGAATGCAGCGATGATTGATCCCCAATGATTATACAACCCGGGACACAAGACTACGGAGGCAGAGTCCCGACCTCTCTGAGCCACGGACTCATGCTTGCAAATTGCAAACCCTTTCGCTCACTCACTAATGACCAAAAACCACAGAGTCTATGTAAGTTTAAAAGCATTATTAAAAGTAAAAACATTTATTAAAATCAACTTCATCATATAAGATAAAAGGTGAAGGATTCAAAACTGAAAAGTGGCTGATTTCACACAATAATTGTGGGAGAGCCCTCACCTGGTTGGAACATCAAGTCTTCTTTGTGGGGATGAATCATTGCTGACTCCAAGTGATGATGATCTGATCTTGCTCTTGTTCTTAGAAGGGAAGCTTCTGTCTGTTATGAGAAAAATGGTGCGTGTTAAAAAGCAAGCATTCATCAGTTGTACCAAAAAGTGTAGCAAGACATGTTACGGCTAAGCATAAATAAAAAAAAGCCTTCCCTGAAGAAAGGGAAATTTGTAGTTTCGAGACTAGAGAGTCACAAATTATTAAATGTGTTTATGTAGTACTAGTAACATTTTTTCATTCCTATAAAAAATATGGAGTGGTGTATATGGCATTTAAGACTATGAAATGTATTTTCTAGGCGGAACATCGGCACAACCAACCACCATTGCCGGAGCCAGCGCGGAGGTGGGCATTCCTGGGGTCGAGGCGGTTGAACAGCCATCAGGAACTGCTGTGGGGGATGCCATGGTAGTGGCGGGCAGTGGTAAGCTATTATATTCCTTACTTATTGAGATTGCAGACTGCAGAGTGTGCTCTCTGCACCGGAGTATATGTTGTACAGTACAAGTACACTTTACTGTTAAGAAGACTTACAAAATTTAGAAATACGTTTTTGTCAACCAGGTAGAAGACATTCACCCTTGACTTCGCATGAGCAATAGCATTAGCGGCAGGAGTTGACGAGTAACCAATGGCCTCCTCTACATTTGACTTCAACTCAGCTGTGAAAGTTCTATCGAGAAGCCAAGTCAGATCAGAGATGAAGTTGATGGATGGGATGAACAAAAAGGAAAAGAAGGGTGTAAGGAAGGACGAGCGAGTTAAAAGTAATGACTGGCAAAGATGATACGTGTTTTTGAATGCTGCCCGAGGTGGCTGGGAATATGATGCATGGCCGGTTGAAGGCTGAAGCAAGGATGGGTGGAAGGAGAAAGAGAAGAGGATTGCCTGGTGGGTGAAACAGAAACTGTATGTGTGCGCAATATATCCTTTGGTTCAAATTCAAATGCAAGTCAAGCACGGATGCATGGCTGGCGGTTTCCAAAATAAAATAAAAAGGTCGTTTTTCAGTGAGAAAAACTAAGGTTTGTCCAGTTGAGACATTAAGAAGAATGATTGGCATTTACTTTGAATGGATGGATGCCTGGATCATGGTACTATCTTACTCATAGATAGCATTGGTGTACGTAGACAGAGTAGACGGTCACTGGATGAAGTGAGTGTTACTTTGAAGAGCATTTAAAACTGCACCCGCACGTCCGTTCCAGTCTAGCAAAGGCGAGGAAAAGAAGATGCAATTTATCAGAATATTACCATGACTAGTAACATTAGTTTGCAAGCACAGCATGTATCCTGCCATTACGGGGCCACTCACTACCTCTGTTAATAATTTTATTAGAACTCTGTCATTCATGTGTGGCCTATCAGTGTTCACTCAATAAAAAACAAAGTATCCCATATGTAAGCAAATATCCTGTGAAGGAATAGATAATCATATTATTTATCTTCTTCATTTTCATATTCTAGTAGTCATTGGCATTGCACACTCTATGTGCCATATATGTACCTACCTCAGAATGTGGTGAAAGTTACTACAACTATACAGGCTATAACTACCTCATGTAATGTGAAGCGCTCTGATACCCAAGGGTCTTGTTCGCGCTATACAAAACTCTAAATAAATAAATAAATAAATAAATAAATCAAGCGCTGGGATGCCTCCGGGTAGCCATGTGCTATATAAATGCTTCTCACAATCACAATCACAGTAGCCCTTGTAACAGAGTATGGCCAGTGCCACCCGTAATAGAAAAGTAAGAGCTTCACCACCTGCAGGTACTAGAGTGGTACAGTAACACAAGTCTGTGTCATCATGGTTTGCGTCTGTTTTTCTCGGGTGAAGTTGACTGCGCTGGCATTATGTCGGCTTCCACAAGTTTACGTACCAATTTTTCTAAAGGAGAGAAGAAGAAGACTGGTGTACTGTCTGAGTATAATGTAGTGAGTCCATATAGTGCTACTAGAATTCCTGAAACTCCCACTAATGTTAGAACAGAGGCCGACAAAGTGGGAGGTTAGATAGATACAGGCCACAAATGTTATGCTTGCAAGTTGCTAGTGCTACTGTGACACAACTTTCTGCTGAATTATTTTGTGTTAATCTTAAAGAGCATTGGTTACAGTATGTTTTTCTTTCTTCATATAGATGCTCCTTCCAAACCAACACGGAAGGAGCTGGCTAGACGGGCCCAGCAAAGGAAGCTGGAGGCGATTGTCGCTGAATATCGGCAGCTGGTGGCCCAGGAGGAGGTGGACAAGCAGTCGCAGTCCTCAAAAACATCCACCACAACAGCTGCATCCTACTCCGCGCACAATGGGTCAGCCAGTCAGCGCAAGCCTCCAGTGGTACGGATCCCTGGTATCGCAGCCACCCGCCACCACCAAGCAGCCAAAAAATCAGCTGCCCCCCCACAGTAGGTGCAAGGCACGCATCCACCATCTAACCCTCAGGGTGTCCAACCTTGAGCAGGAGATGGAGAGAGTGAAAACCCTGCTCAAGAAGAACCTCCGCAGGGAGCAACAGGACCACATGGCCAAAGGACACCGCCGGCGGCAGTAGAGGAGGAGAGACTGTCCTTTGCCCCTTTTTTAAAGACTTTTGGGGGGTGGGAATAGGGAGTTGGGTTTTTTGGACTTTGGGGACTTTTTATTTCACGGACATTCTTTGGGGTTATTTCGGGTCTTGCGGGATAGTTTATTTTTGTTAGGGATAAAAATAATTATTTACTTTCAACTTAAACATAGCATACGCATTTTTACTGTTTTGCAGGGGAGGCGGGGGTAACTGTACGTTTGTTTTCCTGAAACCTAACTGGCTGCTTTATTCAAATTGTCTAAGTAATCTCCCAAATGTTTACAAAAGTAAGTGCCACTCACAGAGTTAGTGAATTCAATTGTCCTACTGCTTTACTAGTACCACCGTCAGTCTCTCCTCTCTCCTCCTACTCCATTATTCTTCCTCCTCCAAACACTTATCTTACCTGTGATTCGTGTTTGAGAATTGGGCTAGGCACAGGGCTGGCTGCATGGCAAATGGCGATGAAGGTTGGCAATCCTGGGCGGATGAAATGGCATTGTTGTGGTGGTAGTAGTGTTGGTACACAGTGGCAGTAGCAGCATATGACAAAAAAGAAATTGAAACCTTGAGTGGCCTGAGCCAAGCATTAGAACAGTACAAGAGATAGCACAGTACACAAGAACAGTGCCATAATTTAGCCTAACAAATGCTAAAGTATTTAATTCAAAGTATAACTACCAGTTGCGTGGAGTTTGGCTTTGGCTACTACAAGAAATAGTACTGAAGGTGAAGGACACAGCAGCGAAATCATTCGCCACGTGTAGGAGGTGGATGTTCTTGATGATCAATCCAGTTCATGGCGCACATGAAAATCAGATTTGATTTGCAAATAGTCATGGGTGTGTGTCAAGCTGAGTAAGAATATATCCTCGGATTCCTTCACCAGCCTTGAAATTAATTTTCTGTTGCTTTGACCTTATCCTCCCCAGCAAGTGTGTGGAATTATTGTTGTCATTTAGTCACACCTCAATGAAAACCACACAGCCCGGGGGAAGAGGGTTAGGGTTTGAAAATTTGATGGGAATGGGGTTTTTGGGGAAAGTTTTGTGGAGAGAGGAAAAAAAACCACAGCATGGACAAACAACAAATGAAGATAAACAAATCTTTCGATATGAAGATTTTCATAAATCTTTTAAGGGAGATAAAGGAAATGTATGCACTACTGCATGCATGAAGTTGATTGCTAAATGGATGGTTAGGTTACTTAAAGTAAGTAGTACTTTCTACAACTTACTAACTATGAAGAAACAATGTGACAGTACAGGGCTGCAGTAATTATGCAATTTCACTTGCCTATCTGCCCCCAGAGAGAATAAACAACACTTAGTACATGAAATTAGTTTTAAAAATAGCAAAGAAAAACGTATACAATAGCTGGAGGGATACATTTGAAGCAGAGAGCAAACAAATGCACAGAGTCACACTCATAGAAGTTCACAACAATAAGATTATTTAAAAGATAAGGAGAAGTGTAGAACAAATATACTGTAACTGTATGTTGTAGTTGCCCTGTTGAATTTGGGAAGTTACGTGCATCCAGCCATTCCTCTTATTCGCGGTACTCCTCCATTCCATCTGACGCTTCGTCGATCAATCTTGGTAACCAGACACACTGTCCACTGCCTGCCTGGCAGATGCGGAATTGTGGATCGCAAATGGTAAGCCTGAGTTCCTCAACGTTTCTCCAATCGCACAGGGTAAAAGCCGGCCTGTAATTGTTGATGGAAAAACAGGAGGTGATATTAACACCACGGGGAAATAAATAAAAGGTACGCTGTGTAGTGCAAAAATAACACCTTCAGTTTCAGAGTTGAGAGTATTACATACAAGCTTCATTTCGAAAGTGGGTACTCTGAGTCTCCTTTTCAAGGATAGTAATTAGTAAGTATGGGCGAATTGTGCGGATCTTTCCCCTTAAGCTAGGTACAAACTGCTATTTTAGAACAAAATTAGACCTTCCCAGCAGTGCCCCCAGACCCCTTAACCCACCCCCAAACATCTAGAACCCCCCCAAGCAGCCCCCCAAAATCATGCAATACTGCTAGGCCTCAGTTTAAATTGTGCCAAAAAGCTGTCTGCAACTAGGCCCAAACCCCCCTTTCCCACCATGGATTTTCTCCAAACCACTTGCATCCAATATTAGACCTTCCCAGCAGTGCCCCTAGACCCCTCAACCCACCCCCAAAAAATAGAACACCCCTAAACAGGCCAAAAGCAAAAATGGAAAAAGCCAGACATGGAAAATCTACAGAGGCCTACCAGAAAATCGCTCCAAACGCTCTCTGCAGCTAGGCCCTAACCCCCCTTTTCCACCATGGATTTTCTTCAAACCACTTGCAATCAAAATTAGACCTTCCCAGTAGTGCCCCCAGACCTCTCAGCCCACCCCAAACATCTAGAACCCCCCCAAGCAGCCCCCCAAAAACATGCAATATGCTAGGCCTCAGTTTAAATTGTGCCAAAACGCTGTCTGCAACTAGGCCGAACCCCCCCTTTCCCACCATGGATTTTCTTCAAACCACTTACAATCAAAATTAGACCTTCCTAGCAGTACCCCCAGACCCCCAACCCACCCCCAAAAACCTAGAACCCCCCCAAACAGCCCCCCAAAAACACGCAAGTGAGATAAAAAGGAAAAACTTTTTCACCATGGATTTTCTCCAAACCACTTGCATCTGATATTAGACCTTCCCAGCATTGCCACCATACCCCTCAACCCACCCGCAAAAAAGTAGAACACCCCCAAACAGGCCAAAAGCAAAAATGGGAAATGTCACACAGAAAATTTGAGGCCTACCTCAAAATCACTCCAAGCGCACTCTGCAGCTAGGCCCTAACTCCCCTTTTCCACCATGCATTTTCTTCAAACCACTTGCAATCAAAATGAGACTTTCCCAGCAGTGCTCCCATACCCCCCAACCCACCCCCAAAAACCTAGAACCCCCCAAACAGCCCACCAAAAACACACAAGTGAGCTAAAAAAAAAACTTGTTCACCATGGATTTTCTCCAAACCACTTGAATCCGATATTAGACCTTCCCAGCATTGCCCCCTGACCCCTCAACCCACCCGCAAAAAAGTAGAACACCCCCAAACAGGGCAAAAGCAAAAATGGAAAATGTCATGCTTAGAAAATTTGAGGCCTACCTCAAAATCACTCCAAATAAGCTCTGCAGCTAGGCCCTAACTCCCCTTTTCCACCATGGATTTTCTTCAAACCACTTGCAATCAAAATTAGACTTTCCCAGCAGTGCTCCCAGGCCCCCCAACCCACCCCCAAAAACCTAGAACCCCCCAAACAGCCCCACCAAAAACACGCAAGTGAGCTAAAAAGGAAAAACTTTTTCACCATGGATTTTCTCCAAACCACTTGCATCCGATATTAGACCTTCCCAGCAATGCCCCCAGACCCCTCAACCCACCCGCAACAAAGTAGAACACCCCCAAACAGGCCAAAAGCAAAAATGGAAAATGTCACAGAAAATTTGAGGCCTACCTCAAAATCACTCCAAACGCGCTCTGCAGCTAGGCCCTAACTCCCCTTTTCCACCATGGATTTTCTTCAAACCACTTGCAATCAAAATTAGACTTTCCCAGCAGTGCTCCCAGACCCCCCAACCCTCCCCCAAAAACCTAGAACCCCCCCAAACAGCCCCCCAAAAACATGCAATACTGCTAGGCCTCAGTTTAAATTGTGCCAAAACGCTGTCTGCAACTAGGCCCAAACCCCCCTTTTCCACCATGGATTTTCTTGAAACCACTTGCAATCAAAATTAGACCTTCCCAGCAGTGCTCCAAGACCCCCTGACCCACCCCACAAATCTAGAACACCCCGAAACAGCCCCCCAAAAACATGCAATACTGGGATATCCAAAACATGGCAAATTGCGCTGTTCACAAAAAATTGCTGTTTTCAGCTTTCCACTACTTCGATCCGCTTGAAACTCACCTGGACACTTGTTCCAGCAATTCCCAAGAATCTCAGCAAGGCAGAACAAAATCGAACCACTGCGCTCTTTGAAGAAGAAGAAGAAGAAGAAGAAGAAGAAGAAGAAGGTGTACGACTAGTTTTCACTTTTCACCCAAACACACGCGCCCGCAAAAACCAAAAAAGGCCAAAATTCTGCCAATTATGGATCAAAGAACGCTAAACCCCCCTAAAACCTTGCCAACATCATTTTGAACGAGCCTGCATCGGGTCCTGAGCCCTAGACTCAGCGGGAACCCTACTAACTTAAACCCAAAAACCCTAGTAAATCGCATTGAACCCTAAACCCTAGATATGCTTTGTCTGTCTGTGTCAAAGAGCCTAGGTATGCTACATCAGGATGCTTCACTCAGTGGTGCCTGCCTTGACCATCTGCATGGCCCTGCCGCAAGCATGGGCCAAAAATCCGTTCCGCTCAAGAATTTGCGAATTTTTTGTAATTTCGCGAGATTCACGAAAAACCGAAAAACAGCAAATTTCGCAAACATAACGGATGTTTGGCCCAAGATTGAGGCCACGCCATGCAGACGGTCAAGGCATGCACCACTGAATGAAGCAACCTGATGGAGCATACCTAGGCTCTTTGTCAGACAGACAAAGCATATCTAATTGGATGCAGCAAGCCGCATAGACCCAATTTTACATGAACTGCTGTCTGGAGTGGAGTGCACTCTGCCTGGCATAACAACAACAGTACACTGCCTCGCCCTCGACCACTACATACCACGAATAGACAGACATGTAGTTCTGCTGTAGTAGTTGTTGTAGACTGGTTTACCTGTTTGCCACTCACGAATTGGCCATAGTTCTTCCGTAAACCGCAGCTGATGATCCATCCATCCCAGTGAGTGACTGTAACAAAAAAAGATATATTATTTAATCAATCATCATGGTATATTGGCAAGTGAGTCCACTCCAAGGACATTTTGCATATTGGAAAATGCAACATAGTGGCCCATGAAGTTGAAGTACAATTTGAATTAAACAAGGTAAAAAAAACAGAGTAGTAGACATGAGTTACAATTACTGTGTAAAAGATTAAATAATAACTAAGACAAGACATATGATCCATTTCATGCACAAAAAGCAAACAGCAATTGGTTTCATCAGAGCCAGACAACCATTGCTGTCCACTGCATGCCATCTTCTCATTATTCATTACCTGTTCTACTTTTTGTCCGCATCTTCTTCAGAAAATTAGGGCCCACAGGGCAGCCTCTCCTGTCAATTTCAGAAGTAACTCTGTCAGCAATCAACAAGCATGTAGTCAGTCAGTAATTTCAGTTCCACTTGAGGGGACTCGTCTACGAAGACAAAGTTTCTTAATTCTTCGTAATCCATCCATCTGCCTTGAGAGAAATGGATAGGGGGAGTCTGGAGGAGGAGGATAGAGGAGCATGAATGCGTTGTGAACTTGTGAACCTCAGGAATGCAGACTGCGGCACCTTCAAATCAATAAGGAAAATAAGATGAAGACAGTGCTGCTGATGGACTTGTTGTGATTAGGGAGTTTTGTTGTGATAAAAGTTGCAAAACAAAGAAAGACACACAGGAATAAAAGTAATTAAGGACGCAAAAGGAAGTCATTTTCAGGCCTCGGTGTCAGGGAAGTAGAGCTCGTCCTCCAACTCTATGAATTGAGACGGGAATAGGTCAGCTAACAGAGAAGAACTTCCGTCACCTAAGTCGGTGTCCTCTTCTTCCTGCGTGCATTCACGTATTTTGTAATCTGGTGGTATGAAGTGCTGATTCTCAGTGTTAACCTCTCCACATTTTTGGGCGAGAGGCGGCTACTTTTTGAAGTTACAATGGCACCAGCAGCACTGAAAACACGTTCAAAAGATACACTTGCGAGTGGGCAAGACAATTAATTTAGAACCAGGTTGGTGATCAGTGGCCATAGAGGCCTTTTCCTACACCAATACAGCAATGGGTTCTGATTAACAAAGACCTCTGTTGGGTCATCCAGAAAGGCCTGCACCATCGACTCAAGGTTCTCCACGGTTGCTCCACTTTGCGTACCATCTGTGGCCTTTGCAGCACTGGAACAAACAAACCCTTGATGAGTTAGCCAATCCGCTTCCGACAATATTATGGCTGGGCCTGGTGCAGGTGAGGATGATGATACGGTTGCTGGTGTCATTAACGGCTGTGAGGGAAAGTGACTTCCTTCGGCCACAGATTCATAAGTGGAACTTGACGCCCGATGGCCTGCTGATTCCGTTGTACTTCTGCCGGCTCCTTGAATTTTCTGCTGCTCTTTTTCTAACCGAGTGGCTGACAAGGCTAGCCAATATTTGTACTTTGAAACATCTGCTTCATCAAAAGGAATGAATGCTTTGCTCGCCACTGCCTTTTTGTACCGTGTATCCAGAATAGTGGCACAAATGTAATGTTGTTCTGTATGTATGTTTTTAAGCTTTTCATTGGCAACTAGGCGGCTTAATAACCTCTCCGCCAACTGATATGCGTCTAGCTTTTCAGCATCATCTCGGAACGTTGAAGACACCGCCTTCAGTTGGTGCTCTAGAATGACAAACAATGGGATAGCTGTGCCCAAAGACCAGTCCTCCCTGCTGACTTCACGCGTGAAGACCTCAAAAGGACGAAGCATGTCTGTCAGGCTTGCAACTATCTTCCATTCCTCCAACTCTAGCCTCATGTCTTTCATAGTAGAACCCAGTTTATAGACAAAATAATTTATTACCCCCCACTGCTCAGACAGATGCTCAATCATGTAAAAGGTTGAGTTCCAATGTGTTGCCACCTCCTGGATGAGTCCTTTGACTGGCAGTCTACATTCATGTTGAATGCTCCTCAGCTCCTTCCGGGCCTTAAAAGAATGGCTGAAATGTGTGCAGATTCTTCGGCAGGTGGTCAGTAACTTGCTGACTGTGTTTTATTTTTTCAATAAATCTTGCACCACGATGTTAATACTGTGCGCCAAACACGGCACCTTGCTGCATGGCCTTAACTATATTACTGCCATTATCCGTGGAAACATAACCAACTATGCGATTCCTTGGATGCAGCCATTCATAGACCTTCCTATCAAACTCCTCCAAAAGGTTAGGTGCAGTATGAGTTTTCTCCATGGCAAACATGGCTACTGTTGCATGTTTCCGACTAGCTTGAAAAATTGTGGCACTGTCAACACCTGCAGATAACTTGTATCTAACCCCTGCAAAAGAGACCCAGTGTGCAGTGATGCACATGTAATCAAGGGCTTGGCAACTGGTCCACATGTCTGTTGTCAGGTGAACAATGCGCCCCTGGCGGGAGGCTGGTGTAATTGAGGTGGGCGACTTTTTTGGAGACGATAATTTGTTGGACCATGATGCCTTCCAGCAGGCCACTGGTGCCCCTCCACGGCTGTATTTGCTTCATGCCACTGTCACACATTACATACGCACCAAATGGGCGCCACAGCGACTCCGACCTCCACCACATGAACTAGTTCACCTATTGTACTACATGGGTACGGGGAGTTCCTCCATATGATCTGGAGTTGCATGAGACTTCGGGAGTACTGGTGTGCCGGGTGCTCCGTATGGTCACGAACCTACTGGTACCGGTCGAGGCGATGCCTTGTCTTCTGGGACTGCGCAGGCGGCCTAAACCACAGAAAGCCTGGCTGAAATTATTGGACTTTGCAATGCTACTGGCAATACGGGCACTAACAATGAGATGGACATCTCCAAGGGCACTGGGGACACACACATAGCAATCGGAGGTACTGAAATGGGGCAGAGCAGAAGGAGCAGCCCTCAGGCTGGAGGAAGTGCGGGGCCAGAGAAAATGTCCTATTTCCCAGGAATGGGAGGTCATGCTCATAGCGCTTGAGGATATAGATTTAACCCCAACACTGAGGCCCGGCTCTCAGGGTTAGAGGGTGGGAGTGGGAGACTGCACAAGTGGGACCAGCTGGCATCAGCGAGCTGTATGATATTTCGGGACACACCAAGTATGGCGTTACGCGACAGCCAGTTCAACCTGAGCTTTGATGAAGAGAATTGCACAGATCACCAGGAGACGGGGGAGGGTGGAGAATGTATGGGGGTGGCGGGAGGATGGCGGGGGATGGTGGGTTTACCTATTGTTCAGATCCCACGATGATGCTGAATACAAATGATGAAGTGGGTTGTTGTAGTTGAGGGGGGGGGGAAACTAGAAAATACCAGCTGACGTACTACGGAAGAAATATCATTCTTGTCACTGTTTTGATGATTCAGCTGTGAATAAAGAGTTAAAAAAAAAATTTCTGTTGTCAGGTGGATAGTGTGAACAATACTCTTCAAAGCTGCCTCTTCTTCAAAGCTGCCACAATCACCTCCAGCACATCTTGATGTAGTGCTGAAACCGCAACTCTGGCAAAATAGGACTGGCTAGGAACATTCCATTTAGGGCAGACTGTTGTCACAAATTCTAGAAAACCCACCCCTTCCACGAAAGAAAAAGGGAGAAGGTCCAGAGCTAACATTTTAGCCAGCTTTGTGTTATACAGACGTGCCGTTGGGTGGTTGCGTTCAAATAGCATCTCCGACCAAAACATTCTGCTACTGGTGGGCTGGACCGTTTTACGTGATGATGATTATGCAGACTTCTTCAAACCATTTAGGCTCAGTGATGTACTTTTTCGCATTGGTGTCTCTCCCAGACTCTTAGTGTGCCTCATACATGTTGCAGGGATAGAGGGTGTGGACGCTACCACTGCAGTGCTGCTGCCAGGGGTACTGAGTGTACCAGAAAAAATGTCGGTTGGTTCTTGACTTCCCCCCTGCACAATCAGCCCCTCGTCAGCATCAGATGCAATGTGAATGGATACATGTGGATCAGTTCTACTTTTGGCTTCCCGGATCTTCCTTAGGTGCGTCTCCCACTGGATAATGTGGTGTTTTTGGAGACGATCTCTTTGGCCTCCGGTACCATAGTTGGTACCAAGCTTACCCCGACTAACTAATGTTTTACAAATCAAACAAACGACCATGTTTTCCGCCTTTTGGCTAACAGTAAAGAATTCCCAAACTGGGGACTGGAGATGTCTGCTGGTGGTGGAGGTGCTACTTTGAGTTTCAATGCCAGATGAAGTGGAGGATGGGCGTGGCTGAATTTGTTTCTGTTGTTTACTTACAGCACCACTACTTGAGGGAATGGAGGTCGAGCTGGATGGAGGTCCCTGCCTGCTCTCTGCCTGAAAAATATGGAAGCTGTAGGTCGTGTTGGTGTTGTAGTTAACTGCGTTGGTGGTGGTACCAGTGCCACGCCGCCCACATCCGGCTCAGCAGCCATTCGGGATACGGTGGAAATGTCTGTCTGCTGCATGCCCGCTGGGGCTGGAGCAAAGACTGTGATGACTGGGTCGTCGTCAGACTGTTCATCAGCAGCAGAAGACACCACTTCTTGTTCATCGTCATCATCCATAAGTGGAGCCTTGCGGGAACCTTCCTTTGAGGCTTGGCTACCTTTGTCGGCTCATGGCGTGCCGCACTCTCTGGGTGCATTGGTGGGTTCCAATCAAGATCAAGGTCATCAGAATGAAGGAAGCTTGAAGAAGAACTTGTAGTGGTAGTAGTAGCCCTCCTTGACCTTTTTCTTGCTAGGGATCTGAAGACAATGGATCATCATCAGGAGGAGTGGCTTCCTCGGATGAAACCTCCGCTTGAATATCAATTTCCTGATGTGCCCCTACTTCTGGAGGAACAAGCGTTGTAGGCAGTTGTGCCACTCCATGAACCTCTAGTTGCACCTCTCCATTCACCTCTCCATGCGCCTCTACTTTCGCCTCTCCTTGCGCCTCTCCTTGCCCATGTACTTGCGCTTGTAGTAGTTGCACCTGTGGTTGTCGTTGCAGCTTTGATTGTTGAACACTCGTTAGCTGAGTTACACCCGGCGTTGATTAGATGGTACTTTCTTGTGATGAGCCAACATCACTGTCGATGGTGATTGAGAAACTAAAGTGGCTGCCTCAGCAGCACTCATGGTCTTGGACCTAACTTGGCGTGGTGACACTGAGCCCAATGAAGCAGAGTTGCTGCTTCCAGCTTGGTCCCCGGCAGACACTGCTGCTGCTGCAGGGGTAGTTTTTTTTTTTTACCAAAAAAGGTGTCGGTGAACCCACCAGTCTCCTTGGTAGGTGGTGCCACTTGCTTATTCTGCTCCTTCTTACTGGCAGTGGCACTGGCAACTTTTTTCACTGAGGCGCTATGGCCACCTTTCTTTGGGCCCATCTTCTTCAGATGTCAGAACAGCAGGCCACAGTTGCACGAGTTGCAGGGTTGTCTTGTAAGTGGCCACATGTGATGTCACGTGACGTTGTGCTGCACACACCGCTGCAGGACTTCTTCCTGGCACTGGTGGTTCTCTTGTGCACCTAAAAGCAATGGAAGCCAGAGGAACATCAGTTAAACACCCCAAAAAGTAAAAAAAAAAAAAAAAATCACCACAATTCAATGCCATCCATGCCCTCAATGATGTTTAAATTCAAGACACCCCACAGAAAGACTTGGTCCTGGGCCTAATGGAAGAAAGCAAGGCAAACTGGGTGCAGGCCTGAGCACACTGCCTGGCTTCAAAATGGGCCCTTGACCCCAGCTACATGGCCAGGCCCTGCCTGGACCAGGCCTCAAAATGGCCCCCACCCACATGGCCAGGCCCCAACAACACCCCAAAAAGTCGAAAAACACACAAAAATCACCACAATCCAATGCCATCCATGCCCTTAATGATGTTTAAATTCAAGACACCCCACAGAAAGACTTGGTCAATGATCCACTCACTACCCCTGGGTCTAATGGATGAAAGCAAGGCGAACTGGGTGCAGGCCTGAGCACACAGCCTGGCTTCAAAATGGCCCCTTGACCCCCAGCCACATGGCCAGGCCCTGCCTGGACCAGGCCTCATGATGGCCCCAACCCACATGGCCAGGCCCCAACAACACCCCAAAAAGTCAAAAAACACACATAAATTACCCCAATCCAATGCCATCCATGCCCTCAATGATGTTTAAATTCAAGACACCCCACAGAAAGACTTGATCCAAAGCACAACTCACTACCCCTGGGCCTAATGGAAGAAAGCAAGGCAAACTGGGTGCTGGCCTGAGCACACTGCCTGGCTTCAAAATGGGCCCTTGACTCCCAGCTACATGGCCAGGCCCTGCCTGGACCAGGCCTCGAAATGGCCCCCACCCAAAGAGCCAGGCCCCAACAACACCCCAAAAAGTCAAAAACACACAAACATCACCACAATCCAATGCCATCCATGCCCTCAATGATGTTTAAATTCAAGACACCCCACAGAAAAACTTGGTCCATGCACCACTCACTACCCCTGGGCCTAATGGAAGAAAGCAAGGCAAACTGGGTGCAGGCCTGAGCACACTGCCTGGCTTCAAAATGGGCCATTGACCCCCAGCTACATGGCAAGGCCCTGTCTGGACCAGGCCTCAAAATGGCCCCCACCCACATGGCCAGGCCCCAACAACACCCAAAAAGTCGAAAAACACACAAAATCACCACAATCCAATGCCATCCTTGCCCTAAATGATGTTTAAATTCAAGACACCCCACAGAAAGACTTGGTCCATGCACCACTCACTACCTCTGGGCCTAATGGAATACAGAAAGGCAAACTGGGTGCAGGCCTGCGCATACTGCCTAGCTTCAAAATGGCCCCTTGACCCCCAGCTACATGGCCAGGCCCTGCCTGGACCAGGCCTCAAAATGGCCCCCACCCATATGGTCAGGCCCCAACAACACCCCAAAAAGTCGAACAACACAAACATCACCACAATCCAATGCCATCCATGCCCTCAATGATGTTTACATTCAAGGCACCCCACAGAAAGACTTGGTCCATGATCCACTCACTACCCCTGGGTCTAAGGGATGAAAGCAAGGCAAACTGGGTGCAGGCCTGAGCACACTGCCTGGCTTCAAAATGGCCCCTCGAGCCCCATCTACATGGTCAGGCCCTGCCTGGACCAGGCTTCAAAATGGCCCCCACCCACATGGCCAGGCCCCAACAACACCCCAAAAAGTAAAAAAGACACACAAAAATCACCACAATCCAATGCCATCCATGCCCTCAATGATGTTTAAATTCAAGACACCCCACAGAAAGACTTGGTCCATGCACCACTCACTACCCCTGGGCCTATTGGAAGAAAGCAAGGCAAACTGGGTGCAGGCCTAAGCACACTGCCTGGCTTCAAAATGGCTCTGTGACCCCCAGCCACATGGCCAGGCCCTGCCTGGACCAGGTCTCAAAATGGCCCCCACCCACATGGCAAGGCCCCAACAACACCCCACAAAGTCGAAAAACACACAAAAATCACCACAATCCAATGCCATCCATGCCCTCAATGATGTTTAAATTCAAGACACCCCACAGAAAGACTTGGTCCATGATCCACTCACTACCCCTGGGCCTAATGGATGAAAGCAAGGAAAACTGGGTACAGGCCTGAGCACACTGCCTGGCTTCAAAATGCGCCCTTGACCCCCAGCTACATGGACAGGCCCTGCCTGGACCAGGCCTCAAAATGGCCCCCACTCACATGGTCAGGCCCCAACAACACCCCAAAAATTCGAACAACACAAAAATCACCACAATCCAATGCCATCCATGCCCTCAATGATGTTTAAATTCAAGACACCCCACGGAAAGACTTGGTCCACGATCCACTCACTACCCCTGGGCCTAAGGGATGAAAGCAAGGCAAACTGGGTGCAGGCCTGAGCACACTGCCTGGCTTCAAAAGGGGCCCTTGACCCCCAGCTACATGGCCAGGCCCTGCCTGGACCAGGCCTCAAAGTGGCCCCCACCCACATGGCCAGTCCCCAACACCACCCCAAAAAGTCGAAAAACACCAAAATCACCACAATCCGATGCCATCCATGCCCTCATGGATGTTTAAATTCAAGACACCCCACAGAAAGACTTGGTCCATGCACCACTCACTACCCCTGGGCCTAATGGAAGAAAGAAAGGCAAACTGGGTGCAGGCCTGAGCACACTGCCTGGCTTCAAAATGCGCCCTTGACCCCCAGCTACATGGACAAGCCCTGCCTGGACCAGGCCTCAAAATGGCCCCCACCCACATGGTCAGGCCCCAAAAACACCCCAAAAAGTCGAACAACACAAAAATCACCACAATCCAATGCCATCCATGCCCTCAATGATGTTTAAATTCAAGACACCCCACGGAAAGTCTTGGTCCATGATCCACTCACTACCCCTGGGCCTAAGGGATGAAAGCAAGGCAAAATGGGTGCAGGCCTGAGCACACTGCCTGGCTTCAAAATGGCACCTTGACCCCCAGCAGCATGGCCAGGCCCTGCCTGGACCAGGCCTCAAAATGGCCCCTACCCACATGGCCAGGCCCCAACAACACCCCAAAAAGTAAAAAAACACACAAAAATCACCACAATCCAGTGCCATCCATGCCCTCAATGATGTTTAAATTCAAGACACCCCTCAGAAAGACTTGGTCCATGCACCACTCACTACCCCTGGGCCTAATGGAAGAAAGCAAGGAAAGCTGGGTACAGGCCTGAGCACACTGCCTGGCTTCAAAATGGGCCCTTGACCCCCAGCTACATGGCCAGGCCCTGCCTGGACCAGGCCTCGAAATGGCCCCCACCCAAAGGGCCAGACACCAACAACACCCCAAAAAGTCAAAAACACACAAACATCACCACAATCCAATGCCAATTCATGCCCTCAATGATGTTTAAATTCAAGACACCCCACAGAAAGACTTGGTCCATGCACCACTCACTACCCCTGGGCCTAATGGAAGAAAGCAAGGCAAACTGGGCGCAGGCCTGAGCACACTGCCTGGCTTCAAAATGGGCCCTTGACCCCCAGCTACATGGCAAGGCCCTGTCTGGACCAGGCCTCAAAATGGCCCCCACCCACATGGCCAGGCCCCAACAACACCCCAAAAAAGTCGAAAAACACACAAAATCACCACAATCCAATGCCATCCTTGCCCTCAATGATGTTTAAATTCAAGACAACCCACAGAAAGACTTGGTCCATGCACCACTCACTACCCCTGGGCCTAATGGAAGAAAGAAAGGCAAACTGGGTGCAGGCCTGCGCATACTGCCTGGCTTCAAAATGGCCCCTTGACCCCCAGCTACATGGCCAGGCCCTGCCTGGACCAGGCCTCAAAATGGCCCCCACCCATATGGTCAGGCCCCAACAATACCCCAAAAAGTCGAACAACACAAAAATCACCACAATCCAATGCCATCCATGCCCTCAATGATATTTAAATTCAAGACACCCCACGGAAAGTCTTGGTCCATGATCCACTCACTACCCCTTGGCCTAAGAGATGAAAGCAAGGCAAACTGGGTGCAGGCCTGAGCACACTGCCTGGCTTCAAAATGGCCCCTTGACCCCCAGCTGCATGGCCAGGCCCTGCCTGGACCAGGCCTCAAAATGGCCCCCACCCACATGGCGAGGCCCCAACAACACCCCAAAAAGTAAAAAAAACACACAAAAATCACCACAATCCAGTGCCATCCATGCCCTCAATGATGTTTAAATTCAAGACACCACACAGAAAGACTTGGTCCATGCACCACTCACTACCCCTGGGCCTAATGGAAGAAAGCAAGGAAAACTGGGTGCAGGCCTGAGCACACTGCCTGGCTTCAAAATGGGCCCTTGACCCCCAGCTACATGGCCAGGCCCTGCCTGGACCATGCCTCGAAATGGCCCCCACCCAAAGGGCCAGGCCCCAACAACACCCCAAAAAGTCAAAAACACACAAACATCACCACAATCCAATGCCATCCATGCCCTCAATGATGTTTAAATTCAAGACACCACACAGAAAGACTTGGTCCATTCACCACTCACTACCCCTGGGCCTAATGGAAGAAAGAAAGGCAAACTGGGTGCAGGCCTGCGCATACTGCCTGGCTTCAAAATGGCCCCTTGACCCCCAGCTACATGGCCAGGCCCTGCATGGATCAGGCCGCAAAATGGCCCCCACCCATATGGTCAGGCCCCAAAAACACCCCAAAAAGTCAAACAACACAAACATCACCACAATCCAATGCCATCCATGCCCTCAATGATGTTTACATTCAAGGCACCCCACAGAAAGACTTGGTCCATGATCCACTCACTACCCCTAGGTCTAAGGGATGAAAGCAAGGCAAACTGGGTGCAGGCCTAAGCACACTGCCTGGCTTCAAAATGGTCCCTCGACCCCCACCTACATGGTCAGGCCCTGCCTGGACCAGGCTTCAAAATGGCCCCCACCCACATGGCCAGGCCCCAACAACACCCCAAAAAGTCAAAATACACACAAAAATCACCACAATCCAATGCCATCCATGCTCTCAATGATGTTTAAATTCAAGACACCCCACAGAAAGACTTGGTCCATGCACCACTCACTACCCCTGGGCCTATTGGAATAAAGCAAGGCAAACTGGGTGCAGGCCTGAGCACACTGCCTGGCTTTAAATTGGCCCTGTGACCCCCAGCCACATGGCCAGGCCCTGCCTGGACCAGGCCTCAAAATGGCCCCCACCCACATGGCCAGGCCCCAACAACACCCCAAAAAGTCGAAAAACACACAAAATCACCACAATCCAATGCCATCCTTGCCCTCAATGATGTTTAAATTCAAGACACCCCACAGAAAGACTTGGTCCATGCACCACTCACTACCCCTGGGCCTAATGGAAGAAAGAAGGCAAACTGGGTGCAGGCCTGCGCATACTGCCTGGCTTCAAAATGGCCCCTTGACCCCCAGCTACATGGCCAGGCCCTGCCTGGACCATGCCTGAAAATGGCCCCCACCCAATTAGTCAGGCCCCAACAGCACCCCAAAAAGTCGAACAACACAAACATCACCACAATCCAATGCCATCCATGCCCTCAATGATGTTTACATTCGAGGCACCACACAGAAAGACTTGGTCCATGCACCACTCACTACCCCTGGGTCTAATGGAAGAAAGCAAGGAAAACTGGGTGCAGGCCTGAGCACACTGCCTGGCTTCAAAATGGGCCCTTGACCCCCAGCTACATGGCCAGGCCCTGCCTGGACCATGCCTCGAAATGGCCCCCACCCAAAGGGCCAGGCCCCAACAACACCCTAAAAAGTTAAAAACACACAAACATCACCACAATCCAATGCCATCCATGCCCTCAATGATGTTTAAATTCAAGACACCCCACAGAAAGACTTGGTCCATGCACCACTCACTACCCCTGGGCCTAATGGAAGAAAGCAAGGCAAACTGGGTGCAGGCCTGAGCACACTACCTGGCTTCAAAATGGGCCCTTGACCCCCAGCTACATGGCAAGGCCCTGTCTGGACCAGGCCTCAAAATGGCCCCCACCCACATGGCCAGGCCCCAACAACACCCCAAAAAGTCGAAAAACACACAAAATCACCACAATCCAATGCCATCCTTGCCCTCAATGATGTTTAAATTCAAGACACCCCACAGAAAGACTTGGTCCACGCACCACTCACTACCCCTGGGCCTAATGGAAGAAAGAAAGGCAAACTGGGTGCAGGCCTGCGCATACTGCCTGGCTTCAAAATGGCCCCTTGACCCCCAGCTACATGGCCAGGCCCTGCGTGGATCAGGCCTCAAAATGGCCCCCACCCATATGGTCAGGCCCCAACAACACACCAAAAAGTCGAACAACACAAACATCACCAAAATCCAATGCCATCCATGCCCTCAATGATGTTTACATTCAAGGCACCCCACAGAAAGACTTGGTCCATGATCTACTCACTACCCCTAGGTCTAAGGGATGAAAGCAAGGGAAACTGGGTGCAGGCCTGAGCACACTGCCTGGCTTCAAAATGGCCCCTCGACCCCCAGCTACACGGTCAGGCCCTGCCTGGACCAGGCTTCAAAATGGCCCCCACCCACATGGCCAGGCCCCAACAACACCCCAAAAAGTAAAAAAACACACAAAAAGCACCACAATCCAATGCCATCCATGCCCTCAATGATGTTTAAATTCAAGACACCCCACAGAAAGACTTGGTCCATGCACCACTCACTACCCCTGGGCCTATTGGAATAAAGCAAGGCAAACTGGGTGCAGGCCTGAGCACACTGCCTGGCTTCAAAATGGCCCTGTGACCCCCAGCCACATGGCCAGGCCCTGCCTGGACCAGGCCTCAAAATGGCCCACACCCACATGGCCAGGCCCCAACAACACCCCAAAAAGTCGAAAAACACACAAAATCACCACAATCTAATGCCATCCTTGCCCTCAATGATGTTTAAATTCAAGACACCCCACAAAAAGACTTGGTCCATGCACCACTCACTACCCCTGGGCCTAATGGAAGAAAGAAAGGCAAACTGGGTGCAGGCCTGCGCATACTGCCTGGCTTCAAAATGGTCCCTTGACCCCCAGCTACATGGCCAGGCTCTGCCTGGACCAGGCCTCAAAATTGCCCCCACCCAATTGGTCAGGCCCCAACAACACCCCAAAAAGTCGAACAACACAAACATCTCCACAATCCAATGCCATCCATGCCCTCAATGATGTTTACATTCGAGGCACCCCACAGAAAGACTTGGTCCATGATCCACTCACTACCCCTGGGTCTAAGGGATGAAAGCAAGGCAAACTGGGTGCAGGCCTGAGCACACTGCCTGGCTTCAAAATGGCCCCTCGACCCCCAGCTACATGGTCAGGCCCTGCCTGGACCAGGCTTCAAAATGGCCCCCACCCACATGGCCTGGCCCCAACAACACCCCAAAAAGTAAAAAACACACAAAAATCACCACAATCCATTGCCATATATGCCCTCAATGATGTTTAAATTCAAGACACCCCACAGAAAGACTTGGTCCATGCAAAACTCACTACCCCTGGGCCTATTGGAAGAAAGCAAGGCAAACTGGGTGCAGGCCTGAGCACACTGCCTGGCTTCAAAATGGCCCTGTGACCCCCAGCCACATGGCCAGGCCCTGCCTGGACCAGGCCTCAGAATGGCCCCCACCCACATGGCCAGGCCCCAACAACACCCCACAAAGTCAAAAAACACACAAAAATCACCACAATCCAATGCCATCCATGCCCTCAATGATGTTTAAATTCAAGACACCCCACAGAAAGACTTGGTCCATGATCCACTCACTACCCCTGGGCCTAATGGATGAAAGCAAGGAAAACTGGGTACAGGCCTGAGCACACTGCCTGGCTTCAAAATGCGCCCTTGACCCCCAGCTACATGGACAGGCCCTGCCTGGACCAGGCCTCAAAATGGCCCCCACCCAAATGGTCAGGCCCCAACAACACCCCAAAAATTCGAACAACACAAAAATCACCACAATCCAATGCCATCCATGCCCTCAATGATGTTTAAATTCAAGACACCCCACGGAAAGACTTGGTCCACGATCCACTCACTACCCCTGGGCCCAAGGGATTAAAGCAAGGCAAACTGGGTGCAGGCCTGAGTACACTGCCTGGCTTCAAAATGGGCCCTTGACCCCCAGCTACATGGCCAGGCCCTGCCTGGACCAGGCCTCAAAATGGCCCCCACCCACATGGCCAGGCCCCAACAACACCTCAAAAAGTAAAACAAACACATAAAAATCACCACAATCCAGTGCCATCCATGCCCTCAATGATGTTTAAATTCAAGACACCCCACAGAAAGACTTGGTCCATGCACCACTCTCTACCCCTGGGCCTATTGGAAGAAAGCAAGGCAAAGTGGGTGCAGGCCTGAGCACACTGCCTGGCTTCAAAATGGCCCTGTGACCCCCAGCCACATGGCCAGGCCCTGCCTGGACCAGGTCTCAAAATGGCCCCCACCCACATGGCCAGGCCCCAACAACACCCCACAAAGTCGAAAAACACACAAAAATCACCACAATCCAATGCCATCCATGCCCTCCATGATGTTTAAATTCAAGACACCCCACCGAAAGACTTGGTCCATGATCCACTCACTACCCCTGGGCCTAATGGATGAAAGCAAGGAAAACTGGGTACAGGCCTGAGCACACTGCCTGGCTTCAAAATGCGCCCTTGACCCCCAGCTACATGGACAGGCCCTGCCTGGACCAGGCCTCAAAATGGCCCCCACCCACATGGTCAGGCCCCAACAACACCCCAAAAATTCGAACAACACAAAAATCACCACAATCCAATGCCATCCATGCCCTCAATGATGTTTAAATTCAAGACACCCCACGGAAAGACTTGGTCCACAATCCACTCACTACCCCTGGGCCTAAGGGATGAAAGCAAGGCAAACTGGGTGCAGGCCTGAGTACACTGCCTGGCTTCAAAATTGGCCCTTGACCCCCAGATACATGGCCTGGCCCTGCCTGGACCAGGCCTCAAAATGGCCCCCACCCACATGACCAGGCCCCAACACCACCCCAAAAAGTCGAAAAACACCAAAATCACCACAATCCAATGCCATCCATGCCCTCATTGATGTTTAAATTCAAGACACCCCACAGAAAGACTTGGTCCATGCACCACTCACTACCCCTGGGCCTAATGGAAGAAAGAAAGGCAAACTGGGTGCAGGCCTGAGCACACTGCCTGGCTTCAAAATGCGCCCTTGACCCCCAGCTACATGGCCAGGCCCTGCCTGGACCAGGCCTCAAAATGGCCCCCACCCACATGGTCAGGCCCCAACAACACCCCAAAAAGTTGAACAACACAAAAATCACCACAATCCAATGCCATCCATGCCCTCAATGATGTTTAAATTCAAGACACCCCACGGAAAGTCTTGGTCCATGATCCACTCACTACCCCAAGGCCTAAGGGATGAAAGCAAGGCAAACTGGGTGCAGTTCTGAGCACACTGCCTGGCTTCAAAATGGCCCCTTGACCCCCAGCTGCATGGCCAGGTCCTGCCTGGACCAGGCCTCAAAATGGCCCCCACCCACATGGCCAGGCCCCAACAACACCCCAAAAAGTAAAAAAAACACACAAAAATCACCACAATCCAGTGCCATCCATGCACTCAATGATGTTTAAATTCAAGACACCCCTCAGAAAGACTTGGTCCATGCACCACTCATTACCCCTGGGCCTAATGGAAGAAAGCAAGGAAAGCTGGGTGCAGGCCTGAGCACACTGCCTGGCTTCAAAATGGGCCCTTGACCCCCAGCTACATGGCCAGGCCCTGCCTGGACCAGGCCTCAAATTGGCCCTCACCCACATGGCCAGGCCCCAACACCACCCCAAAAAGGCAAAAAACACACAAAAATCACCACAATCCAATGCCATCGATGCCCTCAATGATGTTTAAATTCAAGACACCCCACAGAAAGACTTGGTCCATGCAAAACTCACTACCCCTGGGCCTATTGGAAGAAAGCAAGGCAAACTGGGTGCAGGCCTGAGCACACTGCCTGGCTTCAAAATGGCCCTGTGACCCCCAGCCACATGGCCAGGCCCTGCCTGGACCAGGCCTCAAAATGGCCCCCACCCACATGGCCAGGCCCCAACAACACCCCACAAAGTCAAAAAACACACAAAAATCACCACAATCCAATGCCATCCATGCCCTCAATGATGTTTAAATTCAAGACACCCCACAGAAAGACTTGGTCCATGATCCACTCACTACCCCTGGGCCTAATGGATGAAAGCAAGGAAAACTGGGTACAGGCCTGAGCACACTGCCTGGCTTCAAAATGCGCCCTTGACCCCCAGCTACATGGACAGGCCCTGCCTGGACCAGGCCTCAAAATGGCCCCCACCCAAATGGTCAGGGTCCAACAACACCCCAAAAATTCTAACAACACAAAAATCACCACAATCCAATGCCATCCATGCCCTCAATGATGTTTAAATTCAAGACACCCCACGGAAAGACTTGGTCCACGATCCACTCACTACCCCTGGGCCCAAGGGATTAAAGCAAGGCAAACTGGGTGCAGGCCTGAGTACACTGCCTGGCTTCAAAATGGGCCCTTGACCCCCAGCTACATGGCCAGGCCCTGCCTGGAACAGGCCTCAAAATGGCCCCCACCCACATGGCCAGACCCCAACACCACCCCAAAAAGACGAAAAACACCAAAATCACCACAATCCAATGCATCCATGCCCTCATTGATGTTTAAATTCAAGACACCCCACAGAAAGACTTGGTCCATGCACCACTCACTACCCCTGGGCCTAATGGAAGAAAGAAAGGCAATCTGGGTGCAGGCCTGAGCACACCAGGCCTCAAAATGGCCCCCACCCACATGGCGAGGCCCCAACAACACCCCAAAAAGTCGAACAACACAAACATCACCACAATCCAATGCCATCCATGCCCTCAATGATGTTTACATTCAAGGCACCCCACAGAAAGACTTGGTCCATGATCCACTCACTACCTCTAGGTCTAAGGGATGAAAGCAAGGCAAACTGGGTGCAGGCCTGAGCACACTGCCTGGCTTCAAAATGGCCCCTCGACCCCCAGCTACATGGTCAGGCCCTGCCTGGACCAGGCTTCAAAATGGCCCCCACCCACATGGCCAGGCCCCAACAACACCCCAAAAAGTAAAAAAAAACACAAAAATCACAACAATCCAATGCCATCCATACCCTCAATGATGTTTAAATTCAAGACACCCCACAGAAAGACTTGGTCCATGCACCACTCACTACCCCTGGGCCTATTGGAATAAAGCAAGGCAAACTGGGTGCAGGCCTGAGCACACTGCCTGGCTTCAAAATGGCCCTGTGACCCCCAGCCACATGGCCAAGCCCGGCCTGGACCAGGCCTCAAAATGGCCCCCACCCACATGGCCAGGCCCCAACAACACCCCAAAAAGTCGAAAAACACACAAAATCACCTCAATCCAATGCCATCCTTGCCCTCAATGATGTTTAAATTCAAGACACCCCACAGAAAGACTTGGTCCATGCACCACTCACTACCCCTGGGCCTAATGGAAGAAAGAAAGGCAAACTGGGTGCAGGCCTGCGCATACTGCCTGGCTTCAAAATGGCCCCTTGACCCCCAGCTACATGGCCAGGCCCTGCCTGGACCAGGCCTCAAAATGGCCCCCACCCTATTGGTTAGGCCCCAACAACACCCCAAAAAGTCGAACAACACAAACATCACCACAATCAAATGCCGTCCATGCCCTCAATGATGTTTACATTCGAGGCACCACACAGAAAGACTTGGTCCATGCACCACTCACTACCCCTGGGTCTAATGGAAGAAAGCAAGGAAAACTGGGTGCAGGCCTGAGCACACTGCCTGGCTTCAAAATGGGCCCTTGACCCCCAGCTACATGGCCAGGCCCTGCCTGGACCATGCCTCGAAATGGCCCCCACCCAAAGGGCCAGGCCCCAACAACACCCCAAAAAGTCAAAAACACACAAACATCACCACAATCCAATGCCATCCATGCCCTCAATGATGTTTAAATTCAAGACACCCCACAGAAAGACTTGGTCCATGCACCACTCACTACCCCTGGGCCTAATGGAAGAAAGCAAGGCAAACTGGGTGCAGGCCTGAGCACACTGCCTGGCTTCAAAATGGGCCCTTGACCCCGAGCTACATGGCAAGGCCCTGTCTGGACCAGGCCTCAAAATGGCCCCCACCCACATGGCCAGGCCCCAACAACACCCCAAAAAGTCGAAAAACACACAGAATCACCACAATCCAATGCCATCCTTGCCCTCAATGATGTTTAAATTCAAGACACCCCACAGAAAGACTTGGTCCACGCACCACTCACTACCCCTGGGCCTAATGGAAGAAAGAAAGGCAAACTGGGTGCAGGCCTGTGCATACTGCCTGGCTTCAAAATGGCCCCTTGACCCCCAGCTACATGGCCAGGCCCTGCCTGGATCAGGCCTCAAAATGGCCCCCACCCATATGGTCAGGCCCCAACAACACCCCAAAAAGTCGAACAACACAAACATCACCACAATCCAATGCCATCCATGCCCTCAATGATGTTTACATTCAAGGCACCCCACAGAAAGACTTGGTCCATGATCCACTCACTACCCCTAGGTCTAAGGGATGAAAGCAAGGGAAACTGGGTGCAGGCCAGAGCACACTGCCTGGCTTCAAAATGGCCCCTCGACCCCCAGCTACATGGTCAGGCCCTGCCTGGACCAGGCTTCAAAATGGCCCCACCCACATGGCCAGGCCCCAACAACACCCCAAAAAGTCAAAAAAAACACAAAAATCACCACAATCCAATGCCATCCATGCCCTCAATGATGTTTAAATTCAAGACACCCCACAGAAAGACTTGGTCCATGCACCACTCACTAACCCTGGGCCTATTGGAATAAAGCAAGGCAAACTGGGTGCAGGCCTGAGCACACTGCCTGGCTTCACAATGGCCCTGTGACCCCCAGCCACATGGCCAGGCCCTGCCTGGACCAGGCCTCAAAATGGCCCCCACCCAATTGGTCAGGCCCCAACAACACCCCAAAAAGTCGAATAACACAAACATCACAACAATCCAATGCCATCCATGCTCTCGATGATGTTTACATTCGAGGCACCCCACAGAAAGACTTGGTCCATGATCCACTCACTACCCCTGGGTCTAAGGGATGAAAGCAAGGCAAACTGGGTGCAGGCCTGAGCACACTGCCTGGCTTCAAAATGGCCCCTCGACCCCCAGCTACATGGTCAGGCCCTGCCTGGACCAGGCTTCAAAATGGCCCCCACCCACATGGCCAGGCCCCAACAACACCCCAAAAAGTAAAAACCACACAAAAATCAATCACCACAATCCAATGCCATATATGCCCTCAATGATGTTTAAATTCAAGACACCCCACAGAAAGACTTGGTCCATGCACCACTCACTACCCCTGGGCCTATTGGAAGAAAGCAAGGCAAACTGGGTGCAGGCCTGAGCACACTGCCTGGCTTCAAAATGGCCCTGTGACCCCCAGCCACATGGCCAGGCCCTGCCTGGACCAGGCCTCAAAATGGCCCCCACCCACATGGCCAGGCCCCAACAACACCCCACAAAGTCAAAAAACACACAAAAATCACCACAATCCAATGCCATCCATGCCCTCAATGATGTTTAAATTCAAGACACCCCACAGAAAGACTTGGTCCATGATCCACTCACTACCCCTGGGCCTAATGGATGAAAGCAAGGAAAACTGGGTACAGGCCTGAGCACACTGCCTGGTTTCAAAATGCGCCCTTGACCCCCAGCTACATGGACAGGCCCTGCCTGGACCAGGCCTCAAAATGGCCCCCACCCACATGGTCAGGCCCCAACAACACCCCAAAAATTCGAACAACACAAAAATCACCACAATCCAATGCCATCCATGCCCTCAATGATGTTTAAATTCAAGACACCCCACGGAAAGACTTGGTCCACGATCCACTCACTACCCCTGGGCCTAAGGGATGAAAGCAAGGCAAACTGGGTGCAGGCCTGAGTACACTGCCTGGCTTCAAAATTGGCCCTTGACCCCCAGATACATGGCCAGGCCCTGCCTGGACCAGGCCTCAAAATGGCCCCCACCCACATGGCCAGGCCCCAACACCACCCCAAAAAGACAAAAAACACCAAAATCACCACAATCCAATGCCATCCTTGCCCTCATTGATGTTTAAATTCAAGACACCCCACAGAAAGACTTGGTCCATGCACCACTCACTACCCCTGGGCCTAATGGAAGAAAGAAAGGCAAACTGGGTGCAGGCCTGAGCACACTGCCTGGCTTAAAAATGCGCCCTTGACCCCCAGCTACATGGCCAGGCCCTGCCTGGACCAGGCCTCAAAATGGCCCCCACCCACATGGTCAGGCCCCAACAACACCCCAAAAAGTCGAACAACACAAAAATCACCACAATCCAATGCCATCCATGCCCTCAATGACATTTAAATTCAAGACACCCCACGGAAAGTCTTGGTCCATGATCCACTCACTACCCCTGGGCCTAAGGGATGAAAGCAAGGCAAACTGCGTGCAGGCCTGAGCACACTGCCTGGCTTCAAAATAGCCCCGTGACCCCCGGCTGCATGGCCAGGCCCTGCCTGGACCAGGCCTCAAAATGGCACCCACCCACATGGCCAGGCCCCAACAACACCCCAAAAAGTAAAAAAAACACACAAAAATCACCACAATCCAGTGCCATCCATGCCCTCAATGATGTTTAAATTCAAGACACCCCACAGAAAGACTTGGTCCATGCACCACTCACTACCATTGGGCCTAATAGAAGAAAGCAAGGAAAACTGGGTGCAGGCCTGAGCACACTGCCTGGCTTCAAAATGGGCCCTTGACCCCCAGCTACATGGCCAGGCCCTGCCTGGACCATGCCTCAAAATGGCCCCCACCCAAAGGCCAGGCCCCAACAACACCCCAAAAAGTCAAAAACACACAAACATCACCACAATCCAATGCCATCCATGCCCTCAATGATGTTTAAATTCAAGACACCCCATAGAAAGACTTGGTCCATGCACCACTCACTACCCCTGGGCCTAATGGAAGAAAGCAAGGCAAACTGGGTGCAGGCCTGAGCACACTGCCTGGCTTCAAAATGGGCCCTTGACCCCAGCTACATGGCAACGCCCTGTCTGGACCAGGCCTCAAAATGGCCCCCACCCACATGGCCAGGCCCCAACAACACCCCAAAAAGTCGAAAAACACACAAAATCACCACAATCCAATGCCATCCTTGCCCTCAATGATGTTTAAATTCAAGACACCCCACAGAAAGACTTGGTCCACGCACCACTCACTACCCCTGGGCCTAATGGAAGAAAGAAAGGCAAACTGGGTGCAGGCCTGCGCATACTGCCTGGCTTCAAAATGGCCCCTTGACCCCCAGCTACATGGCCAGGCCCTGCGTGGATCAGGCCTCAAAATGGCCCCCACCCATATGGTCAGGCCCCAACAACACCCCAAAAAGTCGAACAACACAAACATCACCACAATCCAATGCCATCCATGCCCTCAATGATGTTTACATTCAAGGCACCCCACAGAAAGACTTGGTCCATGATCCACTCACTACCCCTAGGTCTAAGGGATGAAAGCAAGGGAAACTGGGTGCAGGCCTGAGCACACTGCCTGGCTTCAAAATGGCCCCTCGACCCCCAGCTACATGGTCAGGCCCTGCCTGGACCAGGCTTCAAAATGGCCCCCACCCACATGGCCAGGCCCCAACAACACCCCAAAAAGTCAAAAAACACACAAAAATCACCACAATCCAATGCCATCCATGCCCTCAATGATGTTTAAATTCAAGACACCCCACAGAAAGACTTGGTCCATGCACCACTCACTACCCCTGGGCCTATTGGAATAAAGCAAGGCAAACTGAGTGCAGGCCTGAGCACACTGCCTGGCTTCAAAATGGCCCTGTGACCCCCAGCCACATGGCCAGGCCCTGCCTGGACCAGGCCTCAAAATGGCCCACACCCACATGGCCAGGCCCCAACAACACCCCAAAAAGTCGAAAAACATACAAAATCACCACAATCCAATGCCATCCTTGCCCTCAATGATGTTTAAATTCAAGACACCCCACAGAAAGACTTGGTCCATGCACCACTCACTACCCCTGGGCCTAATGGAAGAAAGAAAGGCAAACTGGGTGCAGGCCTGCGCATACTGCCTGGCTTCAAAATGGCCCCTTGACCCCCAGCTACATGGCCAGGCCCTGCGTGGATCAGGCCTCAAAATGGCCCCCACCCATATGGTCAGGCCCCAACAACACCCCAAAAAGTCGAACAACACAAACATCACCACAATCCAATGCCATCCATGCCCTCAATGATGTTTACATTCAAGGCACCCCACAGAAAGACTTGGTCCATGATCCACTCACTACCCCTAGGTCTAAGGGATGAAAGCAAGGGAAACTGGGTGCAGGCCTGAGCACACTGCCTGGCTTCAAAATGGCCCCTCGACCCCCAGCTACATGGTCAGGCCCTGCCTGGACCAGGCTTCAAAATGGCCCCCACCCACATGGCCAGGCCCCAACAACACCCCAAAAAGTCAAAAAACACACAAAAATCACCACAATCCAATGCCATCCATGCCCTCAATGATGTTTAAATTCAAGACATCCCACAGAAAGACTTGGTCCATGCACCACTCACTACCCCTGGGCCTAATGGAAGAAAGAAAGGCAAACTGGGTGCAGGCCTGCGCATACTGCCTGGCTTCAAAATGGCCCCTTGACCCCCAGCTACATGGCCAGGCCCTGCGTGGATCAGGCCTCAAAATGGCCCCCACCCATATGGTCAGGCCCCAACAACACCCCAAAAAGTCGAACAACACAAACATCACCACAATCCAATGCCATCCATGCCCTCAATGATGTTTACATTCAAGGCACCCCACAGAAAGACTTGGTCCATGATCCACTCACTACCCCTAGGTCTAAGGGATGAAAGCAAGGGAAACTGGGTGCAGGCCTGAGCACACTGCCTGGCTTCAAAATGGCCCCTCGACCCCCAGCTACATGGTCAGGCCCTGCCTGGACCAGGCTTCAAAATGGCCCCCACCCACATGGCCAGGCCCCAACAACACCCCAAAAAGTCAAAAAACACACAAAAATCACCACAATCCAATGCCATCCATGCCCTCAATGATGTTTAAATTCAAGACATCCCACAGAAAGACTTGGTCCATGCACCACTCACTACCCCTGGGCCTAATGGAAGAAAGCAAGGCAAACTGGGTGCAGGCCTGAGCACACTGCCTGGCTTCAAAATGGGCCCTTGACCCCCAGCTACATGGCAAGGCCCTGTCTGGACCAGGCCTCAAAATGGCCCCCACCCACATGGCCAGGCCCCAACAACACCCCAAAAAGTCGAAAAACACACAAAATCACCACAATCCAATGCCATCCTTGCCCTCAATGATGTTTAAATTCAAGACACCCCACAGAAAGACTTGGTCCATGATCCACTCACTACCCCTAGGTCTAAGGGATGAAAGCAAGGGAAACTGGGTGCAGGCCTGAGCACACTGCCTGGCTTCAAAATGGCCCCTCGACCCCCAGCTACATGGTCAGGCCCTGCCTGGACCAGGCTTCAAAATGGCCCCCACCCACATGGCCAGGCCCCAACAACACCCCAAAAAGTCAAAAAACACACAAAAATCACCACAATCCAATGCCATCCATGCCCTCAATGCTGTTTAAATTCAAGACACCCCACAGAAAGACTTGGTCCATGCACCACTCACTACCCCTGGGCCTAATGGAAGAAAGAAAGGCAAACTGGGTGCAGGCCTGCGCATACTGCCTGGCTTCAAAATGGCCCCTTGACCTCCAGCTACATGGCCAGGCCCTGCGTGGATCAGGCCTCAAAATGGCCCCCACCCATATGGTCAGGCCCCAACAACACCCCAAAAAGTCGAACAACACAAACATCACCACAATCCAATGCCATCCATGCCCTCAATGATGTTTACATTCAAGGCAGCCCACAGAAAGACTTGGTCCATGATCCACTCACTACCCCTAGGTCTAAGGGATGAAAGCAAGGGAAACTGGGTGCAGTCCTGAGCACACTGCCTGGCTTCAAAATGGCCCCTCTACCCCCAGCTACATGGTCAGGCCCTGCCTGGACCAGGCTTCAAAATGGCCCCCACCCACATGGCCAGGCCCCAACAATACCCCAAAAAGTCAAAAAACACACAAAAATCACCACAATCCAATGCCATCCATGCCCTCAATGATGTTTAAATTCAAGACACCCCACAGAAAGACTTGGTCCATGCACCACTCACTACCCCTGGGCCTAATGGAAGAAAGCAAGGCAAACTGGGTGCAGGCCTGAGCACACTGCCTGGCTTCAAAATTGGCCCTTGACCCCCAGCTACATGGCAAGGCCCTGTCTGGACCAGGCCTCAAAATGGCCCCCACCCACATGGCCAGACAACACCCCAAAAAGTCGAAAAACACACAAAATCACCACAATCCAATGCCATCCTTGCCCTCAATGATGTTTAAAATCAAGACACCCCACAGAAAGACTTGGTCCACGCACCACTCACTACCCCTGGGCCTAATGGAAGAAAGAAAGGCAAACTGGGTGCAGGCCTGTGCATACTGCCTGGCTTCAAAATGGCCCCTTGACCCCCAGCTACATGGCCATGCCCTGCGTGGATCAGGCCTCAAAATGGCCCCCACCCATATGGTCAGGCCCCAACAACACCCCAAAAAGTCGAACAACACAAACATCACCACAATCCAATGCCATCCATGCCCTCAATGATGTTTACATTCAAGGCACCCCACAGAAAGACTTGGTCCATGATCCACTCACTACCCCTAGGTCAAAGGGATGAAAGCAAGGGAAACTGGGTGCAGGCCTGAGCACACTGCCTGGCTTCAAAATGGCCCCTCGACCCCCAGCTACATGGTCAGGCCCTGCCTGGACCAGGCTTCAAAATGGCCCCCACCCACATGGCCAGGCCCCAACAACACCCCAAAAAGTCAAAAAACACACAAAAATCACCACAATCCAATGCCATCCATGCCCTCAATGATGTTTAAATTCAAGACACCCCACAGAAAGACTTGGTCCATGCACCACTCACTACCCCTGGGCCTATTGGAATAAAGCAAGGCAAACTGGGTGCAGGCCTGAGCACACTGCCTGGCTTCAAAATGGCCCTGTGACCCCCAGCCACATGGCCAGGCCCTGCCTGGACCAGGCCTCAAAATGGCCCACACCCACATGGCCAGGCCCCAACAACACCCCAAAAAGTCGAAAAACACACAAAATCACCACAATCCAATGCCATCCTTGCCCTCAATGATGTTTAAATTCAAGACACACCACAGAAAGACTTGGTCCATGCACCACTCACTACCCCTGGGCCTAATGGAAGAAAGAAAGGCAAACTGGGTGCAGGCCTGCGCATACTGCCTGTCTTCAAAATGGCCCCTTCACCCCCAGCTACATGGCCAGGCTCTGCCTGGACCAGGCCTCAAAATGGCCCCCACCCAATTGGTCAGGCCCCAACAACACCCCAAAAAGTCGAACAACACAAACATCTCCACAATCCAATGCCATCCATGCCCTCAATGATGTTTACATTCGAGGCACCCCACAAAAAGACTTGGTCCATGATCCACTCACTACCCCTGGGTCTAAGGGATGAAAGCAAGGCAAACTGGGTGCAGGCCTGAGCACACTGCCTGGCTTCAAAATGGCCCCTCGACCCCCAGCTACATGGTCAGGCCCTGCCTGGACCAGGCTTCAAAATGGCCCCCACCCATATGGCCAGGCCCCAACAACACCCCAAAAAGTAAAAAACACACAAAAATCACCACAATCCATTGCCATATATGCCCTCAATGATGTTTAAATTCAAGACACCCCACAGAAAGACTTGGTCCATGCACCACTCACTACCCCTGGGCCTATTGGAATAAAGCAAGGCAAACTTGGTGCAGGCCTGAGCACACTGCCTGGCTTCAAAATGGCCCTGTGACCCCCAGCCACATGGCCAGGCCCTGCCTGGACCAGGCCTCAAAATGGCCCACACCCACATGGCCGGGCCCCAACAACACCCCAAAAAGTCGAAAAACACACAAAATCACCACAATCCAATGCCATCCTTGCCCTCAATGATGTTTAAATTCAAGACACCCCAGAGAAAGACTTGGTCCATGCCCCACTCACTACCCCTGGGCCTAATGGAAGAAAGAAAGGCAAACTGGGTGCAGGCCTGCGCATACTGCCTGGCTTCAAAATGGCCCCTTGACCCCCAGCTACATGGCCAGGCTCTGCCTGGACCAGGCCTCAAAATGGCCCCCACCCAATTGGTCAGGCCCCAACAACACCCCAGAAAGTCAAACAACACAAACATCTCCACAATCCAATGCCATCCATGCCCTCAATGATGTTTACATTCGAGGCACCCCACAGAAAGACTTGGTCCATGATCCACTCACTACCCCTGGGTCTAAGGGATGAAAGCAAGGCAAACTGGGTGCAGGCCTGAGCACACTGCCTGGCTTCAAAATGGCCCCTCAACCCCCAGCTACATGGTCAGGCCCTGCCTGGACCAGGCTTCAAAATGGCCCCCACCCATATGGCCAGGCCCCAACAACACCCCAAAAAGTAAAAAACACACAAAAATCACCACAATCCATTGCCATATATGCCCTCAATGATGTTTAAATTCAAGACACCCCACAGAAAGACTTGGTCCATGCACCACTCACTACCCCTGGGCCTATTGGAAGAAAGCAAGGCAAACTGGGTGCAGGCCTGAGCACACTGCCTGGCTTCAAAATGGCCCTGTGACCCCCAGCCACATGGCCAGGCCCTGCCTGGACCAGGCCTCAAAATGGCCCCCACCCACATGGCCAGGCCCCAACAACACCCCACAAAGTCAAAAAACACACAAAAATCACCACAATCCAATGCCATCCATGCCCTCAATGATGTTTAAATTCAAGACACCCCACAGAAAGACTTGGTCCATGATCCACTCACTACCCCTGGGCCTAATGGATGAAAGCAAGGAAAACTGGGTACAGGCCTGAGCACACTGCCTGGCTTCAAAATGCGCCCTTGACCCCCAGCTACATGGACAGGCCCTGCCTGGACCAGGCCTCAAAATGGCCCCCACCCAAATGGTAAGGCCCCAACAACACCCCAAAAATTCGAACAACACAAAAATCACCACAATCCAATGCCATCCATGCCCTCAATGATGTTTAAATTCAAGACACCCCACGGAAAGACTTGGTCCAGGATCCACTCACTACCCCTGGGCCCAAGGGATTAAAGCAAGGCAAACTGGGTGCAGGCCTGAGTACACTGCCTGGCTTCAAAATGGGCCCTTGACCCCCAGCTACATGGCCAGGCCCTGCCTGGACCAGGCCTCAAAATGGCCCCCACCCACATGGCCAGGCCCCAACAACACCCCAAAAAGTAAAAAAAACACACAAAAATCACCACAATCCAGTGCCATCCATGCCCTCAATGATGTTTAAATTCAAGACACCCCACAGAAAGACTTGGTCCATGCACCACTCACTACCCCTGGGCCTATTGGAAGAAAGCAAGGCAAACTGGGTGCAGGCCTGAGCACACTGCCTGGCTTAAAAATGGCCCTGTGACCCCCAGCCACATGGCCAGGCCCTGCCTGGACCAGGTCTCAAAATGGCCCCCACCCACATGGCCAGGCCCCAACAACACCCCACAAAGTCGGAAAACACACAAAAATCACCACAATCCAATGCCATCCATGCCCTCAATGATGTTTAAATTCAAGACACCCCACAGAAAGACTTGGTCCATGATCCACTCACTACCCCTGGGCCTAATGGATGAAAGCAAGGAAAACTGGGTACAGGCCTGAGCACACTGCCTGGCTTCAAAATTGGCCCTTGACCCCCAGATACATGGCCAGGCCCTGCCTGGACCAGGCCTCAAAATGGCCCCCACCCACATGGCCAGGCCCCAATACCACCCCAAAAAGACGAAAAACACAAAAATCACCACAATCCAATGCCATCCATGCCCTCAATGATATTTAAATTCAAGACACCCCACGGAAAGTCTTGGTCCATGATCCACTCACTACCCCTGGGCCTAAGGGATGAAAGCAAGGCAAACTGGGTGCAGGCCTGAGCACACTGCCTGGCTTCAAAATGGCCCCGTGACCACCAGCTGCATGGCCAGGCCCTGCCTGGACCAGGCCTCAAAATGGCCCCCACCCACATGGCCAGGCCCCAACAACACCCCAAAAAGTAAAAAAAACACACAAAAATCACCACAATCCAGTGCCATCCATGCCCTCAATGATGTTTAAATTCAAGACACCCCACAGAAAGACTTGGTCCATGCACCACTCACTACCATTGGGCCTAATAGGAGAAAGCAAGGAAAACTGGGTGCAGGCCTGAGCACACTGCCTGGCTTCAAAATGGGCCCTTGACCCCAGCTACATGGCCAGGCCCTGCCTGGACCAGGCCTCAAAATGGCCCCCACCCACATGGCCAGGCCCCAATACCACCCCAAAAAGACGAAAAACACAAAAATCACCACAATCCAATGCCATCCATGCCCTCAATGATGTTTAAATTCAAGACACCCCACAGAAAGACTTGGTCCATGCACCACTCACTACCCCTGGGCCTCTTGGAATAAAGCAAGGCAAACTGAGTGCAGGCCTGAGCACACTGCCTGGCTTCAAAATGGCCCTGTGACCCCCAGCCACATGGCCAGGCCCTGCCTGGACCAGGCCTCAAAATGGCCCACACCCACATGGCCAGGCCCCAACAACACCCCAAAAAGTTGAAAAACACACAAAATCACCACAATCCAATGCCATCCTTGCCCTCAATGATGTTTAAATTCAAGACACCCCACAAAAAGACTTGGTCCATGCACCACTCACTACCCCTGGGCCTAATGGAAGAAAGAAAGGCAAACTGGGTGCAGGCCTGCGCATACTGCCTGGCTTCAAAATGGCCCCTTGACCCCCAGCTACATGGCCAGGCCCTGCGTGGATCAGGCCTCAAAATGGCCCCCACCCATATGGTCAGGCCCCAACAACACCCCAAAAAGTCGAACAACACAAACATCACCACAATCCAATGCCATCCATGCCCTCAATGATGTTTACATTCAAGGCACCCCACAGAAAGACTTGGTCCATGATCCACTCACTACCCCTAGGTCTAAGGGATGAAAGCAAGGGAAACTGGGTGCAGGCCTGAGCACACTGCCTGGCTTCAAAATGGCCCCTCGACCCCCAGCTACATGGTCAGGCCCTGCCTGGACCAGGCTTCAAAATGGCCCCCACCCACATGACCAGGCCCCAACAACACCCCAAAAAGTCAAAAAACACACAAAAATCACCACAATCCAATGCCATCCATGCCCTCAATGATGTTTAAATTCAAGACACCCCACAGAAAGACTTGGTCCATGCACCACTCACTACCCCTGGGCCTAATGGAAGAAAGCAAGGCAAACTGGGTGCAGGCCTGAGCACACTGCCTGGCTTCAAAATGGGCCCTTGACCCCCAGCTACATGGCAAGGCCCTGTCTGGACCAGGCCTCAAAATGGCCCCCACCCACATGGCCAGGCCCCAACAACACCCCAAAAAGTCGAAAAACACACAAAATCACCACAATCCAATGCCATCCTTGCCCTCAATGATGTTTAAATTCAAGACACCCCACAGAAAGACTTGGTCCATGATCCACTCACTACCCCTAGGTCTAAGGGATGAAAGAAAGGGAAACTGGGTGCAGGCCTGAGCACACTGCCTGGCTTCAAAATGGCCCCTCGACCCCCAGCTACATGGTCAGGCCCTGCCTGGACCAGGCTTCAAAATGGCCCCCACCCACATGGCCAGGCCCCAACAACACCCCAAAAAGTCAAAAAACACCCAAAAAATCACCACAATCCAATGCCATCCATGCCCTCAATGATGTTTAAATTAAAGACACCCCACAGAAAGACTTGGTCCATGCACCACTCACTTCCCATGGGCCTAATGGAAGAAAGAAAGGCAAACTGGGTGCAGGCCTGCGCATACTGCCTGGCTTCAAAATGGCCCCTTGACCTCCAGCTACATGGCCAGGCCCTGCGTGGATCAGGCCTCAAAATGGCCCCCACCCATATGGTCAGGCCCCAACAACACCCAAAAAAGTCGAACAACACAAACATCACCACAATCCAATGCCATCCATGCCCTCAATGATGTTTACATTCAAGGCAGCCCACAGAAAGACTTGGTCCATGATCCACTCACTACCCCTAGGTCTAAGGGATGAAAGCAAGGGAAACTGGGTGCAGACCTGAGCACACTGCCTGGCTTCAAAATGGCCCCTCGACCCCCAGCTACATGGTCAGGCCCTGCCTGGACCAGGCTTCAAAATGGCCCCCACCCACATGGCCAGGCCCCAACAACACCCCAAAAAGTCAAAAAACACACAAAAATCACCACAATCCAATGCCATCCATGCCCTCAATGATGTTTAAATTCAAGACACCCCACAGAAAGACTTGGTCCATGCACCACTCACTACCCCTGGGCCTAATGGAAGAAAGCAAGGCAAACTGGGTGCAGGCCTGAGCACACTGCCTGGCTTCAAAATTGGCCCTTGACCCCCAGCTACATGGCAAGGCCCTGTCTGGACCAGGCCTCAAAATGGCCCCCACCCACATGGCCAGGCCCCAACAACACCCCAAAAAGTCGAAAAACACACAAAATCACCACAATCCAATGCCATCCTTGCCCTCAATGATGTTTAAAATCAAGACACCCCACAGAAAGACTTGGTCCACGCACCACTCACTACCCCTGGGCCTAATGGAAGAAAGAAAGGCAAACTGGGTGCAGGCCTGCGCATACTGCCTGGCTTCAAAATGGCCCCTTGACCCCCAGCTACATGGCCATGCCCTGCGTGGATCAGGCCTCAAAATGGCCCCCACCCATATGGTCAGGCCCCAACAACACCCCAAAAAGTCGAACAACACAAACATCACCACAATCCAATGCCATCCATGCCCTCAATGATGTTCACATTCAAGGCACCCCACAGAAAGACTTGGTCCATGATCCACTCACTACCCCTAGGTCTAAGGGATGAAAGCAAGGGAAACTGGGTGCAGGCCTGAGCACACTGCCTGGCTTCAAAATGGCCCCTCGACCCCCAGCTACATGGTCAGGCCCTGCCTGGACCAGGCTTCAAAATGGCCCCCACCCACATGGCCAGGCCCCAACAACACCCCAAAAAGTCAAAAAACACACAAAAATCACCACAATCCAATGCCATCCATGCCCTCAATGATGTTTAAATTCAAGACACCCCACAGAAAGACTTGGTCCATGCACCACTCACTACCCCTGGGCCTATTGGAATAAAACAAGGCAAACTGGGTGCAGGCCTGAGCACACTGCCTGGCTTCAAAATGGCCCTGTGACCCCCAGCCACATGGCCAGGCCCTGCCTGGACCAGGCCTCAAAATGGCCCACACCCACATGGCCAGGCCCCAACAACACCCCAAAAAGTCGAAAAACACACAAAATCACCACAATCCAATGCCATCCTTGCCCTCAATGATGTTTAAATTCAAGACACCCCACAGAAAGACTTGGTCCATGCACCACTCACTACCCCTGGGCCTAATCGAAGAAAGAAAGGCAAACTGGGTGCAGGCCTGCGCATACTGCCTGGCTTCAAAATGGCCCCTTGACCCCCAGCTACATGGCCAGGCTCTGCCTGGACCAGGCCTCAAAATGGCCCCCACCCAATTGGTCAGGCCCCAACAACACCCCAAAAAGTCGAACAACACAAACATCTCCACAATCCAATGCCATCCATGCCCTCAATGATGTTTACATTTGAGGCACCCCACAGAAAGACTTGGTCCATGATCCACTCACTACCCCTGGGTCTAAGGGATGAAAGCAAGGGAAACTGGGTGCAGGCCTGAGCACACTGCCTGGCTTCAAAATGGCCCCTCGACCCCCAGCTACATGGTCAGGCCCTGCCTGGACCAGGCTTCAAAATGGCCCCCACCCACATGGCCAGGCCCCAACAACACCCCAAAAAGTCAAAAAACACACAAAAATCACCACAATCCAATGCCATCCATGCCCTCAATGATGTTTAAATTCAAGACACCCCACAGAAAGACTTGGTCCATGCACCACTCACTACCCCTGGGCCTATTGGAATAAAGCAAGGCAAACTGAGTGCAGGCCTGAGCACACTGCCTGGCTTCAAAATGGCCCTGTGACCCCCAGCCACATGGCCAGGCCCTGCCTGGACCAGGCCTCAAAATGGCCCACACCCACATGGCCAGGCCCCAACAACACCCCAAAAAGTCGAAAAACATACAAAATCACCACAATCCAATGCCATCCTTGCCCTCAATGATGTTTAAATTCAAGACACCCCACAGAAAGACTTGGTCCATGCACCACTCACTACCCCTGGGCCTAATGGAAGAAAGAAAGGCAAACTGGGTGCAGGCCTGCGCATACTGCCTGGCTTCAAAATGGCCCCTTGACCCCCAGCTACATGGCCAGGCCCTGCGTGGATCAGGCCTCAAAATGGCCCCCACCCATATGGTCAGGCCCCAACAACACCCCAAAAAGTCGAACAACACAAACATCACCACAATCCAATGCCATCCATGCCCTCAATGATGTTTGCATTCAAGGCACCCCACAGAAAGACTTGGTCCATGATCCACTCACTACCCCTAGGTCTAAGGGATGAAAGCAAGGGAAACTGGGTGCAGGCCTGAGCACACTGCCTGGCTTCAAAATGGCCCCTCGACCCCCAGCTACATGGTCAGGCCCTGCCTGGACCAGGCTTCAAAATGGCCCCCACCCACATGGCCAGGCCCCAACAACACCCCAAAAAGTCAAAAAACACACAAAAATCACCACAATCCAATGCCATCCATGCCCTCAATGATGTTTAAATTCAAGACATCCCACAGAAAGACTTGGTCCATGCACCACTCACTACCCCTGGGCCTAATGGAAGAAAGCAAGGCAACCTGGGTGCAGGCCTGAGCACACTGCCTGGCTTCAAAATCGGCCCTTGACCCCCAGCTACATGGCAAGGCCCTGTCTGGACCAGGCCTCAAAATGGCCCCCACCCACATGGCCAGGCCCCAACAACACCCCAAAAAGTCGAAAAACACACAAAATCACCACAATCCAATGCCATCCTTGCCCTCAATGATGTTTAAATTCAAGACACCCCACAGAAAGACTTGGTCCATGATCCACTCACTACCCCTAGGTCTAAGGGATGAAAGCAAGGGAAACTGGGTGCAGGCATGAGCACACTGCCTGGCTTCAAAATGGCCCCTCGACCCCCAGCTACATGGTCAGGCCCTGCCTGGACCAGGCTTCAAAATGGCCCCCACCCACATGGCCAGGCCCCAACAACACCCCAAAAAGTAAAAAAACACACAAAAATCACCACAATCCAGTGCCATCCATGCCCTCAATGATGTTTAAATTCAAGACACCCCACAGAAAGACTTGGTCCATGCACCACTCACTACCATTGGGCCTAATAGAAGAAAGCAAGGAAAACTGGGTGCAGGCCTGAGCACACTGCCTGGCTTCAAAATGGGCCCTTGACCCCCAGCTACATGGCCAGGCCCTGCGTGGATCAGGCCTCAAAATGGCCCCCACCCAAAGGCCAGGCCCCAACAACACCCCAAAAAGTCAAAAACACACAAACATCACCACAATCCAATGCCATCCATGCCCTCAATGATGTTTAAATTCAAGACACCCCACAGAAAGACTTGGTCCATGCACCACTCACTACCCCTGGGCCTAATGGAAGAAAGCAAGGCAAACTGGGTGCAGGCCTGAGCACACTGCCTGGCTTCAAAATGGGCCCTTGACCCCAGCTACATGGCAACGCCCTGTCTGGACCAGGCCTCAAAATGGCCCCCACCCACATGGCTAGGCCCCAACAACACCCCAAAAAGTCGAAAAACACACAAAATCACCACAATCCAATGCCATCCTTGCCCTCAATGATGTTTAAATTCAAGACACCCCACACAAAGACTTGGTCCATGCACCACTCACTACCCCTGGGCCTAATGGAAGAAAGAAAGGCAAACTGGGTGCAGGCCTGCGCATACTGCCTGGCTTCAAAATGGCCCCTTGACCCCCAGCTACATGGCCAGGCCCTGCGTGGATCAGGCCTCAAAATGGCCCCCACCCATATGGTCAGGCCCCAACAACACCCCAAAAAGTCGAACAACACAAACATCACCACAATCCAATGCCATCCATGCCCTCAATGATGTTTACATTCAAGGCACCCCACAGAAAGACTTGGTCCATGATCCACTCACTACCCCTAGGTCTAAGGGATGAAAGCAAGGGAAACTGGGTGCAGGCCTGAGCACACTGCCTGGCTTCAAAATGGCCCCTCGACCCCCAGCTACATGGTCAGGCCCTGCCTGGACCAGGCTTCAAAATGGCCCCCACCCACATGGCCAGGCCCCAACAACACCCCAAAAAGTCAAAAAACACACAAAAATCACCACAATCCAATGCCATCCATGCCCTCAATGATGTTTAAATTCAAGACACCCCACAGAAAGACTTGGTCCATGCACCACTCACTACCCCTGGGCCTATTGGAATAAAGCAAGGCAAACTGAGTGCAGGCCTGAGCACACTGCCTGGCTTCAAAATGGCCCTGTGACCCCCAGCCACATGGCCAGGCCCTGCCTGGACCAGGCCTCAAAATGGCCCACACCCACATGGCCAGGCCCCAACAACACCCCAAAAAGTCAAAAAACATACAAAATCACCACAATCCAATGCCACCCTTGCCCTCAATGATGTTTAAATTCAAGACACCCCACAGAAAGACTTGGTCCATGCACCACTCACTACCCCTGGGCCTAATGGAAGAAAGAAAGGCAAACTGGGTGCAGGCCTGCGCATACTGCCTGGCTTCAAAATGGCCCCTTGACCCCCAGCTACATGGCCAGGCCCTGCGTGGATCAGGCCTCAAAATGGCCCCCACCCATATGGTCAGGCCCCAACAACACCCCAAAAAGTCGAACAACACAAACATCACCACAATCCAATGCCATCCATGCCCTCAATGATGTTTACATTCAAGGCACCCCACAGAAAGACTTGGTCCATGATCCACTCACTACCCCTAGGTCTAAGGGATGAAAGCAAGGGAAACTGGGTGCAGGCCTGAGCACACTGCCTGGCTTCAAAATGGCCCCTCGACCCCCAGCTACATGGTCAGGCCCTGCCTGGACCAGGCTTCAAAATGGCCCCCACCCACATGGCCAGGCCCCAACAACACCCCAAAAAGTCAAAAAACACACAAAAATCACCACAATCCAATGCCATCCATGCCCTCAATGATGTTTAAATTCAAGACATCCCACAGAAAGACTTGGTCCATGCACCACTCACTACCCCTGGGCCTAATGGAAGAAAGAAAGGCAAACTGGGTGCAGGCCTGCGCATACTGCCTGGCTTCAAAATGGCCCCTTGACCCCCAGCTACATGGCCAGGCCCTGCGTGGATCAGGCCTCAAAATGGCCCCCACCCATATGGTCAGGCCCCAACAACACCCCAAAAAGTCGAACAACACAAACATCACCACAATCCAATGCCATCCATGCCCTCAATGATGTTTACATTCAAGGCACCCCACAGAAAGACTTGGTCCATGATCCACTCACTACCCCTAGGTCTAAGGGATGAAAGCAAGGGAAACTGGGTGCAGGCCTGAGCACACTGCCTGGCTTCAAAATGGCCCCTCGACCCCCAGCTACATGGTCAGGCCCTGCCTGGACCAGGCTTCAAAATGGCCCCCACCCACATGGCCAGGCCCCAACAACACCCCAAAAAGTCAAAAAACACACAAAAATCACCACAATCCAATGCCATCCATGCCCTCAATGATGTTTAAATTCAAGACATCCCACAGAAAGACTTGGTCCATGCACCACTCACTACCCCTGGGCCTAATGGAAGAAAGCAAGGCAAACTGGGTGCAGGCCTGAGCACACTGCCTGGCTTCAAAATGGGCCCTTGACCCCCAGCTACATGGCAAGGCCCTGTCTGGACCAGGCCTCAAAATGGCCCCCACCCACATGGCCAGGCCCCAACAACACCCCAAAAAGTCGAAAAACACACAAAATCACCACAATCCAATGCCATCCTTGCCCTCAATGATGTTTAAATTCAAGACACCCCACAGAAAGACTTGGTCCATGATCCACTCACTACCCCTAGGTCTAAGGGATGAAAGCAAGGGAAACTGGGTGCAGGCCTGAGCACACTGCCTTGCTTCAAAATGGCCCCTCGACCCCCAGCTACATGGTCAGGCCCTGCCTGGACCAGGCTTCAAAATGGCCCCCACCCACATGGCCAGGCCCCAACAACACCCCAAAAAGTCAAAAAACACACAAAAATCACCACAATCCAATGCCATCCATGCCCTCAATGCTGTTTAAATTCAAGACACCCCACAGAAAGACTTGGTCCATGCACCACTCACTACCCCTGGGCCTAATGGAAGAAAGAAAGGCAAACTGGGTGCAGGCCTGCGCATACTGCCTGGCTTCAAAATGGCCCCTTGACCTCCAGCTACATGGCCAGGCCCTGCGTGGATCAGGCCTCAAAATGGCCCCCACCCATATGGTCAGGCCCCAACAACACCCCAAAAAGTCGAACAACACAAACATCACCACAATCCAATGCCATCCATGCCCTCAATGATGTTTACATTCAAGGCAGCCCACAGAAAGACTTGGTCCATGATCCACTCACTACCCCTAGGTCTAAGGGATGAAAGCAAGGGAAACTGGGTGCAGTCCTGAGCACACTGCCTGGCTTCAAAATGGCCCCTCTACCCCCAGCTACATGGTCAGGCCCTGCCTGGACCAGGCTTCAAAATGGCCCCCACCCACATGGCCAGGCCCCAACAATACCCCAAAAAGTCAAAAAACACACAAAAATCACCACAATCCAATGCCATCCATGCCCTCAATGATGTTTAAATTCAAGACACCCCACAGAAAGACTTGGTCCATGCACCACTCACTACCCCTGGGCCTAATGGAAGAAAGCAAGGCAAACTGGGTGCAGGCCTGAGCACACTGCCTGGCTTCAAAATTGGCCCTTGACCCCCAGCTACATGGCAAGGCCCTGTCTGGACCAGGCCTCAAAATGGCCCCCACCCACATGGCCAGACAACACCCCAAAAAGTCGAAAAACACACAAAATCACCACAATCCAATGCCATCCTTGCCCTCAATGATGTTTAAAATCAAGACACCCCACAGAAAGACTTGGTCCACGCACCACTCACTACCCCTGGGCCTAATGGAAGAAAGAAAGGCAAACTGGGTGCAGGCCTGCGCATACTGCCTGGCTTCAAAATGGCCCCTTGACCCCCAGCTACATGGCCATGCCCTGCGTGGATCAGGCCTCAAAATGGCCCCCACCCATATGGTCAGGCCCCAACAACACCCCAAAAAGTCGAACAACACAAACATCACCACAATCCAATGCCATCCATGCCCTCAATGATGTTTACATTCAAGGCACCCCACAGAAAGACTTGGTCCATGATCCACTCACTACCCCTAGGTCAAAGGGATGAAAGCAAGGGAAACTGGGTGCAGGCCTGAGCACACTGCCTGGCTTCAAAATGGCCCCTCGACCCCCAGCTACATGGTCAGGCCCTGCCTGGACCAGGCTTCAAAATGGCCCCCACCCACATGGCCAGGCCCCAACAACACCCCAAAAAGTCAAAAAACACACAAAAATCACCACAATCCAATGCCATCCATGCCCTCAATGATGTTTAAATTCAAGACACCCCACAGAAAGACTTGGTCCATGCACCACTCACTACCCCTGGGCCTATTGGAATAAAGCAAGGCAAACTGGGTGCAGGCCTGAGCACACTGCCTGGCTTCAAAATGGCCCTGTGACCCCCAGCCACATGGCCAGGCCCTGCCTGGACCAGGCCTCAAAATGGCCCACACCCACATGGCCAGGCCCCAACAACACCCCAAAAAGTCGAAAAACACACAAAATCACCACAATCCAATGCCATCCTTGCCCTCAATGATGTTTAAATTCAAGACACACCACAGAAAGACTTGGTCCATGCACCACTCACTACCCCTGGGCCTAATGGAAGAAAGAAAGGCAAACTGGGTGCAGGCCTGCGCATACTGCCTGTCTTCAAAATGGCCCCTTCACCCCCAGCTACATGGCCAGGCTCTGCCTGGACCAGGCCTCAAAATGGCCCCCACCCAATTGGTCAGGCCCCAACAACACCCCAAAAAGTCGAACAACACAAACATCTCCACAATCCAATGCCATCCATGCCCTCAATGATGTTTACATTCGAGGCACCCCACAAAAAGACTTGGTCCATGATCCACTCACTACCCCTGGGTCTAAGGGATGAAAGCAAGGCAAACTGGGTGCAGGCCTGAGCACACTGCCTGGCTTCAAAATGGCCCCTCGACCCCCAGCTACATGGTCAGGCCCTGCCTGGACCAGGCTTCAAAATGGCCCCCACCCATATGGCCAGGCCCCAACAACACCCCAAAAAGTAAAAAACACACAAAAATCACCACAATCCATTGCCATATATGCCCTCAATGATGTTTAAATTCAAGACACCCCACAGAAAGACTTGGTCCATGCACCACTCACTACCCCTGGGCCTATTGGAATAAAGCAAGGCAAACTTGGTGCAGGCCTGAGCACACTGCCTGGCTTCAAAATGGCCCTGTGACCCCCAGCCACATGGCCAGGCCCTGCCTGGACCAGGCCTCAAAATGGCCCACACCCACATGGCCGGGCCCCAACAACACCCCAAAAAGTCGAAAAACACACAAAATCACCACAATCCAATGCCATCCTTGCCCTCAATGATGTTTAAATTCAAGACACCCCAGAGAAAGACTTGGTCCATGCCCCACTCACTACCCCTGGGCCTAATGGAAGAAAGAAAGGCAAACTGGGTGCAGGCCTGCGCATACTGCCTGGCTTCAAAATGGCCCCTTGACCCCCAGCTACATGGCCAGGCTCTGCCTGGACCAGGCCTCAAAATGGCCCCCACCCAATTGGTCAGGCCCCAACAACACCCCAGAAAGTCAAACAACACAAACATCTCCACAATCCAATGCCATCCATGCCCTCAATGATGTTTACATTCGAGGCACCCCACAGAAAGACTTGGTCCATGATCCACTCACTACCCCTGGGTCTAAGGGATGAAAGCAAGGCAAACTGGGTGCAGGCCTGAGCACACTGCCTGGCTTCAAAATGGCCCCTCAACCCCCAGCTACATGGTCAGGCCCTGCCTGGACCAGGCTTCAAAATGGCCCCCACCCATATGGCCAGGCCCCAACAACACCCCAAAAAGTAAAAAACACACAAAAATCACCACAATCCATTGCCATATATGCCCTCAATGATGTTTAAATTCAAGACACCCCACAGAAAGACTTGGTCCATGCACCACTCACTACCCCTGGGCCTATTGGAAGAAAGCAAGGCAAACTGGGTGCAGGCCTGAGCACACTGCCTGGCTTCAAAATGGCCCTGTGACCCCCAGCCACATGGCCAGGCCCTGCCTGGACCAGGCCTCAAAATGGCCCCCACCCACATGGCCAGGCCCCAACAACACCCCACAAAGTCAAAAAACACACAAAAATCACCACAATCCAATGCCATCCATGCCCTCAATGATGTTTAAATTCAAGACACCCCACAGAAAGACTTGGTCCATGATCCACTCACTACCCCTGGGCCTAATGGATGAAAGCAAGGAAAACTGGGTACAGGCCTGAGCACACTGCCTGGCTTCAAAATGCGCCCTTGACCCCCAGCTACATGGACAGGCCCTGCCTGGACCAGGCCTCAAAATGGCCCCCACCCAAATGGTAAGGCCCCAACAACACCCCAAAAATTCGAACAACACAAAAATCACCACAATCCAATGCCATCCATGCCCTCAATGATGTTTAAATTCAAGACACCCCACGGAAAGACTTGGTCCAGGATCCACTCACTACCCCTGGGCCCAAGGGATTAAAGCAAGGCAAACTGGGTGCAGGCCTGAGTACACTGCCTGGCTTCAAAATGGGCCCTTGACCCCCAGCTACATGGCCAGGCCCTGCCTGGACCAGGCCTCAAAATGGCCCCCACCCACATGGCCAGGCCCCAACAACACCCCAAAAAGTAAAAAAACCACACAAAAATCACCACAATCCAGTGCCATCCATGCCCTCAATGATGTTTAAATTCAAGACACCCCACAGAAAGACTTGGTCCATGCACCACTCACTACCCCTGGGCCTATTGGAAGAAAGCAAGGCAAACTGGGTGCAGGCCTGAGCACACTGCCTGGCTTCAAAATGGCCCTGTGACCCCCAGCCACATGGCCAGGCCCTGCCTGGACCAGGTCTCAAAATGGCCCCCACCCACATGGCCAGGCCCCAACAACACCCCACAAAGTCGGAAAACACACAAAAATCACCACAATCCAATGCCATCCATGCCCTCAATGATGTTTAAATTCAAGACACCCCACAGAAAGACTTGGTCCATGATCCACTCACTACCCCTGGGCCTAATGGATGAAAGCAAGGAAAACTGGGTACAGGCCTGAGCACACTGCCTGGCTTCAAAATTGGCCCTTGACCCCCAGATACATGGCCAGGCCCTGCCTGGACCAGGCCTCAAAATGGCCCCCACCCACATGACCAGGCCCCAACACCACCCCAAAAAGACGAAAAACACAAAAATCACCACAATCCAATGCCATCCATGCCCTCAATGATATTTAAATTCAAGACACCCCACGGAAAGTCTTGGTCCATGATCCACTCACTACCCCTGGGCCTAAGGGATGAAAGCAAGGCAAACTGGGTGCAGGCCTGAGCACACTGCCTGGCTTCAAAATGGCCCCGTGACCACCAGCTGCATGGCCAGGCCCTGCCTGGACCAGGCCTCAAAATGGCCCCCACCCACATGGCCAGGCCCCAACAACACCCCAAAAAGTAAAAAAAACACACAAAAATCACCACAATCCAGTGCCATCCATGCCCTCAATGATGTTTAAATTCAAGACACCCCACAGAAAGACTTGGTCCATGCACCACTCACTACCATTGGGCCTAATAGGAGAAAGCAAGGAAAACTGGGTGCAGGCCTGAGCACACTGCCTGGCTTCAAAATGGGCCCTTGACCCCAGCTACATGGCCAGGCCCTGCCTGGACCATGCCTCGAAATGGCCCCCACCCACATGGCCAGGCCCCAACAACACCCCAAAAAGTCGAAAAACACACAAAATCACCACAATCCAATGCCATCCTTGCCCTCAATGATGTTTAAATTCAAGACACCCCACAGAAAGACTTGGTCCACGCACCACTCACTACCCCTGGGCCTAATGGAAGAAAGAAAGGCAAACTGGGTGCAGGCCTGCGCATACTGCCTGGCTTCAAAATGGCCCCTTGACCCCCAGCTACATGGCCAGGCCCTGCGTGGATCAGGCCTCAAAATGGCTCCCACCCATATGGTCAGGCCCCAACAACACCCCAAAAAGTCGAACAACACAAACATCACCACAATCCAATGCCATCCATGCCCTCAATGATGTTTACATTTAAGGCACCCCACAGAAAGACTTGGTCCATGATCCACTCACTACCCCTAGGTCTAAGGGATGAAAGCAAGGGAAACTGGGTGCAGGCCTGAGCACACTGCCTGGCTTCAAAATGGCCCCTCGACCCCCAGCTACATGGTCAGGCCCTGCCTGGGTCCAGGCTTCAAAATGGCCCCCACCCACATGGCCAGGCCCCAACAACACCCCAAAAAGTCAAACAACACACAAAAATCACCACAATCCAATGCCATCCATGCCCTCAATGATGTTTAAATTCAAGACACCCCACAGAAAGACTTGGTCCATGCACCACTCACTACCCCTGGGCCTATTGGAATAAAGCAAGGCAAACTGAGTGCAGGCCTGAGCACACTGCCTGGCTTCAAAATGGCCCTGTGACCCCCAGCCACATGGCCAGGCCCTGCCTGGACCAGGCCTCAAAATGGCCCACACCCACATGGCCAGGCCCCAACAACACCCCAAAAAGTTGAAAAACACACAAAATCACCACAATCCAATGCCATCCTTGCCCTCAATGATGTTTAAATTCAAGACACCCCACAAAAAGACTTGGTCCATGCACCACTCACTACCCCTGGGCCTAATGGAAGAAAGAAAGGCAAACTGGGTGCAGGCCTGCGCATACTGCCTGGCTTCAAAATGGCCCCTTGACCCCCAGCTACATGGCCAGGCCCTGCGTGAATCAGGCCTCAAAATGGCCCCCACCCATATGGTCAGGCCCCAACAACACCCCAAAAAGTCGAACAACACAAACATCACCACAATCCAATGCCATCCATGCCCTCAATGATGTTTACATTCAAGGCACCCCACAGAAAGACTTGGTCCATGATCCACTCACTACCCCTAGGTCTAAGGGATGAAAGCAAGGGAAACTGGGTGCAGGCCTGAGCACACTGCCTGGCTTCAAAATGGCCCCTCGACCCCCAGCTACATGGTCAGGCCCTGCCTGGACCAGGCTTCAAAATGGCCCCCACCCACATGGCCAGGCCCCAACAACACCCCAAAAAGTCAAAAAACACACAAAAATCACCACAATCCAATGCCATCCATGCCCTCAATGATGTTTAAATTCAAGACACCCCACAGAAAGACTTGGTCCATGCACCACTCACTACCCCTGGGCCTAATGGAAGAAAGCAAGGCAAACTGGGTGCAGGCCTGAGCACACTGCCTGGCTTCAAAATGGGCCCTTGACCCCCAGCTACATGGCAAGGCCCTGTCTGGACCAGGCCTCAAAATGGCCCCCACCCACATGGCCAGGCCCCAACAACACCCCAAAAAGTCGAAAAACACACAAAATCACCACAATCCAATGCCATCCTTGCCCTCAATGATGTTTAAATTCAAGACACCCCACAGAAAGACTTGGTCCATGATCCACTCACTACCCCTAGGTCTAAGGGATGAAAGCAAGGGAAACTGGGTGCAGGCCTGAGCACACTGCCTGGCTTCAAAATGGCCCCTCGACCCCCAGCTACATGGTCAGGCCCTGCCTGGACCAGGCTTCAAAATGGCCCCCACCCACATGGCCAGGCCCCAACAACACCCCAAAAAGTCAAAAAACACCCAAAAAATCACCACAATCCAATGCCATCCATGCCCTCAATGATGTTTAAATTAAAGACACCCCACAGAAAGACTTGGTCCATGCACCACTCACTTCCCATGGGCCTAATGGAAGAAAGAAAGGCAAACTGGGTGCAGGCCTGCGCATACTGCCTGGCTTCAAAATGGCCCCTTGACCTCCAGCTACATGGCCAGGCCCTGCGTGGATCAGGCCTCAAAATGGCCCCCACCCATATGGTCAGGCCCCAACAACACCCAAAAAAGTCGAACAACACAAACATCACCACAATCCAATGCCATCCATGCCCTCAATGATGTTTACATTCAAGGCAGCCCACAGAAAGACTTGGTCCATGATCCACTCACTACCCCTAGGTCTAAGGGATGAAAGCAAGGGAAACTGGGTGCAGACCTGAGCACACTGCCTGGCTTCAAAATGGCCCCTCGACCCCCAGCTACATGGTCAGGCCCTGCCTGGACCAGGCTTCAAAATGGCCCCCACCCACATGGCCAGGCCCCAACAACACCCCAAAAAGTCAAAAAACACACAAAAATCACCACAATCCAATGCCATCCATGCCCTCAATGATGTTTAAATTCAAGACACCCCACAGAAGGACTTGGTCCATGCACCACTCACTACCCCTGGGCCTAATGGAAGAAAGCAAGGCAAACTGGGTGCAGGCCTGAGCACACTGCCTGGCTTCAAAATTGGCCCTTGACCCCCAGCTACATGGCAAGGCCCTGTCTGGACCAGGCCTCAAAATGGCCCCCACCCACATGGCCAGGCCCCAACAACACCCCAAAAAGTCGAAAAACACACAAAATCACCACAATCCAATGCCATCCTTGCCCTCAATGATGTTTAAAATCAAGACACCCCACAGAAAGACTTGGTCCACGCACCACTCACTACCCCTGGGCCTAATGGAAGAAAGAAAGGCAAACTGGGTGCAGGCCTGCGCATACTGCCTGGCTTCAAAATGGCCCCTTGACCCCCAGCTACATGGCCATGCCCTGCGTGGATCAGGCCTCAAAATGGCCCCCACCCATATGGTCAGGCCCCAACAACACCCCAAAAAGTCGAACAACACAAACATCACCACAATCCAATGCCATCCATGCCCTCAATGATGTTCACATTCAAGGCACCCCACAGAAAGACTTGGTCCATGATCCACTCACTACCCCTAGGTCTAAGGGATGAAAGCAAGGGAAACTGGGTGCAGGCCTGAGCACACTGCCTGGCTTCAAAATGGCCCCTCGACCCCCAGCTACATGGTCAGGCCCTGCCTGGACCAGGCTTCAAAATGGCCCCCACCCACATGGCCAGGCCCCAACAACACCCCAAAAAGTCAAAAAACACACAAAAATCACCACAATCCAATGCCATCCATGCCCTCAATGATGTTTAAATTCAAGACACCCCACAGAAAGACTTGGTCCATGCACCACTCACTACCCCTGGGCCTATTGGAATAAAACAAGGCAAACTGGGTGCAGGCTTGAGCACACTGCCTGGCTTCAAAATGGCCCTGTGACCCCCAGCCACATGGCCAGGCCCTGCCTGGACCAGGCCTCAAAATGGCCCACACCCACATGGCCAGGCCCCAACAACACCCCAAAAAGTCGAAAAACACACAAAATCACCACAATCCAATGCCATCCTTGCCCTCAATGATGTTTAAATTCAAGACACCCCACAGAAAGACTTGGTCCATGCACCACTCACTACCCCTGGGCCTAATCGAAGAAAGAAAGGCAAACTGGGTGCAGGCCTGCGCATACTGCCTGGCTTCAAAATGGCCCCTTGACCCCCAGCTACATGGCCAGGCTCTGCCTGGACCAGGCCTCAAAATGGCCCCCACCCAATTGGTCAGGCCCCAACAACACCCCAAAAAGTCGAACAACACAAACATCTCCACAATCCAATGCCATCCATGCCCTCAATGATGTTTACATTTGAGGCACCCCACAGAAAGACTTGGTCCATGATCCACTCACTACCCCTGGGTCTAAGGGATGAAAGCAAGGCAAACTGGGTGCAGGCCTGAGCACACTGCCTGGCTTCAAAATGGCCCCTCGACCCCCAGCTACATGGTCAGGCCCTGCCTGGACCCGGCTTCAAAATGGCCCCCACCCATATGGCCAGGCCCCAACAACACCCCAAAAAGTAAAAAACACACAAAAATCACCACAATCCATTGCCATATATGCCCTCAATGATGTTTAAATTCAAGACACCCCACAGAAAGACTTGGTCCATGCACCACTCACTACCCCTGGGCCTATTGGAAGAAAGCAAGGCAAACTGGGTGCAGGCCTGAGCACACTGCCTGGCTTCAAAATGGCCCTGTGACCCCCAGCCACATGGCCAGGCCCTGCCTAGACCAGGCCTCAAAATGGCCCCCACCCATATGGCCAGGCCCCAACAACACCCCACAAAGTCGAAAAACACACAAAATCACCACAATCCAATGCCATCCTTGCCCTCAATGATGTTTAATTCAAGACACACCACAGAAAGACTTGGTCCATGCACCACTCACTACCCCTGGGCCTAATGGAAGAAAGAAAGGCAAACTGGGTGCAGGCCTGCGCATACTGCCTGTCTTCAAAATGGCCCCTTGACCCCCAGCTACATGGCCAGGCTCTGCCTGGACCAGGCCTCAAAATGGCCCCCACCCAATTGGTCAGGCCCCAACAACACCCCAAAAAGTCGAACAACACAAACATCTCCACAATCCAATGCCATCCATGCCCTCAATGATGTTTACATTCGAGGCACCCCACAAAAAGACTTGGTCCATGATCCACTCACTACCCCTGGGTCTAAGGGATGAAAGCAAGGCAAACTGGGTGCAGGCCTGAGCACACTGCCTGGCTTCAAAATGGCCCCTCGACCCCCAGCTACATGGTCAGGCCCTGCCTGGACCCGGCTTCAAAATGGCCCCCACCCATATGGCCAGGCCCCAACAACACCCCAAAAAGTAAAAAACACACAAAAATCACCACAATCCATTGCCATATATGCCCTCAATGATGTTTAAATTCAAGACACCCCACAGAAAGACTTGGTCCATGCACCACTCACTACCCCTGGGCCTATTGGAATAAAGCAAGGCAAACTTGGTGCAGGCCTGAGCACACTGCCTGGCTTCAAAATGGCCCTGTGACCCCCAGCCACATGGCCAGGCCCTGCCTGGACCAGGCCTCAAAATGGCCCACACCCACATGGCCAGGCCCCAACAACACCCCAAAAAGTCGAAAAACACACAAAATCACCACAATCCAATGCCATCCTTGCCGTCAATGATGTTTAAATTCAAGACACCCCACAGAAAGACTTGGTCCATGCCCCACTCACTACCCCTGGGCCTAATGGAAGAAAGAAAGGCAAACTGGGTGCAGGCCTGCGCATACTGCCTGGCTTCAAAATGGCCCCTTGACCCCCAGCTACATGGCCAGGCTCTGCCTGGACCAGGCCTCAAAATGGCCCCCACCCAATTGGTCAGGCCCCAACAACACCCCAGAAAGTCGAACAACACAAACATCTCCACAATCCAATGCCATCCATGCCCTCAATGATGTTTACATTCGAGGCACCCCACAGAAAGACTTGGTCCATGATCCACTCACTACCCCTGGGTCTAAGGGATGAAAGCAAGGCAAACTGGGTGCAGGCCTGAGCACACTGCCTGGCTTCAAAATGGCCCCTCAACCCCCAGCTACATGGTCAGGCCCTGCCTGGACCAGGCTTCAAAATGGCCCCCACCCATATGGCCAGGCCCCAACAACACCCCAAAAAGTAAAAAACACACAAAAATCACCACAATCCATTGCCATATATGCCCTCAATGATGTTTAAATTCAAGACACCCCACAGAAAGACTTGGTCCATGCACCACTCACTACCCCTGGGCCTATTGGAAGAAAGCAAGGCAAACTGGGTGCAGGCCTGAGCACACTGCCTGGCTTCAAAATGGCCCTGTGACCCCCAGCCACATGGCCAGGCCCTGCCTGGACCAGGCCTCAAAATGGCCCCCACCCACATGGCCAGGCCCCAACAACACCCCACAAAGTCAAAAAACACACAAAAATCACCACAATCCAATGCCATCCATGCCCTCAATGATGTTTAAATTCAAGACACCCCACAGAAAGACTTGGTCCATGATCCACTCACTACCCCTGGGCCTAATGGATGAAAGCAAGGAAAACTGGGTACAGGCCTGAGCACACTGCCTGGCTTCAAAATGCGCCCTTGACCCCCAGCTACATGGACAGGCCCTGCCTGGACCAGGCCTCAAAATGGCCCTCACCCAAATGGTAAGGCCCCAACAACACCCCAAAAATTCGAACAACACAAAAATCACCACAATCCAATGCCATCCATGCCCTCAATGATGTTTAAATTCAAGACACCCCACGGAAAGACTTGGTCCAGGATCCACTCACTACCCCTGGGCCCAAGGGATTAAAGCAAGGCAAACTGGGTGCAGGCCTGAGTACACTGCCTGGCTTCAAAATGGGCCCTTGACCCCCAGCTACATGGCCAGGCCCTGCCTGGACCAGGCCTCAAAATGGCCCCCACCCACATGGCCAGGCCCCAACAACACCCCAAAAAGTAAAAAAACCACACAAAAATCACTACAATCCAGTGCCATCCATGCCCTCAATGATGTTTAAATTCAAGACACCCCACAGAAAGACTTGGTCCATGCACCACTCACTACCCCTGGGCCTATTGGAAGAAAGCAAGGCAAACTGGGTGCAGGCCTGAGCACACTGCCTGGCTTTAAAATGGCCCTGTGACCCCCAGCCACATGGCCAGGCCCTGCCTGGACCAGGTCTCAAAATGGCCCCCACCCACATGGCCAGGCCCCAACAACACCCCACAAAGTCGGAAAACACACAAAAATCACCACAATCCAATGCCATCCATGCCCTCAATGATGTTTAAATTCAAGACACCCCACAGAAAGACTTGGTCCATGATCCACTCACTACCCCTGGGCCTAATGGATGAAAGCAAGGAAAACTGGGTACAGGCCTGAGCACACTGCCTGGCTTCAAAATTGGCCCTTGACCCCCAGATACATGGCCAGGCCCTGCCTGGACCAGGCCTCAAAATGGCCCCCACCCACATGGCCAGGCCCCAACACCACCCCAAAAAGACGAAAAACACAAAAATCACCACAATCCAATGCCATCCTTGCCCTCAATGATGTTTAAATTCAAGACACCCCACAGAAAGACTTGGTCCACGCACCACTCACTACCCCTGGGCCTAATGGAAGAAAGAAAGGCAAACTGGGTGCAGGCCTGCGCATACTGCCTGGCTTCAAAATGGCCCCTTGACCCCCAGCTACATGGCCAGGCCCTGCGTGGATCAGGCCTCAAAATGGCTCCCACCCATATGGTCAGGCCCCAACAACACCCCAAAAAGTCGAACAACACAAACATCACCACAATCCAATGCCATCCATGCCCTCAATGATGTTTACATTTAAGGCACCCCACAGAAAGACTTGGTCCATGATCCACTCACTACCCCTAGGTCTAAGGGATGAAAGCAAGGGAAACTGGGTGCAGGCCTGAGCACACTGCCTGGCTTCAAAATGGCCCCTCGACCCCCAGCTACATGGTCAGGCCCTGCCTGGGTCCAGGCTTCAAAATGGCCCCCACCCACATGGCCAGGCCCCAACAACACCCCAAAAAGTCAAAAAACACACAAAAATCACCACAATCCAATGCCATCCATGCCCTCAATGATGTTTAAATTCAAGACACCCCACAGAAAGACTTGGTCCATGCACCACTCACTACCCCTGGGCCTATTGGAATAAAGCAAGGCAAACTGAGTGCAGGCCTGAGCACACTGCCTGGCTTCAAAATGGCCCTGTGACCCCCAGCCACATGGCCAGGCCCTGCCTGGACCAGGCCTCAAAATGGCCCACACCCACATGGCCAGGCCCCAACAACACCCCAAAAAGTTGAAAAACACACAAAATCACCACAATCCAATGCCATCCTTGCCCTCAATGATGTTTAAATTCAAGACACCCCACAGAAAGACTTGGTCCATGCACCACTCACTACCCCTGGGCCTAATGGAAGAAAGAAAGGCAAACTGGGTGCAGGCCTGCGCATACTGCCTGGCTTCAAAATGGCCCCTTGACCCCCAGCTACATGGCCAGGCCCTGCATGGATCAGGCCTCAAAATGGCCCCCACCCATATGGTCAGGCCCCAACAACACCCCAAAAAGTCGAACAACACAAACATCACCACAATCCAATGCCATCCATGCCCTCAATGATGTTTACATTCAAGGCACCCCACAGAAAGACTTGGTCCATGATCCACTCACTACCCCTAGGTCTAAGGGATGAAAGCAAGGGAAACTGGGTGCAGGCCTGAGCACACTGCCTGGCTTCAAAATGGCCCCTCGACCCCCAGCTACATGGTCAGGCCCTGCCTGGACCAGGCTTCAAAATGGCCCCCACCCACATGGCCAGGCCCCAACAACACCCCAAAAAGTCAAAAAACACACAAAAATCACCACAATCCAATGCCATCCATGCCCTCAATGATGTTTAAATTCAAGACACCCCACAGAAAGACTTGGTCCATGCACCACTCACTACCCCTGGGCCTAATGGAAGAAAGCAAGGCAAACTGGGTGCAGGCCTGAGCACACTGCCTGGCTTCAAAATGGGCCCTTGACCCCCAGCTACATGGCAAGGCCCTGTCTGGACCAGGCCTCAAAATGGCCCCCACCCACATGGCCAGGCCCCAACAACACCCCAAAAAGTCGAAAAACACACAAAATCACCACAATCCAATGCCATCCTTGCCCTCAATGATGTTTAAATTCAAGACACCCCACAGAAAGACTTGGTCCATGATCCACTCACTACCCCTAGGTCTAAGGGATGAAAGCAAGGGAAACTGGGTGCAGGCCTGAGCACACTGCCTGGCTTCAAAATGGCCCCTCGACCCCCAGCTACATGGTCAGGCCCTGCCTGGACCAGGCTTCAAAATGGCCCCCACCCACATGGCCAGGCCCCAACAACACCCCAAAAAGTCAAAAAACACCCAAAAAATCACCACAATCCAATGCCATCCATGCCCTCAATGATGTTTAAATTAAAGACACCCCACAGAAAGACTTGGTCCATGCACCACTCACTACCCCTGGGCCTAATGGAAGAAAGAAAGGCAAACTGGGTGCAGGCCTGCGCATACTGCCTGGCTTCAAAATGGCCCCTTGACCTCCAGCTACATGGCCAGGCCCTGCGTGGATCAGGCCTCAAAATGGCCCCCACCCATATGGTCAGGCCCCAACAACACCCCAAAAAGTCGAACAACACAAACATCACCACAATCCAATGCCATCCATGCCCTCAATGATGTTTACATTCAAGGCAGCCCACAGAAAGACTTGGTCCATGATCCACTCACTACCCCTAGGTCTAAGGGATGAAAGCAAGGGAAACTGGGTGCAGGCCTGAGCACACTGCCTGGCTTCAAAATGGCCCCTCGACCCCCAGCTACATGGTCAGGCCCTGCCTGGACCAGGCTTCAAAATGGCCCCCACCCACATGGCCAGGCCCCAACAACACCCCAAAAAGTCAAAAAACACACAAAAATCACCACAATCCAATGCCATCCATGCCCTCAATGATGTTTAAATTCAAGACACCCCACAGAAAGACTTGGTCCATGCACCACTCACTACCCCTGGGCCTAATGGAAGAAAGCAAGGCAAACTGGGTGCAGGCCTGAGCACACTGCCTGGCTTCAAAATTGGCCCTTGACCCCCAGCTACATGGCAAGGCCCTGTCTGGACCAGGCCTCAAAATGGCCCCCACCCACATGGCCAGGCCCCAACAACACCCCAAAAAGTCGAAAAACACACAAAATCACCACAATCCAATGCCATCCTTGCCCTCAATGATGTTTAAAATCAAGACACCCCACAGAAAGACTTGGTCCACGCACCACTCACTACCCCTGGGCCTAATGGAAGAAAGAAAGGCAAACTGGGTGCAGGCCTGCGCATACTGCCTGGCTTCAAAATGGCCCCTTGACCCCCAGCTACATGGCCATGCCCTGCGTGGATCAGGCCTCAAAATGGCCCCCACCCATATGGTCAGGCCCCAACAACACCCCAAAAAGTGGAACAACACAAACATCACCACAATCCAATGCCATCCATGCCCTCAATGATGTTCACATTCAAGGCACCCCACAGAAAGACTTGGTCCATGATCCACTCACTACCCCTAGGTCTAAGGGATGAAAGCAAGGGAAACTGGGTGCAGGCCTGAGCACACTGCCTGGCTTCAAAATGGCCCCTCGACCCCCAGCTACATGGTCAGGCCCTGCCTGGACCAGGCTTCAAAATGGCCCCCACCCACATGGCCAGGCCCCAACAACACCCCAAAAAGTCAAAAAACACACAAAAATCACCACAATCCAATGCCATCCATGCCCTCAATGATGTTTAAATTCAAGACACCCCACAGAAAGACTTGGTCCATGCACCACTCACTACCCCTGGGCCTATTGGAATAAAACAAGGCAAACTGGGTGCAGGCCTGCGCATACTGCCTGGCTTCAAAATGGCCCCTTGACCCCCAGCTACATGGCCAGGCTCTGCCTGGACCAGGCCTCAAAATGGCCCCCACCCAATTGGTCAGGCCCCAACAACACCCCAAAAAGTCGAACAACACAAACATCTCCACAATCCAATGCCATCCATGCCCTCAATGATGTTTACATTCGAGGCACCCCACAGAAAGACTTGGTCCATGATCCACTCACTACCCCTGGGTCTAAGGGATGAAAGCAAGGCAAACTGGGTGCAGGCCTGAGCACACTGCCTGGCTTCAAAATGGCCCCTCGACCCCCAGCTACATGGTCAGGCCCTGCCTGGACCAGGCTTCAAAATGGCCCCCACCCATATGGCCAGGCCCCAACAACACCCCAAAAAGTAAAAAACACACAAAAATCACCACAATCCATTGCCATATATGCCCTCAATGATGTTTAAATTCAAGACACCCCACAGAAAGACTTGGTCCATGCACCACTCACTACCCCTGGGCCTATTGGAAGAAATCAAGGCAAACTGGGTGCAGGCCTGAGCACACTGCCTGGCTTCAAAATGGCCCTGTGACCCCCAGCCACATGGCCAGGCCCTGCCTGGCCCAGGCCTCAAAATGGCCCCCACCCACATGGCCAGGCCCCAACAACACCCCACAAAGTCAAAAAACACACAGAAATCACCACAATCCAATGCCATCCATGCCCTCAATGATGTTTAAATTCAAGACACCCCACAGAAAGACTTGGTCCATGATCCACTCACTACCCCTGGGCCTAATGGATAAAAGCAAGGAAAACTGGGTACAGGCCTGAGCACACTGCCTGGCTTCAAAATGCGCCCTTGACCCCCAGCTACATGGACAGGCCCTGCCTGGACCAGGCCTCAAAATGGCCCCCACCCAAATGGTAAGGCCCCAACAACACCCCAAAAATTCGAACAACACAAAAATCACCACAATCCAGTGCCATCCATGCCCTCAATGATGTTTAAATTCAAGACACCCCACAGAAAGACTTGGTCCATGCACCACTCACTACCCCTGGGCCTATTGGAAGAAAGCAAGGCAAACTGGGTGCAGGCCTGAGCACACTGCCTGGCTTCAAAATGGCCCTGTGACCCCCAGCCACATGGCCAGGCCATGCCTGGACCAGGTCTCAAAATGGCCCCCACCCACATGGCCAGGCCCCAACAACACCCCACAAAGTCGGAAAACACACAAAAATCACCACAATCCAATGCCATCCATGCCCTCAATGATGTTTAAATTCAAGACACCCCACAGAAAGACTTGGTCCATGATCCACTCACTACCCCTGGGCCTAATGGATGAAAGCAAGGAAAACTGGGTACAGGCCTGAGCACACTGCCTGGCTTCAAAATGCGCCCTTGACCCCCAGCTACATGGACAGGCCCTGCCTGGACCAGGCCTCAAAATGGCCCCTACCCACATGGCCAGGCCCCAACACCACCCCAAAAAGACGAAAAACACCAAAATCACCACAATCCAATGCCATCCATGCCCTCAATGATGTTTAAATTCAAGACACCCCACGGAAAGACTACGTCCACGATCCACTCACTACCCCTGGGCCTAAGGGATGAAAGCAAGGCAAACTGGGTGCAGGCCTGAGTACACTGCCTGGCTTCAAAATTGGCCCTTGACCCCCAGATACATGGCCAGGCCCTGCCTGGACCAGGCCTCAAAATGGCCCCCACCCACATGGCCAGGCCCCAACAACACCCCACAAAGTCAAAAAACACACAGAAATCACCACAATCCAATGCCATCCATGCCCTCAATGATGTTTAAATTCAAGACACCCCACAGAAAGACTTGGTCCATGCACCACTCACTACCCCTGGGCCTAATGGAAGAAAGAAAGGCAAACTGGGTGCAGGCCTGAGCACACTGCCTGGCTTAAAAATGCGCCCTTGACCCCCAGCTACATGGCCAGTCCCTGCCTGGACCAGGCCTCAAAATGGCCCCCACCCACATGGTCAGGCCCCAACAACACCCCAAAAAGTCGAACAACACAAAAATCACCACAATCCAATGCCATCCATGCCCTCAATGATATTTAAATTCAAGACACCCCACGGAATGTCTTGGTCCATGATCCACTCACTACCCCTGGGCCTAAGGGATGAAAGCAAGGCAAACTGGGTGCAGGCCTGAGCACACTGCCTGGCTTCAAAATGGCCCCGTGACCACCAGCTGCATGGCCAGGCCCTGCCTGGACTAGGCCTCAAAATGGCCCCCACCCACATGGCCAGGCCCCAACAACACCCCAAAAAGTAAAAAAAACACACAAAAATCACCACAATCCAGTGCCATCCATGCCCTCAATGATGTTTAAATTCAAGACACCCCACAGAAAGACTTGGTCCATGCACCACTCACTACCATTGGGCCTAATAGAAGAAAGCAAGGAAAACTGGGTGCAGGCCTGAGCACACTGCCTGGCTTCAAAATGGGCCCTTGACCCCCAGCTACATGGCCAGGCCCTGCCTGGACCATGCCTCGAAATGGCCCCCACCCAAAGGCCAGGCCCCAACAACACCCCAAAAAGTCAAAAACACACAAACATCACCACAATCCAATGCCATCCATGCCCTCAATGATGTTTAAATTCAAGACACCCCACAGAAAGACTTGGTCCATGCACCACTCAATACCCCTGGGCCTAATGGAAGAAAGCAAGGCAAACTGGGTGCAGGCCTGAGCACACTGCCTGGCTTCAAAATGGGCCATTGACCCCAGCTACATGGCAACGCCCTGTCTGGACCAGGCCTCAAAATGGCCCCCACCCACATGGCCAGGCCCCAACAACACCCCAAAAAGTAAAAAAACACACAAAATCACCACAATCCAATGCCATCCTTGCCCTCAATGATGTTTAAATTCAAGACACCCCACAGAAAGACTTGGTCCACGCACCACTCACTACCCCTGGGCTTAATGGAAGAAAGAAAGGCAAACTGGGTGCAGGCCTGCGCATACTGCCTGGCTTCAAAATGGCCCCTTGACCCCCAGCTACATGGCCAGGCCCTGCGTGGATCAGTCCTCAAAATGGCTCCCACCCATATGGTCAGGCCCCAGCAACACCCCAAAAAGTCGAACAACACAAACATCACCACAATCCAATGCCATCCATGCCGTCAATGATGTTTACATTTAAGGCACCACACAGAAAGACTTGGTCCATGATCCACTCACTACCCCTAGGTCTAAGGGATGAAAGCAAGGGAAACTGGGTGCAGGCCTGAGCACACTGCCTGGCTTCAAAATGGCCCCTCGGCCCCCAGCTACATGGTCAGGCCCTGCCTGGGTCCAGGCTTCAAAATGGCCCCCACCCACATGGCCAGGCCCCAACAACACCCCAAAAAGTCAAACAACACACAAAAATCACCACAATCCAATGCCATCCATGCCCTCAATGATGTTTAAATTCAAGACACCCCACAGAAAGACTTGGTCCATGCACCACTCACTACCCCTGGGCCTATTGGAATAAAGCAAGGCAAACTGAGTGCAGGCCTGAGCACACTGCCTGGCTTCAAAATGGCCCTGTGACCCCCAGCCACATGGCCAGGCCCTGCCTGGACCAGGCCTCAAAATGGCCCACACCCACATGGCCAGGCCCCAACAACACCCCAAAAAGTCGAAAACACACAAAATCACCACAATCCAATGCCATCCTTGCCCTCAATGATGTTTAAATTCAAGACACCCCACAGAAAGACTTGGTCCATGCACCACTCACTACCCCTGGGCCTAATGGAAGAAAGAAAGGCAAACTGGGTGCAGGCCTGCGCATACTGCCTGGCTTCAAAATGGCCCCTTGACCCCCAGCTACTTGGCCAGGCCCTGCGTGGATCAGGCCTCAAAATGGCCCCCACCCATATGGTCAGGCCCCAACAACACCCCAAAAAGTCGAACAACAAAAACATCACCACAATCCAATGCCATCCATGCCCTCAATGATGTTTACATTCAAGGCACCCCACAGAAAGACTTGGTCCATGATCCACTCACTACCCCTAGGTCTAAGGGATGAAAGCAAGGGAAACTGGGTGCAGGCCTGAGCACACTGCCTGGCTTCAAAATGGCCCCTCGACCCCCAGCTACATGGTCAGGCCCTGCCTGGACCAGGCTTCAAAATGGCCCCCACCCACATGGCCAGGCCCCAACAACACCCCAAAAAGTCAAAAAACACACAAAAATCACCACAATCCAATGCCATCCATGCCCTCAATGATGTTTAAATTCAAGACACCCCACAGAAAGACTTGGTCCATGCACCACTCACTACCCCTGGGCCTAATGGAAGAAAGCAAGGCAAACTGGGTGCAGGCCTGAGCACACTGCCTGGCTTCAAAATGGGCCCTTGACCCCCAGCTACATGGCAAGGCCCTGTCTGGACCAGGCCTCAAAATGGCCCCCACCCACATGGCCAGGCCCCAACAACACCCCAAAAAGTCGAAAAACACACAAAATCACCACAATCCAATGCCATCCTTGCCCTCAATGATGTTTAAATTCAAGACACCCCACAGAAATACTTGGTCCATGATCCACTCACTACCCCTAGGTCTAAGGGATGAAAGCAAGGGAAACTGGGTGCAGGCCTGAGCACACTGCCTGGCTTCAAAATGGCCCCTCGACCCCCAGCTACATGGTCAGGCCCTGCCTGGACCAGGCTTCAAAATGGCCCCCACCCACATGGCCAGGCCCCAACAACACCCCAAAAAGTCGAAAAACACACAAAAATCACCACAATCCAATGCCATCCATGCCCTCATTGATGTTTAAATTCAAGACACCCCACAGAAAGACTTGGTCCATGCACCACTCACTACCCCTGGGCCTAATGGAAGAAAGAAAGGCAAACTGGGTGCAGGCCTGCGCATACTGCCTGGCTTCAAAATGGCCCCTTGACCTCCAGCTACATGGCCAGGCCCTGCATGGATCAGGCCTCAAAATGGCCCCCACCCATATGGTCAGGCCCCAACAACACCCCAAAAAGTCGAACAACACAAACATCACCACAATCCAATGCCATCCATGCCCTCAATGATGTTTACATTCAAGGCAGCCCACAGAAAGACTTGGTCCATGATCCACTCACTACCCCTAGGTCTAAGGGATGAAAGCAAGGGAAACTGGGTGCAGGCCTGAGCACACTGCCTGGCTTCAAAGTGGCCCCTCGACCCCCAGCTACATGGTCAGGCCCTGCCTGGACCAGGCTTCAAAATGGCCCCCATCCACATGGCCAGGCCCCAACAACACCCCAAAAAGTAAAAAAACACACAAAAATCACCACAATCCAATGCCATCCATGCCCTCAATGATGTTTAAATTCAAGACACCCCACAGAAAGACTTGGTCCATGCACCACTCACTACCCCTGGGCCTAATGGAAGAAAGCAAGGCAAACTGGGTGCAGGCCTGAGCACACTGCCTGGCTTCAAAATTGGCCCTTGACCCCCAGCTACATGGCAAGGCCCTGTCTGGACCAGGCCTCAAAATGGCCCCCACCCACATGGCCAGGCCCCAACAACACCCCAAAAAGTCGAAAAACACACAAAATCACCACAATCCAATGCCATCCTTGCCCTCAATGATGTTTAAAATTAAGACACCCCACAGAAAGACTTGGTCCACGCACCACTCACTACCCCTGGGCCTAATGGAAGAAAGAAAGGCAAACTGGGTGCAGGCCTGTGCATACTGCCTGGCTTCAAAATGGCCCCTTGACCCCCAGCTACATGGCCATGCCCTGCGTGGATCAGGCCTCAAAATGGCCCCCACCCATATGGTCAGGCCCCAACAACACCCCAAAAAGTCGAACAACACAAACATCACCACAATCCAATGCCATCCATGCCCTCAATGATGTTTACATTCAAGGCACCCCACAGAAAGACTTGGTCCATGATCCACTCACTACCCCTAGGTCTAAGGGATGAAAGCAAGGGAAACTGGGTGCAGGCCTGAGCACACTGCCTGGCTTCAAAATGGCCCCTCGACCCCCAGCTACATGGTCAGGCCCTGCCTGGACCAGGCTTCAAAATGGCCCCCACCCACATGGCCAGGCCCCAACAACACCCCAAAAAGTCAAAAAACACACAAAAATCACCACAATCCAATGCCATCAATGCCCTCAATGATGTTTAAATTCAAGACACCCCACAGAAAGACTTGGTCCATGCACCACTCACTACCCCTGGGCCTATTGGAATAAAGCAAGGCAAACTGGGTGCAGGCCTGAGCACACTGCCTGGCTTCAAAATGGCCCTGTGACCCCCAGCCACATGGCCAGGCCCTGCCTGGACCAGGCCTCAAAATGGCCCACACCCACATGGCCAGGCCCCAACAACACCCCAAAAAGTCGAAAAACACACAAAATCACCACAATCCAATGCCATCCTTGCCCTCAATGATGTTTAAATTCAAGACACCCCACAGAAAGACTTGGTCCATGCACCACTCACTACCCCTGGGCCTAATGGAAGAAAGAAAGGCAAACTGGGTGCAGGCCTGCGCATACTGCCTGGCTTCAAAATGGCCCCTTGACCCCCAGCTACATGGCCAGGCTCTGCCTGGACCAGGCCTCAAAATGGCCCCCACCCAATTGGTCAGGCCCCAACAACACCCCAAAAAGTCGAACAACACAAACATCTCCACAATCCAATGACATCCATGCCCTCAATGATGTTTACATTCGAGGCACCCCACAGAAAGACTTGGTCCATGATCCACTCACTACCCCTGGGTCTAAGGGATGAAAGCAAGGCAAACTGGGTGCAGGCCTGAGCACACTGCCTGGCTTCAAAATGGCCCCTCGACCCCCAGCTACATGGTCAGGCCCTGCCTGGACCAGGCTTCAAAATCGCCCCCACCCATATGGCCAGGCCCCAACAACACCCCAAAAAGTAAAAAACACACAAAAATCACCACAATCCATTGCCATATATGCCCTCAATGATGTTTAAATTCAAGACACCCCACAGAAAGACTTGGTCCATGCACCACTCACTACCCCTGGGCCTATTGGAAGAAAGCAAGGCAAACTGGGTGCAGGCCTGAGCACACTGCCTGGCTTCAAAATGGCCCTGTGACCCCCAGCCACATGGCCAGGCCCTGCCTGGACCAGGCCTCAAAATGGCCCCCACCCACAAGGCCAGGCCCCAACAACACCCCACAAAGTCAAAAAACACACAAAAATCACCACAATCCAATGCCATCCATGCCCTCAATGATGTTTAAATTCAAGACACCCCACAGAAAGACTTGGTCCATGATCCACTCACTACCCCTGGGCCTAATGGATGAAAGCAAGGAAAACTGGGTACAGGTCTGAGCACACTGCCTGGCTTCAAAATGCGCCCTTGACCCCCAGCTACATGGACAGGCCCTGACTTGACCAGGCCTGAAAATGGCCCCCACCCAAATGGTAAGGCCCCAACAACACCCCAAAAATTCGAACAACACAAAAATCACCACAATCCAATGCCATCCATGCCCTCAATGATGTTTAAATTCAAGACACCCCACGGAAAGACTTGGTCCACGATCCACTCACTACCCCTGGGCCCAAGGGATTAAAGCAAGGCAAACTGGGTGCAGGCCTGAGTACACTGCCTGGCTTCAAAATGGGCCCTTGACCCCCAGCTACATGGCCCGGCCCTGCCTGGACCAGGCCTCAAAATGGCCCCCACCCACATGGCCAGGCCCCAACAACACCCCAAAAAGTAAAAAAAAACACACAAAAATCACCACAATCCAGTGCCATCCATGCCCTCAATGATGTTTAAATTCAGGACACCCCACAGAAAGACTTGGTCCATGCACCACTCACTACCCCTGGGCCTATTGGAATAAAGCAAGGCAAACTGGGTGCAGGCCTGAGCACACTGCCTGGCTTCAAAATGGCCCTGTGACCCCCAGCCACATGGCCAGGCCCTGCCTGGACCAGGCCTCAAAATGCCCCCCACCCACATGGCCAGGCCCCAACAACACCCCAAAAAGTCGAAAAACACACAAAATCACCACAATCCAATGCCATCCTTGCCCTCAATGATGTTTAAATTCAAGACACCCCACAGAAAGACTTGGTCCATGCACCACTCACTACCCCTGGGCCTAATGGAAGAAAGAAAGGCAAACTGGGTGCAGGCCTGCGCATACTGCCTGGCTTCAAAATGGCCCGTTGACCCCCAGCTACATGGCCAGGTCCTGCCTGGACCAGGCCTCAAAATGGCCCCCACCCAATTGGTCAGGCCCCAACAACACCCCAAAAAGTCGAACAACACAAACATCACCACAATCCAATGCCATCCATGCCCTCAATGATGTTTACATTCGAGGCACCACACAGAAAGACTTGGTCCATGCACCACTCACTACTCCTGGGTCTAATGGAAGAAAGCAAGGAAAACTGGGTGCAGGCCTGAGCACACTGCCTGGCTTCAAAATGGGCCCTTGACCCCCAGCTACATGGCCAGGCCCTGCCTGGACCATGCCTCGAAATGGCCCCCAACCAAAGGGCCATGCCCCAACAACACCCCAAAAAGTCAAAAACACACAAACATCACCACAATCCAATGCCATCCATGCCCTCAATGATGTTTAAATTCAAGACACCCCACAGAAAGACTTGGTCCATGATCCACTCACTACCCTTGGGCCTAATGGATGAAAGCAAGGAAAACTGGGTACAGGCCTGAGCACACTGCCTGGCTTCAAAATGCGCCCTTGACCCCCAGCTACATGGACAGGCCCTGCCTGGACCAGGCCTCAAAATGGCCCCCACCCACATGGTCAGGCCCCAACAACACCCCAAAAATTCGAACAACACAAAAATCACCACAATCCAATGCCATCCATGCCCTCAATGATGTTTAAATTCAAGACACCCCACGGAAAGACATGGTCCACGATCCACTCACTACCCCTGGGCCTAAGGGATGAAAGCAAGGCAAACTGGGTGCAGGCCTGAGTACACTGCCTGGCTTCAAAATTGGCCCTTGACCCCCAGATACATGGCCAGGCCCTGCCTGGACCAGGCCTCAAAATGGCCCCCACCCACATGGCCAGGCCCCAACACCACCCCAAAAAGTCAAAAAACACCAAAATCACCACAATCCAATGCCATCTATGCCCTCATTAATGTTTAAATTCAAGACACCCCACAGAAAGACTTGGTCCATGCACCACTCACTACCCCTGGGCCTAATGGAAGAAAGAAAGGCAAACTGGGTGCAGGCCTGAGCACACTGCCTGGCTTCAAAATGCGCCCTTGACCCCCAGCTACATGGCCAGGCCCTGCCTGGACCAGGCCTCAAAATGGCCCCCACCCACATGGTCAGGCCCCAACAACACCCCAAAAAGTCGAACAACACCAAAATCACCACAATCCAATGCCATCTATGCCCTCATTAATGTTTAAATTCAAGACACCCCACAGAAAGACTTGGTCCATGCACCACTCACTACCCCTGGGCCTAATGGAAGAAAGAAAGGCAAACTGGGTGCAGGCCTGAGCACACTGCCTGGCTTCAAAATGGCTCCTCGACCCCCAGCTACATGGTCAGGCCCTGCCTGGACCAGGCTTCAAAATGGCCCCCACCCACATGGCCAGGCCCCAACAACACCCCAAAAAGTCAAAAAACACACAAAAATCACCACAATCCAATGCCATCCATGCCCTCAATGATGTTTAAATTCAAGACACCCCACAGAAAGACTTGGTCCATGCACCACTCACTACCCCTGGGCCTATTGGAATAAAGCAAGGCAAACTGGGTGCAGGCCTGAGCACACTGCCTGGCTTCAAAATGGCCCTGTGACCCCCAGCCACATGGCCAGGCCCTGCCTGGACCAGGCCTCAAAATGGCCCCCACCCAATTGGTCAGGCCCCAACAACACCCCAAAAAGTCAAACAACACAAACATCACCACAATCCAATGCCATCCATGCCCTCAATGATGTTTACATTCGAGGCACCCCACAGAAAGACTTGGTCCATGATCCACTCACTACCCCTGGGTCTAAGGGATGAAAGCAAGGCAAACTGGGTGCAGGCCTGAGCACACTGCCTGGCTTCAAAATGGCCCCTCGACCCCCAGCTACATGGTCAGGCCCTGCCTGGACCAGGCTTCAAAATGGCCCCCACCCACATGGCCAGGCCCCAACAACACCCTAAAAAGTAAAAAACACACAAAAATCACCACAATCCAATGCCATATATGCCCTCAATGATGTTTAAATTCAAGACACCCACAGAAAGACTTGGTCCATGCACCACTCACTACCCCTGGGCCTATTGGAAGAAAGCAAGGCAAACTGGGTGCAGGCCTGAGCACACTGCCTGGCTTCAAAATGGCCCCGTGACCCCCAGCTGCATGGCCAGGCCCTGCCTGGACCAGGCCTCAAAATGGCCCCCACCCACATGGCCAGGCCCCAACAACACCCCAAAAAGTCGAACAACACAAACATCACCACAATCCAATGCCATCCATGCCCTCAATGATGTTTACATTCGAGGCACCACACAGAAAGACTTGGTCCATGCACCACTCACTACCCCTGGGTCTAATGGAAGAAAGCAAGGAAAACTGGGTGCAGGCCTGAGCACACTGCCTGGCTTCAAAATGGGCCCTTGACCCCCAGCTACATGGCCAGGCCCTGCCTGGACCATGCCTCGAAATGGCCCCCAACCAAAGGGCCATGCCCCAACAACACCCCAAAAAGTCAAAAACACACAAACATCACCACAATCCAATGCCATCCATGCCCTCAATGATGTTTAAATTCAAGACACCCCACAGAAAGACTTGGTCCATGCACCACTCACTACCCCTGGGCCTATTGGAAGAAAGCAAGGCAAACTGGGTGCAGGCCTGAGCACACTGCCTGGCTTCAAAATGGCCCCGTGACCCCCAGCTGCATGGCCAGGCCCTGCCTGGACCAGGCCTCAAAATGGCCCCCACCCACATGGCCAGGCCCCAACAACACCCCAAAAAGTAAAAAAAACACACAAAAATCACCACAATCCAGTGCCATCCATGCCCTCAATGATGTTTAAATTCAAGACACCCCACAGAAAGACTTGGTCCATGCACCACTCACTATCATTGGGCTTAATGGAAGAAAGCAAGAAAAACTGGGTGCAGGCCTGAGCACACTGCCTGGCTTCAAAATGGGCCCTTGACCCCCAGCTACATGGCCAGGCCCTGCCTGGACCAGGCCTCAAAATGGCCCCCACCCACATGGTCAGGCCCCAACAACACCCCAAAAAGTCGAACAACACAAAAATCACCACAATCCAATGCCATCCATGCCCTCAATGATGTTTAAATTCAAGACACCCCACGGAAAGACTTGGTCCATGATCCACTCACTACCTCTAGGTCTAAGGGATGAAAGCAAGGCAAACTGGGTGCAGGCCTGAGCACACTGCCTGGCTTCAAAATGGCCCCTCGACCCCCAGCTACATGGTCAGGCCCTGCCTGGACCAGGCTTCAAAATGGCCCCCACCCACATGGCCAGGCCCCAACAACACCCCAAAAAGTCAAAAAACACACAAAAATCACCACAATCCAATGCCATCCATGCCCTCAATGATGTTTAAATTCAAGACACCCCACAGAAAGACTTGGTCCATGCACCACTCACTACCCCTGGGCCTATTGGAAGAAAGCAAGGCAAACTGGGTGCAGGCCTGAGCACACTGCCTGGCTTCAAAATGGCCCCGTGACCCCCAGCTGCATGGCCAGGCCCTGCCTGGACCAGGCCTCAAAATGGCCCCCACCCACATGGCCAGGCCCCAACAACACCCCAAAAAGTCAAAAAACACACAAAAATCACCACAATCCAATGCCATCCATGCCCTCAATGATGTTTAAATTCAAGACACCCCACAGAAAGACTTGGTCCATGCACCACTCACTACCCCTGGGCCTATTGGAATAAAGCAAGGCAAACTGGGTGCAGGCCTGAGCACACTGCCTGGCTTCAAAATGGCCCTGTGACCCCCAGCCACATGGCCAGGCCCTGCCTGGACCAGGCCTCAAAATGGCCCCCACCCAATTGGTCAGGCCCCAACAACACCCCAAAAAGTCAAACAACACAAACATCACCACAATCCAATGCCATCCATGCCCTCAATGATGTTTACATTCGAGGCACCCCACAGAAAGACTTGGTCCATGATCCACTCACTACCCCTGGGTCTAAGGGATGAAAGCAAGGCAAACTGGGTGCAGGCCTGAGCACACTGCCTGGCTTCAAAATGGCCCCTCGACCCCCAGCTACATGGTCAGGCCCTGCCTGGACCAGGCTTCAAAATGGCCCCCACCCACATGGCCAGGCCCCAACAACACCCTAAAAAGTAAAAAACACACAAAAATCACCACAATCCAATGCCATATATGCCCTCAATGATGTTTAAATTCAAGACACCCACAGAAAGACTTGGTCCATGCACCACTCACTACCCCTGGGCCTATTGGAAGAAAGCAAGGCAAACTGGGTGCAGGCCTGAGCACACTGCCTGGCTTCAAAATGGCCCCGTGACCCCCAGCTGCATGGCCAGGCCCTGCCTGGACCAGGCCTCAAAATGGCCCCCACCCACATGGCCAGGCCCCAACAACACCCCAAAAAGTAAAAAAAACACACAAAAATCACCACAATCCAGTGCCATCCATGCCCTCAATGATGTTTAAATTCAAGACACCCCACAGAAAGACTTGGTCCATGCACCACTCACTATCATTGGGCTTAATGGAAGAAAGCAAGAAAAACTGGGTGCAGGCCTGAGCACACTGCCTGGCTTCAAAATGGGCCCTTGACCCCCAGGTACATGGCCAGGCCCTGCCTGGACCAGGCCTCAAAATGGCCCCCACCCACATGGTCAGGCCCCAACAACACCTCAAAAAGTCGAACAACACAAAAATCACCACAATCCAATGCCATCCATGCCCTCAATGATGTTTAAATTCAAGACACCCCACGGAAAGACTTGGTCCATGATCCACTCACTACCTCTAGGTCTAAGGGATGAAAGCAATGCAAACTGGGTGCAGGCCTGAGCACACTGCCTGGCTTCAAAATGGCCCCTCGACCCCCAGCTACATGGTCAGGCCCTGCCTGGACCAGGCTTCAAAATGGCCCCCACCCACATGGCCAGGCCCCAACAACACCCCAAAAAGTCAAAAAACACACAAAAATCACCACAATCCAATGCCATCCATGCCCTCAATGATGTTTAAATTCAAGACACCCCACAGAAAGACTTGGTCCATGCACCACTCACTACCCCTGGGCCTATTGGAATAAAGCAAGGCAAACTGGGTGCAGGCCTGAGCACACTGCCTGGCTTCAAAATGGCCCTGTGACCCCCAGCCACATGGCCAGGCCCTGCCTGGACCAGGCCTCAAAATGCCCCCCACCCACATGGCCAGGCCCCAACAACACCCCAAAAAGTCGAAAAACACACAAAATCACCACAATCCAATGCCATCCTTGCCCTCAATGATGTTTAAATTCAAGACACCCCACAGAAAGACTTGGTCCATGCACCACTCACTACCCCTGGGCCTAATGGAAGAAAGAAAGGCAAACTGGGTGCAGGCCTGCGCATACTGCCTGGCTTCAAAATGGCCCGTTGACCCCCAGCTACATGGCCAGGTCCTGCCTGGACCAGGCCTCAAAATGGCCCCCACCCAATTGGTCAGGCCCCAACAACACCCCAAAAAGTCGAACAACACAAACATCACCACAATCCAATGCCATCCATGCCCTCAATGATGTTTACATTCGAGGCACCACACAGAAAGACTTGGTCCATGCACCACTCACTACCCCTGGGTCTAATGGAAGAAAGCAAGGAAAACTGGGTGCAGGCCTGAGCACACTGCCTGGCTTCAAAATGGGCCCTTGACCCCCAGCTACATGGCCAGGCCCTGCCTGGACCATGCCTCGAAATGGCCCCCAACCAAAGGGCCATGCCCCAACAACACCCCAAAAAGTCAAAAACACACAAACATCACCACAATCCAATGCCATCCATGCCCTCAATGATGTTTAAATTCAAGACACCCCACAGAAAGACTTGGTCCATGATCCACTCACTACCCTTGGGCCTAATGGATGAAAGCAAGGAAAACTGGGTACAGGCCTGAGCACACTGCCTGGCTTCAAAATGCGCCCTTGACCCCCAGCTACATGGACAGGCCCTGCCTGGACCAGGCCTCAAAATGGCCCCCACCCACATGGTCAGGCCCCAACAACACCCCAAAAATTCGAACAACACAAAAATCACCACAATCCAATGCCATCCATGCCCTCAATGATGTTTAAATTCAAGACACCCCACGGAAAGACATGGTCCACGATCCACTCACTACCCCTGGGCCTAAGGGATGAAAGCAAGGCAAACTGGGTGCAGGCCTGAGTACACTGCCTGGCTTCAAAATTGACCCTTGACCCCCAGATACATGGCCAGGCCCTGCCTGGACCAGGCCTCAAAATGGCCCCCACCCACATGGCCAGGCCCCAACACCACCCCAAAAAGTCAAAAAACACCAAAATCACCACAATCCAATGCCATCTATGCCCTCATTAATGTTTAAATTCAAGACACCCCACAGAAAGACTTGGTCCATGCACCACTCACTACCCCTGGGCCTAATGGAAGAAAGAAAGGCAAACTGGGTGCAGGCCTGAGCACACTGCCTGGCTTCAAAATGCGCCCTTGACCCCCAGCTACATGGCCAGGCCCTGCCTGGACCAGGCCTCAAAATGGCCCCCACCCACATGGTCAGGCCCCAACAACACCCCAAAAAGTCGAACAACACAAAAATCACCACAATCCAATGCCATCCATGCCCTCAATGATGTTTAAATTCAAGACACCCCACGGAAAGACTTGGTCCATGATCCACTCACTTCCTCTAGGTCTAAGGGATGAAAGCAAGGCAAACTGGGTGCAGGCCTGAGCACACTGCCTGGCTTCAAAATGGCTCCTCGACCCCCAGCTACATGGTCAGGCCCTGCCTGGACCAGGCTTCAAAATGGCCCCCACCCACATGGCCAGGCCCCAACAACACCCCAAAAAGTCAAAAAACACACAAAAATCACCACAATCCAATGCCATCCATGCCCTCAATGATGTTTAAATTCAAGACACCCCACAGAAAGACTTGGTCCATGCACCACTCACTACCCCTGGGCCTATTGGAATAAAGCAAGGCAAACTGGGTGCAGGCCTGAGCACACTGCCTGGCTTCAAAATGGCCCTGTGACCCCCAGCCACATGGCCAGGCCCTGCCTGGACCAGGCCTCAAAATGGCCCCCACCCAATTGGTCAGGCCCCAACAACACCCCAAAAAGTCAAACAACACAAACATCACCACAATCCAATGCCATCCATGCCCTCAATGATGTTTACATTCGAGGCACCCCACAGAAAGACTTGGTCCATGATCCACTCACTACCCCTGGGTCTAAGGGATGAAAGCAAGGCAAACTGGGTGCAGGCCTGAGCACACTGCCTGGCTTCAAAATGGCCCCTCGACCCCCAGCTACATGGTCAGGCCCTGCCTGGACCAGGCTTCAAAATGGCCCCCACCCACATGGCCAGGCCCCAACAACACCCTAAAAAGTAAAAAACACACAAAAATCACCACAATCCAATGCCATATATGCCCTCAATGATGTTTAAATTCAAGACACCCCACAGAAAGACTTGGTCCATGCACCACTCACTACCCCTGGGCCTATTGGAAGAAAGCAAGGCAAACTGGGTGCAGGCCTGAGCACACTGCCTGGCTTCAAAATGGCCCCGTGACCCCCAGCTGCATGGCCAGGCCCTGCCTGGACCAGGCCTCAAAATGGCCCCCACCCACATGGCCAGGCCCCAACAACACCCCAAAAAGTAAAAAAAACACACAAAAATCACCACAATCCAGTGCCATCCATGCCCTCATTGATGTTTAAATTCAAGACACCCCACAGAAAGACTTGGTCCATGCACCACTCACTATCATTGGGCTTAATGGAAGAAAGCAAGAAAAACTGGGTGCAGGCCTGAGCACACTGCCTGGCTTCAAAATGGGCCCTTGACCCCCAGCTACATGGCCAGGCCCTGCCTGGACCAGGCCTCAAAATGGCCCCCACCCACATGGTCAGGCCCCAACAACACCCCAAAAAGTCGAACAACACAAAAATCACCACAATCCAATGCCATCCATGCCCTCAATGATGTTTAAATTCAAGACACCCCACGGAAAGACTTGGTCCATGATCCACTCACTACCTCTAGGTCTAAGGGATGAAAGCAAGGCAAACTGGGTGCAGGCCTGAGCACACTGCCTGGCTTCAAAATGGCCCCTCGACCCCCAGCTACATGGTCAGGCCCTGCCTGGACCAGGCTTCAAAATGGCCCCCACCCACATGGCCAGGCCCCAACAACACCCCAAAAAGTCAAAAAACACACAAAAATCACCACAATCCAATGCCATCCATGCCCTCAATGATGTTTAAATTCAAGACACCCCACAGAAAGACTTGGTCCATGCACCACTCACTACCCCTGGGCCTATTGGAATAAAGCAAGGCAAACTGGGTGCAGGCCTGAGCACACTGCCTGGCTTCAAAATGGCCCTGTGACCCCCAGCCACATGGCCAGGCCCTGCCTGGACCAGGCCTCAAAATGCCCCCCACCCACATGGCCAGGCCCCAACAACACCCCAAAAAGTCGAAAAACACACAAAATCACCACAATCCAATGCCATCCTTGCCCTCAATGATGTTTAAATTCAAGACACCCCACAGAAAGACTTGGTCCATGCACCACTCACTACCCCTGGGCCTAATGGAAGAAAGAAAGGCAAACTGGGTGCAGGCCTGCGCATACTGCCTGGCTTCAAAATGGCCCGTTGACCCCCAGCTACATGGCCAGGTCCTGCCTGGACCAGGCCTCAAAATGGCCCCCACCCAATTGGTCAGGCCCCAACAACACCCCAAAAAGTCGAACAACACAAACATCACCACAATCCAATGCCATCCATGCCCTCAATGATGTTTACATTCGAGGCACCACACAGAAACACTTGGTCCATGCACCACTCACTACCCCTGGGTCTAATGGAAGAAAGCAAGGAAAACTGGGTGCAGGCCTGAGCACACTGCCTGGCTTCAAAATGGGCCCTTGACCCCCAGCTACATGGCCAGGCCCTGCCTGGACCATGCCTCGAAATGGCCCCCAACCAAAGGGCCATGCCCCAACAACACCCCAAAAAGTCAAAAACACACAAACATCACCACAATCCAATGCCATCCATGCCCTCAATGATGTTTAAATTCAAGACACCCCACAGAAAGACTTGGTCCATGCACCACTCACTACCCCTGGGCCTAATGGAAGAAAGCAAGGCAAACTGGGTGCAGGCCTGAGCACACTGCCTGGCTTCAAAATGGGCCCTTGACCCCGAGGTACATGGCAAGGCCCTGTCTGGACCAGGCCTCAAAATGGCCCCCACCCACATGGCCAGGCCCCAACAACACCCCAAAAAGTCGAAAAACACACAAAATCACCACAATCCAATGCCATCCTTGCCCTCAATGATGTTTAAATTCAAGACACCCCACAGAAAGACTTGGTCCACGCACCACTCACTACCCCTGGGCCTAATGGAAGAAAGAAAGGCAAACTGGGTGCAGGCCTGCGCATACTGCCTGGCTTCAAAATGGCCCCTTGACCCCCAGCTACATGGCCAGGCCCTGCCTGGATCAGGCCTCAAAATGGCCCCCACCCATATGGTCAGGCCCCAACAACACCCCAAAAAGTCGAACAACACAAACATCACCACAATCCAATGCCATCCATGCCCTCAATGATGTTTACATTCAAGGCACCCCACAGAAAAACTTGGTCCATGATCCACTCACTACCCCTAGGTCTAAGGGATGAAAGAAAGGGAAACTGGGTGCAGGCCTGAGCACACTGCCTGGCTTCAAAAAGGCCCCTCGTCCCCCAGCTACATGGTCAGGCCCTGCCTGGACCAGGCTTCAAAATGGCCCCCACCCACATGGCCAGGCCCCAACAACACCCCAAATAGTAAAAAACACACAAAAATCACCACAATCCAATGCCATATATGCCCTCAATGATGTTTAAATTCAAGACACCCCACAGAAAGGCTTGGTCCATGCACCACTCACTACCCCTGGGCCTATTGGAAGAAAGCAAGGCAAACTGGGTGCAGGCCTGAGCACACTGCCTGGCTTCAAAATGGCCCTGTGACCCCCAGCCACATGGCCAGGCCCTGCCTGGACCAGGCCTCAAAATGGCCCCCACCCACATGGCCAGGCCCCAACAACACCCCACAAAGTCAAAAAACACACAAAAATCACCACAATCCAATGCCATCCATGCCCTCAATGATGTTTAAATTCAAGACACCCCACAGAAAGACTTGGTCCATGATCCACTCACTACCCCTGGGCCTAATGGATGAAAGCAAGGAAAACTGGGTACAGGCCTGAGCACACTGCCTGGCTTCAAAATGCGCCCTTGACCCCCAGCTACATGGACAGGCCCTGCCTGGACCAGGCCTCAAAATGGCCCCCACCCACATGGTCAGGCCCCAACAACACCCCAAATATTTGAACAACACAAAAATCACCACAATCCAATGCCATCCATGCCCTCAATGATGTTTGAATTCAAGACACCCCACGGAAAGACTTGGTCCACGATCCACTCACTACCCCTGGGCCCAAGGGATGAAAGCAAGGCAAACTGGGTGCAGGCCTGAGTACACTGCCTGGCTTCAAAATGGGCCCTTGACCCCCAGCTACATGGCCAGGCCCTGCCTGGACCAGGCCTCAAAATGGCCCCCACCCACATGGCCAGGCCCCAACACCACCCCAAAAAGACGAAAAACACCAAAATCCCCACTATCCAATGCCATCCATGCCCTCATTGATGTTTAAATTCAAGACACCCCACAGAAAGACTTGGTCCATGCACCACTCACTACCTGTGGGCCTAATGGAAGAAAGAAAGGCAAACTGGTTGCAGGCCTGAGCACACTGCCTGGCTTCAAAATGCGCCCTTGACCCCCAGCTACATGGCCAGGCCCTGCCTGGACCAGGCCTCAAAATGGCCCCCACCCACATGGTCAGGCCCCAACAACACCCCAAAAAGTCGAACAACACAAACATCACCACAATCCAATGCCATCCATGCCCTCAATGATATTTAAATTCAAGACACCCCACGGAAAGTCTTGGTCCATGATCCACTCACTACCATTGGGCCTAATGGAAGAAAGCAAGGAAAACTGGGTGCAGGCCTGAGCACACTGCCTGGCTTCAAAATGGGCCCTTGACCCCCAGCTACATGGCCAGGCCCTGCCTGGACCAGGCCTCGAAATGGCCCCCACCCAAAGGGCCAGGCCCCAACAACACCCCAAAAAGTCAAAAACACACAAACATCACCACAATCCAATGCCATCCATGCCCTCAATGATGTTTAAATTCAAGACACCCCACAGAAAGACTTGGTCCATGCACCACTCACTACCCCTGGGCCTAATGGAAGAAAGCAAGGCAAACTGGGTGCAGGCCTGAGCACACTGCCTGGCTTCAAAATGGGCCCTTGACCCCCAGCTACATGGCAAGGCCCTGTCTGAACCAGGCCTCAAAATGGCCCCCACCCACATGCCAAGGCCCCAACAACACCCCAAAAAGTCAAAAAACACACAAAATCACCACAATCCAATGCCATCCTTGCCCTCAATGATGTTTAAATTCAAGACACCCCACAGAAAGACTTGGTCCATGCACCACTCACTACCCCTGGGCCTAATGGGAGAAAGAAAGGCAAACTGGGTGCAGGCCTGCGCATACTGCCTGGCTTCAAAATGGCCCCTTGACCCCCAGCTACATGGCCAGGCCCTGCCTGGATCAGGCCTCAAAATGGCCCCCACCCATATGGTCAGGCCCCAACAACACCCCAAAAAGTCGGACAATACAAACATCACCACAATCCAATGCCATCCATGCCCTCAATGATGTTTACATTCAAGGCACCCCACAGAAAGACTTGGTCCATGATCCACTCACTACCCCTAGGTCTAAGGGATGAAAGCAAGGAAAACTGGGTACAGGCCTGAGCACACTGCCTGGCTTCAAAATGCGCCCTTGACCCCCAGCTAAATGGACAGGCCCTGCCTGGACCAGGCCTCAAAATGGCCCCCACCCACATGGTCAGGCCCCAACAACACCCCAAAAATTCGAACAACACAAAAATCACCACAATCCAATGCCATCCATGCCCTCAATGATGTTTAAATTCAAGACACCCCACGAAAAGACTTGGTCCACGATCCACTCACTACCCCTGGGCCTAAGGGATGAAAGCAAGGCAAACCAGGTGCAGGCCTGAGTACACTGCCTGGCTTCAAAATGGGCCCTTGACCCCCAGCTACATGGCCAGGCCGCGTGGACCAGGCCTCAAATGGCCCCCACCCACATGGCCAGGCCCCAACAACACCCCAAAAAGTCGAAAAACACACAAAATCACCACAATCCAATGCCATCCTTGCCCTCAATGATGTTTAAATTCAAGACACCCCACAGAAAGACTTGGTCCATGCACCACTCACTACCCCTGGGCCTAATGGAAGAAAGAAAGGCAAACTGGGTACAGGCCTGCGCATACTTTCTGGATTCAAAATGGCCCCTTGACCCCCAGCTACATGGCCAGGCCCTGCCTGGACCAGGCCTCAAAATGGCCCCCACCCATATGATCAGGCCCCAACAACACCCCATAAAGTCAAACAACACAAACATCACCACAATCCAATGCCATCCATGCCCTCAATGATGTTTACATTCAAGGCACCCCACAGAAAGACTTGGTCCATGATCCACTCACTACCCCTGGGTCTAAGGGATGAAAGCAAGGCAAACTGGGTGCAGGCCTGAGCACACTGCCTGGCTTCAAAATGGCCCCTCGACCCCCAGCTACATGGTCAGGCCCTGCCTGGACCAGGCTTCAAAATGGCCCCCACCCACATGGCCAGGCCCCAACAACACCCCAAAAAGTAAAAAAACTCACAAAAATCACCACAATCCAATGCCATCCATGCCCTCAATGATGTTTAAATTCAAGACACCCCACAGAAAGACTTGGTCCATGCACCACTCACTACCCCTGGGCCTATTGGAATAAAGCAAGGCAAACTGGGTGCAGGCCTGAGCACACTGCCTGGCTTCAAAATGGCCCTGTGACCCCCAGCCACATGGCCAGGCCCTGCCTGGACCAGGCCTCAAAATGGCCCCCACCCACATGGCCAGGCCCCAACAACACCCCAAAAAGTCGAAAAACACACAAAATCACCACAATCCAATGCCATCCTTGCCCTCAATGATGTTTAAATTCAAGACACCCCACAGAAAGACTTGGTCCATGCACCACTCACTACCCCTGGGCCTAATGGAAGAAAGAAAGGCAAACTGGGTGCAGGCCTGCGCATACTGCCTGGCTTCAAAATGGCCCCTTGACCCCCAGCTACATGGCCAGGTCCTGCCTGGACCAGGCCTCAAAATGGCCCCCACCCAATTGGTCAGGCCCCAACAACACCCCAAAAAGTCGAACAACACAAACATCACCACAATCCAATGCCATCCATGCCCTCAATGATGTTTACATTCGAGGCACCACACAGAAAGACTTGGTCCATGCACCACTCACTACCCCTGGGTCTAATGGAAGAAAGCAAGGAAAACTGGGTGCATGCCTGAGCACACTGCCTGGCTTCAAAATGGGCCCTTGACCCCCAGCTACATGGCCAGGCCCTGCCTGGACCATGCCTCGAAATGGCCCCCAACCAAAGGGCCATGCCCCAACAACACCCCAAAAAGTCAAAAACACACAAACATCACCACAATCCAATGCCATCCATGCCCTCAATGATGTTTAAATTCAAGACACCCCACAGAAAGACTTGGTCCATGCACCACTCACTACCCCTGGGCCTAATGGAAGAAAGCAAGGCAAACTGGGTGCAGGCCTGAGCATACTGCCTGGCTTCAAAATGGCCCCTTGACCCCCAGCTACATGGCCAGGCCCTGCCTGGATTAGGCCTCAAAATGGCCCCCACCCATATGGTCAGGCCCCAACAACACCCCAAAAAGTCGAACAACACAAACATCACCACAATTTAATGCCATCCATGCCCTCAATGATGTTTACATTCAAGGCACCCCACAGAAAAACTTGGTCCATGATCCACTCACTACCCCTAGGTCTAAGGGATGAAAGCAAGGGAAACTGGGTGCAGGCCTGAGCACACTGCCTGGCTTCAAAAAGGACCCTCGACCCCCAGCTACATGGTCAGGCCCTGCCTGGACCAGGCTTCAAAATGGCCCCCACCCACATGGCCAGGCCCCAACAACACCCCAAAAAGTCAAAAAAACACAAAAATCACCACAATCCAATGCCATCCATGCCCTCAATGATGTTTAAATTCAAGACACCCCACCGAAAGACTTGGTCCATGCACCACTCACTACCCCTGGGCCTATTGGAATAAAGCAAGGCAAACTGGGTGCAGGCCTGAGCACACTGCCTGGCTTCAAAATGGCCCTGTGACCCCCAGCCACATGGCCAGGCCCTGCCTGGACCAGGCCTCAAAATGGCCCCCACCCAATTGGTCAGGCCCCAACAACACCCCAAAAAGTCAAACAACACAAACATCACCACAATCCAATGCCATCCATGCCCTCAATGATGTTTACATTCGAGGCACCCCACAGAAAGACTTGGTCCATGATCCACTCACTACCCCTGGGTCTAAGGGATGAAAGCAAGGCAAACTGGGTGCAGGCCTGAGCACACTGCCTGGCTTCAAAATGGCCCCTCGACCCCCAACTACATGGTCAGGCCCTGCCTGGACCAGGCTTCAAAATGCCCCCCACCCACATGGCCAGGCCCCAACAACACCCCAAAAAGTAAAAAACACACAAAAATCACCACAATCCAATGCCATATATGCCCTCAATGATGTTTAAATTCAAGACACCCCACAGAAAGGCTTGGTCCATGCACCACTCACTACCCCTGGGCCTATTGGAAGAAAGCAAGGCAAACTGGGTGCAGGCCTGAGCACACTGCCTGGCTTCAAAATGGCCCCTCGACCCCCAACTACATGGTCAGGCCCTGCCTGGACCAGGCTTCAAAATGCCCCCCACCCACATGGCCAGGCCCCAACAACACCCCAAAAAGTAAAAAACACACAAAAATCACCACAATCCAATGCCATATATGCCCTCAATGATGTTTAAATTCAAGACACCCCACAGAAAGACTTGGTCCATGATCCACTCACTACCCCTGGGCCTAATGGATGAAAGCAAGGAAAACTGGGTACAGGCCTGAGCACACTGCCTGGCTTCAAAATGCGCCCTTGACCCCCAGCTACATGGACAGGCCCTGCCTGGACCAGGCCTCAAAATGGCCCCCACCCACATGGTCAGGCCCCAACAACACCCCAAATATTCGAACAACACAAAAATCACCACAATCCAATGCCATCCATGCCCTCAATGATGTTTAAATTCAAGACACCCCACGGAAAGACTTGGTCCACGATCCACTCACTACCCCTGGGCCCAAGGGATGAAAGCAAGGCAAACTGGGTGCAGGCCTGAGTACACTGCCTGGCTTCAAAATGGGCCCTTGACCCCCAGCTACATGGCCAGGCCCTGCCTGGACCAGGCCTCAAAATGGCCCCCACCCACATGGCCAGGCCCCAACACCACCCCAAAAAGACGAAAAACACCAAAATCCCCACTATCCAATGCCATCCATGCCCTCATTGATGTTTAAATTCAAGACACCCCACAGAAAGACTTGGTCCATGCACCACTCACTACCCCTGGGCCTAATGGAAGAAAGAAAGGCAAACTGGTTGCAGGCCTGAGCACACTGCCTGGCTTCAAAATGCGCCCTTGACCCCCAGCTACATGGCCAGGCCCTGCCTGGACCAGGCCTCAAAATGGCCCCCACCCACATGGTCAGGCCCCAACAACACCCCAAAAAGTCGAGCAACACAAAAATCACCACAATCCAATGCCATCCATGCCCTCAATGATATTTAAATTCAAGACACCCCACGGAAAGTCTTGGTCCATGATCCACTCACTACCCCTGGGCCTAAGGGATGAAAGCAAGGCAAACTGGGTGCAGGCCTGAGCACACTGCCTGGCTTCAAAATGGCCCCGTGACCCCCAGCTGCATGGCCAGGCCCTGCCTGGACCAGGCCTCAAAATGGCCCCCACCCACATGGCCAGGCCCCAACAACACCCCAAAAAGTAAAAAAAACACACAAAAATCACCACAATCCAGTGCCATCCATACCCTCAATGATGTTTAAATTCAAGACACCCCACAGAAAGACTTGGTCCATGCACCACTCACTACCATTGGGCCTAATGGAAGAAAGCAAGGAAAACTGGGTGCAGGCCTGAGCACACTGCCTGGCTTCAAAATGGGCCCTTGACCCCCAGCTACATGGCCAGGCCCTGCCTGGACCAGGCCTCGAAATGGCCCCCACCCAAAGGGCCAGGCCCCAACAACACCCCAAAAAGTCAAAAACACACAAACATCACCACAATCCAATGCCATCCATGCCCTCAATGATGTTTAAATTCAAGACACCCCACAGAAAGACTTGGTCCATGCACCACTCACTACCCCTGGGCCTAATGGAAGAAAGCAAGGCAAACTGGGTGCAGGCCTGAGCACACTGCCTGGCTTCAAAATGGGCCCTTGACCCCCAGCTACATGGCAAGGCCCTGTCTGGACCAGGCCTCAAAATGGCCCCCACCCACATGGCCAGGCCCCAACAACACCCCAAAAAGTAAAAAAACACACAAAATCACCACAATCCAATGCCATCCTTGCCCTCAATGATGTTTAAATTCAAGACACCCCACAGAAAGACTTGGTCCATGCACCACTCACTACCCCTGGGCCTAATGGAAGAAAGAAAGGCAAACTGGGTGCAGGCCTGCGCATACTGCCTGGCTTCAAAATGGCCCCTTGACCCCCAGCTACATGGCCAGGCCCTGCCTGGATCAGGCCTCAAAATGGCCCCCACCCATATGGTCAGGCCCCAACAACACCCCAAAAAGTCGGACAACACAAACATCACCACAATCCAATGCCATCCATGCCCTCAATGATGTTTACATTCAAGGCACCCCACAGAAAGACTTGGTCCATGATCCACTCACTACCCCTAGGTCTAAGGGATGAAAGCAAGGAAAACTGGGTACAGGCCTGAGCACACTGCCTGGCTTCAAAATGCGCCCTTGACCCCCAGCTAAATGGACAGGCCCTGCCTGGACCAGGCCTCAAAATGGCCCCCACCCACATGGTCAGGCCCCAACAACACCCCAAAAATTCGAACAACACAAAAATCACCACAATCCAATGCCATCCATGCCCTCAATGATGTTTAAATTCAAGACACCCCACGAAAGACTTGGTCCACGATCCACTCACTACCCCTGGGCCTAAGGGATGAAAGCAAGGCAAACCAGGTGCAGGCCTGAGTACACTGCCTGGCTTCAAAATGGGCCCTTGACCCCCAGCTACATGGCCAGGCCCTGCCTGGACCAGGCCTCAAATGGCCCCCACCCACATGGCCAGGCCCCAACAACACCCCAAAAAGTCGAAAAACACACAAAATCACCACAATCCAATGCCATCCTTGCCCTCAATGATGTTTAAATTCAAGACACCCCACAGAAAGACTTGGTCCATGCACCACTCACTACCCCTGGGCCTAATGGAAGAAAGAAAGGCAAACTGGGTGCAGGCCTGCGCATACTGCCTGGATTCAAAATGGCCCCTTGACCCCCAGCTACATGGCCAGGCCCTGCCTGGACCAGGCCTCAAAATGGCCCCCTCCCATATGGTCAGGCCCCAACAACACCCCATAAAGTCAAACAACACAAACATCACCACAGTCCAATGCCATCCATGCCCTCAATGATGTTTACATTCAAGGCACCCCACAGAAAGACTTGGTCCATGATCCACTCACTACCCCTGGGTCTAAGGGATGAAAGCAAGGCAAGCTGGGTGCAGGCCTGAGCACACTGCCTGGCTTCAAAATGGCCCCTCGACCCCCAGCTACATGGTCAGGCCCTGCCTGGACCAGGCTTCAAAATGGCCCCCACCCACATGGCCAGGCCCCAACAACACCCCAAAAAGTAAAAAAACTCACAAAAATCACCACAATCCAATGCCATCCATGCCCTCAATGATGTTTAAATTCAAGACACCCCACAGAAAGACTTGGTCCATGCACCACTCACTACCCCTGGGCCTATTGGAAGAAAGCAAGGCAAACTGGGTGCAGGCCTGAGCACACTGCCTGGCTTCAAAATGCACCCTTGACCCCCAGCTACATGGACAGGCCCTGCCTGGACCAGGCCTTAAAATGGCCCCCACCCACATGGTCAGGCCCAAACAACACCCCAAAAATTCGAACAACACAAAAATCACCACAATCCAATGCCATCCATGCCCTCAATGATGTTTAAATTCAAGACATCCCACGGAAAGACTTGGTCCACGATCCACTCACTACCCCTGGGCCTAAGGGATGAAAGCAAGGCAAACTGGGTGCAGGCCTGAGTACACTGCCTGTCTTCAAAATGGGCCCTTGACCCCCAGCTAAATGGACAGGCCCTGCCTGGACCAGGCCTCAAAATGGCCCCCACCCACATGGTCAGGCCCCAACAACACCCCAAAAATTCGAACAACACAAAAATCACCACAATCCAATGCCATCCATGCCCTCAATGATGTTTAAATTCAAGACACCCCACGAAAGACTTGGTCCACGATCCACTCACTACCCCTGGGCCTAAGGGATGAAAGCAAGGCAAACCAGGTGCAGGCCTGAGTACACTGCCTGGCTTCAAAATGGGCCCTTGACCCCCAGCTACATGGCCAGGCCCTGCCTGGACCAGGCCTCAAATGGCCCCCACCCACATGGCCAGGCCCCAACAACACCCCAAAAAGTCGAAAAACACACAAAATCACCACAATCCAATGCCATCCTTGCCCTCAATGATGTTTAAATTCAAGACACCCCACAGAAAGACTTGGTCCATGCACCACTCACTACCCCTGGGCCTAATGGAAGAAAGAAAGGCAAACTGGGTGCAGGCCTGCGCATACTGCCTGGATTCAAAATGGCCCCTTGACCCCCAGCTACATGGCCAGGCCCTGCCTGGACCAGGCCTCAAAATGGCCCCCACCCATATGGTCAGGCCCCAACAACACCCCATAAAGTCAAACAACACAAACATCACCACAGTCCAATGCCATCCATGCCCTCAATGATGTTTACATTCAAGGCACCCCACAGAAAGACTTGGTCCATGATCCACTCACTACCCCTGGGTCTAAGGGATGAAAGCAAGGCAAGCTGGGTGCAGGCCTGAGCACACTGCCTGGCTTCAAAATGGCCCCTCGACCCCCAGCTACATGGTCAGGCCCTGCCTGGACCAGGCTTCAAAATGGCCCCCACCCACATGGCCAGGCCCCAACAACACCCCAAAAAGTAAAAAAACTCACAAAAATCACCACAATCCAATGCCATCCATGCCCTCAATGATGTTTAAATTCAAGACACCCCACAGAAAGACTTGGTCCATGCACCACTCACTACCCCTGGGCCTATTGGAAGAAAGCAAGGCAAACTGGGTGCAGGCCTGAGCACACTGCCTGGCTTCAAAATGCACCCTTGACCCCCAGCTACATGGACAGGCCCTGCCTGGACCAGGCCTTAAAATGGCCCCCACCCACATGGTCAGGCCCAAACAACACCCCAAAAATTCGAACAACACAAAAATCACCACAATCCAATGCCATCCATGCCCTCAATGATGTTTAAATTCAAGACATCCCACGGAAAGACTTGGTCCACGATCCACTCACTACCCCTGGGCCTAAGGGATGAAAGCAAGGCAAACTGGGTGCAGGCCTGAGTACACTGCCTGTCTTCAAAATGGGCCCTTGACCCCCAGCTACATGGCCAGGCCCTGCCTGGACCAGGCCTCAAAATGGCCCCCACCCACATGGCCAGGCCCCAACACCACCCCAAAAAGTCGAAAAAAACCAAAATCACCACAATCCAATGCCATCCATGCCCTCATTGATGTTTAAATTCAAGACACCCCACAGAAAGACTTGGTCCATGCACCACTCACTACCCCTGGGCCTAATGGAAGAAAGAAAGGCAAACTGGGTGCAGGCCTGAGCACACTGCCTGGCTTCAAAATGCGCCCTTGACCCCCAGCTACATGGCCAGGCCCTGCCTGGACCAGGCCTCAAAATGGCCCCCACCCACATGGTCAGGCCCCAACAACACCCCAAAAAGTCGAACAACACAAAAATCACCACAATCCAATGCCATCCATGCCCTCAATGATGTTTAAATTCAAGACACCCCACGGAAAGTCTTGGTCCATGATCCACTCACTACCCCTGGGCCTAAGGGATGAAAGCAAGGCAAACTGGGTGCAGGCCTGAGCACACTGCCTGGCTTCAAAATGGCCCCTTGACCCCCAGCTGCATGGCCAGGCCCTGCCTGGACCAGGCCTCAAAATGGCCCCTACCCACATGGCCAGGCCCCAACAACACCCCAAAAAGTAAAAAAAACACACAAAAATCACCACAATCCAGTGCCATCCATGCCCTCAATGATTTTTAAATTCAAGACACCCCACAGAAAGACTTGGTCCATGCACCACCCACTACCCCTGGGCCTAATGGAAGAAAGCAAGGAAAACTGGGTGCAGGCCTGAGCACACTGCCTGGCTTCAAAATGGGCCCTTGACCTCCAGCTACATGGCCAGGCCCTGCCTGGACCAGGCCTCAAAATGGCCCTCACCCACATGGCCAGGCCCCAACACCACCCCAAAAAGGCAAAAAACACACAAAAATCACCACAATCCAATGCCATCCATGCCCTCAATGATGTTTAAATTCAAGACACCCCACAGAAAGACTTGGTCCATGCACCACTCACTACCCCTGGGCCTCATGGAAGAAAGCAAGGCAAACTGGGTGCAGGCCTGAGCACACTGCCTGGCTTCAAAATGGGCCCTTGGCCCCCAGCCACATGGCCAGGCCCTGCCTGGACCAGGCCGCAAAATTGCCCCCACCCACATGGCCAGGCCCAACACCACCCCAAAAAGTCAAAAAACACACAAAAATCATTACAAACCAATGCCATCCATGCCCTCAATGATGTTTAAATTCAAGACAACCCACAGAAAGACTTGGTCCATGCACCACTCTCTATCCAGGGCCTACTGGATAGTGTGGCTTTACACGCACCCCAAAACTAAAAAAAATTCCACATATAACAGTGAGCTATTCAATTCCATGACATAAATGATATATAAGTTCAACAAAACTCACAGAAACCGTTGTATCATGCACCCATGACTAACCCTGGGCCTACTGCATACTGTGGCTACCCCAATATATTTTTTTTAATGTTGTGAAAAAGTTTAACATGTGTAGCTGCAGCAACTGCAATGCCCCAAGCAAACAACACCAACTTACTTGTAAAATCTCAAATCCAAAAGTAATCCAAAAGTGATCCAAACAAAAAGTTCTCAAATACAAATATCCAGCAGCAGCCACAAAAAGTAATCCTTCCAGCTCCAGATCCAAATGAAAAGTGACCAGGACATGGACAAAGCACTGGGAGGAGCCTTCTGGACAGGAACAGGAAGTTGGAGATTCTGGGGCATTCCATCTTAAAAAAATTGACTCCTTGCCACAAAAAGTGAAGCCAAATGTCAATCTGAGGAGTTATTCTGATCAAAATCATCATTTTCAGAAGGTTTATGCTGCCTGCGGTGGATTTCTTGTGAAGAATTGCAATTTTAGCAATTTTGGGAAAGCGAGCTGTTCAAATCTCCCGCCGTAAGTCAGCTGCGCGCCGCATCTATGTATTCGGCATTGTTTACTCCCGCAATGCGGGATCGCGGGCCCTTATGACGTACTCGCGTTGTCAAACTCTCGCTGTGCAAGATGGCGGGCCGCGATGACGTAATCGCGGTCGAAAAACTCTTGCGCGATACAAAATATCGCAAACCGGGAGAAAAACAACTCGGCGAACACGGAATCACGGTAAGTCAACGCAGCGCAAGCGATAATGTATTTGTCAAGCGCGACCAAGCAAAAAAATCCGCAGCTTGCGAATTTGTGGATTTTTGGGCAAATTCGCGCGATTTGCGGACCGCGAATTTGCCAAAAATCCACAAATTTCGCGACAGAGATACTGTTTATACAGCTCCCAAAAGTACTTGGGGCTGCTCTGTGGGGGCATTAGCTCGCTATATGTTTCAGATTGCGTATCGCAAAAAATCATATATTTTTCCTACTCCAATTTTGAGGGAGGGGGTCCACGTGCCCAACGCATTGCTACACTCCTTTTAGCCAGAAGAAAGCCCAAACCCAAAAGTTTCCTAACTTCTTTAGGCTGAGGCTTGGTGTAACCTAATAGGGCCAGTAGGGGGTCAGGAGCAAGCGGAATACCTACAATCTTTCCTAGCTCCTGGAAAATGTGGTTCTAGAAGACAGCAATCCAGGGGCATGCCCATGTCTTATGGGGCACCACTTGCACCACAGCGCTCCAGTTGTCAGAGTCTTTTAACCCTTATCTGTGGAGACATGCCGGTGTATGATATGTTCTATTTAGATACTTAAATTGGATTAATCTATGCCTGCCATTTAAAGACACTGATTGGGTGACTTCGCAGCAGTACCTACCTTGACTATAATGTTATGTTATGTTATGTTATGTTATGTTATGTTATGTTATGTTATGTTATGTTATGTTATGTTATGTTATGTTATGTTATGTTAGGCGAATTTATAAAGCGCATGGCCCCAACATCGGGGCCTCCCAGCGCTAGAAGACAAGGTGGCCAGGGAGGACGAACTAAGTGGAAGAGAAAAGCCAGGTTTTAATCAATTTCTTAAATGCCCAGTGATCTTGTGTGCTCAAAGCAAGTGGGGCGGCATTCTGTAGAGTGTGGGCCCGTGCTTTGAAGGAGCGTTCTCCCGCTCTCCGCCTGCACACTTCATCTATCATCAATCGGAGCCTTCAGGTTGTCTTCCCACTGCACCTTCGGAGGAGAATAATTAGTACAGTAGTATTCCTGGGACATGGTGTAGATATTTAGAGACCAGCTTATACAGGGACTTGGCACGTAGAAGGTAAGTGAAAGACAAGAGAGACAGGACCTCTAGATATTCATCTCCCAGCAAGGCCCTCGGAGCATGTCGTGCCCCAAAATAATGAAATTGCACTAGGGTGCTAGCACTATGGTCTTCAACAGCAACCTCATCCCAAGTCCAGGCTCTACCCTCAGAAAAGAAATCTCTCATATTATGGATCTGAACATTCCTAAACGATTGAGTCACTGCTAACTCAGAACCCAATGAGAACCATTGACACCAACCCAGTGGGAGCAGTCGGGAATAAAGCAGAGTGCCCGCTTGACATTTTAATAGCTCGCACAACGCATGAACAGTCACATTGATAGAGTCGAGAGCACCATAATTCCTGTTGGGGGGGTGAGTGAGTTGCCCAGGGAGCGAGGACGGATCAGGCGCAATCCTCTCCATGAGGGGGTGTGGGAGTGTGCGTGATCCGAGGCACTAGAAATAAGTCTGTGAGCACTGAGCAGCTCTGTAGTATAGATCGAGATCAGTGGGGCCTAGTCCACCAATAGAATATGGAAGCATAAGCGTGTCTAGCTTGACCGTAGGGGATTTTTCCTCCCACGCCAGCCTAACCATCAAAGCTTTGAGTCTTTTGAAAAAGTGCTGCGGGATTACGATAGGTATGTTGTTGAAGAGAAACAATAATCTAGGCAAAACTATCATCTTCATCAACGAAATGTGGCCCACCAGGGAAAGTGGTAACTTGATCCATTTCTCTATATCACCCTCTAGCTTAGAAAAGCCTAGCAAAGTTGTCCCGCAGCACTAATACTGAGTCTGTGTGGACCTGTATTTGCAAGTATCTGACTGAGTCAGTGGTCTACTGCAGTGGAAAATCTAGGTCAGAGGGGACCATTGAGGGAGTTAGTGGAAAAATGATGGATTTGTTCCAGTTGATTTTTAACCCTGATACTCCTCCGAATTTTATAACTTCATGAATTAAAGGGGAAAGGTTGGTGGCGGGATTTCAAGTGTACAGTAATATATCATCAGTGTAAGCTGACATGATCAAATTATAGTTGGGGAAACAAATTACCCGATGCCCGTGATATTTCCTCAGTGAGCTCGCCAAAGGTTCTGCTACTATGGTTATAGTGCCCCGAGATATTAGAAAATGGGGATGAGACATAATTATCAGTTCTAACACTTACTGTCGGCTGATTATATAATACGGAAACCAATCCTATAAATATCTCCCCCAAGCCCATCCTGCGTAGCACAGCCATCATAAAGGTCTACTCCACAGTGTCAAAAACCTTTTCGGCATCCGAAAAAATAGCAGCTGCCTTACGTTCAGGTCTAACATGTTGTATAACACCAAATACCGTCCCTAAATTTTGGGTTAGCGTTCGTCCGGGCACAAAGCTTGCTTGTTCTGGGCCAACAAAGATAGGGAGAAAAGGAGAGAGTCTGTTGGCAAGAATTTTAGCGAATATTTTTGTATCCACATTGAGATGAGAAGTGAGAGTGGTCAATAGGATGAGCACATTTGGGGAGGTTTATCTGATTTTAATAGTGTGACTGTGAGCGCCTCTCTCATTGATTGCGGCATCATACCAGTGTCAGCTATTTTTTCAAATAATCTACTGAGATGGGGCACCAGGAGATCTATGTAGGTTTTGTATAAAGGGACAGTAAGTCCATCTATACCCGGGGCGCTATCATCTTGCATAGAATTCAAGGCAGTTCGGATTTCAGTTGCATTAAGTGGCCTCATCAGGTATTCTCTATGGGAGTTGGTCAACCATGGTAACTGCACATACTCCAGATAATCAAGGGCAGCAGACTAATTCACTGTGATATGTGAACAATACAAATCCCTACAATGCTGACTGAATTTATTTGCAATATCGGAGGGGTCTTTTAGAATAGTGCCACTTCCATAATCTAATTCGGATACCCCCTTCACATCCCTCTGGCGTCGAGCTAAAGCAGCTGAACCTCGCCTGGCCTATCACCCTTGCCATAGAATTTGGCCACAGCATACTTCCCCATGTACTTGACTTCATTTTTGGCCTCTATGCTATATTCTTTGAATGTTTCTATAATAGCGTACGCTATCTGAGGCTCACCACACCCCACGGGATCTGTTTTTTTTCCAAGGTGGTAAGTCTTCCCCTAATAGAGACTAAAACTCCTGCATATTTACTAATAGTGACCCACCTGATGTACACTTTGAATGCCTCCCAAACAGTGGCGAAGTGCTTCACAGAACCTGTATTGATATAAAAAAATCTGTGATAGCTGTGTCAACCTCAGCTTTGAACACCAGTCTAAAAGTGAATATTGGGGAAACCTCCATGTGAACGGAGCAACTACACACGGGGGTATTTCAACCTCTAGGATAATTGGAGAGTGATCGGAAAGAGTATGGGCATTACTGAGCAATTACGAACACAGGGGAGAAGCGATCTCTCCAGCAGAATGTAGTTAATTCTAGTGTGCGTATCGTGAGGGGCTGAATAGTAGGTGAATCCACCTGCCTCTGTGTGCCCAGCCCTCCATAATTCAACCAGATCTAGCTGCAGTACAATATCAATAATGGCTTAAGCAGCGGCTGAGATGCGGCGTCCCTGACCACCAGACCTATCTAGTAGGGGGCTCAAGATACAATTCAGGTCCCCACCCCCAACTGAGGTAGGGTTGGGTAGTTTAAAGTCTGAGCCAGTAACGACTTATAAAATAAAGTGTCATAATAGTTTGGCCCATATATATTTTCAACTTGAATATCCAACCCTCTGCTTCGACACCTGGAAACAGTATATCTACCATTGAGATCCGTCTTTAACACCGTCAAGGAGGTACGAGATCTGGGATTGATCAAAGTAAGGACACCCCTAGCATGGGAGGCAAACCCCAACGCATGGAATTTGCCCTGCAGTCTCTTGTTGTTATGCAAGCATTTGTTAGGGGCTAGGTGAGTTTCTTGCAGTAAAGCGACTTAAATTTCATGGTGTTTGAGATAGGCTAGTATCCTATGTAATTTCCTAAAATAGTTTAAACCACAAACATTCCAAGTGATGAACCTAACTTCCCTGGTAGGTATTTGGGCGCATCTCCTAGTATTGGCTTCTGACTTCTCATTATGACACTTGCGGATAGTTGTAGGAAACAATCACTTGAGATCCCTGCGTATCATTACTGTGTACACTGACTGTGGATACAAAACAAAATCCCAACCCCCCGACCCACGCAATACCTACCCCAACTAAGCATTTAGGATCTATGTCCCACCATACATAACAACCCAAAATATCACAATAATGTGAGTAAATAAACAAAAAGCAGAAAAAGTCCATAAAACACCCAGGGGTTAACCCACGGAGGCGGATGTGGACAGACATAGCACTTTTCAACAAACTAAACATTGCAGTCTACTCAGAATAGATATTCCGCCTGATGGGGTAACCGTACCATACAGTAATAGAGGAACCTTATCCATCTGGGCGTAAATGACACCCTTACTGTCTATGTCCCAGATCAGGCCCAACCCTCCAAAGCATAGAGAAATTGAGAGTTACTGTAGGTCACAGTATTATAAATGTGGCCCATTCATCCCTAATATACAGAGTTCAGGAATGACAACAAGTAATCAGAAAAAAAAACCTGAACCCTCTAGACAAACAGATAAAGTTAATCATTGTCATCCAGATTTCCACTTGAGCCTGCTTCTTCTTTACCTAAGCATGTGGTTTTCTTTCTGTGTTCCACCGCTCTCCATTTTTTAAGAGCCTTTTGAAGTGATCTGGGGTCTGTGAAGATCTTTGTCGATCCATTAACAACTACTCTGAGTCTTGCTGGATATAACATTGAATATTACATTTTCTGTTCTCTCAGCTTATGTTTCAACGGGACACATTGGATCTTTTCTTCCTGGACCATGAGCGTAAAGTCTGGAAACAGCGAAAGTGAGGAACCTTCATGTCTTAATTCTCCCGATTCTCTAGCCTTTTAAAGAGCAGCGTCTCTGTCTCGATAGTTAAGTAACTTAGCGATAAAGGGGCGCACCTGGGGGAGGTCGTGGACCCAAAGAATGGTGTTCGCATTCCACCACAAACATAGGCGAAAAAATCTCAGCTAACAGCAAATCCGTGACCAGTTTCTCTAAGAACACCTCCATGACCCCAGTAGTAATGGATTCCGGAAGACCAGTGATGCGCAAGTTACTGCGCCTGGACCTGGCTTCCAAGTCCTCAGCCTTATCCTGAATTGCTGTCAACGCCTTTTCCATCTGCTTCTGCATGCTATACACTTCCATTTGCGCCTCCTTGACCTCTGAGATGCGCCTCTCTGACATATCAAGACGTTCTGCATGTTTGTCAAGCCTTTTGGACACGCAGTCCATTCTATATGATAAGAAATCAATTTTACCATCTATAGTGGAAAGGCTTTTTTGCATGGTGGCCAAAATCTGTTTTAATTTGCTGCTTGTGACCTCAGATTCATCACCAAATCAGGGGGCTGTCATCTCAGAGGCCTCTTCTCTGTGTCTGGATTTGCGCAGTTCAAAGTTCAGCTTCGATTGGTCTTTATCCGGCTTGCCCAGGGTGCAGATGTTCCCCACGCAATACAGGCAATGGCTCCTGTTATCCCCACTCAAGGGTCCCACCCAGGACCATAGCCAAGTGATAGCCGCAATATTAGGGGGATGCTGCCGTAGCCAGCTCCAAGGACAACAACCTTTCAGTCAATGGAATCTATTCACAAAGCACCACGCTGGTAGTGTCAGCCCATTGCGCTAAGATATTCTGCGTCAGTGGGTTTATGAGGGGAGTCCCCATCGTTGCCTTGTTGTAAAAAATGCACTCCCCTCTAATTTGCTGCACACCTCTCCACAAAGCTCAGCCCCCCAGGTGCTGCCGCAAACGATGTTGGGGTCGCCCCACAGATAGAGCAGGGCAGAGCAGGTTATGGGGGTCCTCCTTTTTTTGTGGAGAGGCCTTCAATGCAGATGGTAGGCCCCCTGGACCCCATGCTCCCCCTCACATAGGCCCACACGGACCAGGTGATCCAGTCAGCCGGAAACTGAGAACGAATACTAGCATCCGGAGCTGGGGGCATGGTCGTGTACTGCCAGCCTCAGTCGAGCAAGGATGAACAGGAGGGCTCTGACCTGAGATGGGGGAGCCAGAAGCTCCATACTCATCACCAATGAGGGCACCAAAACAGGTAGAGTCCCCAGCAGTGCACGCAGCAGATAGCTCGCGGCCCAGATCCAGCCGCCCCCACAGGCCTGGCCGATTGCCACACCGGGAACCTCGCTGTGCAGGCCAGTGTCGGTACGATGTATGGATTGCCAACAATGGGGGCAGAGCTGCTATGCAGGGTCCGCCTCACTGATCGGGACAGGTGGCAGCTCACGGAGTGCAAGAACAAGCCGCACTCAGCCAAAACGGTGTTGATAATTGTCCGGCACCTACGGGAAAACTGTGCCGCCTCTCCGGCCTCCCAGCTGCGTTGCAGGTCGCGTCTATTCAATGATGTGCTGCAAAGTGGGAGGTATTTATTTCCACTTGATCACGGCACTGGACCACAGCACTAAGGTTCATCCACACTTCCTGCCAGAGAGCGAATGGCAGGCTCCAGGTGAAGAGCAAATAATTCCAGATCGATGTAGACGGCGAGCGGAGCTAGCTCAACATGCAGCCATCCTAGAGCCTGGCAAGCTCCACCTCTCAGACTACTTACTTCGAGGACAATTCATTCAAATAAAGAATTTTGGGGAAAAAATCCTCCCCACATTTTTTTCTGGGAATTTCATTAGCAGTAAACATTAGTAAGGGTGACTCATTTAGCTACTTAAGGATTTTTGTCTTTATGCAAAAATATTGCATTACTTTAATAAGTTAGCATGAAGGTTTCATTCTCTTTTAAGGACGTAATCTGGGAGGGAGAACAAGTCCTTTTTAGCCAGTATCACTGGAGTGAGGCCTACAGGCTCACACACCTTTTCAAATGTTCTGCTGCTGTGTGCTTAACTCACCCTTGACTTACATCAGGTAGTCATTTGTGTGTTGCTACATTCCTGTGAACTGTGTGGGGTGCACTAGAGAAAGCAAAAGGTTGCATTTTTGATTCAGATATAGATAGATAGAAGGGGCCTGAACACATCTCAGGAAGGAGATGGACCTGATAAAGGAACTATAATGAGTAGGGCTGTGAGCCCAGGATTAAGCTTTTGATGCATATATGACTGTGGCTGACATCCAAGTGTGAACTCTGGTCAGTCTCATGAATTGTGTTGTAGATCAGTCAGCCTCGGAGTCTTGCCTGCTGTGACGACATCCTCTCAAGGGGCACAAAGAAAAAGAAAAGAGACCAATTTTAAAGAAGCAGAACCGCAACATAAAGTTTCAAAGACTCAGACCCTAGATTACATTTGGTGTCTGAGTATGGACTATCAAAAGGGAAGGTTGATACCGTAAATGTTGGCATCAACCAAGCAGCCAGATGAACAGTGTGAGGAGGGGAAGCTCTGTAAGACTACTGTTCTTGACCAGGACTTGCGGTAAAGTTCTGCTAGTCTCCCTGTTGGGTGAAGGGACATCACCTAGGGAAACCAAGATCACCTGCCCTAGAGCCTGAAGAACCAGCACCTGCCTTTTTGCCAAGACCAGTGTACCCTGTGAGGAAGAGAAGAGGTTTGGAGGGAGCAAGGTCTAGTGGAAACCGTATTGAGAGAACTCCCCGTGACAGGTGTGAGGGGATGGCTGTGCACTGATTGCATTATTGCACATGTGCAGAAGTAATCGGCAACCCACAATTGCCAAGAGATGGCTGCAGTGACCTGAGCCGTATTGCAAGTGTTGCACAGGCCTGCACCACATCATTGCGTTGAACCAGTATGTCAGAGGAGGCCACTGGTGAACTAATTGTTGCCAGAAGCATCTAGACATGTTACAGTCTTAATCGGTGATCCTACATGCCAGGAGGGACCACTGTGGAGAGGACGAGCATAGCACAGAAGTCTGATTCCTTGCCGCATATTCCCTACGTAGTCCTCCCTCGCTCACCTGAACGGGAAACACATACAGGCTCCCAGTCAGCCAATCACAATGCTGCTAAGGCAGCATTGTGTTCAGCCTGAGCACTGTGTTTCAATGCTCAGACACTGACTGAGGACCTGGGCATGTTCTCCACACAGGTTGTAATGCAGCCTGCATGGAGAACATGCCAAGTGCGCAAGACTGTTTGGCTGGCACTAGAGGGTGCCAAGCAGTCATTACACACTTAGTAGGGTACTACCACGGCCCTCTGCCACAGCCCCCTGATTCAAAGCTGGTGAAGTAGGACCACTCATCAGCCAGCTAAAAGCCTTAGGCTTTATCTTTTTACAGTTTAATATAACTGTATCGCCATCCGAAGGTATTCAGCCACTTTTGCATGAGCACCAGTTACATTATACAAGAACACATTGCTGGAAGCATTCACCCACCAAATTTGGCCCTAGTTGGGCTCCTGCAAGGAGATGATGGATGGAGCGGTGAAACTTTTCAGACTTTTCAGACACTCACCCCTAGTCACATATCTGGGTTGTATCCATCCTTGTTCTTTAGCTCACTTCGCCACTCCAGATCAGACCCAGCCATATGAAAATAAGTCTTGACCCTGTTTTCCATGGGAATAGTCCACCACAAACTGCCAAGCCAGGTCTTTCCTGGACCGGAACATTCATCCCGGTACAGGTTTTCGGGGTTACACCCCCTCATCAGCCAGGCTCGCTTGACTGCAGTTGCTATATCTCTTAACCAGAAGAAAGATGCCACACGGGATGACCAGGCCTAATGTTGGAAATCCTCCAAACAAACTGGAGAATAATAAATGGAAAATTAGGTAATTCATCCAAAAACAGTCTTTAAACCAGTCAACAAACCGGATCCAATGGTTTTGAAAAAATGCACTATACAGTTGTTTTAGATAAATTGAAGATGTATGCACAAAATCTGTGAAATGAGTGGGATACTGGCTTTATGGGAACGTTTGAATATCTAATCAGAACAGGCTGTCTAGAAGTCAAAGGATTCTGCCGCTGAGGTTAAAGGAACCTCTTTGTGCATTATTATAAGTTTATTCAACTTTTCAAGGGCATACTGTCCATATCTATTCGGGCCAGGGGACATTTTCAAACGCTATTTGAGGAAGAGGATGTAAGGTTACTCAACGGAATTTTATGATTTCTGATGCAGCTAAAAAAATGTTGCACATGAGCCATTCAGCAGCATATTTCACTTGTAATTATTAAATAAGAACCACTATTCAGAAGTGTGTGGTAGGCTGGAATGGATGAAACAGGTGCACCTACACATTTACAGCCTAATCCTGGCTTCAAATGGTTAGAAGCTCCATGCAGAGTGATGGAATTGCAGAGGAGTGAGCCACCTAGTGGATTAGATCATCCAGTTGTACTTATGAATGTGGGATTTTCTTGGGTGTAACAGTAGAATTCAAACGGTAAATCCCATACGTGATGGAACAAAGTGTTATGCATCTTTTCATACCAATCCAAGTACTTATATTTCTGCCAATCATGAAGAGGCAGTTTCCCAGACACAATCACAGACAGTTCTTGAGCTGCTGTGGAATGGCTGGTCTGGCATCTTATCACAGCCGCACCTGAGTATTTCACAGGTCTTTAAAAGACCATTTACTTCATAATGAGGCTTTGTTGTTCTTTCACCCCTTCCTAGAACCTCTGCATCTCCACTCTGCTTAATCCTAAAGGTTGCCAATTACTTTTGCTACCACAGTGTGGGAATGCATTTCCTGAAAACCTTGGGCTTTATCTTTTTACAGTTTTATATAGCTCTATCTCCATCCGAAGGTATTCAGGCACTTTTGCATGAGCACCAGTTATATTATACAAGAACACATTGCTGGAAGCATTCCTCCCACCCCCTTTCAAATTTGGCCCTAGTTGGGCTCCTGCAAGGAGATGATGTATGGAGCGGTGAAACTTTTCAGACACTCACCCCCAGTCACATATCTGGGTTGTATCCATCATTGTTCTTTAGCTCACTTCGCCACCCCAGATCAGACCCAGCCACATGCAAATCAGTCTTGACCCTGTTCTCCATGGGAATAGTCCACCACAAACTGCCAAGCCAGGTCTTTCCTGGACCGGAAACATGCATACTGGGACAGGTTTCGGGGTAACACCCCTCATCAGCCAGGCTAGCTTGACTCCAGTTGCTATATTTCTTAACCAGAAGAAAGATGCCACATTCGATGACCAGGAGTATTGTTGGAAATCCTCCAAACAAACTGGAGAATAATGAATGAAAAATTAGGTAATTCATCCAAAAAAATCTTTAAACCAGTCAACAAACCGGATCCAATGGTTTTGAAGAAATGCACTATACAGTTGTTTTAGATGAATTGAAGATGGATGCACAAAATCTGTGAAATGAGTAGGATACTGGCTTTATGGGAACGTTTGAATCTCTAACCAGAACGGGCTGTCTAGAAGTCAAAGGATTCTGCAGCTGAGGTTAAAGGCACCTCTTTGTGTATTATTATAAGTATATTCAACTTTTCAAGGGCATACTGTCCATATCTATTCGGGCCAGGGGACATTTTCAATCGCTCTTTGAGGAAGAGGATGTAAGGTTACTCAACGGAATTTTATGATTTCCGATGCAGTTAAAAAAATGTTGCACATGAGCCATTCAGCAGCATGTTTCACTTGTAATTATTAAATAAGAACCACTATTCAGAAGTGTGTGGTAGGCTGGAATGGATGAAACAGGTGCACCTACACATTTACAGCCTAATCCTGGCTTTAAATTGTTAGAAGCTCCATGCAGAGTGATGGAATTGCAGAGGAGTGAGCCACCTAGTGGATTAGATCATCCAGTTGTACTTATGAATGTGGGATTTTCTTGGGTGTAACAGTAGAATTCAAACGGTAACTCCCACATGTGATGGAGCAAAGTTGTATGCATCTTTTCATACAAATCCAAGTACTTATATTTCTGCCAATCATAAAGCTAAAAGGTGATAAAGCAAGACAATAAAATCTTAAACTAAATTAGAACAATGAGAGTAAAATGTAGTGACAAAATAGTAAGAAGGTGAACCAGAGCTGTGAATTTATAAAGTTTTAAGTAAAAATAACGCCAAGAGGCATCAAGTGCCAATGATAGTCAATGTTCGCAGTATACCAGGACCTTGACACAATTTGACACCGACGTGGATGGAATGTGGGTCGGATACACAAACCAGGTGCATTCTGGTGAAAGTTTTTACTTTCTAACACAGTCCATTATGTACAAATCCACTGCAGGAGTGCACTTCTAAAGCCCTGCAGGGCCTCAGTGGAGGCATTTAGAGTGTCACAGGGTCCAGTTCCAGGAGTGTCCCTAAGTGGGTGCCAGGAGATGCCACATTTATGTCTGTCATGAGCTGTTGGTGTAATGACACCTGGGCACACCTTAACAAATGAAGTAAAAGATCCCAGGGCCAACCATGCCAACTTTGGACATTTTCAAGATGGTGAAAGTCTTCAGCCTCACTAAAGTTATCAATTAGGAGTATATCACTTTAATCTTGTGGAATAGAGAAGCACAGGTACTTTACCTCTGATTACCAGGGATAAAGTGCACAAAGTTCTACAGCCAACAAAACCATCAAAGTCAAAATCTGGGGATACAGAACCCAGATATTGGGCCAGTTGTATCAAAAAACCATTTTGCGATTTCCAAATAGCAATTTTTACTTAATTGGTATTTGGGAATCGCAAAATGCAATGCAGGAAAAAGATTTGCATACAAATTGTGATTCGGTAAATCCACATTCGCAATTACAGATTCCCAACTAGCGATTCTGTAATAGCGAATTCGCTAAACAAAAAATTGCAAATGAGCAAATCTGCTATTCTGATGCTGTTTGATGACATCACAACCAGGAAGTGTGTTTCCCCATGCTGTTTCTGAGTGCCCGAGGCTGTGGAACAGGCTGAGAGCAGGAGCACACCGCTCAGTAGAACATTGAGAGTGCAGAGACAGGCACATATACACATCATGGCTTCACAAGAGTAGGCAAAGGAGGTTGCAGGACGCAAGAGAAAGTAAATGTTTAGTGAAAAAGAATTGGAGGTCCTGATTGAGGAAATGGTGAAGAGCCATGAGCAACTGTTTGGTAAAAAATTCCTACACATCCCTGAGTCTGAGAAGAGGAAGATCTGGCTGGACATCCAAGCCAAAGTAACTGCCACAGGGGTCACACAGTGCCCCATAGAAGACCTATGCAAGTGATGGTACGACTTGCTCTCAATGGCAAAAGAGAAGGTGGCAAGCAGGCTTGCGGATGCCAAGAAGACTGATGAACGATCATCAACACAGATAGGATCCACCCCCCTTGTTAAGGACTTGGTGGGGGCCACCCTACAGACTAAATCCAACAAATTACATAAAGAAGGACACACAATAAGTAGTTTTGTTATATTCACAGATGAACCTGCGCAACAGGATGAAGACACACCAATAGATGAGCCAGCAAAGATCCAGGAACAGGCAAGGGAAGAAGTGTAAGACACCACAACATCAACAACACCTGCACCAAGACCACACAGGTACACTGTGGCTCCACTACAGGAGTTGGAGGTAGAAGAGGAAAACATCCAAGAAGAGCCACAGTGAGCAGGCACAGCCTCAAATTGATCAGTCTCTCGTGCAGCGTAGCAATACCAATCACAGGAGATGCAGAGCAAGAACACACAGTGCTGCTGAGGAAGGAGAGGGCTCCTCTGTCTTTGCTGGGCTGAAGGGCACTATGGTGAAGGTGCAGCGGCTGCAATTGTAAAGCATGTGGGCAATGCAAAGGCAGCTGGTGTGTCTAAATCACAACATGTCTGACATTAAGAACAGCATCAGGGAGATGAACAACACAGTGGCAGAGGGCCAAAGGGCAAATGCAGAAAGTCTAAGGAAATGACAGCAGCGATTAAAGAGCTCTATACCACCATGCAGAGGGAGCATGCCTACAAATGCCAGAAAATCACCACTTATTTAGCCTTTTGGATGTTACACAAAGGCAGTTAGCTGTGCAATGCCACAACTGTCCTGTCCAGACGCACTGTGTCCATGCAGGTGGAAATGTCCCATTGTAGTAATGATGTTGCCAGGGCATTGGTGCAGGTCACCGCTGCTGTTGAATAGCAACAGACAGCTTCTATAGCTGGGTCAGGTATACTGGGTACAGGAGACAGTGAGGAGGCCTCCAGCTCAGCAGCATTACTCTACCGGTGTCTGAGCCCATGCAGCGGAGTGCAAGGCAAGGTACAACATACAAGGCCTCATCAAGGGAGGCCAGTGTACATGTTGACTGCTCTATTGCTGGGCGTGGCCGTAAGAAGTAGTCAGTGGTGTGGCAGAGGCATGCGAATGGGTCAGGTATTCCATAGCATATGATGATACGTGATGAATGTTGTACATGGTCTGTATAAATGCCATGTTGATCTACAAAAGCCACACACAAGAAAGGAGTTTATGGCTATGTGCACACAGTTTCCCTGATGTTAAGGTGAATAAAAACACAGTTGATCTAAAGTCATGAGGTGTATTGTCTCATCATTACTCACCTAGAAATAGTTGTGTGTTATTTCATCAGGTCTCTGTATGCCATTGGTTGTTGCTAGGCTGTGCAGCATGGCACAAGTGGCCACAATTTTGAAACAGATCTCTGGCCTACACTGCAGTGCACCTCCACTTTTGTGTAGACAGTGGAACCTACTTTTCAGTAGGCTGAATGTCCGCTCTATGACATTGCACATCGACTTGTGTGCAGCATTGTATTCCCTTTCACTCTGAGTAGCAAGATTAAGGTATGGTGTGAGTATGAAGGAGCGCACAACATATGCACTGTTACCTACGGGATGAAAGGCAATAGATTAATCACTGTCCTATTTCTACCTATCCAAGGAGTCTATCAGAGTGAGTAACATGCATTTACCTAGGAGGTATACTTCGCTAAATTGAACCCCTGTGAGACGTGTGTATATTCCACTTTATCTGAATATGAATGAATCGGATATTTAGCCACTATGTCAGTTATGATGTGTGAGGCATTATATATGACCTGGATGTTGAGTGAATGAAAGGATTTCCTGTTCCTAAACACATACTTGTTATCTGAGGGGGGACAGATGGCTACATGTGTCACATCAATGCACCCAATTACATGCGGGAATTGTGCTATCTGATAGTAATCCAATTTGGTCTACTGCAATACCTGTTATGTAGTGGGGAACCTGATGTAATGGTGTATCTTCTGTACCATTGCATCCAAGAAAGCATTCAAGAAGTGTGAAACACAACTTTGGGACACCCCTTCTGCTGCAGCTATCAGCCTGTGGTAGCTCCCTGATGCTAATAGGTGGAGTGAACATAGGACCTGCACATGTTTGGGAATGGCTTGGGTCCTGTGGGCCTCATGCTCCAGTATTGGATGTAGGTCAACTATAAGGTCTAGTATTGTTGCTGAGTCTAGTCTATATTTGTCATGGATGTCTTCCTCTGTCTGCTGAAACAGGGTTATGTGCACTCTGCAAATGCGTTCCTGTCTCCTCCTCCTTCTCTGTGCTGCTGCTTGAACCGACTGCCCTGGCATAGATAAGTCACCCCTCTAGCTGGATGCACTATACTGGTGGTGAGGGTATAGGTGCAGGAGCCCTGTACCCCTACAGTGTCTAAGTCCATTCTTAGACATTGTAAGTGCAGTGCTGCCATTAAGAGTATATGGAGTTTGTCATTATGAACTCTACAGCACCATAAAGGCTACACTGAAAACTGAGAAGTTTGGTATCAAACTTCTCAGCACATTAAACCCACATTGATGCCATTTGTGGGATTTAATTAAAAATGCACACAGAGGGCATCTTAGAGCTGCACCCTGAAAACTAACCTACCACTAGTGTCCAGGCTGAGTGGCTGCTTGCAGCTGCCACCACCAGACATGTTTCTGGACACTTGGGTCGAGAGCCTGCTGCTCTCGGGGGCTTGAAACAATGCACATCCTGGAATGAGGTGCTGTAACGACCGGATTTTCGGACCAGATAGAATCAGCTCACTGAGACACCACCAACCCAGCCGAAACGTAACCACCTCCCTCCTCAAGACCTATTCACCGAGGCACCTGGGTGCCTACCTAAGAATGGGGAATTAGCAATATACAAGCTTAGATCTTCTAAAACACCACACTCATACTTTATAGCCTCACGGCAACATAGGCCCAGACTAGTATACCCTGAGGCAGTTCCGATTACTTACCATTACACACTGATCACAATCAGTGCTCACGCAAGCCACAATCCTGTGGGTATACGCACTGTATCCCCCAGTGCTCTCACTATTTCATACATACACAAGCCACAATCCTGTGGGTATACACATTGACCACAGTCAATGCTCTCATTAACGCCACTTTCCCTAGCGGCGATCTCATTACACACTGATCACAATCAGTGCTCACGCAAGCCACAATCCTGTGGGTATACACATTGACCACAGTCAATGCTCTCATTAACACCGCTACACAACGACAATCACTGTCCTATGAATACCTTCAGCTCTCTCTCTCTCTGTTGGGAAGTTTCTCTATATATCTAATATCTACTGGGAATGTCTCATATACAATTGTTATATTTTATGTGGTACACAAGAATGGCCAAATTACAATATGCAAAGGTTATTTCCTAATGTAAGTGCTTCTCTACTCCCTTGCTCAGTTACCATTTACCTGGACGGGAGATGCATCCGTTCACATAACAGCATCTGACTAGAAGAAAGGTTAACTTTATTATAAGAAAACAACAATTACATGATAGTTCACTAAGAACTGGGGTCCCTTTATTCTACAATAACAACAATATAACAACAATATAGTACTGCAATATAACATATAGCCTGAAAAGCAAAAGAAAGGATTAGAATATGTGTGCACACTAATAAGAAAGGGTCGAGGTCACCTTATGAGTACGAAATCTGGACTCAGTTGTCATCTGGGTTCCCTTCTCGTCTGTGCTTTGGCTCATCCTAGGATCACCCCTGCAGTCACGGATACACGTCTGCACCGCTATGCTCTGTCTCCTCTGCTCCCCTCCAAGTCACTGGAACCTTCCTCTTATTCTCTGTTTCGTCTGCTGCACTCTCGCTGCTCTGCACTACTTCTCTCTCCTCTCGATCACAGACTATCTTCACCTTCCAACTTCGATCTTATAAATCAGTTTCTGCCACTCTAGTATTCGTTCGCTCCGCTAACTGCTTCGCTATGCATGCTCTGATCTTAGTATCAAAGCTCACCATCTGCTTTAGCTAAAATAACTTCAATCTTTCAGAGAGAGTATCAGTCTTCGGTCTTTTTCAGACTTCAAAATGGCGACTGTCTGCCTTAAGTTGATTAACTGCAATAATGCTAACGACTAGCTGCCGTCTGCTAACTGACTGACGAACTCTTCGTGCTTTCGCTAATATGGAACCTTGTTCTTGCATGGAAATTTCAGGCCAGTAACCTGCCCCCACCAAATTCTTGTACCACCCCGTGCCAAGGACACGTTCTCAGCCGGCCGGCCTGATGTTATGTCTTCGACACGGAGAAAAATACAGTTCTTCGATTAGGGCCAGCCTGAACTGGTTCTCTCCAAGCGAACAACACCTTATAACTAAAACATTACATTTGACCTAAAAGCATCTCAAGCAGCCGAGGCAGAAAGAAAGATAGAGTCTCTCCCGTTTGGGGCCTACAAGGCCCGAAATAAGCATAACTCCATTAGAAATATACTAGCAGCCTTACAAAAGGACAATTTAATATTAATACTAAGGAATCTATCCCTTAACATAAGCTTATAAGCCCTAGAGTAGAGAAAAGAATAGGAAATTATATCAAATACCTTGTAAATAGGCTAGGTCTTAAGGTTCTAATCCTCCCACTTGAATGATAGCAGGACAAAGTCACCTGCACTCAAAAAGGGGACCAAAAACCCGGTGAGAACAGGTGCCAAGCCTCCTCTCCCAGGATGGGCAGGGTCCACGAAAGGAAAGCTTCAAAGACTTGCCGTCTTTATGAGCTTCCCCAGGCCACTTGCTGCTTTCAGCAACTGGTCCCTACTGGTTCTGACCCCCACTTTGGGCAGGAGAACTGGCGGGAAAAACAAGTGAGGAAGAGAGGTGTGCCCACCTCTGCCAACTCTACCACTCAGGTAGAGGAGTTGAGGTGAAGCACAACTCTCAATCCTCGCCATCTTGCAGATGGGGGGACTTAGCCAACCAGGGAAAGGCTTATGCCCCCTCCCATTGGAGGGTGGCATAATAGGGGGTGTATCCGCCCCATGGAAGGGACCCAGTGATCCCAACCTTTTACCAACCTATAACGCCCCTAAATCTAATATTAAGGAACATCCCTGAACCTTGCTTCCTCAGAGAAGAAGAAACTACAAGAAAAGAACAAGAAGTACCGAACAGCTGTGCCAAAGCTAAAAAGAGGTAGACGCCTACCGACTTGGCCCCAGCCCTACCGGTTGGTCTCCACCTCGAATCTGCTCCTGCAAAATCCCGGTGTGTCCTGCAGCCAGCAACCTCGAAAACGCCAGAGGACCTGCCTGCCTTCAACTACAAAGACTGTGTCTCCTGTGAACACCGTATTTGTTCATCTACAACCTCTGGCCCCAGCCGGAAACGTGAATCCGCACCACTCAGCACCCACCATCGAGGGCCCGAGCTCGAGTGGGCAAACACCAAGAGGATGTCTCCCCGGTGATCCTGACCCGAGATCTGGTGACCCCTGACCTGCCTCAAGCCTCCAGCCAACACCTGCAGCCTAAATCCAGAAGCCCCCCCAACTGCGACCAAGATCTGGTAAGATCCAACCTTCAAAGTCACCCCTACACCGACGCCCTATGGCCTTGGGTGGCCAAACTGACGGTGCTTAACAAACCTCCAAAATCCCAACTTACCTCTCGAAGTGGTGGTCGCACCCTGAAGACCTTCGTCCCCAAGACTGCTGTGCCCTGTGCAAACCAAAGGTTCCCCATTGCAAACAACATGGCGCCCGACGGCGAAACAGCAGCCTGCTCCCGGCAACCCTAGTGCCGCTGAGGGTGCACCTTTGGTGCTCCTTTGTTTCACCATTTGCACTGAGCTAAAGTCCAGGAGCTTTGCTCCCACAACCAAGTGGCCTGCTTGTCAGCAGCCAGGAACTGGAGGCACCCTATACCCAACTGGATAACATTGGGCCTCTTCACCAGGCCACCCTAGTGCTGCTGAGGTTGTAAAGAGACTGCATCCCTGACCCTGGTGACCCACAACTCCCACAACCGAATACTTACCTTAATACCAATAACACTATTTTCCTCCATAGGATAACATTGACTGTTTTTCTTGGAAAAGTTTCTAAGTGTTGAGTTTGAAAACCTAAAAAAATTCTTTAAAATTGTACTAACAAAAACGATTTTACTTACCTGTTACAGGAAATGTCCCAGTGTAGTATCCAGGTGTACTACACTGTGTAAGAAAAGTATTCTCAAAGTAACTTACCCGTAATTTTACTCAAAATCCTAAACAAAGTATATGTACTGTATTTTGAAAAGCATTGCATTATCAGTAACACTACTGTAACCAAATCAAAGTACATTAATATTGCAATCCAAACTATGTTACAATCTGTATATTCACTGCAAAGTACGTATCACTAACCTGTGCCAGGCTTGCTTGTTTCTAGGAAATAAAATAACTAAAGGAATATTTTCATACAAAAACAAATGGTCTAAAGTTCAGTCTTTGAGTGTGTAAAATCATTTGCTGATTGAGTGTGTACAACAAATGCTTAACACTGTCCTCTCATAAAGGGTTACTGCTCGACCACACTGCCAACAGTAGAGAGTAAGGTGCTATATAAGTTTACCTGTGCTTAATTTTGGGGTTCCACTGGACTCTGTGCACACTACACCTCACTTTGGTATAGTATATACAGAGCCAGCTTCCTACACCACCTGACTTGAGTTGGTAGTAAAGGGTAAGAAGTTCCCGAGCACAAGAAATCTCCATAAAGTCTTTAGAAAATTAAAGATACTTTCAATAGTCCAAAAAGTCAGTTCCTTATTTATATATTTATTTCTCTTTGTCTTTTCTCGTCATACATCAGAGAATTCTTCATGAGTATTCATCAAGTTCACATCAACGTAGCCAATGGAAAAAACCAATGCCAACACGTGTTTCGTCATGGGGCACAATCTCCCAAATGACTTCTTCAGGGCATATAAATCAGACGCTTCCATAGTATATATTTTTTCAATTCCAAAGGTCCTTTGGGAGATTGTGCCCCATGACGAAACACGTGTTGGCATTGGTTTTTTCCATTGGCTACGTTGATGTGAACTTGATGAATACTCATGAAGAATTCTCTGATGTATGACGAGAAAAGACAAAGAGAAATAAATATATAAATAAGGAACTGACTTTTTGGACTATTGAAAGTATCTTTAATTTTCTAAAGACTTTATGGAGATTTCTTGTGCTCGGGAACTTCTTACCCTTTGCCTTTGAATCCTCTGATTCCACAGAGGATTGCCTTGGGGTCGCTGGTGGCCGCTTTCCCCTGTTCCCTTGAGCCATCTCATTTGGAGAATACTATATTAGTTGTAATTGTGCATACTTTACCCAGCCACCTTTTGTTCTGTATTGAGTTGGTAGTAATTTGCACATGCAAAATTACGATTTTTGGGGCATGCGCAATTTGCAAATGTTTCATACATTGGCCTGCGATTCCCAAATTGCAAATTCGCAATTTGTGATTAGCTGAATTGGAATTCGAAAAATTAGGATTCACATTACCAAATTTGTGATTGCAAAAGCTTTCATACATTGGGTTATACCCTTTTGCGTTTGCAAACGGTCGATTTTTGCGATTCGCACCGTTTGAGAACGCAAACATGCTTGATACATCTGGCCCTGTATGTCCTATTGATCTGAAAAGGAACCAGCTACTATTATGATCCAAGAGCAAACTTTAAAACATAATAGCGCTGTAACAAATCAGTAGGTACCATGATTTGAAAAGAAGCATTCTCTCAAACGACACCGTCTTGCACAGGATATGTTGTGATATTCATAACACGATGATCCGAGCATGCTCTGTGAAAAGAAGAAACTGGTTGCAGTTCTTGAACCACAGAAAACGGCACAGTTTTATCAGGAATATAATATCCATTTATTAACAGTAATACTGTAATCAGCATGATAATCCACTTTATGAGGAAAATCACTACAGTAGCAATCCAGACCATCGTTGTATGAGTTTCCTGTCACCAAACCAGAAGCAAACAGAGTGGCTGTGTTTTGACGCTGAACAACTGCAGAATGTGATGGTATTTCATTTAACTCAAAGTCAGAATAATTTTCATATAATGTTATTTCTTGCAACGGCATAATTTCAATTGAAGTTGACTCAGTTGGTGGTTCTTAGTAAATTGTTAGACGTGGTATCTTTTGGCCAGATTTCCCTTGTCTTTTTGCTTCTGGCCTCCTGTTTTTGACTGCATGCTGAACTTCGTCTTTGCTGGTTTTAGGACTCTGGGCACTTTATCACTGCTCTGCTGATCAGTGCTAACATGCATGTACTCTGGGGAATATGTACAAGAACTGCAGCTAACTAACCCTAGCGTTAGTTAGCAGCAGTTTGTATTCTTATCGTGGCCTATCACCAAAAACTATCACTCTGTTAGGAATGTATTTACAGTATGTCGCTTCATGGCGATAGTTCCAGGTAGCTGCGGTGAAAACTGCCGTTAACACTAGACAGGTGAAAATTCTTTATTGTATAGTTAATTAAAACCATTACAACATTCCAGAGCATAACATGTATTTCCTTCACGTACTATGACAAATATATACAATTAATACCCCATTAAAATTTGAATTCAGTTTACATAAGATGTATCTTTTTAAAAACAAGCATGAATTGCTATATTATTATTATGACCTGTATCATTCTTACAATAAATTCTCAAAATATTTTAAAAATTTAATTAATTGACAAATTAATTGCGGGTCCTCTGAGTCCAGAGTTTTTAATATTGCTGATCGGCAGGTGTGGATGCCTCTTTCATTGAACTTCCTCCTAAGTAAATTCTGGCGAGGGCACTCTAACACCGGGCAAATGCATATCAGGTGTATAAAGTCCTGAACGGCTGCTCCACATAGGTTACAATCCTTTGGCCCAGAGGTATTCCAATTAGGGTGATCAGCATTGGAGGGCAATTTCCCCATGCGGAGCTCCAAATACTTCATTTTTAGGTGGGGGGGGGAAGCGAGGCCTAGATATGCCGCTGGCTCAAGCCTTGTATAGGATTGTAAAACCATCCATGTGTGCGCACGTCGGCTTACGGTTGCTTTATCTTCAATTAGAGAGTGCGAGTTTGCCTCTTTTTTCACGATCAGCTGGAATGATGTCAATGGTAATTTCCTTTGCCAGATATCTGCCATCTTGGTTATTTTCAAAGAGGCATTTAAATACTGCGCGTAATGGGATTTTGGATCATTTTGCAGGGCTTCCCAGAGTGCCGAGTTGATTTCTAGAGCACGATTGAGCCATATTTTGTACCAGAATTTGATTGTCTTGTACCTTTTATGAAGTATTTGGTGGTGTAATCCGAAATCTAGACGTACCTGAGCTGGTGAGGCATCACATGGCAAAGTAAATACTCTTTTGTACACTCACATTTGAATTTTATCTAGAATTGGTGCACTGTTTCCATAGTGGACTACGCTTCCATAGGCAATAGTTGGAAGAAGTTTTGCTTTGATGACTGCCAGGAGTGGGGTGAATGATGGGCCTTTTAGTTGTTTTAATATCCTGCAGAATGCAAAGAGTAGAGCGGTTCCCTTTTTTTGAATTATTTCATAAGGCGTGGCGAATGAGAACCTTCAGTCCAAGTGTATCCCCAAGTATTTTTAGCCATCGACTACTTCCAATTCAGTATTGTTGATTGTGAATTTCGGCTGTTTGGAGCGACAATGTGTAATGATCATGACCTTTGTTTTTTATATATTTATTTCCATCAGGTTTATTTTAGCGAAATCCGCTAGCTCGTGGATTAATCGTTGCAGTCCGATTCTCGTCTGACTTAGAAGGACCACATCATCTGCATAGGACAAATGTGTTAGTGGCAGCGTGCCCAGCCGTGGCATGTTGTTAACACTAGTGTGAAGGCAATACAAATTCTTGCGTTAGCAGGGGAAAACTGACGAAAGGCCAATTTGCGGGCAAAAATCTCAAGTTAGTCAGCTTAATGTGAGTTTCTTTGCATCTAGAGGCAAAAATAGCCTATAAGTCCATCCCCAATGAAAAATAGGAAATACAACTAATGGAATGCAGATTGGAGCAGCCAGGGCAAACTGCAGTACAGATCAACAACCCTCCCCAAACCCCCCAAGAGCCAGGATGACCAGCCAGAGTCCATGGGGCAGAAGAAATCCAGGGCTATGATCATGAAAAGAGGTTCATCTCTGTTAAAAACCAGTGATGCATCACTTATCATTGTGCACTCCTTGCAACACCATGGCATTCGAAACCTTGAAAGCATAGACTGTCCCCAGGTCCCAAAGGCCTCGCTGGGCCTGCTTCTGGGACCCGGAGTGGGATGCGGAGATGCTGTGGAGTTGGTGGCACGTGGTGGTAGATATTGAGGCACTGGTGATCTCCCAGGTTGCATGGAGAAACGTTGCTGACCTGTGTGAGAAGACCACCTGGTGCCCCTTGGAGCTGTGAATGGTAGAGGCACTCCTGCGCACCAATGTTGGGAGGTCTGCATCGCATACCACACACCAGGGTGCACAGAGGAGATAACCAATGGTGAGCGACGCCTCTCTGCATCACAGGCCAGTGCATGTTGCGCTGGCCCGACGCTGTGGAGGGTGAGGCCTCTGAGCTGCGCCGAACTTGTGTGGCAGGAGTGCTGCAACTTCATGCCTAAGGTGGCCCTGTTGCATCACCTGCATCTGGAGGTTCCCCAGCAGACTTAGCGTTGACTACTGTATCCTGGCTTGTGAAACCATGCCAGTTGAGGCTCCTGCTGGCTGAGTCACAGATGTGGAGAGAGTACAGCAGATTGCTCCACAGTGTCAATGCCCAGGTGAGGAGAAGGTGGGATGCATAGAGGAGGAGTTCCTGGGGTCGAGTCAGGTCCAGGCCTAGCACCTGTGGGTGATGCACCCACAGTGCAGGCTCATCCGCTGAGGTGGAAGGGCGTCGCCCCACTGCTTTCAAGCAGTGCAAGAAGAGGAAACATAACATGATGATAACTTACTGATGTACTCATGCTATGTTTCCTTTGCGGGTAGGAGGGTGGATGGGGCTGGACTACCCACGGAGCAGGGCAGGGGTTGAGTGGTATGCCCACTCAAGTGTGCAATGACTGGTCGGCCCTCTCGGGTACCCAAAGCAGTGATGCGCAAATCCCTGTTTGCAATGAAGGCTGCATTACAGCCTGCATGGAGAACATGCCCACCCCTCCAGCCCCTGGTTGAACCCTTCGGTACGGCACTCAAGAACAATCACAACACCGCATTGCAGTGTTTTTCTTTGGCTTAGGGGAGGGAGCATGGCTGCCTGCTTCCTGTTCCTAGAAGCACACTCAGGAAATCAGGAGCACAGACGACGCAGGACCCAGCCTTGAGGTAAGAATTAAAAAAATATATATGTGCAATCTCTGCACCCCCCAGGTCCCCGCCAAGTCCAGGGTTCTTTCCCATGTTTCACACCTCACAGCTGTCCAGTCCCCCATATTGGCAGCCGATGTGCGGCTATGCGCAGCAGGCGTACCACTGGTGCACCAAAGGCAAGCCTGTCTGCATCCATCATCCTCTGGACCACGCCCAGCTCCAAGGACCCTTCCTCTTAGACATTCCACCGCTACGACACCAGCACCCTCCTCGCCATCAACACTGGACCCCACACCTCCTGCCATCTAGCAATACTGTAGAATTTTCTTGCACCCTGCGCCTGTCGAAACTGCAAACACACCTTCTGCAACATCAGTACACCAGCGCCTCCTGCCTCCCAGTCTATCAACAGCACAGCGAAATGACCCAACTGCATCCCCCTCAATGTGCGGTCCCTCCACAAACACGCAACAGAAATCTGGGACCTCCTCTATGCCACCTCTTCAGACATAGCCTTCTTCCCGGAAACCTGAACCAACCTCTGCTCCGGACCGGACATTGTCATCACCATCCACGACGGCTACAAATTAACTCACACAGACCACCCCGAGTGGCCAGGAGGAGGCATTGCCATGGAACACCTCAACTTCCAGGTACAGACAAACCCCAACCCCATTCTGTGCGGCACCCTCATCTACATGCCCCCCGGTGGTATTGCACCGTTACAACGCAACTTTTACAACGCACTACCATTACATCACAACTTTTACAACGCAGGTACCAGTACAATGCATGCCATTACAACGCATGTCATTACATAGCAGGTACTATTACAACGCATGCCATTACATCGTAAGTATAGGTAAGTATATAATTTTTATTTTATTTTATTTTACATTATTTTATTAATTTAATTACTATTACAAATAAATTAAAATATTAATTTATGTTTTTTTATAAAATTAAATATATATATTAATTTAAGTAATTTAAAAAAAATAAGTATTTTAGGTTTTAGGGCTGAGTTTGGTTTTTGGGGTACAGGGGTATTTTTAGGTTTTATGGTTGGGTTTGGTTTTTGGGGTACAGGGGTATTTTTAGGTTTTAGGGCTGAGTTTGGTTTTTGGGGTACAGGGGTATTTTTAGGTTTTAGGGCTGGGTTTGGTTTTTGGGGTACAGGGGTATTTTTAGGTTTTAGGGCTAGGTTTGGTTTTTGGGGTACAGGGGTATTTTTAGGTTTTAGGGCTGGGTTTGGTTTTTGGGGTATAGGGGTATTTTAGGTTTTAGGGCTGGGTTTGGTTTTTGGGGTTAGGGCTGGGTTTGGTTTTTGGGGTACAGGGGTATTTTTACGTTTTAGGGCTGGGTTTATATTAATTAATATTTTAGAATAATTTAAATTATATTTATTGTAATAAATTAAATTATATTATTTACTATTTTTAATTTTATTTTAATTACAATAATTTAATTAAATTAAAATAATTAAATTAATTACATTTTTAATATTAATTAAATTACAATAATTAAATTAAATTAATTACTGTTTTCATAAATTTTTATATTATATTTATTAATTTTAATTAATTAAATTAACTTAATTACACTTATTTATAAAAGATATACTTACCTATAATTACGATGTAATGGCATGCGTTGTAATAGTATCTGCATTGTAATAACATGCGTTGTAATGGCATGCATTGTAATGGTACCTGCGTTGTAAAAATTGCGATGTTACGGTATGCGTTGTAAAATAACGCGTTGTAACATCATAGATCCCCCCCGGTCCATGGGCCCCCATTCCCCGATACCATTGTAGACCTCATCGCCCCCCAGGCTCTCCCACCCACTGATGACATCCTACTTAGAAGCAGCGTCTCTTGTTATGCTTGGTTGGCACGCAATTTGCACATTGGCTCTTATATGAGTTAGGAGCTTTTTTACATGATACACACACATAAGTTTGTTTAAGTTTGGTCGTTATTGCATATTCATTTTGTTAGTTCAGTGCATTTTTTAACTTGAAGGTTTCACATGGGGGATGGTTTCATTATAAGGTGTCTTCAGGGCCAGTAGCGGCTCCTGGAGGGAGTGCTGTGGGGCGGTAGGGCAGGGCGGGGGCAGGGTGGGGGTCCTCCAGGGTCCTCCAGGAGCCACTACTGTTCAGGTCTTTACATTTCCAAACATGAGACGCTTTTTCATGTACTCTTTGTAGGTGGATAATAAACATGGGCCAGCAAATGTATAACTGAATGGTGATCACACAGTATTAAGTATCACCGAGTCACTGTGGGTGTGGGTTTTTTGGGTGAAACATGTCATTGAACTCTGACTCTCATTGTGAGACATTCCTGGATTATCTTGTTTTTGGGGGCAACTTTACCTGCACTCTACATTCTTTTCCTGAGTTGGGGACATAGCCGCTGCTCGTCTCCCTCTCGCCGCCGCCATTCAATTGCGACCGCAGTGCGGAGGGGGACTACAAATCCCAGCGTCCCTTGCGGCGGAACCGGAAGCCGCCACCCGCATTTTCATGCCGGGAGGCACTCAAATCGAGCCAGAGCCCCGGCAGAGCGGGCGAGACATTCCTGGAGGATCTTGTTTTTGGGGGCAACTTTACCTGCACTCTGCATTTTTCTCCTGAGTTGGGGACATAGCCGCTGCTCATCTCCCTCCCGCCGCCGCCATTCAATCGCGGCTGCAGTGCGGAGGGGGACTACAAATCCCAGCGTCCCTTGCGGCGGAACCGGAAGCCGCCACCTGCATTTTCGCGCCGGGAGGCGCTCAAATCCAGCCAGAGCCCCCGCCTTGCGGGGACCACGCACGGGCTAAGCCCAGGCAAAGGGCGGGCCCTCTTAGGCCCTCAGAGGCCTGAAGAGACTGGGCTGGGCCACCCCCCTTGGTCCTAATTCGCCCCCTGGAACATTGACAAAGGTTACTTTATATATTTCTTTTGTATATACATCCATGTTACTTGGTATATGCTTTCCTAATTAATTCAAACCAATCGTACTGCTTGTTTATTAATTCTTAGCGGTATCTTGTAGAAGGGTTCACTATAGCTGTATCAAGATATATTATCACCATCATGAGTAAGAGCAAAAGTACACCAATGTCCACCCGTTCGACTTCAAGGAAAAAGCCTCAAGTTACCACACCCCTTCCAAGTCTTACCGCGATTGACAGATGCTCCAAAAGACCATAGGAGTTGTTGTCAATGCGATAGAGAGCACGGAGAGGCGCCTCTCATTACCCCCAAGTATGTGCCTTTTCACTCAGCCAACCCAGGACATGCACATGCAAGCAAATTCATCTACCCACACAGCATATTCTCAAGATTCTATTCTTATGGAATCTTTTGCAGGCTTCCCAGATATAGAGAATAAGCAGCTAACTCCATCATGCCAAACCCCCCCATCTGATTTCGTTACCCAGGAAAGCAGGTTGTCCTTGACCCCCAACATGCAGACAAACATAGAACTCTCCACACCCACTAAAGCATTAGCGGTAGCAGAAGTGATGGATGTCTGTACTCCTAATGCTGCCTATGATCCAACTGTGAGCTCAGCACAGAGAGACTTTAACATCGTAGTAAAACCTTCCATACCAGTAGACCAAAGTCAGTTGACAGTTTCTGAGAGCAGTACAGGCCCCGAGACTATTGATATTGATACTAACCTGATCAACAGGGCAAGCGATAACAACACTTATGTGTAGACTATCATGATAAAAATATAACATCTAATGAAGTCTCTTATGCTCCCTCTATTAGAAAGAGTAAAAACGATAGGTGAGAAATTAGAAAAGATGGAAGAAGTTCATCTGCGAAACAACGAGATCTTGATGGAGCATGTCAAAACTCCCCAAACTCAGATCCATCATAAAACCAAAGCCAAGTGCCCTTTAAATTAATAAGAATACCCCTGTAGCTACATCAGGTCCATGTAAATTGGCCAAACAATCACAGCTACCGAAACCATTAGACAAGGGGCACAAGGAGCCTTCCAAGGTCTCCCTTGTGATACCAGGAGGGAGTACAGATGAGACGGCTCCCTAAGTGTGCTGCCTAGCAAGGCCGGACCAGAAACTATAGAAGGGGGGGCGAGAGTGAGTGGGCAGCCGAGGGTCTAAACAACGACAACAGCAATAGTCAGCGGGACCAACCCAAAAGATCGGTGCTAGTTCGCAAGTTCTCATGTATTGACTTACCTCTGGAATCCCACCCCTTTACCGTGGTCATGATAGGAGTACCCACTTTAGGTGTAGGGAAGTTTGAAGGTCATCTAGAATTAAAAAATAAGGTTAGTCATTGGCTAATTAGACACAGGCCCATTCCCCCTCTCTAAGTGGACAAATCCTACATGTTAGAAGATTAAACTGGGTGGGACAGAGGAAAAAGAATTATGAAGGTGACTGCATCGTAATAAATTTCAAAGGCCGGCGGGTGGCAAACTACATTAGTGGCTGTAGGGAAGGTGATCTAGAAAGCAGGATCCAAACAGTAGATCTCAGCTACTTTTATCCCCCGCCCCTCATGGCCCAAATGAACACACACCGACAGTACCCACACAGATCTAGGTACTATACTCATCACGACAACCTTTCAATTGTCCATGGCATTACGCGCCCTAACTATACTTTTGGACGTGGACACTATGATTACTATGACACCCAGTATAGGGTACCCACTTTCAATCGATTTGATGCCTTCCATCAGCAGGAAGACCTCGAGGGAGTAGATTGACTTTATGAAAAGATTTTAACATCAAGAACAGATATCTTCCCAGATCCACGACACATTGTTGTAAATAGGGATAAGGCGCAGGAAGCTCTGGACCATGATTTAGCCCCACGGGTCGCTTAAAAAAAACTGCTGAATAACATCTCTGTGGAAATAAACGAAACCGAGGAGCTTTCAGGACTCCTGATGTCAGCCAACAACCTGCTGACAAACGAAGGGTCAGCTAATGACTTGCCCGCACAGACTTGTGAACAAACGCAAATGCCAATAAGTGAATGGAACATTAACCTTGATCCAAAAACAGTTGTAGGGGATAATGCTGAGCCAAGCTTTGCTGTTTCTCTTGGAAAAGCCACAGGGGATGAAGTCCCGGCCCCAGCAGATTCAATGGCAATGAGGCACAATGTAATCTCACGGAACATTGCTGGTTTAGCGGGTAAAATCAATGATCCGATTTGGGTGACTTTTATAAAATCCTTTTCAGTAATCTGCCTACAAGAAACATGGCTGGTAGGAAACAATGTATTCATAGAAGGGTATAAAAGTTTATTTGTGCCAGCCGAGCCGTCCAGGAGCTGCAGAGCTAAAGGGGGTCTGGCTGTGTACATTGATTTAGCACTAACATGTTCTGTTAAAATATTTCCCTTCTGTGATAATGATATTCAAATACTGATGGTTAAAACGGGAAAGAATCATTAACTTTGATTAATTTTTATAATGCTGTTAACCAAAAAGGGGATTGTAAGATTGCTGAACTAGGCAGTTTTCTCAGGGATAACATAGAGAGACTTCCACTCCAGATCGTCATTGCAGGGGATTTTAATGTACATCCCTGTGGGAACCCAGCAAATACCGTAACCGGTTCAATGGGGTGCAACAGACTAGAAGGCTTCCATTTTGATCATACCCACCGGGGCAATTCGCTGAACGATCTCACGGATGAATTTGATCTAATTACTGCCATGTCCCAGGTGGATGATCATATTCTTCATGAAGTCCCCACATATAAAGGTAGCGCGGGGGGTTCCCATATTGATCACATACTTTTCTCTAGTGCCCTCAGCATCCATATATTAGGCTTTAAAATCTTTGAGAATTTATTTAGTGACCATAATCCAGTCTGCATTCATTTAGGAGGCAAGATCTTAAATGTGCAAGAAAAAAGGCCAGACGGTGGGGTTCTAAAATGCACGAATTGCAAAAGACGCTTAAAGTGGATAATGGTGAACTCGGCCCAATTGTATGAAAAGATTAATAACACGTGCAATACCGAGTTATCAATCTGCGTTTCTCCAGCACCCTCAGCCCAGGAAATTCTCTTAGCCTTTGATGGTATTGTCTCAAAAGTTGGGGCAATGTTAACCGTACCCTCCACAGGTCGGGTTTGTAGTGACCCTAAGTGGTTTGATCACTCTTGCTCTAAGGCAAGCCATGACTTAAAGACTGCTTTAAAGGCCAGACCGAGGGATCCGCTAAGTATCAGGGCAGCTCGCCTTAGCTATAAAAAGGCTTTGGCTATACGTAAAGCAGAAGTGAAAGCTTCCACTTGGGAAAATCTGTTAGATCCCATAACTCTTGGAAACAGTGCAACATTTTGGGGAATTATAAACAAACCCTTGTTTGAATCCCCAGGCGATTCCTCTGTAGGCACCCATATATTAGAAGAAGAGTGGGTCTCTCATTTTAGTTCTATTTTTAACAGCGATGTGCCACTGCCAGAACATAAAAAAGGTGATCCAGGAGACAACGCTCTGCGATTTTCTATTCATGAGGTGGAGTAGGGTATTATGGGCATATCCAGTAATAAAGCACCCGGGCCTGATGGGTTTCCCCCGGACCTTTTTAAATCAAGGGTATCCTTGTGGGCGCCTGTTCTTTCTGCTGTACTTAACGCAGTTGCTGATCACGGATGCCCAAAGTCCTGGGGGGTATCGACGATAGTCCCAGTTTTTAAAAAAGGGGACCGTAATAGCACGAACTGCTACAGGCCAATATCCTTAATTGACTCAGTGGTCAAAGTAGTGGGAGGTGTAATTTTGAACAGGTTATCAGCCTGGGCTGAAGAAAACAACATAATTTCCCCGATCCAGTATGGCTTTAGACCAGGTCATTCCACCATCTCACAGTGCCTCAACCTGTACATGGTCTTGGGAAAATATACCTTGGCAAGCCAGGGCACAATTCATATGGCCTTTATGGACCTCTCCGCAGCCTTCGACTGTGTCAACCGGGCCAAGTTATGGGAGGCTATGGAAAACATGGGGGTGGAAAAGAACCTTGTTGACTTTTTGGAGGATTTACACCAGGACACCCGGGCCAATGTACGTTATTCCCAGGACTTGAAGGTAACCAGGGAATTTGGAGTACACCGGGGTGTAAGACAGGGCTGTATCCTGGCCGCGTTTCTTTTTAATTTATACATTAACAATTTGGAGAACAATCTTTTAAATACAGGCGCCAATTATCCTTATGTTGGGCGCAAAGGGTTACCTGTCCTACTTTATGCGGACAACGCCGTTTTGTTGGCTAGGACTGCAAAAGGGCTCCAATCGCTGCTTGACACCTTTTTCAGTTTTGTGAAATCCCGGGATCTTGCCATTTACAACTTAAAATCCTTTGTAATGAATGTAGGCAAAGGATATAATAAGACGTTTTCATTTTATGTAAACGGGGAGAAGATTCCTACAACAAAAACCTTTTCATACCTGGGTGTCCTGTTCGATAACCAGCTGAAATGGGGACCCGCCGTACAGACGAAAAAGGGGGAGATAACCCGGGCTAATGCGGTAATTTTTAACTTCGCGAGGAAAATGGGCAAACGGCCAATTGCCGCGCTCTTAAAAATCTACCAGGCTAAGAGCGTGGCGATAGGCTGTTATGGAAGCGAGTTATGGGGGCATACAGCTGTTAATGATCTGGTGGTAGCTGAAAATAATTTCCTGAAACAGCTGCTGGGGGTCCCGAGGGGAACTGCCAATTTTATAATGCACCAAGAACTAGGTTCTCCCTATTTAAGTGACATCATAGCACTACGGCCTTTAACATGCTGGTTGAAATGCTGGCTTAATAAGGATCTACCGTTAAACCACCAGCTCTTGAGAGAAGCTGTATCATGGGATAATATGTTAAAAATCCCATGGCTAAAATACCTGAGAAACTGCATCCTCTCATTGGGGCGCCCTGAACTTTTCTCAGCCCCTGACTCTATCACCGTAGCTGATGTAGAGTTCATGAAGAATACCTTTTCTCTTTCGCAGAATCTACAGTGTGAGGAGGCGGAACTAAACAAAAGCAGTGTTCGAAAATATGTTGTTTTACAATCTACATTCAGCTTGGAACCTTATTTGTCCTGGCCAATGTCGAGCTTTGACCGTTTTTTGTTAACTAGGTTCCGTCTGGGCCTTTTTCATTTACTGCTAGCTGTTCCAAAAGGTAGCCACCAAGGTCAAGTGCTACTGTCCTGCGGCTGCGACCATGTGTCTCCGCAGGACTTTGTGCCCCTTTTATTTATTTGTCCGTTTTATGATATACCTCAGAGGGTTTATCTTAAGCCTCTTCTCAAAAAATTTAACTTTACCCTGGTTAGACCTGCACTTTGTTATTTACAGCTGCTAAATCACGAATGCACTTTATTTGTAATCAGCTTTTTAAAATTAGCCTTAAAATTTAGAAACAGTATGGAGGGTTAAAATGCCTAGGACTGTTGTATATCTTTGCACCAGATTAACTGTGTTTTAACTTTCTGGATAAGTGGTTTTTAGATATTTGGTTTTAATGATGTTTTTATCAAATTGGGCTTTTATGGTTGTTTTGTGCTAATAACCGAATAAAGATTTTCTGATTCTGATTCTGATTGCGTTTTGTTTCTAATTTTCCGGTTTCAGTTAACCCCTGAAGAGGAGATTTTGTTCTCGAAATGCATTGGGTGTATTACATCATGAATAAAATTGTGGATTATTATATGTCAAAAACACTGCAGATTTTTACATGTAAGAATCATATTACGGAAGATCAGAACATCACATTTCGGCTTCATGAACTGGTTTAAACTTGGATTAAAAATGGATGAGCATATTTAAAAAAATTAAAAAAAGAATTACTGGATTAATACTGGCCTTGGGTGGTGCCTGTTAAAGGGATCTGCACCTTGTGATCGGTGTTCCATAAATTGGGCCATCTACTTCGTTTTACTTTTAGAAAACTGGCATTTTCTTACTTAACCAATCTGTGCCTTTGCCTGTCACATCTGGGTTGGATAACAGTTGGGCTTTTTGAATTCACTCTCGATACACAAAGGGAACTGATGTGTAAACAGCGTATCCTGATGGCCCATCACCAGGTTGATGGGTCTACCTAAGATGGAGCGGTAGGAGGAACTGACACATGCACCTGAATAGGACTGTGCCTGTCCACTCACAAAAAGCTGCAACCCCCCTGCAGTGTGTCTGGAGCCAGGGCCAAGAAGGTACACTGTGTACTATTGCACACAGAAGGATGAGTATGACTCCATTAGTGTGGAAACTGATGGACCATCCTTCTGTAGTGCAAGCAATAGGAAATTATTTTTTGTGCAGTGTTCAGTGCAATTGGGGAAGGTTTTGTTGTGTGTGTTCAGTGGCTTAAATTAGCAGTTTTTGAATATTCCCTGCACTGCAGCCTAAGCCATGGAGTATTTCTGTTTAGTATCAACTTCTAAAGTCCCAAACTACCTTTTCTTACTTATAGGTCTGCTCTAGGTGCCTCAAGGGTAGGGTGCATAGTTTATAAAAAGTGGGGACAATATAAAAGATGTTTTGTATGCCTTTGTAGAGATAAAACTGTCAAAGTTGTTTTTCCCTAATGTAGTGCTGCTAGGACCATAGGCTAACATGGAGAAGGCTTCATTAAATATAATAAAGTCTAACTTTGGATTGGAGCTAGCTAGACCTATCATTCAATGTATCAAATTAATAGTTACATTAAACCCCACAACTTGCAAAAGTAGGATTAGATATAACTATTACAGGAAAATTGTTTTAAAAATTACTCTTCTTAAGTTACCTAAAGCAGAACTGAAGCAGCCTCTTCTGATTGGCAGCCTTTGACAGCCTGAGCGAAGCTGCACCCTAAGTAGGTTTACAGACGCCTGGGGCTGCAACAATACAGCCATTTGGTGTGAGGAAACCTCCTTCTTAGAGAACCAGGGATAGGAAGGGGGCTGGGTAAATTCGCTAGGCTTCAAAGGCAGGGGACTCTGCAGAAAACAAATGTCACAGGACCCGGACCACCCCCACTTTTTTGCTCGCCCGGCAGATGGGAGCCCTCCTATTGATAGTTTGATGGGCTGGGAGGGGAGTGTAGTCAGTTGTTAGCCACACCTCTGGGGCTGGTAACACAAACATATGCTTCAAGGAGAGATTTTTGTAGAATGTTGCATTCTGGGCTAGAAGTATACCACACTTCACAGGACTGCTCATACTAGAGGGAGGTAGCTTAGTGCCTATTTGTAAGGGTGCCCCCCTCCCTCAAGCCCAGATATGAATGATGAATAGGGCAGCTCTGTAGAGCTCACCAGACCCCCTCCTAGAAAAGAAGACCCCTGACTGTACTCTGGAATACTGCACCTACTGCACTCATGAGGCTCCACAAAGAAAGGACTGTGCCTGACTCCAAAAGAAAAAGATAGTGCTCTCTGACTAAAAACGGGTGCAAAAGAGCTGAAGAAGTCACTTGCAAAACCAAAGAGAGGACACCCCAGCTGACCAGTTGTAATTGGATTTGTCCTAGACTGTGCCATTATATTGTGGGAGTTTGAGTCCTAGCCCCCAAGTGGCATTCCGGAAACTCTGAACCCTTGGCTAGTGATAGAGGACCGTTACCTCCCCATAGGACCCATGAACTATCAAGATCCAGAAATGTAGAAACTTTCAGCAAAGTTTTGAAGAAAAACTCCAGGAGAAGACTGGTTCGAAATCGAGAGTGAAACTGCTGAGGTTGACTCACCAGTCAGACTGACTGCACAGGTTCATCCTGCTGAAATGCTCTCGAAAGCCAGAAAAAGTTTCTAAGTCTGACGATAAAAGAAAACACCAGGTCCTACCTGTAGAAGCAAGCCACCATGGACAACGCCTTCCCTGGCCGTGGCCACTGACTTTGACTGCTCCATGGTTCTCCTCACTGTTGACATTGATGTTATGATTATGCCTTTCCTCCAAGCTGAAGCAGTCCACTGTTGTCGACTTGAACTTCAGATCTAACCAGCCTGAAGACCTACCGACAAACCTGTCAACGAGACCAAAAACTAAAGAAAAATTCTTAAAGCATGACTTTGATTTGCCGGTATTAACGCCATCCTGCTGTGGCGGTGGTCCCTAGTAATGTGCCGAGTCGATGGTCTCTCACCCGCTGTATTTAGATGCATCAACAGAGTGTTTCCCCCTGCCATTGCAGCACATTGCCGCGGACATGATGGACTCCAATGCTGTGAATACTACTCCGTCGCCATCAGGGTGGTGGGTTCCCACTGAGGCAATTTAAATTTCCCAGTTGAGTCTGTTGTGATTCATGCTCATCAATGCACCATCACTGTTGCCATTGGATGGAGGCTAGCAGGACACACCTGATGTCAACTGGCCAATTGAAAATACCTGCATACCACACTATAAAACACCCTCCATTTCAGATCCTGATCCTTTACCAGTCCAGTTCCACCACGACTTTTGATCCCAGAGGCTCTGCCAGTGAGTGAGTTTTTTTGTTTTTCATTCTTCCTGTCTCCTAACCATTTATCCCTTTTCTTTAGTACCTTGTAGTTAATAATTCACTTGTTGTTTTTTGGGCACTCTGATAAGCCCTAAAAATCCATGTTTTACTGAGGGAGAATTGTCGGTCATGGTGGATGAAATACTAAGGGTAGAGCCACAATTGTTTAGAGCCCAAGTCCAAAATACACACCTATCACAGGAAAGGCAAATGTGGGCAAGAATAGTCGACAGAGGGAATGCTGACGCTAACAACCTGCACACACAGCAGGAAATTAAGAAGATGTGGAGCAACCTATGGGGAGGGCACATTCCCTTGCCTCCAAGCGTCAAATGGAGACCAACAAACTGGTGGTGGTTCTCCCAGACCTCCTATACCATTCACACCCTAGGAGTAGAAGGTCTTGCAAATCTTACATCCTGAAGGCTTGACAGGAATACCCAGTGAAATGGATTCTGGTATGTTACACTTTGCAAAGTTAAAATAAATCTCAATGTCCTGTTTGTTCTCAAATCAGCTTTTACCAAAGAACACTGTAGATATTTTCCTAACATACAAACCTCAAAGTATTAGTATGAGATAATTATTATTGTTTCTGTGACTATATTGTGTTGCTTCTAAGACTACAGATGTCAATCTTAATTACATGCCAAATGATGATGTGGTGCCTGTAAGTGTCACAGCACCAAATAACCCATTACCTATGTGTGTGCCAAGATGTAATTGTCTGGCCCTCTTCCACTGCATAGTTTCTAAATGTGTGTTCTACCAAACATTTTGCAAGTCTTGGGAAGTTGTCTTTGAAATGTCTGCAACTATCATGATGCCATGTTTCCTGTTTCTCTAAAGATTATTGGTTTGTCATGTTGCTTATTCTGTCTTTCCTAACATATTTCAACAGATGGTAAAGTGTCATGTAGTGACCAATTCCTATTCAATGCTCTCTCATAAAAATGGTCTGTGTTGTTTTGTGAATGTTGTCCTGTTCTACTCAACCAATTGTATTGTTGTCACTCACCTGGACTTGCTGTTGTTTGGATCAACTGTGCGAGCAGACTAATCACCGCTACTTGCCTTCTGCGCTGCCAGTCTTGCGCAAACTACCATCACTCTGCGCTCCGTGCTGCTGCCTCCCCGGGGACTCGCTGGTGTGAGCGAGAGCTGCATTCGGCACGCTCTGTTCCACGCTCCCAGCTTGAGTCCACAGGGTCGAGGCCGGGCGGAGTAGCGCATTCAGCCCGGGGGACTGCGAGGACCAGTAACCCCTGCTTGGACCAGCTGGTTCCTCTTCCCCCAGGCGACACGCCCACGGACACGCCCACCGGCGATACGTATATAAATAACATCTAGTCCACCGCAACGCGGGACGCGCGCGGGACCAACGCAGAGCTAAGCCCGGGCAAAGGGCGGGCCGTCTGTGGCCGTCCGAGGACGTACTAGGACGGGACGGGCCACCCCACTAAACATCTGCTCCTGATAAGTGAAGCCCCATTGTAATTGTACTCACAGCTCGTGCCAATTTCTGTTCCCCAAGCACGAGGGAATAGAAGCTAGCTAGTAACAACAGATACTGTGGAAAAAGAAATGGGGCTTATAAAATTACGATCTAGGACTATCTTCATGAAACGTATGGGTACAGAGGACGCTGTACGGAAAACTTCTGATAAATCAATAAAACAAGGTCGCATCACACGGACTCCGGCTATCACTGAATATTTCTCTGCCCTAACATCTAAAGATGAAATCGACAAGATAATTTTGGAGACAGAAATGATAGCCAATTCAGTATTACATACAGGGTCAGAAGTATGCATTCAAATTAAATCTGGATCAAATCTAAACTTAAATCTGAGCAATATGGTTTCTGATGATAAACAAAAATCTTTTAATTCCTCTAAAAATCTTCAAACCCAGGATCAAGAGGAGAATCATTTAACATCTTCAACACCCAAAAAAAGCTTTGGAAATACGTGTCAAGTGGAAGAACTCTGTGCAAACAAATCAAAGATATCAGAGAATCAATCAGAGCCTAAAATAACAAATAGTCCTCCTTTATTAAAAAACCAAGCACAACCTTACACACTTGAATCATCTGTAGACCCTTTCAATATAAAAACCAGCTACTCAGCTAACATAGCTACACCCATGTCGAAAGCCCTCTTCTCTTTACATGAAATACTTGAGTCGGTCCTTTCCTTTTTGGGAAATATATTAGAAAATTCGGACCAAACCTTGGATGTTCAAATTGGAATCCTTAAGCATCTAGTGGAGGAAAAGAAGAAAAGAAAAGAATCCCCTGAAATGGGAAAAAACCATTGATACACAATAATAATGAACTACAAAAGAATACCACAAGTAATCAAAACAGAGAAAAGGAGACAGTAAAATACAACTGCGGTACACAGACATTAGATGTTCCAAAACGCAAAAAGGGAAAGTTAGAAAGACAACATGAAACACCAATATTCTCCTTAAAAAAACTTTTTACAGAAAAATCCGTAAATGAAAGGCAATACCCAATTTTCACAAAGGCAATGAAATCAAATACACCAAAAAATGATGATATGGATGAAAACACCCAAGAAGTTAGCCTTAATAATACATTAGAAAGTGAAAAAGGAGAAAAAACGAATAAAATGATAAATACTGAGCAAGTAGAAGAAAAAAGAAAGAGGAAAAAGCCACTAAGACGTATCCATAAAAAGAAAAACCGCAAGTTGAAATTTCAAAAGTTTACAACTGTTAGTAAAACACAAGAAGTACAAGAAGCTGAATCTACAAAGTCTAGATCCATTGTAAATACGGAAACCAGCTCTAAAAAAAGAGAAGAAAAACTACAATCATTAGATCCGGCAGCAAAAGAATTCCTTCCGTATAAGGTCTTTGAAGAATCAGAACACCAAAACATGACTGAAAGAAATAACAAAGGAAAAAACCATCATGGAACAGGAACACCATACTCCAAAACATTACAACTTGAAGAACTTTTTCCAACGGATACGGTACCTCTCAATAGAAGAAGGGTCATCAATCTCCTTCACTATATAAAGCCTTTGGAATCCTTGAACAGCAATGAGATAGATTTAGTAATCTTCCCGCAACAGGAAAACAATAAAATAGTTACAGTAACCTTCTGGTCATATGTTATTCCTGGGATCATACTCAGTGAAAAGGAGACATTATACAAACATGGATACGATGTCTACGTAAGAAGGGATCCAAAAGAAAATAGAATTCCCCCAGGGTATGATGAACAAATACGACTAATCTCCAACTCTCAATATAAAAATCCTCTGAGAGACACTGACGTGTCTAGAGCAACGAACTCAGGAACTAAACACTCAGGGAAAGACACTCTAAAAGTAAAAGTGGAAAATGGAGAAAGGTCAGTATGGCAACAAGATTTAAAGGAAAAGGAATACAGAGAAAGTATTAGGTCATGGTCATGGGTATCTGAGAACTTGAATAGCAATAAATTTTCTTCATGTCTAGGACAATCTGTTTAGCAATGGTCTAAAAATAATATCATGGAATATGGCGGGAAAAACTAAGACCAAATTGACGGAAGCCATAAGTAACCATCCAGATATCTTGATGCTACAAGAAACCTGGGCAACTGAATCATTTTCTCAGAAAAGCTATTATGTTTACGACATCCCAGCCAAAGCCACCAATCGGGGCCACGCAAAAGGTGGTTTGGCTATTCTACTGAGGGAGGATTACATGTGGGCCCAGGAAGTTATCCAGACTAAATCATACTATCTGCAATGCCTAAAGGTCTTTCTAAAAACCCATAATGCCGCACCAAAAAAGGCAATCTTGCTATTCAATGTATATGCCCCTCCCGTCAAGAATCATGATATCACTTTTTTGGAGATCATGGAATCCATTACACAGATAGTAGAAGACCAATTACATATTTCATACATAATAACAGGTGATTTAAATGGCAAAATTTCCAATCTGGAAATTAGTAAATGGGTTCAACTTTATGATGAGGAATCTGTCGAACTCTCAACCCCACAATTTCCTAAGGGTTCAAAATGTGATAAAAGAGGGAAATTAATATTATCGACATTACCTACTCTAAGTGGGGTAATTCTGAATGGTAATATAGAAGGTGACATCCCAGCATCATACACCAGACGGGGCAACGGAAGTTTATCCATCATTGACTACATCATTTGTAGCATGAATCTATCGGAGACTGCTACACATCTACAAGTACAGCCAAGCCAAGAGAGCGACCATGCACTGATGATTCTAACTACTGAATGGAGGCCTCAAACAGCAACTGACAGGCAGTTAATATTCCATAGAAGTTCTGTCCTGATAAATAGTGAACAGAGAAGAATTTTCTGGAGCTCTAAAGTACTGGACAGAATATCGTCATTGATTGAACATAATGAACTCCTAGCAAAAACAATCTCGGATGACCCAATAGAAAATTTTGAACACATAACTAAAGAACTCAAAAATTTTCTAATGGATAAATTACATCGTGCTTCCCCAGGTGCCAACAATGGGAATAATAATAACCGCAACAAAAATAATACACAAAATACCCAAAATTCTATTACGAAGAAAAAATTGAACAAACTGGTACGTGCACAATACCTGAATCCTTCTATGTCAACTAAGAAAGAAATCAATAAATTAAAAAATAAACTCAGGAGAGAAAAGCAAAGAAATAAAAAAGAAATCCAAGACCGCAATTGGGTTGACATTCAAGTAGCTGCAAAAGACTTAAATCCACGTAAATATTGGTCCCTCATAGCTAAACTAACAGGGACGAAAAAGAAACTCCAAACAATACCTGTTCCACCAAAGGATTGGGAAACTTATCTTACAGACTTATACAAAGCAAACCCGATAAGCTTTGATGGGAAAAGCTCAGAAAAAACCAAAGGAGATGTTGACCTACAAATATTCAGAGTCACAGCTATCTCAGTGGAATGGAATATCAGAAAAGCGAGAAAAACAGGTGCCTCTGGCCCAGACCAGATTCCTATAAAGATCTATCAGGCAAACCCAAGGGAATGGAGTAAGTTGTTATCGCATCTATTTAACTATATCCTTAAAACTGGACAAATTCCAAAATCCTGGCAGGGGAGTACCATCATCCCAATACATAAAAAGGGTAGCAAGACAATTGCAGGAAATTACCGGCAAATTGCATTAATGGACGCTGCAGGAAAAATCTTTGCAGCAGAGGTTCTACAAAGATTAAAGGACTGGGCTTTTTCACTGGATAAAATTTCAATGTTTCAAGCTGGTTTCAGGACAAAACATTCAGTTACGGATAATATTGCTATCATCCAAACAATATTAGATAAATATGTAACAGGAAAATCCCAGGCAGTATACGCAGTGTTTATAGATTACTCGACTGCGTTCAATCGTGTTGATCGACCTACTCTATGGCATAAACTTAGGGAACTTGGAATCCCAGAACAACTTCTCCAAACTATAGTGAATCTTCACACTAGCACTTGGTGCCAGGTACAAATGGGGGGAGAAAAGGGCTTAACAAAAAGGATAAAAACAGCCAATGGCTTAAAGCAAGGGTGTCTCTTGGCCCCACTATTATTCTCCCTATACCTCAGCGACTTACCCAAACAATTACAACAGGGCTCAAGTTTATCCCCAAAAATTGCTAAACGAAGCATACAAGTACTACTCTATGCTGATGATATCGTGATGCTCGATCTCACTCCCTTCGGTCTGCAAAAATCTTTGGACATTCTTTACAATTATTCAAAAGCAAACTTTCTAATTCCGAACTTAAAGAAAACAAAAATTGTGTTCTTTTCGAGAAAGAAATCTAGTGATAAATATAGATGGAGCCTAGGCGGAGAAAAAATAGAAATAGTAAACGAATATCCATATTTAGGCAGGATACTAACAAAGAACAATACAAATGTAAAACAGTTTGAAAACTTCATGAGGAAGTCAGAAGTACATACTGAGGCCCTCTTAAGACTTTATCGCTCAACTGGGAATCGGCACTTTTCCTCTCTAATAAAAATATATAAGGCAAAAATTCCACCTGTATTGTCATATGCAACAGAATATATTCCGATGAAACAATGGACCTACATGGACCGTAAAGAGGGGAAAATCCTAAAAAGGATAATGAAGGTCTCCGACTCCATATCAGTTCAAGCATTACGTTTGGAATTCTCGATCACAAGTTCCTACGCCACGGCGGTAGCCAATGCAATCAGGTGGAGCTATAATCTTCTCCATGCAAAGGAGGGCACATTAAGACACTTACTGAAACAAGAAATCTTCGATGGTGAAACAAAAAATCAGACTTTTTAAAAAAATATGACAACTATTTTTCAAATGGCAGAAATTAGCCCGGAAATGTTAAGTGGCTGGACAGCAGCCCAAATGAAACTCTTTTTAAAATGCTTCCCCCCGAAGTTAACCTATGAATTAGACTACGAACATTGTAAAAAACTGTCAACATAAAAATCCTTTGTAGACTCTTTGGAATATAAGCATAATCAACCATATATCGGGTTCTCCTTGACTCATGGTGCAAGGAGGTCAATCACCATGCTAAGATTGGGCATCTTACCCGTACTAACTTATACAGCAAGATGGTTGCCAAGAGGATCTTTGTTATGCCCCCTGTGTGAAGGGGGAGACCAAAACATAGAGCACTTGCTGTTCGTGTGTCCTAATTCAAAAGTATCTATCGCACGGACAAGATTCCTTGCCCCTATCTATCGCACTTGCAGAATCACCCGAGTGAGTGAACTAATAGAATTATGTAAACAGCCACCAAACGAATTTGTTTGTTACAATTTTTATAAATTTCTTAAATCTTTCTTAATATTGTATTGATTAAAATGTGTAATTACCTCTTTTCATTTTCTGTAAACTGTATATTTGTGGTCCTCTGTCGAGTACCTATACAAATAAAACATTTTGACTTTGACTTTTGACTTTTGACTTTGACGTATTGTTGTCATGAGTTTCACTATTTAAACTGTGTTGACACATTGTGTCATGTATGCAAATGACTATGCTGAATATATGGGGTACTTGTAAATATTGACACTGCACTGTTCACATTATGACTAATGCCAAACATCCATCCAAGTAGTGGAAATGTTTGGGATAAAGTCAGCTACGACTTTGAATTGTCAATTACATATTTCATCTCTCCACTGTGCTGGGCTAAATGGTTGGGAGATATCAGGAATACTTCTGAAGCACTTAATGAACATTTCAAGAGATCTGATTACCTGCTGATTTGAAGTTGTACTGTTTGAAATTGGAAAAAGTTTGGGTAATATGTTCAATACCACTGTAAACTCTCATCACAATAATAACTACCTATGTTGTCTTCTATGTATCTACATTGATTGTGTCAGAACATTTAAATGTACAATACACACTTTCTTCTAATAAGATGTGTTCTCCATTTCAAAATACCAGGACTTGCAGCCTACCATCACTCCCAAGACTTGGTGGACCAGGTCCTCACGAGCTCCGGGAGATGAAGCAGCTGCAGATGAAGCACAGCCACCAGATGAAGGACCATAATTCTAAGATGTGCTCTCTGATTGGGGTGCCTCAGGACATTTACACCCACTTGTGCAAGGCTTTCCCAGCACCATCATCTGGCCCTTCCTGTGGTCCTACAACATCAGAGCAATCTACATCAGCCACAGATACAGGTAGGGAGGCCCTGTGACTAGAAGAAGAATCACCTGCCACCCCCATAGCCCCTGCAGCTATGGATCCCTGCCCCCCCCATCCCCTCCGTGGAAAGGGAATTCTACGCAGATCACCAGGAGGTGAGGATGGAAAGGCCTCTGCCATCACCAGGCTGAAACCTCAATACTTATTTCCTCTAGTGTATGCCTACCATTCACTCTGAGGACTATTTCTGGACACAATTGCCTTTCTTATGCCAGTGGTATTTTGGACTTCAAATAATTTTGACTCTACAACGACAGTTCTATCCACCATGACTGAGGTCTTCATTTTTTGCTTTTCTTTTCTTATTTTCCCTCTCTTTAATTTCACCCCGTTTGGTACAATAAATCTACAAGTAAAAAATGAATAGACTGGTGTTTTATATCTCAACTCTATCAATGCAGTTATACAATTCCACCATAACTTGACAATAACAGAACATCAAAAGATTGTGTCAACTTAGACGATCTGCAAGTAGGTATTGCTTATTTCAATTTCCCAAACATAAATCCCAAAAGCTGTCATACCATTCAATCATGAACTACTATGTTTATCCCCACCTGTTTGTCAACATTCGCAATAACCTAACCATCCACACTTTACACTAATCCTCACTGCCAGTTAGCACATTTCCAGTTCAAGTCCTTGCCAACATGTACGTAGTGGATATGTCCAAAACACTAAGATCGCATTGGCAAATTTTCTTTGATTCGTGTCATCAGCTGGAGCCAAATCTCTGACTTACATGAGGAATCCCACATCAATAACCACATGTGACAAAACTATTGCAGCACTACATATTATAGACACAGTATCATTTCAAACCACTGTTCCAGTATCTGGTGGAATGTCACTACCAAGTTTTAGTGGAGTGCCACAAGAGATATGTCCCACAATGATATGACACATGAACACCCACATACATTTTACACACATTGAGGATTTTACCACTGTGAAGGGAGTATCATGAGTTGGCTAAACTACTACATGTGTTTTGAGATAATTATGGCACACATATAGCTTTAGTTTCCTTGGTACAAGATTTCTACATCCAAAGTCTATGTCTGTCTTTCCCAAGATCAACCCAGGTTCTCTTTGTACCTGGAAACAGCACCATATAGTTGCAAATGTCACAACTCTAAAATGTCTAAATGAAGATGACATGGTGAAGGAGTCTAAAACAGATTTTTTTTAAATCATTACCAATCACACAGAACATGATGGCCACATAACAAAGTCAACTTTTGTAGGTCACAATTTCGCTATACAATAAGGAATTACCAATTACCAATGTAACTGAACACAGTAGTTAATGTGTCCACACTTTGTTCTACAAACACCTTTGGCCTGATTGTCCTAGAAGTTGGACTTCCCCACAAAATACCACCACATACTTCTCTCATCACCACATCAATAATTGGTGAAAGACATAACAAGTAAAGATATACTTCCACTCATGAGAAGTTGTCAATTACATCTATATGTAAGGCAGCTCCTTTCTCTTCACCACATTCATCTTCATTTAGCATATCAGGATCATCACTTGGAGCCTTGTCATGGTCTCCATCCTCTGTGGTGTAAGGGATGTTCCATCACAGGGCGATGTTATGGAGCATGCAGCAGACCACCGTGATTTGGCACACCTTAGGAAGTAAGTAGAGGAGTGCTCCACCAGTTTTGTCCATACAGTAAAGCCTGGCCTTTAGGAGCCCACTGTGTTTTTCAATGGGCCTTATTGAAACGGACTTCCCTGCCATTGATGGACTCCTCTGCGATGCCAAAACCATGGTCAGTTGGAATAAGTTGAGTCTCCTAGATAGAAGACAAAAAAGGCCCAAAATAATGTAATACAATTCAAGATCATGCAACTAGCAATACCCCAAAGAATATTATGAAAGATTGTACTGACTAATAAGCCAGGCCCTTTCAGGTCCAAGATGAGACATTTGCAGTGGTATGGGGCTGTTCTGTAGTACAAAGGAATCATGAGCAGAGCCCGGGGAAATGGGCACAGACACTTGTGAGGTACAAATTGGGTAAGCAGACAATTTTCATGTTGATTGAATGGAAGTTATTTCGATTCTGGCAGACCTGTTCTCTGGTTTGTGGTAGTATTAAGGCAATACGTGTGCCATCAAGTGCTCCAACCAACTGTGGGAGGCGACCCAAACAAAATAAGTCACCCTTCACATTGGTTAAATTCTGCTGTCATGGAAACTGGATGAAGTTGTTGGTGTGTTTCATCATTGAAGATAGAGCTTCTTGTAGCACACCACTGAAAGTTGGTTATGCCATACCACCAGATACTGCCACAGTGTATTGGCAGTATCATTTGGCCACAAAATGAAGTACAGACTTGATTTTGACAACTGGTTTAATAAATGTGGGATTTCTGTTGTGAGGCTGGAGATCTGGCTCAGCTGATGAAGTAAATCCAGTATGGTTTGCCTACTCGACCTGAACTTCTTAATGATACACCATTCTTCCATTGTGGCAAGGTCTGGAAATGGGCAGTACACCAGAGGCTGTCGCCTCTTCACTCTCCCTGGATTCATATGTCTGCATTGGAGAAACATGTGAACATTTAATACATGATCCACAGCTACATATTTGATGAGTAACCACCTACACACTACTGATTTAGTCCTCCAATTACCCAGACAGTACCCATGCAGTCCGGCAATCACACTGTGACTCCCTGTGCACTCCTCCAATCAATCAGTCAGTACCATGTAGTAATCCAATCCCTCCACCAATAACCAAGCACTTATAAATTCGCCATGCACTCACATTGCAGTACTCTAATCATCCAGTCACTACCCATGTAGTCATGCGTTGACCAAGTCACAAACACATGAACTGCTACAATTCTTTGAGTGCTACCTATACAGTATAGTGATCTCCATGTTACTACCTATGTACACCTTCAATTACCCATCCAGTCCCATGTCCTAATCCAATTACTCCGCCAAAACGTAAGCACTTAGAAAATCACCATACACTTTCCTTGCAGTAGTGTAATCATCCAATCAGTGCCCATGATTTCCTACAATAACACAGGCAGTAACACATGCAGACTTACAATTACCTGTGCATTAACAAGGCACTCTTAGAATCAATCATGCTCTACACATGTACTCTAGCAATCACCCAGATGCTAGAATGCAGTTATTTCTCTTTTTTAACCAAATAAGGTAGTTCTGAAGAGAAATGTTTTTTTTGTTCTTTTTTGTTTTCACATTTTTTTTGTGTTTTGTGGACAATTTTGAGATTTTTTGGGTGTTTTTTCAAAAAAAAACAAACAAACAGACAAAACTTTAAACTTTTGGAATTAAAATGTCATTCCAACTGAAAAAAAATATTGGCAGCGATGATTTCTGGCTGCTGAACATACAGCGCCAACTGATTGCTCCCCACAGCATAAAATGGAATTGCATTTTATACAATGCTGTTTGAGCATTGCAAACTCTGTCTGAATATCTGGGCCACGAAATGAAGAGGTTGATCCTCCAGAAGTGCTGAGACCAGCTCTCTGGTCAGTTTGTGTGGCCTCATGAGCACGTCGCAATTGTTCTCCTGCAAGTTGTCTCGGATGTATAGTCTGTAGATGCTTATACATCCTGGAAATCCCATACAAGTACTTCTTCTCGCTGCCTCTTGATAGAACTCTGGGACAGAGCGTGCAGCTGACCTTCCTTGCATTTACTTTTCTTTCTCCCTCTGGAAACATAAAGAATTTCCAAACAATAGACTCTGGTCTTTTTTTTGGAGGTGGTCCCAAATCTTCATCATCAGATGGAAGGTCTATTGGTGGAGTAGAAGAAACCATTGCGGAGGTTTTTGAAGTAAACACCAAAAATCTTTCAGTATTGCTCCTAAAAACACAGCAGGTAGCTGAGAGAATGACTAAAGATGGTGGTGTTCTCTAAGTTCTAGAATGGAAAACCTTGTCAACCAATGAAATAGTTACTTTCACAGTCACATGGGAGTCGCACACCCACCGCGCAACCAGCGCACATCCAACACAACGTCGCGAAAATATATTTAACAATAATATAGGTTTATTACAAGTACAAATAAATAATTTTTATAAATAGTTTAGATAATCTCTTGTTCTGATATGTACATTAAAGTTGTATACATATAGTTTTAAAACATAATTTTTTTTATGGGAGTCGCGCACCTGGTGCTACCCAGCACGTATATGAGGTCACACAGGTCCCCGCACGCCGTAGCATATGAAACGCGCACAGGACACAAACCCATACGTTTATGACGTTACGCTGGGCCATGCACCACACACCCATCGTATACCAATCGCGTACATGACGTGATCCCATACGTATATTACGTTACGCAGGGCCATACACCCATCGCAAACCAAACGCGACTCCTCAGACACTGGGAATTTGCTAACAAAAACATCTACAGTATGGTAGCTGTATTTATTAGCCAAAAATCTATAGACTCAGGTCTCTTTTTCATAACAATGTCAGCAGGACTGAGTTATTTCAAATGCATTATGGAGCACATCATACGTTTGTGGCGCTCTACCACTCTGCAGCACTCAAAGCTGGAGAAGTTTTGAAAGCTTGTCTAACAGCTAAGGATAATCGCTAATTTCCTTACTGTTGGCTGTAGTGTGTTGGGGCCTGCAGGCACAATGTGCGCAGCAGAGTGGGAGATTGGTGGGCCGAGACGGCCAAGTTCAAATGTACGGCCAATTTCTACTGTACAGGCCGAGTTAAAAGTCAAAGAGTAATGTCGTACCTAATTTCCTTACTGCCATTGACATGTTGATGCAGATATAAAGTGATGCTGTGAATTGTTGTTATATATACACCCAAGAAGGATCTTTTTCTCTGGTAATGGTCTGTGGTGAATTACCTGGATTGATGTGAATAAAAGGCTACGCCGTGGACAACATACCCTAATTTTGAGAGTTCTTGGGCGTAGCGGGGAGGTAAAGTGATGACATTTGGGGAGGAGGGAATGTTACGTTGTGTAACAGTTGAAAATTCACGCACTTCGTGCCTCACCTGACTGGAAAATAAACGTGCACTCCTCGCCTGACTGAAAAATAAACGTGCAATCCTCACCTGACTTGAAAATAAACGTGCAATCCAACTGCTTGTGAAAACGACAGTGACTACCAATAGCAAACATTTTGGAAGCGACTGATATCAGTAAGAGTCCTAAGGTTTCAAGGAACTTTTTTTATCTTGCCCAACTCATTGTAACTATGCCTGGTGTGTGTAAAGCGGGTTCAACTGCGATGGGCTCTGTGGTGGTGGAGTACCCATCAAACTTTTGGGGTAAAAGAGAACAAAATTGCACCGGGTTTTGTGCCTGTTGAACTTGAGAGAGAGAAAACTTAACGCTAATGACTAAATTGACACTGAAGTTATACTGTTATATTCTAATATTTTATTGTTTTTTATATCAACTTTTTTTATAGAAAGTGTTTTTTGTCTTATTATAACTTAGTACATACAAAAGTCCATTAAATGTAATGCAATATATGTGAATAATGAAAAACAGTCCAATAAATTTATAAAATACAGAAGTGCATTCCCATTTCAACGCGTTTCGGTGTGAGCCTTCTTCGGGAAGTCTGTATTCATGCACAATTATGTTAAAACCTGGTGTAAAGTGCAACACACTCACGAATGGGGCTATCCCTTCAATTGAGTAAGCAGGGTAGAGGACTGCAATCCGTAGTTCTCTCAATGATGGAAGTCACCAAGACTGTAGTGCATATAGATTTAGGTTCACTGGTTAAAAGGCCTGTCTTATTCCAGTAGATAAAGCGAGCACTGGAAGAAGAGAATGTCGATAGAAAACAGTGGCGACGCCCACTCAAGATTGCTTAATGAAAGATGGTGTTCCAACCGAACTAGAAGTTCTGGTATAGTTGAGGGCGATTTGGATTCGTCAATATTACCAAATGTGCTCCATTATGGGACGGATAGGTGGGTACATGGAGCGGGCGTCTGCCTGCAAATCCTTCAAACCCCATGTGGTGCATTGTGGACACCTGAACTAAACGCACTTTATTTTAAGGGACAAGGAGCAGGCATTACAATGTGGTTGATAAAGAGCGTTTTTAACATGAACACAAGGGATTGTGCACTGGTGCATTAGGTCTCACAATGTTCTGTTGCAAGGACCAGTGAGGAGTGAGGGGTGGATTTCTGTGGGCGAGAGTGTGCCTGTTAGATTTGTGTTCCTAGGTCACCTTTCCGAATGTCCCCAAGATGTCTTTAGGGAAGGTTCGACCTAAAAAAGTGCCATGAAACGGCCAATCATGACAGCGTCATGGTGCTACTTTTTTCTGATGGACAGGGAATGGGGGGAGGAAAGAAGGGCTTGGAAGGGGTGTGAGTGGTGGGGGTAAGCAATGAAAAAGAAGGCAGTGACCAGCCAGCGCTGGCCACACCATGAGGCTTTTTTCTGATGTCCAGTGGAATGAGTGGTGGAAAGCAACAACGAAGAGAGAGGATGTGAGAGGGACAAGAAAAGCATTATGGTAGCAGAGGAGGTGGGAGAGACAGGGCAATTAACAAGGACGCAGGAGACGGTGGGAGGGATGGGAACAAGCAACACGGACGCAGGAGGCTGGGAGAGGGACGGGGCAAGCAACAGCGATGGGAAAGGGAGGGGAGGGAAGGAGGAGTGGTAGAGAGGGCGTGCAAACATATGCACTTTTATGGAGTGCTAGATTAAAAGTAAAAACAAAGGTACATCTGCAAGCGAGCAGCCAGTTGAAGGGCTTTGGTCACTGAGAGGACATTGTACTTGGTCCATGCGCCATGGAAGACAAGAGGACATGAAGAGAAACTTGGAAGTAGGAGCCGCTGTCCAATGAGAAGCAATGAGATTAAAGTGATGTTAACGTCAACCAATAGTAATCAAGAGGCAGGCTCTAAGCTCATTTGAGCCTTTTTTATTTATGAGTCTTCGCAATGACAGCACGTGCACTGTCTCAGACGAAACCTAAAAAAAGTATTCCACCTCAACAATGTAGCTTGCTGGAAAGGTAGTGATGCTATGCTTCTTCCCCCTGATACTGACATTCGTTTGACCAGGTTAGGTGGATGCTCTGTAGTAGACATTGAAAGGTCAACGGTAAAAATTATAATAAATAGGCAGTTGACAAGAAACAGACATTTGAAGGGTGCATGCCAAGGCTGCTTCCTGTCCTCCCTTCTTTTGCCCGCTTCAAGGAACTGCTGTTAGAGGGGATCAGGACTAATAAGGCTATCAAAGGGCTTAAATTAGGGCAGGACAGCTTCAATGCCACAGCATATGCTGACAACATCATGGTTATTATGACACAGAACGAAGCATGACCCCGATCACGAGTTTGGCCTAACTGCCTGGGATCACCTTGTCCGAGTGGGGGTCTAATTACTGATCCGCCTCCACAATACCAAACTCTTCGGGAATGCAGGGTTGACACCTGGGATGAACAGGGCCAGCAACAAGATTGTTCACAAGGGTTCCATCCATTTTTTTGGGATTCGAAAAAGCAGTTTACTTTTCGTGTGGCAGAGCGAATCTACTATCTACCATATGCCACTGGGTGCAACAGCCTGAGGTTAAAATGTGAGAGGTATAGTATCTCTTCCCTTTCGAGAGGTTCCTCCGTGCACTGTCCTCCACAAGACAGCGGGGTTTCCAAGCGATCACTTCCTCAGTTTACAGCTGCTATGCAGCAAATTTCCTTTTCAGTTAGAAGGGGATGAGCCAAGTATTAATTACCATAGAGGCAAGGCAATGGAAAGAGACATCAGGGAGGAAACAATTTCGCTAGGTACTCACAAGGGAAGGAAACATTATTTAGATACACTCTATTCCTAAATTACACACAATAAATCCGGCTAAGGTGGTGCGACGAGAAGGACACAATCCTACACATCCTGTGGTGCTGCCACGACTGGAGAGATACCCTGACTGGGGTGGGGGCCTTTACTGTGATTTCTACCAGAAGAGGATTTTCTCCTGCACTCACTGAAAGGTAAGTTATACCACGTACTTTACTCGTCGGGCAAAGAACCATGCCACTATGAGGTTAAAGGACCAGATTATACTAATGGTTGATCTCTAGCTACAAAGAGTGTGGCCATTTTTGGGTCACGTGAAAATGCTGTTGCAGTGCATAGAGCTCCTGACAAACAGTGCCTCTCTTCCAAAGCTTATGCGAACGTGTTTGAATAGTTACCCACCCAGAGCACAAGTCCTAAAAAAAGAAGTGGGGGGACGATGACGTCAAGACAGGAAGTGATGTTACGAAAGGTAGCTTGCACCATCAGACTCATTGCCTACACCTCGCTCACCCCTTACATGCGATGCATCAGAGAAGCCAGCAGCGTTCTGAATGAGCTCCAATCTCACCCCAGAGAGGCCAAAGAGTGAATGTGTGGCTCCATTTGCTCCAGTTATCTAGCTCCCAGTAAAATAAGTGGGGGGACACCGTCCACCCGCGTGGTACCCCGACTCGAGCCCTGTACCCACCACACTCCAAGTGCTCAAAATTTCCAAAAACGGAAAGAGGGATTTTAACCACTTCAGGTTGCTCTATGGATCGCGCCCCGTAAAAGAAAAAAAAATAGAAGTCATACGCAGTGATTGGAAGTCACCAGTAGATGGTACTATAAGCCCGCGACTTTATATCTCCTTAAGGAAATGTCTGCTCTGCGTGGTTTCCTGGTTCTCACTATATAACTTGTAATACACGCAACATGCATAGATGCATAGTTGCACACACGTATACATCGAGCCTGTGAATACAGCAACTTGACTCGAGGCAATCTCTATTTTATTACATGCCACTGAAATTGCACTCAGTCATGAGCTGCTTTGCTCATTCTTGTGCACAGATGTGCACACCGACTGATCTGCGGATTCAACTCATTCATGATATAATTCGCAGTTTTTCATTATTTTACTGAATCTGACAATCTTCTCTGTTGTTACACGTCAGAGACTCGCCCCCTGCTCTGCTAATGCACCTCGCTCATGATTCGATTCACCATGTTTTTACTGTTGGTCAGAGACTTACACCGCTCTTCTGGTGCACCTCATTCTTGATCTCATTCATCCCTCGTTATTCGATGCTCCGCTCTGTTAATCACCTCAGTCTTTATTAGCACCATTTGTAACCTGACAACAAGAACATTACATTGAAAATTGTCGCGATAAATATTTAACATACGTATTATCACGTATTATTGCCAAATGTATTGAGCATTTATTCCCCAGTACAAGCACCACTTGGCGTTAGAACATGAAAAGTGAGTGAGGGCATTGGGTCAATAATGATACACATACCCAACACCATACTTACAAACCCCTGAAGAGACTCTAGTCAGTGCTTAATCTGTAAATCTGTAAAACAAAAATCAAATAAGTGTCAGAGCTCTAGTCATCAGGCCTCTGCATCTTGGACCACCCATGGCCACTGCAGCCGTTGCCAATGACAGTACCTACACAACTTCTACTAACCAGCACACTAAAAGTGTGACAATTCAGCCTTTTCTAGGCCCCCAAAGCTATTAGTTGTTTTTAATGCTATTGAATTAATAAACAATTGCTTTTCTGCTCAACTTTAATTTATACAAACAGTGCCACAATGTGGCAGCTGTCTAAGTGCCAGTGTCAACAATTAAGTGCCAGTGCCGAGCCCCGGAAACCGCAGGCTCAAATTAAGCACTGACTCTAGTACTTCTGGATATGCTATCCCGCCACGGTGGCCAGATCTTCCACTGCTACCTGGGCACATGTGACCCTCGCCATCGCATTCGGCCTCTTCTGCATGCATCTGTGAACAGATTCAATCTCATGCAGACACTAAAAGACACTGCTCTGCAGAGTGAGCCCACTCGAGACGTGATGTGGCTCACACCGCCAGGAGCGAAGCATAAGCCCCTAGGGCGAAAGAAGGGCCCCAACGCTTCAGGGGGCCCCATTTAGCCTGAGGCCTTTAGCGCGCCCTCCTTGCGACATGATGGATGCATCATATTTACCGTATGACGCATCATGTCGCAAGGAATGACTGATACGTCAGTATGACTGACGTATCTGTAGACGCAAATCTGATTCGCATGGGGCAAGCCCAATGTGAAAGGGCCTGCATCAATCTTACGCCTGCCAGGAGGCAGGTGTAAGATATTGACGCAGTAGCGTTCTAGAAGTGGCGCACTGAAATCATATAGATTTCAATGCGCCACTTCTATGAAGCTTGGATGCGAGGGAATGCCCACCCTGCATACATTATACCTGATGCAGGTATAATGTGGCGCTGGGGTTTACAAAGTAAAGCAACTGCCTAGATGCGTCACTTTGTAAATAGGGCGCAAAATGGCATTTTTTACGCCGGAGGTGCACAAATGTCATGGCGCAAAAATGCCTACTTTCACATTTTTCCGGCACCAGGTCACAAACGATACAGCGTAAAAGTGACACAAGGCATCATAAATAAGACCCCAAAATCTTATAGATTTCAATGCGCAACTTCTATGAGGCTTTTTGCAGGGTAATGCCCACCCTACATACGTTATACCTGGCAAAGGTATAATGTGACACAGGGGTTTACAGAGTGACACATCTGCCTAGATGCGTCACTTTGTAAATAGGGCGCAACATGGTACATTTTTTACACCAGAGGTGCATAAATGCCACGGTGCAAAAATGTCTACTTCCTCATTTTTTCCGGCAGCAGGTCACAAACGATACTCTGCCCTGGCAGAACTTAGCTTACCATTCCCCTCCTACTCACCACACCCCTTTTGCCCCCACACCACATATAGGCCCCATATACATTTATCACCTAATCAAAGTAAGAGGTAAATGTATGTGTTAAACCCCACAGAGTTGGGAATTCAATGTGGCTCAATGACTAGTAAATCCATTCCCATGCGCTTATTCCCCTATTCCATGCGATTAACTCGTAATTGCATGGTACTGCCTCGATTACAGTACGTTTCTTCCACATGCAGCTTTTGCACCCTACCAGTACTATGCAACTCATAATCAAGGTCATTGAAGTCCTCTTAAGAATCTTGACCATGCCCCTCAATGTCTTCACACTTATTTCAAGTTTTTCAGAAGTGAGCAAAACTTGTATTAAATATGTGATACACTGATTTTAAGTTTTTCTGATTTAAAGCAATGCACTATTGCCCTAGCACAAACGTGGTAATATAACATTTCATCTAGAGAAAACAATGCCTTCAAATGTTATTCCCCATTTAGAAGTAGCGCAGTGTGAATATTGAATGTGGTATCACATTTGTTGATTTGGAGCATTAGATTAACAAAACACATTTAGAAGCCCCTTGTGCCGCCGTTGCGTCACTTCTTCCCATATTAAAAGTGACGCACCGACAACGCAAGGGGCTTGTAAATAAGCCCCTCTAAGGCCCATGTTTTGCATTTCACAAAAATTGTGGTGTTACTACACATTCAATCAATCAATCAATCATTTGTAGAGCACGCTATATATCCGTGAGGGTCTCAAGGTGCTGGGGGGTGGGGGGGGGGAAACGGCTGCTGTTACTCGAAGAGCCAGGTCTTGAGAAGTCGTCTGAAGGCCAGCAAGTCCTGGGTCTGACGTAGGCCGGTACGGAGAGTGTTCCAGGTCTTGGCAGCAAGGTAGGAGAAGGATCTGCCGCCGGCGGTGGTTTTCCAGATGCGAGGAACTGTGGCGAGGGCGAGGTTGGCTGAGCGGAGGCTGCAGGTGGGGGTGTAGAAATTGAGTCGACCGTTAAGGTATGCTGGTCCGGCGTTGTGTAGAGTTTTGTGTGCATGGATGAGGAGTTTGAAGGTGATCCTCTTGTTGACTGGGAGCCATTGGCATACTGTGTCAATGCACCTGGTATTCATAAAGATTATTCCAGCACAGAAATTTTGGCAGCATTCTCTACTGGATGCGTAGGACTGAGGCTCCCACTCTTGCATCAGTTTCATTAGGATTGTAGTGGTGCAATAGAACTCTACCCCAAGGGGGACGCTGTGCTTCTGAGTCAGTGCAGCACAGCTCACCACATCACTGAACCAGAGGCCGACTCCGTCATCGCACCCCAACTCCCGGACATCATCAACTGCTCCTTCAACACCGCCACCTTCCCGGAGAGCTGGAAGCATGCCAAACTCAGCGCCCTCCTGAAGAAACCATCAGCAGACCCCACCGACCTCAAGAGCTACTGCCCCATCTCGCTCCTCCCGTTTCCTGCCAAAGTCATCGAGAAGACCGTCAACAGACAGCTTGCCGCCTTCCTCGAGACGAATGGATCCCTCGACCACTCGCAGTCCGGCTTCCGAGCCAACCACAGCACCGAGACCGCCCTCATCGCAGCCACTGACGACATCCGAGCCCTGCTCGACAACGGGGAAACAGCGGCCCTCATCTCCTGGACCTCTCCTCAGCGTTCGATACGGTCTACCACCGCACCCTAGTCCAGCGCCTCAGCAACATCGGAATCCAAGGGAAGGCACTGGAGTGGATCATCTCGTTCCTCACCGGAAGAACCCGGAGAGTCCGCCTCCCCCCGTTCTGATCCGAGGCCAACAAAGTCATCTGCGGAGTACCACAACACTCAGCCCCACCCTCTTCAACGTCTACATGAGCCCCCTCGCAGCCATCGCACGCCAACACAACCTCAAAATCATCTACGCCGACGACACCCAGATGATCCTCTCCCTCATCAACGACCCAGCCACCGACAGAACCAACCTACACGAAGGGATGAAAGACGTAGCCGAGTGGATGATGAACAGCCGCCGGAAACTGAACTCAGACAAGACGGAAGTCCTCATCCCTGGATCTTCACCCTCTGCCTGGGACGACTCCTGGTCGCCCCCTGCCCTGGGCAGCGCACCCAAACCAACGGACCACGCACGCAACCTGGGCTTCATCCTGGACTCCTCCCTCTCGATGACCAGACAAGTCAACGCCGTCTCATCATCATGCTTCAACATCCTACGCATGCTCCGAAAGATCTTCCGATGGATCCCCACCGAAACCAGGAAGACGGTCACCCAGGCACTGGTCACCAGCCGACTGGACTACGGAAACACCCTCTACACCGGAACCACAGCCAAACTGCAGAAGAGACTCCAACGCATCCAGAACACCTCTGCTCGACTCATCCTGGACATCCCCCGAAACAGCCACATCTCCGAACACCTGAGAGACCTGCACTGGCTCCCCGTCAGCAAGAGAATCACGATCCGACTCCTCACCAACGCACACAAGGCCCTCCACGACCTGGGCCCCAGATACCTCAACAACGGCCTGACTTTCTACACTCCCACCTGCCAGCTACGATCGACCAGCCACGCCCTCGCCGCCGTTCCACGCATTCAAAGAGCCACCATGGGAGGAAGACCCTTCTCCTACCTGGCAGCCAAGCCTTGGAACTCCCTCCCCATCCACCTCCGTCTTACCCAAGACCACCTCTCCTTCAGGAAGCAACTCAAGACCTGGCTGTTCGAGCAGTAGCGGACCCCCCTCCCCCAAGTGCCTTGAGATCCTCCGGGTGAGTAGCACGCTATACAAATTTCTTGATTGATTGATTGACTGGAGTCTGGGTCTAGGACTCCAAGTTCAGGGCTGGCCTAGAGCCTGCTGCCAGCTCACATCCTAGTATCGGCCGTCGCAAGATCACACCAATTTCATATTTTAATCGTTGACTCACAAAAATGGAGACGGAGAGCAGAGCTTGAAGATACCACGAGTCTGAAGTAACTGCCAGATAACTTACCTTGTCAGCAGGCCTGGCTCCAGGATTTGGGATCTGTTAGGGCCATGAAGAAGAAAGCTTATGCCATAAAGATGAGTGGGGCTGTCCAGAGTCTCCCAGGGGTGTCAGAGCTGGGTCTGGGCAGACGGAATGGTCTTGTAGGTGTGTGAGAAGTGTGGCTCAATGGTTAGAGCGGCAGACCCCGATGCAGAGGTCTAACCTGGGACCAGGGTTCAATTCCCTGCCTCGGCGGGTCTTGGGCTCAAGATTCCACGGACCTGATAATTCTCGCCTCGGTGCCTATTCCAATCATGGAGTCCCACTCTGCAACTCTGGGCAATAGCTTGCTTAATCTCCACAACGGCCCCTACAACGCTAAGGATGCCTGGCCTCCACCTTGGGGATGCCCAGGAGTGGACACCTCAAGGGGAAAGCCAGGATGGGTTCCACAGCGGTATTCGTACAAGCGCCTTGAGACCCTTGCGGGTGAGTAGTGCGCTATACAAGTATCAATTTACATTTTTAACTTACTTACTGCCAAGTTGTGTATACTTCTTTTAACTGTGTATTTGTTGAGGTTTGTACATATGGGATTTATATCTTCTGCATCACCCCATATGCCCCCCATTAGGACACATGAACTTTGCACCTGCTACCAGTGCAGCAAAAGTGAAAAATAAAATGGTAATAAAATGAAATTCCATTAAATTTTATCTGCTCCCAGCCGTGTTTGGAGGTAGGGCTGCTGTTGACTGGAAGCAGGGGAATGGTGCTCACTCCACCAGTTTACACTGCACAGACTCTTTGACCGTTTCTTTTGCAACAGCGAACTTAACAAGCACAGTGTAAACCTCTCCTCCTAGCTGTCTTAGATAGATGATGGAGAGCAGTCACAGGTCCCCTGTGCCTGCTGGAGCATCGAGGCAGCCCACTCTAGCCAATCATGGTGCTGCTCTCTTGCTGCTCATCTGCAGCATGAGAGCAGGGTTGGGATTTAGAGAGGGTTGGCTGAGGCTTCAGGAGGATCCGAGGTGACGAGAAAAGCAAGGAAGCTGAGTGAAGTATGTTTTAAAAACATATTTTGGGGCCAACTGGCAGGTACTGTGAGAAACTTGCATTGCCTTCAGCTTTAATTCAAGAACTCTCAGTCATGGCCAATTATATCTGTTAACGAGCGATGATAGAGAGCTTTGGAATGTGAATCTAAAGGCAGTGTGATTCATCACAGTACATGCCACTGGGTTTGGCACTAGCTCGATGACCCTCCACTTCTGAGGGTCACCGACAACCACAGATCTCCTGCTCTCTCTACTTCACCCTCCTTTATCTCTGTCTCGCCCTTCTTTCTACTGTCTTGACCCTCCCTTCTCGCCACTTCATCATGCCCCTCAGATCAGCCTCTATTTCCTCCCACCTCACTCTCGTCTCTCTTCATCTCATCCTCATCTCCCTCCACCTTATCCGATACACTGACAAAATATCAACACTCAAAATTAGGGGTGGGCGTAGTGTGCGTAGTGGGGATACACGAAGCTTCGTGAAGTGGGGAGGAAGCTACTCCCACCCACACACTTCACTTAACCTCACTACGCGCCACCTGCCACCCTCCCGCTCTCCTCTACATGCCTATTTTAATGTTAAATAGAGTCAAAGTAAATAAAAATGAACTTACCTGATATGCGGCGTCCCGGGGCTCCCTCTTCTGCAGTTGTGCCGACTTCTTCATTAAATTAGGCATGTAGAAGAGGGCGGAAGGAGGCGGGTGGCGGGCAACTTCGCTCTGCCCGTGGAGTGTGCGTAGTATTGCCTACTATGCCTACTTTGCGAATCGCGAAGTAGGCAACACTATGCACACTCCGTGAACGGAGCAAAGCACTGCGCCCAGGGTTACTCAAAATATGACCAAACCAAAATATCATCACCAAAATATCGATGTCAAGAATATCGACATCCTATACTTACAATGGTAAGTACAAACATATTGGAAAAAAATATCGGTCATCAATATAGTTGTATAAAATATCGATTTAAATAGTAACATTAATTTTAAAAAAAAGGAAAAAATATTTAAGGCCCTGTTATGATGAGGTCGCAAACGGCTCCGACTGTCAGTTGGAGCTTTTCTGACCACATCTCAATATGCCAGTCGTACAGAAATTCTGTCAGAACTCGACTTTGAGACCCCCAGCAGGGCTCCCTTGGGTGCATGGCCTCCGGTTGGAATCCAAAGGGGCCGTATGGTTCACCCTTGTTGATCTATGCACCCTGCTTCCTCAGGATGCAGGGATGAACAGTACCTCCTATTTTAGAATGGGAATATGCATTCCGGCCGGAATACATGCTCCCATTGTAAAGTATAGAAATATGACTGAACAGTGTTCGGTCGCATCCTAATTAGTTGGTCAGTACTGCCGATCGGGTGTCGGTCAGTCTCATGACCGACATGACTCCGTCCGACATCGTAATAGGGCCCTTAATATATATCTTAACAAATATAACAATATATTTACATATATCTACTTACAAAAAAAGTTATTTAGCTAATAATTCAAATTTAAAAAAAATTATAAAACAAATAAATAAATATATATTATATATATATGTATATATATATATATATACAAATACCATTAACCTAAAGGGCCCTATCACAATGTCAGGCAGAGTGCACCCAAGGGGGCGCTGCTGGGGGCCACAAAGTCAAGTTCTGACAGCCTGTCTCTGTCGGAAAGGCTGGCACGGAAAGGTTGCCCAAACCTGACATCATAATCCTACGGGTGGAAAGAGCTGCTCTTGGGATTACTGCCTCACTCTTGTCTCTCTTCATCTCATCCTCATCTCCCTCAACCTTATCCGATACACTGACAAAATATCAACACTCAAAATTAGGGGTGGGCTTAGTGTGCGTAGTGGGGCTACGCAAAGCTTTGTGAAGTGGGGTGGAAGCTACGCCCACCCAAACACTTCACGTAGCCCCACTATGCACCGCCCGCCACCCTCCCGCCCTCTTCTACATGCCTAATTTAATGTAATGTTAAATAGTGTCAAAGTAAATTAAAAAGGACTTACCTGATATGCGGCGTCCCGGGGCTCCCTCTTCTGCTCTTGTGCCGACTTCATTATTAAATTAGGCATGTAGAAGAGGGCGGAAGGAGGTGTGTGGCGGGCAACTTCGCTCTATCCACGGAGTGTGCGTAGTGTTGCCTACTACGCCTACTTTGCGAATCGCGAAGCAGGCAACACTATGCACAATCCGTGGATGGAGCGAAGCACTGCGCCCAGGGTTACTCAAAATATCCCCAAACCAAAATATCATCACCAAAATATCGATGTCAAAAGTATCGACATCTTATACTTATAATGGTAAGTACAAAAATATTGAAAAAAATATCGGTCATCAATATAGTTGTATAAAATATTGATTTTTAAATATATATATATAAAAAGAATAGAATTTAAATGGTAACATTAATTTTAAAAAAGTAAAAAATATTTAGGGCCCTGTTATGATGAAGTCGCAAATGGCTTCGACCGTCAGTTGGAGCTTTTCTGACCACATCTCAATATGCCAGTCGTACAGAAATTCTGTCAGAACTCGACTTTGAGGCCCCCAGCAGGGCTCCCTTGGGTGCATGGCCTCCGGTTGGAATCCGAAGGGGGCCCTATGGTTCCCCCCTGTTGATCCATGCACCCTGCTTCCTCAGGATGCAGGGATGAACAGTACCTCCTATTTTAGAATGGGAATATGCATTCCGGCCGAAATACATGCTCCTATTGTAAAGTATAGAAATATGACCGAACAGTGTTCAGTCGCATCCTAATTAGTTGGTCAGTACTGCCGATCGGGTGTCGGTCAGTCTCATGACCGACATGACTCCGCCCGACATCGTAATAGGGCCCTTAATATATATCTTAATAAATATAACAATATATTTACATATATCTACTAACAAAAAAAGTTATTTAACTAATAATTCTAATTTATATTATAATTTAAAATAAATTATAAAAACAAATAAATATATATATATACAAATACCATTAACCTAAAGGGCCCTATCACGATGTCAGACAGAGTGCACCCAAGGGGGTGCTGCTGGGGGCCACAAAGTCAAGTTCTGACAGCCTGTCTCTGTCGGAAAGGCTGGCACGGAAAGGTTGCCCGAACCTGACATCATAATCCTACGGGTGGAAAGAGCTGCTCTTGGGATTACTGCCTCACTCTCGTCTCTCTTCATCTCATCCTCATCTCCCTCAACCTTATCCGATACACTGACAAAATATCAACACTCAAAATTAGGGGTGGGCATAGTGTGCGTAGTGGGGCTACGCGAAGCTTTGTGAAGTGGGGTGGAAGCTACGCCCACCCAAACACTTCACGTAGCCCCACTATGCGCCGCCCGCCACCCTCCCGCCCTCTTCTACATGCCTAATTTAATGTAATGTTAAATAGTGTCAAAGTAAATTAAAAAGGACTTACCTGATATGCGGCGTCCCGGGGCTCCCTCTTCTGCTCTTGTGCCGACTTCATTATTAAATTAGGCATGTAGAAGAGGGCGGAAGGAGGTGTGTGGCGGGCAACTTCGCTCTATCCACGGAGTGTGCGTAGTGTTGCCTACTACGCCTACTTTGCGAATCGCGAAGCAGGCAACACTATGCACAATCCGTGGATGGAGCGAAGCACTGCGCCCAGGGTTACTCAAAATATCCCCAAACCAAAATATCATAACCAAAATATCGATGTCAAAAGTATCGACATCTTATACTTATAATGGTAAGTACAAAAATATTGAAAAAAATATCGGTCATCAATATAGTTGTATAAAATATTGATTTTTAAATATATATATAAAAAAAGAATAGAATTTAAATGGTAACATTAATTTTAAAAAAGTAAAAAATATTTAGGGCCCTGTTACGATGAGGTCGCAAATGGCTTCGACCGTCAGTTGGAGCTTTTCTGACCACATCTCAATATGCCAGTCGTACAGAAATTCTGTCAGAACTCGACTTTGAGGCCCCCAGCAGGGCTCCCTTGGGTGCATGGCCTCCGGTTGGAATCCGAAGGGGGCCCTATGGTTCCCCCCTGTTGATCCATGCACCCTGCTTCCTCAGGATGCAGGGATGAACAGTACCTCCTATTTTAGGATGGGAATATGCATTCCGGCCGGAATACATGCTCCTATTGTAAAGTATAGAAATATGACTGAACAGTGTTCAGTCGCATCCTAATTAGTTGGTCAGTACTGCCGATCGGGTGTCGGTCAGTCTCATGACCGACATGACTCCGCCCGACATCGTAATAGGGCCCTTAATATATATCTTAATAAATATAACAATATATTTACATACATCTACTAACAAAAAAAGTTATTTAACTAATAATTCTAATTTATATTATAATTTAAAATAAATTATAAAAACAAATAAATATATATATATATACAAATACCATTAACCTAAAGGGCCCTATCACGATGTCAGACAGAGTGCACCCAAGGGGGTGCTGCTGGGGGCCACAAAGTCAAGTTCTGACAGCCTGTCTCTGTCGGAAAGGCTGGCACGGAAAGGTTGCCCGAACCTGACATCATAATCCTACGGGTGGAAAGAGCTGCTCTTGGGATTACTGCCTCACTCTCGTCTCTCTTCATCTCATCCTCATCTCCCTCAACCTTATCCGATACACTGACAAAATATCAACACTCAAAATTAGGGGTGGGCGTAGTGTGCGTAGTGGGGCTACGCGAAGCTTTGTGAAGTGGGGTGGAAGCTACGCCCACCCAAACACTTCACGTAGCCCCACTATGCGCCGCCCGCCACCCTCCCGCCCTCTTCTACATGCCTAATTTAATGTAATGTTAAATAGTGTCAAAGTAAATTAAAAAGGACTTACCTGATATGCGGCGTCCCGGGGCTCCCTCTTCTGCTCTTGTGCCGACTTCATTATTAAATTAGGCATGTAGAAGAGGGCGGAAGGAGGTGTGTGGCGGGCAACTTCGCTCTATCCACGGAGTGTGCGTAGTGTTGCCTACTACGCCTACTTTGCGAATCGCGAAGCAGGCAACACTATGCACAATCCGTGGATGGAGCGAAGCACTGCGCCCAGGGTTACTCAAAATATCCCCAAACCAAAATATCATCACCAAAATATCGATGTCAAAAGTATCGACATCTTATACTTATAATGGTAAGTACAAAAATATTGAAAAAAATATCGGTCATCAATATAGTTGTATAAAATATTGATTTTTAAATATATATATAAAAAAAGAATAGAATTTAAATGGTAACATTAATTTTAAAAAAGTAAAAAATATTTAGGGCCCTGTTATGATGAGTTTGCAAATGGCTTCGACTGTCAGTAGGAGCTTTTCTGACCACATCTCAATATGCCAGTCGTACAGAAATTCTGTCAGAACTCGACTTTGAGGCCCCCAGCAGGGCTCCCTTGGGTGCATGGCCTCCGGTTGGAATCCGAAGGGGGCCCTATGGTTCCCCCCTGTTGATCCATGCACCCTGCTTCCTCAGGATGCAGGGATGAACAGTACCTCCTATTTTAGAATGGGAATATGCATTCCGGCCGGAATACATGCTCCTATTGTAAAGTATAGAAATATGACTGAACAGTGTTCAGTCGCATCCTAATTAGTTGGTCAGTACTGCCGATCGGGTGTCGGTCAGTCTCATGACCGACATGACTCCGCCCGACATCGTAATAGGGCCCTTAATATATATCTTAATAAATATAACAATATATTTGCATATATCTACTAACAAAAAAAGTTATTTAACTAATAATTCTAATTTATATTATAATTTAAAATAAATTATAAAAACAAATAAATATATATATATACAAATACCATTAACCTAAAGGGCCCTATCACGATGTCAGACAGAGTGCATCCAAGGGGGTGCTGCTGAGGGCCACAAAGTCAAGTTCTGACAGCCTGTCTCTGTCGGAAAGGCTGGCACGGAAAGGTTGCCCAAACCTGACATCATAATCCTACGGGTGGAAAGAGCTGCTCTTGGGATTACTGCCTCACTCTCGTCTCTCTTCATCTCATCCTCATCTCCCTCAACCTTATCCGATACACTGACAAAATATCAACACTCAAAATTAGGGGTGGGCGTAGTGTGCGTAGTGGGGCTACGCGAAGCTTTGTGAAGTGGGGTGGAAGCTACGCCCACCCAAACACTTCACGTAGCCCCACTATGCGCCGCCCGCCACCCTCCCGCCCTCTTCTACATGCCTAATTTAATGTAATGTTAAATAGTGTCAAAGTAAATTAATAAAGACTTACCTGATATGCGGCGTCCCGGGGCTCCCTCTTCTGCTCTTGTGCCGACTTCATTATTAAATTAGGCATGTAGAAGAGGGCGGAAGGAGGTGTGTGGCGGGCAACTTCGCTCTATCCACGGAGTGTGCGTAGTGTTGCCTACTACGCCTACTTTGCGAATCGCGAAGCAGGCAACACTATGCACAATCCGTGGATGGAGCGAAGCACTGCGCCCAGGGTTACTCAAAATATCCCCAAACCAAAATATCATCACCAAAATATCGATGTCAAAAGTATCGACATCTTATACTTATAATGGTAAGTACAAAAATATTGAAAAAAATATCGGTCATCAATATAGTTGTATAAAATATTGATTTTTAAATATATATATAAAAAAAGAATAGAATTTAAATGGTAACATTAATTTTAAAAAAGTAAAAAATATTTAGGGCCCTGTTATGATGAGGTCGCAAATGGCTTCGACCGTCAGTTGGAGCTTTTCTGACCACATCTCAATATGCCAGTCGTACAGAAATTCTGTCAGAACTCGACTTTGAGGCCCCCAGCAGGGCTCCCTTGGGTGCATGGCCTCCGGTTGGAATCCGAAGGGGGCCCTATGGTTCCCCCCTGTTGATCCATGCACCCTGCTTCCTCAGGATGCAGGGATGAACAGTACCTCCTATTTTAGAATGGGAATATGCATTCCGGCCGGAATACATGCTCCTATTGTAAAGTATAGAAATATGACTGAACAGTGTTCAGTCGCATCCTAATTAGTTGGTCAGTACTGCCGATCGGGTGTCGGTCAGTCTCATGACCGACATGACTCCGCCCGACATCGTAATAGGGCCCTTAATATATATCTTAATAAATATAACAATATATTTGCATATATCTACTAACAAAAAAAGTTATTTAACTAATAATTCTAATTTATATTATAATTTAAAATAAATTATAAAAACAAATAAATATATATATATACAAATACCATTAACCTAAAGGGCCCTATCACGATGTCAGACAGAGTGCATCCAAGGGGGTGCTGCTGAGGGCCACAAAGTCAAGTTCTGACAGCCTGTCTCTGTCGGAAAGGCTGGCACGGAAAGGTTGCCCAAACCTGACATCATAATCCTACGGGTGGAAAGAGCTGCTCTTGGGATTACTGCCTCACTCTCGTCTCTCTTCATCTCATCCTCATCTCCCTCAACCTTATCCGATACACTGACAAAATATCAACACTCAAAATTAGGGGTGGGCGTAGTGTGCGTAGTGGGGCTACGCGAAGCTTTGTGAAGTGGGGTGGAAGCTACGCCCACCCAAACACTTCACGTAGCCCCACTATGCGCCGCCCGCCACCCTCCCGCCCTCTTCTACATGCCTAATTTAATGTAATGTTAAATAGTGTCAAAGTAAATTAAAAAAGACTTACCTGATATGCGGCGTCCCGGGGCTCCCTCTTCTGCTCTTGTGCCGACTTCATTATTAAATTAGGCATGTAGAAGAGGGCGGAAGGAGGTGTGTGGCGGGCAACTTCGCTCTATCCACGGAGTGTGCGTAGTGTTGCCTACTACGCCTACTTTGCGAATCGCGAAGCAGGCAACACTATGCACAATCCGTGGATGGAGCGAAGCACTGCGCCCAGGGTTACTCAAAATATCCCCAAACCAAAATATCATCACCAAAATATCGATGTCAAAAGTATCGACATCTTATACTTATAATGGTAAGTACAAAAATATTGAAAAAAATATCGGTCATCAATATAGTTGTATAAAATATTGATTTTTAAATATATATATAAAAAAAGAATAGAATTTAAATGGTAACATTAATTTTAAAAAAGTAAAAAATATTTAGGGCCCTGTTATGATGAGGTCGCAAATGGCTTCGACCGTCAGTTGGAGCTTTTCTGACCACATCTCAATATGCCAGTCGTACAGAAATTCTGTCAGAACTCGACTTTGAGGCCCCCAGCAGGGCTCCCTTGGGTGCATGGCCTCCGGTTGGAATCCGAAGGGGGCCCTATGGTTCCCCCCTGTTGATCCATGCACCCTGCTTCCTCAGGATGCAGGGATGAACAGTACCTCCTATTTTAGAATGGGAATATGCATTCCGGCCGGAATACATGCTCCTATTGTAAAGTATAGAAATATGACTGAACAGTGTTCAGTCGCATCCTAATTAGTTGGTCAGTACTGCCGATCGGGTGTCGGTCAGTCTCATGACCGACATGACTTCGCCCGATATCGTAATAGGGCCCTTAATATATATCTTAATAAATATAACAATATATTTACATATATCTACTAACAAAAAAAGTTATTTAACTAATAATTCTAATTTATATTATAATTTAAAATAAATTATAAAAACAAATAAATATATATATATACAAATACTATTAACCTAAAGGGCCCTATCACGATGTCAGACAGAGTGCACCCAAGGGGGTGCTGCTGGGGGCCACAAATTCAAGTTCTGACAGCCTTTCTCTGTCGGAAAGGCTGGCACGGAAAGGCCAGCCTTCTACGACATCATAATCCTAAGGGTGGAAAGAGCTGCTCTTGGGATTACTGCCCGCATTCTGACTGGTGGACGGGTTCTCCGAGCCCATCGGAAGCCAGCCAGAATGACCATTCGGATTCCTTTCCGACTGCCTCCATCGTAATGGCATATTACGATGCGGTCGCAAAGGCTCCAACTGAGAGTCGGAGCCGTTTCCGACCGCATCGTAATGGGGCCGTAAATCTTTAAAAAACAAACCGTTATAATTAAAGGAAATATTAACTTAAAATTCTTTAAATGGAGCAAAACGTATTTACACATTAAAAATATTAATAATTACAAATATAATTTTAAATGAACAAAAACATAATAATATAAACTATAACAACATAAAATAAATGGTAAAATACAAAATGAAATACATTTACTGTTCCCTCTACAATTTATACCAAACCACGCAAACTATTAAAATGAACATATAAAAAATCTACTATTCTCATGTCACACAACTTAAAAATAAAACTATTTAAAATTAACAAATCTCCCTACAATAAATGCAACAGTAGTAAAAGTGTTGGATTGCGGGTAAGTAATATTTACTGTACCCATTCCAGTCAATACAACAGTAGCAAAATTGTTGAAGTGAAAAGATATAAATTTACTGTTCCCACTCCAGTCACTACAACAGTAGGGAAAGTGTTAGATTGTGGAGGGGTAAAATGTACTATTCCCACCCCAATGAGAGTAACACTAGGGACAGTTTTGGTTAGTGGAGGGGTAACATTTCCCACTCCAGTCAGTAGAACATTAGAGAAAGAATTGGATTGCTAAGGGGTACATTCTACTATTCCCACTCCAATAAGTTCAACAGTAGGGAAAGTGTTGTATAGCAGAAGGGTAAAATTTACTATTCCCACTCCATTCAGTTCAAAAGTAGAGAAACCGTTGAATTGCAGAGGGGTACAATTTAGTATTCCCAGTCCAATAAGTGCAACAGTAGAGAAAGTGTTTGAAAGAGGAGGGGAAAGATTGACTATTCCCATTCCAACCAGTACAACAGTATGGAACATGTTGGATTGCAGAGGGGTTAAATTTACTATTGCCACTCCAATAAGTGCAACAGTTTGGAAAGTGTTGGAAAGCGGAGGGGTAAAATTAACTATTCCCACTCCAGTCAGTACAACAGTAGGGAAAGTGTTGGATTGCTGAGGGGTAAAATGTACTATTCCCACTCGAATATATGCAACAGAAGGGAAAGTGTTGGATAGCGGAGGGGTAAAATTTACTATTTCCACTCCAGTCTGTTCAACTTTTAAAACAAACAAAGTATCTTCAACAAAATGAAATTATTTTAAAAACAATGTTAATAAAATATATATAAATATGTTGACTTTTTTATTTACTATTAAAAACTTTACAAAAATAGAAACATGTTACAATCTTAAATACATATCACATATATCTACAAATATTATTATAAATAAAAAACAAAAATAATTTTAATTCAAATAAATATTTTTATTTTGAAATATGTGTTATTGAAAACATTGATTATTACATACATTTAGTTCAGTTACTTTCCACCCTATAACACAACAAAACTCACAACCTGCACCTAAAAAATTCTTTACATTATTAATATAAATATTCATCAGCAAACTAATTTTCAATAGGTGAATATTAATTATTAATTAATTATGATAAATATACTTCCCACAATAAATCCCCACAAAACACACCACACAACACACTCATAACATTTAACAGAAAATATGTACACAATTAACATCATTAATTATTACATTAATCATTAATATTTATTTAAAAGGCAATTAATTGCTTAAAGTAAATTTACTTCCCACCCCATACCTTTACAAAACCCAACCTAAAAAAAAATTGGATTTGCTAACATAATTAATTATCAATTAAACAATATTAATTCCAAAATGTAATCATCAAACTAATCAATTTACCACCCTTTACCCCTATAATCCCACCACCCAAAGGTAAAACTAAACTTTAAAAAAATGAATTCGCTCTGATATCCTCCGGGATCAGGTCCGCGCTATATAAAACTTTATAAATAAATAAATAAAAAATAAACTAATAGTATTTAATAACTAATTATAAACTAATTAAAATGTATTCACTCCCTACTTTTTACCCCTATAGACCAAAACACCTGCAACTAAAAAAATGTCATTAAACAATTAACATAATTAATGATTAATTATTTCATTAATAATAATTATCAACAAAGTATTAATTAATTAAAAATAAATTGCTTCCCACCCATTTCCCCTATAACTCCACAACCCACACATAAAATAAATTACACAATTAACATAATTAATTATCAATTCATTAATATTAATTATCAACTAGTTATTAATTAAAAATAAATTACTTCCCACCCTTTACTCCTATAACCCCACAAACCCCACCTAAAATAATAACACAATTAACATAATTAATTAATAATAATTAATAACTAATTATTAATTAACTAAACATATTTTACGTCACGCCCTTAACCCCCATAAACCCCACAATCTACACATAAAATTTACCCCCAAAAATGTAAAGTACAATTAACATAATTAACTTCTAATTAAATAAATCAAATTACATCCCACCCTTTCCCCCTATAAACCCACAACCCACTACGGAACTAAAAAACTCAAAATGTAATAATAAAATGTAATGACTACAAAAAATGTAACACATTAAAAAAATATAAACAACACTTATTAAAAAAATACATCACATACATTTAAAATAAATACTAACATTCATAACACTCATTAAAAAACGATGTTTTAAACAGCTATATTTTTGCAAACACTATAAATGACTTCCATATTTAAAAATCGATATTACGTACCTTCTATATTCTTGACATCGATATTTCCATGTCACAATATTTTAAACCCGATATTCTTGTGCATCGATATTTGCAACTCAATATTTTGTCCAAATACCACCTTATCCACCTGTTTCCCTGCTGCACTCTCCTCTTTCTCTCTCTACATAACTTTCATATTACCCTCCTCTCTTTCTGCCTTTTCCTCTTATCTCTCTCTGGCCCTGGCCATCCTCTCACTATGTAATAACTTGCTCTTGCTCCATTCACAATTCTATCTCAACCTCACCCTCCTCTCTCCACCTTACTTTTCTTTCGGTTGGTCCCTCCTCTCACTCTCTGAATCAGCCTCATCTATTTTCTGAACTCTCACTGCTTCCCCCCACACCATCTTCCTTTTTTTCTCACTATCCTCTTTTTTTACCATATTACCCTCAGGTCTCTCTGCTTCACCTGTCCCTCTTCGCACCTCATCATTCTCTCTTTGTATCTTACCCTGAACTCTCCTCCTAAACCTCTTCTGACAGCCTCACCTATGCTGCTGCTCCCTATGTGGTAATTATTTTGTGTATTTAAAGGAAAAAGGGGTGTGCATGTGCTATTGTGGTTGCACAGGTGTGCGTAATTGTGCTGCTTCTGATGTCCTGTACCTGTTACTTACTGGTAGCTCTCCACATTTCGAACAGTGGCAGCACGATGGCCTGGATTATATAGATCATACTCATGAGCACACACAAAATCTACAAAGACCTTGGGCCATGTGTATTTTTAAAAAGATTTTAAGAAGCTATGCAAATTGGTATAGTTGTAAATCTAAGCAAGGTAACAATCGGAAGAGCACTCAAAGTTGGCAATGTGAACAACAAAATCAAACCACACATCAATTGTGAGTCTGCTTGTACTCTTATCTGCCCAGTGTGGCAAGAGAACATCTTCCGAGGTTAACGATTGGACTTGTAGTTTGGTGGCTAGTTTCTCAAACACTGATTTGTGGTAAGTTTTTTGAGCAGGATGTATCTTAAGGAAAGAAAGAGGTAACATGCAGATCATATGAGTGCCTTGAAATGGAACTGTCTCTTCTAAATGGTCCCTCTTCTTTCCCATTCTTCTGTTTTCAATAATTATCTCCCATTCCCACCACCCCTTCTTTATCCGTCACCCTATCTGTCCATCAATCTCGTCTCCCTATTGTTCTACTCTATCCACCAGTCTCTTTGCACTCCTTCTCCTGCCCCTCAACTTGACATTTGCTAATAATTTTCCGATGTGCCCACCTTTCTTTCTAATCAACCCCATCCTTCACTAGCATCATCCTCTACCCTCACCCTTCTGTATTACTCTTCTTAAACTCACCTCTCATCTCCCTATACTCAGTAAATTTTTAACACATCCTCCTCCTCGGATCAGTCATTTTGATTGCCATTACACTGCTCATCATTAAATTTTTTCATCCTTCCTCATCCACCTTTCACCATTTTCTTCACCTACTTTACGATGCTCATCACTTCCTACGCCTCACTAATCAATCCTCTCTGTCATATTTCTTCTCCTCTCTTTAATCAATCCTTTACTCTTGTTTCATCCACATCTTTCCTTACCATTTTTTTGTCTTTTGCTCCCTTTTCTTTTTTTCATACTCGTATCTTTTATACCCTCACACTGTCCTTGAATCAAACTCCATCTCTCATGTCTGTACCCCATCACATTCTTGTTAGCCAATGGAGCCACAGATGTGAATGTGGCAGTGGGGTTTTCAGGCCTTCTGATGAAAGGATCCCACCACTTCCACAGCTGTGAGTTTAGAAAAGCCCCCACCCATCACATTTATTTAAAGTTTAAATACGTGTTTTGTTTATTCAGATCAGGTATACATACCAGCTCAGAGATTTTATATTGATTGTAGAGCATTAAGGTTCCTTAATAGTACGAAAGGTGATTATTGTTTGGGGTAAGTGATTGCCCAACTCAAGGAAAAATAACACTTCTTGTCTAGATGAACCCTCAAAATCCCTTTATTAATCTGAGCTCACCCCCTATTAGCTATAGTACAGAGCAGACAGGCTTAATTTAAGGTAATGTGTAAAGTATTTATGCAGTACCGAAACAATATTAAAGTCAAAACACCAACAATAAAAATCCCAAACTGAAGTAGAAAAATAGAGTAAAATATTATAACGATTTGGGGGTGTCTAGTTAGCACAGGTAGGTACTTGTGACAAATAGGGACCCTTGCCTAGTCAGGATAAGGGGATTACACTCCTAAAATAACTCCAGTTCACCCCCTTGGTAGCTTGACACGAGCAGACAGGATTATCTCAGAGGCAGTGTGTAAAGCATTTGTGACCACTTACAGTAACCCAGTAACAACACTACAGATGGACACCACACAAGGTTTAAAAAAAAAAATAAGTATACTTTATATAGAGTTACCACAAGACCATAAACGACAAAAATACACAATACTGTTACTTTAAGATGGTAGATTTAGCACAGTTACGTTCAGCTTGTAAGATGTGACACTTTGCATCAATGTACCTTAGGTTGCGTTGCGCTTCCATGACAAGCATTGTCACAGCAAAGGAAATGCAGCAAAATTCAAGTACAAAGAAATAAAGACGTGAAGATCTTCCAGATGCTGCACGGTTCTCCAGGGATGCGAGAAGTTCTTGATTCGATACGTTGACTGCAGCGGTGACACCCTTGTTCTGCGATGTGACGGCACCAGCTCCACTTGAGACAATCTTCTTACACGATGCGTGAAGCTTCCGCACGATGCGACAACTACAGCGGCGACATCCACGATGCGACGGCAGCAGCTCCGATGGCGGCGTGCTTCTCGGGGATTTGAGGTGCTTTTCTTCGATGCAGTGCAGTGCGACAGTTCCAGCGGTGACACCCTCCTTCGGAGTTGCGATGGCTGGTACAGCGACGGCGACACGCTCCAACCTTGTTGCAAGACTCTTCTCTCGATGCGGTGCAATGCGACAGCTACAGCGGCGACACCCTCCTTCGGAGTTGCGACGGCAGCAGCAGAGAAGGTGACACACTTCCTCTTCGTTGCGAGACGCTTCTCTCGATGCGGTGCAATGCGACAGTTCCAGCGGCAACACCCTCCTTCGGATTTGCGACGGCAGGCACAGCGGCGGCGACACGCTTCTTCTTCGATGAGCGCGCTTCCAGCTCCTTGCGACACACAGTTCCTCAGAAGTCCCAAAACAGCAGCAGGCACTTCCAAAAGTACTCTGGGGAGCTGGGGGTTGAAGTCTGTTATCCCTGAGACTTCAGCAGGATGCAAGCTTTTTTCCAAGCCCTTGGAGATCCTTCACAAGTTAAAAGCAAAGTACACAAAGTTCCTTTCTCCTTCCTTTGGCAGTAAGGCAACCACTGCAGGCCATTCCCCAAGCAGCACTTCAGCTTGGGAATAGTCTATCCTCAGTGTCTTCAGGTTCCTCTCCTCTGTCAAGGTTTCTTCTTGCAGTCCAAAAGTGATCTAATTTCATGGGATCAGGGTCCCAATATTTATACCCCAAAATCCTTTGTTCTCTGAGGGGAGAGTGGCCTTTGCCCAGTCCAAACCAGTTCTGAAGCACTCTGTTGACCAGACTTCTCCTTTCACAGTGCAGGGCAAAACATCAGATGCCCCACAGGAGGTGGAGCCAGCATTGTGGAAGGCAAGTACGGTCCTGGAGCACTTTGTTGACAGGACTCCTTCTCTTCTTTCAGTGTGCAGGGCAGAGACATCAGCCGCTCCCCAGGAGGTGGAGCCAGCATTGTGGAAAGCAGGCACAGCCCTATTCAAGGTTCAGGTGCAACTCCTCCCTCCCATCTAGATGCAGATCTCTCTATTCACCACTGGGCTGACCCAGCCCTGTCACTCACAAAACCCCTCCTGACTCTGATTTCTGAACTATGTACCCCCCAGGACTTCTCCTGGCACTCTAGTTCATGCTCACTGGGTTACTCTCATGGACTTCTTTACGCTTTTTTTTCTTTTGTCCCGGCTGCCATTTTGCTGCTGTTCTCGCCCTCTTTTCTCTGGACCCTGACATGCCATCTTGTCTATTCCCTCGTCCTTTACCCTTTTCCCTTGTCTCCCCCTTGATGATCCTTTTTTTTTTTTTTATTTTAAATTTTTTATTTTTTTATTGCGAGATGATCAGGTTTACAAGCAAATAATATTCACAACATGAATGGAAGATAAGAAAACATAATAAAGAAAAAAAGATCAATAAGAAGGAGAAGCTTCAAATATACAACAAAGATTATATGTGGAGTACACAATACTATTCATGCAAAACGTTGACAAGCTGGCCTTCTTAACCAGTTCCTCCCTCCATCCATTGCTCTATCGGTTCCCAAATTTTAATTCCCATTTTCCTCCTTTTACTGCCTTTTGTCCTATATATTGCTCGCTCCATAATATATCTTGCCAGCAAGCGAGCTTGCCATGAAACAAAGGAGGGTGGGTCTGGACTTAACCAGTCTTGCGTTACACAGGAACGAAAGATCCCAACAGAAATAAATAACAATTTTTTATGATCATCTGTCATAGCTATGTCAGAAGTTCCTATTAGTACAAGTTCAGACGTGAGTATTACAGGTATTCCAAATAACAAAGAAAAAAAATGTTGCATTTCTGATAGGATTCTACTTAAATGTGGGCAAGAAAAAAACATATGTACAGAGTCAGCTGCATGTAAGCCACATCTACTACAAGCGACACCCACTGAGGAGCCCCATTTAGCAATTTTGGCTGGTGAGTAATAGAGATCATATAACACCATATAGTGTTGAGTTCTGCTTCTACCCGACAGTAAGATGGAGTTGGCCAAATAGATAGATTCTTCCATGTTAATTGAGTCAATACCTAGTTTCTCCACCCATAAATTTTGCCTAAACAGAATATCATCTGGTTGTTTTAATATCAACTGATTATAAAAGTAGCCAATTTTCCTCCTTTGATACAAAGAGTCAATCAAAGAAATTCGTTGTAACGACGTTCGATCTCGGTCTGAAAGTGTATAAAAGTAACTATGCCATTGTAAATATTTGAAATGATCAACATTGGTAAGTTTATATTTTCTTTGGAGTTCGGTAAATGACTTAAGTTTATTATTCTGTAAGAGATCCCCGAGCTGGGTAATGCCAAGGTTATGCCATCTTCTCCCAGTAGTATCCATACCCACAAATGGGAAAATATGAGAGGAGGTCAAGGGGGTATATCTCGTGATTCTGGGAATGTCAAAAACTCTCTTGATAGCTTTCCAAGCCCTAAAAGCAGCCTTAACAATTTTAAATTTTGTTTTTTTGTAATAGCTGGGCTCGACAAGTTTTAATAAGCAGCCCCTGGCCTCTGTCCCTAGAGCCAGTTCGTAGATAGATGGAGAGTGTGAATCTAGAATCGGAGCCTTTTCACTGACAATTAAGGGAGCGATGAACTGCAGTACTGATGATAGGTAATAAAAAAAGAAATATGGTGTACCCCAGCCCCCCCTTTCTTTTGATATTATCATTTTTTGATAGGCTCTACGAGGTCGTTTATACCCCCATAGGAATCTTCCTGTCATTTTCTCCAGCTGTTTAAAAAAATGTGTAGAGAATTCTAAAGGAATACAACGAAATAGATATAAAAACTTAGGTAGAATCATCATCTTCAAAACATTATTTCTACCATATAAAGAAAGATGTAGATGATTAATGCGCTCTAGTAGAGTGTTAGATTCCTTTATCATGGGTAAAATATTTATTTCCGGAATCTGTGATACTGGCGAGGTGATTTTAATACCCAGATATGTTGCAACGGAGACTATGTTATTATGTGCTGGGGGATTTACACCTGTGCATAAGATTTGTGTCTTAGCCATGTTTAATTTATACCCTGAAAAGGCGCCGAAACGACTAGCCAGGTCTTCTATCCTTGGCATAGCTTTACTTATATCTGTAGTAAGGACCACCACATCGTCAGCATATGCAAGTGCTCTATAATGTATATCTGCTGCTACTACCGGTGTAATATCATATTCTTGATTCAATTTGTTTAAAAAAACATCGATGTAGATTGCAAAGAGCAAAGGAGAAGCAGGGCACCCCTGCCTTGTACCCCGGCAAATTGGAAAGGTGGTCGACTTATTTATTCCAATTTTGATGGATGAAATAGGAGTATTATACAAAGCTTTCAATGCTCTAATCATACTTGGACCAAACCCCTTAAATGCAAGTAATTCCCATAGATAGGGCCAGGCCACTCGATCAAACGCCTTCTCGGCATCTAAAAGAATTACTCCCATTGATGTGTTTGTACCTTCAGCCCGATCAAGCAGGGAGATTACTCTCCGAACATGATCAGTAGTATCCCTTTTGGGTATAAACCCATGTTGCCACCGTGATACTATAGTTGAGATTATCACAGATATCCGACTTGCTAGGATTTTAGAAAAAACCTTGCTATCGGCATTTATAAGTGAGATTGGCCTATATGAAGCCGGATCTAAGGGAGGTTTATCCTTCTTTATAAATGCCATAATGGTCGATTCCGCCCAGGATGGTGGTGTTTCTCCTTTCTGTGCTGTCATGAATGTTGTTAATAGATCTTGTTTCATAAGATTTCTAAACATCCGATAAAATTCTAACGGAATTCCATCTGGACCCATGGCTTTTCCACTAGCAAGGGATAAAAGTGCCGAATTTATCTCTTCCCAAGTAATATCCTGTTCTAAAAACTGAAACTGCTCCATGGAGAGTTTAGACACATTGTCATTTTGAATGAAATTTAACATTGTTTCGCTAGTATGGTCTAAGAAATCTTGGGTGTATAGCTTGAGATAAAATTGTCGAAAGACCTCTAGGATTTCGTCAGGTTTAGTATGTATTAGGCCAAGCTCATCTTTAATTGCGCCGATGAAGGTTGATGCCATCTTTTGTCTTGTTCTTTTTGCCAATATTTTGCCAGATTGCTCTCCGAGCTCAAATATCTGTGCTCTCATGACTGCAGATTCTTCTGCTAATTTAACTGCAAATACTTCATAAAGCTTTGCTTTATGAATAGCTAGTGAGGATTTTATTGGCTCAATATTTTGGTTGTTCTTTATAGCGTTTATTAATTTCTGTTCCCAATCGCTAACTAGCTTGTACAGCCGATCCATTTTATCCCGGATACTTTTTTGTTTATTTATTGAATATGAAAGAGTCTCCCCTCTTACACCCGCTTTAAATGTATCCCATACAATTTTCGGGGGGGCAGTGCCCCTATTAAATTAAAAAAAATCCGTAATCCAGTTACCCATGTGTTCTATATATTTTGCATCCGCCAGTAGCTTTCGATCAAATGACCACTGCCTTACATTAATGGTAGAATATGATGTTAGCTCTATCATAATTGGGTTATGATCCGATATTACTCGGGGGAATATCTCAAATCTGACATTGTCGATGAGGGAGGCTTCAATGAAAAAATAATCAAGCCTCACCATCTTCTGATGAGGAGCAGAAAAAAAAGTATAATCCGGTGAATGAGGATTCTTGACAAATGCTACGTCCAACAGACCATATTCTACTATTAAGCCTTTTAAAGCTTTATAAGTCTTTTTCTTTAAGCCCGTATAACCAGCACTGCCATAGAGATCCAGGCCCTTGTGTAAGTAAATATTGAAATCACCACAGAATATCAGAGGAGATGGCCATTGAGCTAACTCTAAATTTAAAAAATTCAGACTTTCGGGATCATCTATATTAGGCGCATATATTGAGCAAATGGTATAGGTTTTATTATGGATATTAATTTCTAGAATAATCCATCTGCCACATAGATCAGCCCTTGTATGCCTCCTACCCTCCCTCGGTTCTGTGACTGCATTTCCCCTCCGACTCCACTTGATGGAGCTCTGCTCTCCTGGTTTTTTGGGTCTTGACCTGAGAGAATCCACTATTTGTATATGTATATAGAGATTACTCTAATCACTAGTATATGCAGTAGACCTTTGTACTCTCTACCATTCATATGTGACTCTTAAAGTTTAACCATTTGTATCTCTTCCTTGAGTGACTTTACAACCTGCACATTTGCAACATCTAACTTTATGGTGTTTTGGGAACACGGCACCCCTCTGGCCATATATGCTTTATTAAGGTCAATCTCCTGGGACCATTGTGGTGTTGCTGCCTATCTGTAGGACTAATTTGGATTTTTCCTGTTCATGTGTTTGTCCGGCTGGTTACGTGCCACCCCACCTGTGATCTGTCAATCAGTAGCCACAGGCCTAGGTCCCAAGGCCTGCCTGACCACATATTTCTTACTCAGGGTCGATGGAGAGGGCATCTCTGGAGATTTTGAGAACAGTGACTTGATCTGGTTTATGAATATACATGTATTGTTGCGTAGATTGGCGTCAATATTAACAACTATAACTTGTTAGGTTCAGTGTTTTTTTTTTGTCTAAAACACTATATTTTAGGTGACAAAAGAACTGTCTAGCCAAGACCTAATAATGCAAAAAGAGAGGTTTCAGTAGTATGGTGCTACAAAAGTAGCTGCAGTCCATGAACACACAAAGCTGCAGTTAGAAGAGAGGAGACCACCATTTCCATAGTGATCAAAAGAAGCTTTGCAAGTGAGACTGCTACGACAAGTGAGGTACTCAGTGTTCTAGAAGACAGCATCTGAAGCGGTCCAAAGAATTATAAGCACTCTGCAAGGAATGTCTATATTGACTCAGATGAACTGAATTCCTACAATACTGACACTATCTAGAGTTGTTTGCCTTCATTCTAAATCACTAAAAGGGTGAAGCAGGGACATCGGGCAATTAGGGCACTTTGTCTGTTTGTATGCTGACTTGAATAAGACTAGGGGTATGGGTGCTTTAAGAATTGATATGTATGGATTCCTTAGGAAGCCATTAGATGTAAGTGTTGAATGGGTAAATCCCATTCAACCCTATGGGCTTTGAGGACAATAGGGTTTAATGGGATTTACCGAATCGGTATTTACCGATTTGGTATTTTCCGATTCGGTAAATATTGAATCGGAAAATATGGAAATAACCCATGTGAGCCAGTCAACCAATCAGGAACACCCACCACACCCCACAACAAAGCAACAGAGGAACCATCCAATCAGATGCAACTACCCCTCCCCAGTACCTGGAAGTGGCCAAACCCGTACGGATGTATGATGTTACAACGCATACTATTACAACGCATGCTTTTACAACGCATTTTTTACAACACAAGTACCTTTACAACGCTTAACCTTACAACGCATACCATTACAACGCGAAATAGCAAAATTAATGAGAAGTACCATTACAACGAAAACACATATTACGCATACCCTTACAACGCATAAAATAAACGAAAATATTTTTTTGTGTAAAATAAAAACTGGGACGGGATGCAGGGAAAATAGGGGTTTTGGGTGGGGAAGTGTATTAAAATGTGGTAATAAACTGAATGTTAATTTAACAAAAAGCAAAGCATTTTAAAATAATTAATACTCAAGTATTAAAATTAATACTCGAGTATTAAAAAAAGTACTCGGATATTCTAATATGTAATTTTTTTAACAAAATAAGCACGACTTAAAAATAACAATTTAAAAAAAGAATGAGAAATAAAATTAACTATCCGAAATAACCAACAAATAACAAATACATACCAGCCATTTTAAATAATGAAGATAAAAAAATAGTCCTACAACTCTTTTCATGAACGTAACACCAAAAAAATGAAAACAAAATGGATGCCAAAACGGATTTAGAAACTTAAAACAACACTTTTTTAATCAATTTTTTAAATAGCATGTTTACACAGCAAATAAAAGGATTTTAAAAGCTTTTAAAATGGCAGGTTTTCGCAAAAATGAAGAACACACTAACACAAACCTATAAACACGAGCAAGACACCATTTTGAAAACAGTTGATTATCAACTACGAGAGACACCATAAAGAGTCATTGAAAAACAGATATTTTGACACATACAGGTAAGTTTATAAAGAAATAGATGTATAAAAGGGATTTATCCATAATAACTACGTATTAATACTAAATCATGTAATTAATTAAATTACAGATTTACCATTATTTGCTGATTTGAAAAAGCAATTTTTTCAAGATAAGGCGAATTTAGAGTGATATGTAATTACCTATAAATATTAATCTTAAGTTTGCAAAGAAAAATAAAATAGCAGCTTAACTCAATTTATTTAAATATGGTAACATATAAAAAATATTTAAAAAGCCACAATGCTTATTAATTCAAATTAATAAAAACAAGTTTGCTAAATGTCAAGGGACACAGTGTTACACATTCTTACCAGTATTAAAAATGTATTTTAAAAGTGTTTTTAATCGATTTACTTATATTTAAAAATAAGCAAATGTCAAATCTAATTTATCGACAGCAAAATAATTAAATTTGAGAACAGCGTTTTCAAAAAGGAGCCAAACTCCCTACCAACAATATCTAAAAGGTACTTTTTTTCAAATATTCAAAAATATTTCTTAATTTTTAAAATGTAAAGAACCTTTTCTGATACAAAGAAAATTATTACCATTTTCACACAGATAAATAAAGAAAGAAAAAAACGAGAACTTTCTTGATCGAAAATACCAAGGTCAATATTTAAAAATGTAATATTTACAAATAAAGTGTAGGGGTAGCATTTACTATTCTAACTCCAGGAAGTTGTAACAGTAGAAAAAGTGTGGGATAGGGTAGGGGGATGATTTAGTATTCTGACTGCAAAAAGGAGCAGCATTAGGGAACGTGTGGAATAGTGTAGGGGTACCATTTACTATTCTAACTCCAGGAAGGTGCAGTAGTAGTGAAAATGAGGGATACTGTAGAGGTGTATTTTAGTATTGTAACTCCAGAAAGGTGCAGAAGTAAAGAAAGTGAGGGAAAGTGTAAGGATGTAATTTACTATTCTAATTCCAGGAAGGTGTAGCAGCAGGGAAAGTGAGGGATAGTGTAGGAATGCAATTTACTATTCTAACTCCAGGAAGGTGCAGCAGTTGGGAAAGGGAGGGATAGTGTAGGAATGTAATTTAGTATTCAAACTCCAGTAAGGTGCAGCAGTAGGGAAAGTGAGGGATAGTGTAGGGGTGCAATTTACTATTCTAAGTCCAAGAAGGTGCACCAGTAGGGAAAGTGAGGGATAGTGTAGGGATGCAATTTACTATTCTAACTCCAGGAAGGTGCAGCAGTAGGGAAAGTGAGGGATAGTGTAGGAATGTAATTTAGTATTCAAACTCCAGTAAGGTGCAGCAGTAGGGAAAGTGAGGGATAGTGTAGGGATGTAATTTACTATTGTAACTCCAGGAAGGTGCAGCAGTAGTGAAAGTGAGGGATAGTGTCGAGATGCAATTTACTATTCTAGCTCCAGGAAGGTGCAGCAGTAGGGAAAGTGAGGGATAGTGTAGGGATGCAATTTACTATTCCAACTCCAGGAAGGTGCAGCAGTAGGGAAAGTGAGAAATAGTGTAGAGATGCAATTTACTATTCTAGCTCCAGGAAGGTGCAGCAGTAGGGAAAGTGAGGGATAGTGAAGGGATGTAATTTACTATTGTAACTCCAGGAAGGTGCAGCAGTAGTGAAAGTGAGGGATAGTGTAGAGATGCAATTTACTATTCTAGCTCCAGGAAGGTGCAGCAGTAGGGAAAGTGAGGGATAGTGTAGGGATGTAATTTACTATTGTAACTCCAGGAAGGTGCAGCAGTAGTGAAAGTGAGGGATAGTGTAGGGGTGCAATTTAGTATTCAAACTCCAGGAAGGTGCAGCAGTAGGGAAAGTGAGGGATAGTGTAGGGGTGCACTTTACTATTCAAACTCCAGTAAGGTGCAGCAGTAGGGAAAGTGAGGGATAGTGTAGGGGTGTATTTTAGTATTGTAACTCCATTAAGGTGCAGCAGTAGGGAAAGTGAGGGATAGTGTAGGGGTGTAATTTACTATTCAAACTCCAGTAAGGTGCAGCAGTAGGGAAAGTGAAGGATAGTGTAGGGGTGCAATTTACTATTCTAACTCCAGGAAGGCGCAGCAGTAGGGAAAGTGAGGGATAGTGTAGGGATGTAAGTTACTATTCTAACTCCTGGAAGGTGTAGCAGCAGAATGGAAAACGATGTGCCCGTTGAATCTCTTGAGACCACTGCCAGTCATCGTTTTCCATTCCGCAAGCAAACACGGAGGGGTACTCAAAGTCAGCAATATCCTCGTGCCATTTTGATATCTTTAAATAACTTTTTGGCAAGACAAAAAGAATATGATCTTGCAAGACCGGATAAAACGCGCTCTGGGAAGGGTATCGAATTCTTCGTACGCCCTGATTACTGCCATGCCACCGTAGAAAATCGCTGGCGACTGCATCAGTTGATTGCTCCATTTCAAAAGAAGGGCGCTCAAGTTTTTCTTCTCCAACTATCCACGTTAAAGACTATATATAAAGGACAGAATCGTTTTTTTACAGCTGAGGTCCCAGCGAAGGAGTATTTGAACTCATTAGCATGAGGAAAATGTTATGAACATTGAATATGTATTTTTCTATATGGTTTTTACCTCATGCTTTATCTTTTCAGGTTAACGGATACGCCCAAACTTGAGAGGCGATCTCACACACATCAACGGGGCGATAGGCCCCTTTGCCCTAGTTTTTGGGGAGGGTCACATGGGGTGGGGGGTGGGTGTGCTGGGGAGGTGGAGGGTTTGGGGGGGCACGGGGTGTGCTGGGGGAAAAAAGGGGAAAAATTCAGTCAAAGCCATAGAATGTCAAGTCTAATTGCTCTATTGTTTTTTGTTTCTGGTGCAATCGTGTGATGAGCCAACTTCGCAGTGATGGCTAGTTATAATTTACGTATGTGCTCATTTAATGTATGCGGCCTTAATAATATTCATAAGCGAAAATGTGTAATGCAGGAGATCCGCCTGATTCAACCTGAAATAATATGTCTCCAGGATACGCATGTTCCATGGGCAAATAGAAAAGCTCTGAATGATCTTGGGTATATATTACTGGCGGCCTCACAACAATCTACTATGAATCGGGGAGTGGCTATATTGAGGCAACAGTCCATAGTAGCAACAGGGAATACCAAAGCTGACAATCTAGGACGTTGGGCAATCACTGAATGTGTTATAGCGAATGTTGTTGCTACAATATGTACTGTATATGGATCTAATGTTGATGACACTGCTGTAATAGTTTTTGAATGTAGAACTGGCTCTCTGGGGTACTCCACTATTTCTACTCGGCGATTTCAATATTCATGGGGAGGTGAATACCTGGGATTTGAGTTTTAGTTGATATTTAGGTAGGAAGCCCAAGGTATTTAACGAACTGCGGCAGCTACTACGTCAACATGGGCTGATCGATGGTTGGCCCTTGGCAAATCCGAGGGATCCTGGTTTTACTTGTTTTTCTTCACCCCACAAGAAATTTGTGCGTTTAGATTATATTTTTGTACCTAAGCATATGGCAGAAGGATCTCGAATGTCTGTAATGCCACGTATTACATCTGACCATGCTCCGATTGTTATAGACATGTCCCTGCTTAAAATCCAGCGTATACAAAGGTCTTTCACATTTAATAAGAAACTTCTCTCAGACGAAAACTATGGACAGCAAATTTTAGATTGGGCTCAACAGTTTTTTAACTTAATAGGGGCTCTACCTCCTATGCAATGGTATGGGACTGCTTTAAGGGAGGCTTACATGGTGAAACATGTAGTTATGGCTGGAGTCTTCAACAGAAAGGGAAAAACATAATGGTGCAACTTTTACAGGATTTAACGAATGCAGAACGTGATTTAACACATGATATACGTTTACAACAAGATAGTTGTGTCATACAAGATAAAGTTGCAAAATGTAAGGCTAAGAATAATGGGGTGTGGAGCCAAGACATTGCACACCAATATAAAATCCATCGCGCTGAGAGATATGAATACGGGGAGAACGTGGGAAGATGTCTAGCTCAAAGAATGCGGGGGCGTCAGACAGCACAGCGTTTAACCTCTATAGAAATTAACCAAGGTACACTAGTAGAGTCATCAGATGGTATTCTTCAGGTTTTTCATGACTATTATACAGATCTCTATACCCAAGATAATTTTTCTTTTGATTTATTGGTCAGTATGTAGATAAACTGGATTTAACTCAATTAGACCCTGTGCATAAAGAAGAGCTAGAGTTACCAATTACAATGCAAGAACTCGAGATCGCCCTTAAAGAACTGGCTCTGGGGAAAGCTATTGGCCCGATAAACTTCCTCTAGAGATATATCATGTGCTATTCCCTATTATTAAAGGTGATATGTTGGTGACGTTTTTAAATGCTCAAAATGGAAACCCTCCTCCTTCGTGGGACGATGCAAGTATTATAGTATTTTAAAAAAAGATAAGCCTTCGCATCTTCCTGGGTCCTATCGGCCTATTTCACTTATTAATGTAGATGCAAAACTATATTCTATAATACTTGCGAATCGGCTGATTCAAGTTGTACCAGAACTTGTCTCTGAGCAGCAGCACAGCTTTCTTCCAGGCCGTGGTACGATCAATCACATACATCGTGTTATTGCAACTCTAGATTATGCTACTGCAAATCACAGGAACGTTGGCTTGGTGTTTTTAGACGCCGAAAAACCGTTCGATCTCGTTGCATGGGCATTTTTATGGGCAATCTTGGGAAAAATTGGGTTTGGACCACGATTTATATATGCTTTACAAATTATGTATAGACATCCCAGGGCCAAGATATGCTTGTCAGGCCAAGAATCAGCAGCCGTTAACATCACTCGTGGCACACGGCAGGGATGCCCATGTTCACCACTATTATTTACCATGTACATAGAACCCCTTTTAAAGATGATGGTGTCATCCCAACATATACAATCTATGGTCTTACCCGGGGGTAACATACGCGTATTAGCCTACGCTGACGATATCGCTGTCATAACATCTGATCCAGAATCTGCATTATGCGAAATTGAAAACCTGACTCGTGAATTTGGTAATGTGTCAGGGTATAAGCTTAATATTCATAAAACACAGGTTATTTGCTCAGTAGGACTTTGCCCTAACGATAGTCGAATCACCCCGGAAACCAAATACATGGGCATTAAAATTAGAATATCGTTACAAGAGTTGATTACGGTGAATTGGTCAGATATATTGCAATTTGTTAGAAACCAACTTGAGAAACTCAAATGCTTACACCTGTCGCTGGTTGAGAGACGCAATGTTTTAAAAATGCCCATTTTGCCAAAAGTTTTATATTATTTTCGGTAGGTACCATTGGAGATAGCTGCATTACAACTGAGGAAACTACACTCTATAGTTGATAGATCCTTATGGGGCTGGAAATCAGCATGAAGGGCTTCCAAATTTATGACACTACCAATTCTACGTGGGGGATGGGGTGTTCCAAATTTTGCACTATATCATTTGGCGTCTCATACAGAATATTAAATATTTTGCTATTGGAGGAACTCCACCTATATTTGAGAGCCCGGATATTTTTTCTCTTTTACTTGGCCCACAATCTTGACAAATGTTGCTTTCCTTTTTAGAACCTAGGGGCATATTACCAAGCAATAGCGATAATTATCGCTATTGCTTGGTTAGAGACAAAAATTTACCGCTGAGCTGCGGCGATTTTTATTGCAGATAAACCTTGGTATGACCAAGGTTTATCGCAAATGCAATAAAAATCGGCTTTATTGAAATACTTAGGAAATCATCATGTATTGGGACATTATATAACCATTTGTTGAATACACAACAGGCCGATTTGAGATCGCAGGAGTCTAAATGGTGTATTAGATTGGGTACAGTGGCTGTACCCTTTCAAGAGTCAATTTATACTGCTGCTAAAATTACATTGTCTGCCAATTTATACTCACAGCATTATAAAAATTTATTTAATCTTTATCATACACCATTTAAAAGGTTGAAATGGGGTAATGCCTATAATGAGAAATGCTATAGGTGTCAATCTGACCAGGCAGATATTGTGCATATATTTTCAGACTGCCCAGTGTTAAAACCTTTTTTTATATCTTTAGAAAAATTCCTGGCTCATATTACAAAATGTGACGTGGCAATTTCAAGAGAGATGATTATTTTTGGTTTATCTAATGACACCAATCCGTTTCTGGGGTATCAAAAAAACAGATATGTTTTATTTATAGCTATGGCGGTAGCTCGCTTATGTATAACTTCAATGTGGTTGAAGCCAGATGCACCTGTATATGAAATGTGGCGAGCTAAGTTATAAAATGTTTTTTATTTAGAATTTAATCTTTATCGGATTAAATCGCTTAGGAGAATGCAAAAGGGGTGTAAAATTTGGCAGGCAATGATAGACCATTTGGGTCTGTAAGAATGACTTTTCTCTTGGTTATAAATGGCGATACTGTTGTTTATATTGTATTTTCGATAGTGCTCTTATTTTTTGCTTTCCTCTTATTTTTGATTATCTTTGATTGTGTACTCGCACCATAAGTTTATCTGTGTATACGACCTTTGGCTATGTTATAATTGTTTTGTTTTTATTTTGTGGCTTTGAACTGAACCAATAAAAAAAAAGGAAGGTGTAGCAGCAGGGAAAGTGAGGGATAGTGTAGGGGTGTAAAATACTATTCTAAATCCTGTGAGTTAAATCTGTAGTGAAAGGGATAAATAGTGCAGAGGAATACAGTCATGTAAACTTTTTAAAAGAATAAAAACATTCTATAACATATTCTTTCTTTTTAATGTTTACAGATTCACAACTACCTTCCAAGGAAAAGCAAAGCAAAGCCAATACAAAGAAAACAGTTTACATAAAAAGGCAATATACCGCAAACTAAAAAGGAAAAACAGATCAAAATGCAACAAAACATAGAGAACATTGTTAGTATTGTAACTCCAGGAAGGTGCAGCAGTAGAGAAACTGAGGGATAGTGAAGGGGTGTCATTTCCTATTCTAACTCTAGGATATTTCAGCAGTAGGCAAAAGGATAGATAGTACAGGGGAAAACAGTCATCAAAACATTTTAAAAAAATTAAAACATGCTATAACATATTCTTTCTTTTCTATCTTTGCAGAATCTCAAGTACCTAACAAACAAAAGCAAAGCAAAGCCAATACCAAAAACACAGTTTACCAAAAAAGGAAAAAAGACCAGACTAAAAAGGTAAAGTAATTCAAATTGCAACAGTATAACACTAAACATTGAGCAACACATTAGTATTGTAACTTAATGAAGGTGCAGCAGTAGGGTAAGTGAGGGATAGTGTAGGGGTGTAATTTACTTTTCTAAAACCAGGAAGGTGTAGCAGTAGGAAAGTGAGGGATAGTGTAGAGGTGTAATTTGCTATTCTAACTCCAGGAAGGCGCAGCAGTACGGAAACTGAGGGATAGTGTAGGGGTGCAATTTACTATTCTAACTCCAGGAAGGTGTAGCAGTAGGGAAAGTGAGGGATAGTGTAGGGGTGCAATTTACTATTCAAACTCCAGGAAGGTGTAGCAGTAGGGAAAGCGAGGGATAGTGTAGGGGTGTAATTTAATATTCAAACTCCAGTAAGGTGCAGCAGTTGTGAAAGTGAGGGATAGTGTAGGGGTGCAATTTACTATTCTAACTCCAGGAAGGTGCAGCAGTAGTGAAAGTGAAGGATAGTGAGGGGTGTAATTTACTATTCTAACTCCAGGAAGGTGTAGCAGTAGGGAAAGTGAGGGATAGTGTAGGGGTACAATTTAGTATTGTAACTCCAGTAAGGTGCAGCAGTAGGGAAAGTGAGGGATAGTATAGGGGTGTCATTTAGTATGCAAAATCCAGGAAGGCGCAGCAGCAGGGAAAGTGAGGGATAGTGTAGGGGTGCAATTTACTATCCTCACTCCAGGAAGGTGCAGCAGTAGGGAAAGTTAGGGATAGTGTAGGGGTGCAATTTACTATTCTAACTCCAGGAAGGTGCCGCAGTAGGGAAAGTGAGGGATAGTGTAGGGATGTAATTTACTATTCTAACTCCAGGAAGGCGCAGCAGCAGGGAAAGTGAGGGATAGTGTAGGGGTATAAAATACTATTCTAAAACCTGAGAGTTGAATCTGTAGTGAAAAGGACAAATATTGCAGAGGAATACAGTCATGTAAACTTTTTAAAAAAATAAAAACATTCTATAACATATTCTTTCTTTTCAATGTTTACAGATTCACAACTACCTTCCAAAGAAAAGCAAAGCAAAGCCAATACAAAGAAAACAGTTTACAGAAAAAGGCAATACCGCAAAATAAAAAGGTAAAACAGATCAAAATGCAACAATATGAAACAAAACATAGAGCACAATTTTAGTATTGTAACTCCAGGAAGGTGCAGCAGTAGAGAAAGTGAGGGATAGTGAAGGGGTGTAATTTCTTATTCTAACTCTAGGATATTTCACCAGTAGGCAAAAGAATAGATAGTACAGAGGAAAACAGTCATCTAAACATTTAAAAAAAATTAAAACATACTATAACATATTCTTTCTTTTCTATCTTTGCAGAATCTCAAGTACCTAACAAACAAAAGCAAAGCTAAGCAAAGCCAATACCAAAAACACAGTTTACCAAAAAGGAAAAAAGACCAGACTAAAAAGGTAAAACAATTCAAAATGCACTATTATAAAACTAAACATTGAGCAATACATTAGTATTGTAACTCAATGAAGGTGCAGCAGTAGGGTAAGTGAGGGATAGTGTAAGGGTGCAATTTACTATTCTAACTCCAGGAAGGTGCAGCAGTAGGGAAAGTGAAATATAGTGAGGGGTGTAATTTACTAGTCTAACTCCAGGAAGGTATAGCAGTAGGGAAAGTGAGGGATAGTGTAGGGGTGTAATTTAGTATTCAAACTCCAGGAAGGCGCAGCAGCAGGGAAAGTGAGGGATAGTGTAGGAGTGTAATTACTATTCAAACTCCAGGAAGGTGCAGCAGTAGTGAAAGTGAGGGATAGTGTAGGGGTGCAATTTACTATTCTAACTCCAGGAAGCTGCAGCGGTACACAGTCAAAATATCGAGTTGATAATATCGATTAGACAAAATATCGAGTTAGGAAAAACGAAGGTATGTAATATCGACAACTAAAATATAGAAGTTCAAAATATCGATTTAGGTGTGTTGAAATAATATCGATGACATTAAAATCGAAATAGGAAATATCGAAGTAAATAATATCGATTAGAAAAAATATCGCCATTTTAAATAGTGTAATTTTTAATGTATGTAAAGTATTGATATTGTAAAATGTTAGGTATATACATTTTTAGTATTAATTATTAGTGAAATAAATTGTGTAAATTGTTTGGGAGCGGGATGGAGGGTTTATAGGGGATAAGGGTGGATAGTGTTTTAAAATGTATATTATAAAAAAGAATAGTATAAATAATAAATATAAATTAAAATATAATTACAATATAGAGAAGAAGTTGTAAATATTAATTAATTAATAATGTATAATAAAATTGTATTGTCATGTTTAGTAGTGGGTTATAGTGTTTATAGGGGTTAAGGGTGGGTAGTGTTTTAAAAAGTATATTAAAATATATTTTTTAAATTTCATATTTGTTTTACATTTGTAAAAAAAATCGAAATTGAATAAAATTAGCAAAATGTTGCGAAATTGTATTTAAAAAATTTAAAAGATGGGTAATGTTTGTAGTGTGTTATTGGGTATATAGTGGATAAGCGTGGATTAATAATGTATAATAAAATTGTATTGTAATGTTTAGTAGCGGGTTATAGTGTTTATAGGGGTTAAGGGTGGGTAGTGTTTTAAAAAGTATATTAAAATATTTTTTTTAAATTTTGAATTTGTTTGAAATTTGTTAAAAAATTTCGAAATTGAATACAAGTTGCAACATTTTGCGAAATTGTATTTAAAAAATGTAAAAGATGGTTAATGTTTGGTAGTGTGTTATTAGGTTTATAGTGGATAAGCATGGATTAATAATGTATAATAACATTGTATTGTAATGTTTAGTAGCGGGTTATAGTGTTTATAGGGGTTAAGGGTGGGTAGTGTTTTAAAAAGTATATCAAAAAATTTCAGTAAAATTTCGAAATTGTTTTGAATTTGAAATGAAATTTCGAATTAGAATAAAATTTGCCAAATTTTGCGAAATTGTATTTAATAATTTGAAATGATGTTTAATGTTTGGTAGTGTGTTATTGGGTATATAGTGGATAAGCATGGATTAATAATGTATAATTAAATTGTATTGTAATGTTTAGTAGCGGGTTATAGTGTTTATAGGGGTTAAGGGTGGGTAGTGTTTTAAAAAGTATATTAAAAAATTTCAGTAAAATTTCGAATTTGTTTTAAATTTGAAATTCAATATCGTAAATTAATAAAATTAGCAAAAATTTGCGAAATTGGATAAAAAAAATTCAATGATGTTTAATGTTTGGTAGTGTGTTATTGGGTATTTAGTGGATAAGCATGGATATTGTCTTAAATAGTATGTTTGTAGATAATAAAATGTTAAATGTTGAAATTTCAAAATTGAACTAAAAATTATTAAAATTTAAAATTTGAGAAAAATGTATAAAAATTAAACTAATGTTATATTTTTACATATTTGTGAGGTTTAGTAGTGTGTTATAGGGTGTTTAGTGCTTATGGGTATGTAGTGTAATAAATATTTTTTTAAAAATATTTACAACTTCAGAGAAAAATAGTAAAAACTACAATAAATTCAAATAAATCATGATCAATATTACCATTTGGTTAATATTTGGAATGTTGTAAGAAAATTTAAAAATGTATTACATTTTTAATTTTTAACATATTTGAGAGGTTTATTAGTGGGTATAGGGTTTATAGTGTTTATGTGTGTAGTGTAATAAATATTATTTTAAATAAATTAATAAAATCAGAGACAATTATTTAATTTTAATAATTATTCACAAAAATCATAAGAAATTATACCTTTTGATTTAATATTGTTATTTTAATGAACATTTATATTACATGTTTGATAGTGGTTTATAGTGTTTGTAGGGGATGAGGGTGGGTAGTGTTTTAGTAAGTATATATATAAAAATTTGTATATTTTTACAAATAGAAATATACATTTTTTAAGAATTTATCAACATTTATCATGGCAAAAAAATTATTAATAAACATTTATTCCATAAAATTTGTTACATATTGTTTGGTACTGTGTTCTAGTGTTTATAGGGGATAAGGGTGTTTAATGTTATGATATTTTAAAATAAAATAGTAATTGTGTATATATTTTTTCTGCCAAATAAGGAAAATAAAAGGTAATTAATATAATTTTGCAAATATTAGTGATACTTTTAGTTTAATGTTTAATGTTTAATATTTGAATTTATGGTTTTGTGTACAGCACTTATGGAAAGGGGCGACCACTCGGTCCCCCCGAATGTATGGTAGGGGGCCCGGATCCCCCCGGGAAGCCATTTTGGGCGGGGGTGTGTCTCGGCTGGTATGCCCAAGAAGGGTTGTCCTAGACACCTACACCGTTGGCCACGCCCCGTAGGCGTACCGGAGGATGGTACACGCCCTCCCGAAGAGGAATAAAAGGAGCAGCAATCCGAAGAAGCATCCTCTTGTTCCTGTGCTTGGAAGCTGCACCCTCTCGTTGCACGTGAGCCCTCGACGGAACAAGGAGCAATTTTTGAGAACTTGTAATTTTTGTGTTTCTCTTTCAGCGACTCCGAACCTTCGGATCCAGGACCGCGTTGAGCAGCAAGGGTCGAACATCCGACAACGATGCCTGGCAAGAAGGCCGGAAAGAAGTCAGGGACTGACCAGATGCTCCGCATGCTGATAAAGGATATGGCGAGCATGAAAAAGCAGATGGCGGCAATGAACAATACGGGCAGACCAAAGAAAGTCATAGGACCAGCATTGCCGGGAGTCGTCCCCGCTGGGAGAGGTAAAAGGGTTAGGAATAGGGCAGCAGGGGGGGAGGTCCCAGTTCCCGAGTCACCCCCGGCGAGCCCGGTTAGTCCAGTTGAGGCCCCGGTACCGATCCCGGACGCGGGCCAACCGATTCCGGTTGTAGTTACACCCACCAACGAGGAGGATATGCCTCCGGAGTTGGCCGCTCAGTTGGCCGCATGGCTCGGCAAAAATACAGGGGGTGCTACGGCACCAGGAGACACGGCCAAAGAGGCCAAGTTACTAATAAAGCAGTTTCGGCAATCGCGAGATGCCGCGAAGGCGAATCTCCCTCTTGTTCCCCCACAGGTTCCCTCGGAAGGACCAGCGGCTGGCGTTGGAAAAACAGCGGGACCAACTGTGGAGTCGGGTAAGCAGCCATTGCCAATGGCAAGGGAGGGGTCTTTACCCTCAAGAAGGGAAAAGGTGGTCCAACATATTCCGCTGGCCACGAAAGAAATGATTTGGGCTGATAAGTACGTGAATATGTTTTCTCTCCTGACTGACCATCACGAGATGGAGTATGTTAAAACGCAGAAGGATTTGTGGCACCCGAGTGTGTGGCGAGCCAAAATGGCGGGGTTCAGGGTTGAGGAGACGATCTCTAATTGGGCCAAGGCCTTTGCGATGTTTACTGCAATCATCGGGGAACGTAAGCCCGAGGTTTTGACCGAATTGGCCTGCTATCAGGCACGTATAATGGATTTCTATGAAACGTACGAAGGCGATGAATGGATGGGTTATGATAGCAAGTTTCGTAAGGCCAAGGAGCACGATTCATCTCTGACGTGGGATTGTCTCGACTTCATCTCTTGGCAGAAGCAGCTCCTGCCGGGCGCGACGAAGTTGTCTTCGCTGGGCGGGAATGGGTCGGCGCCCTCCCGCCATCAATCGGCGGCGCCCTTTCGGGCAGGCCCCGCTGGTGACCACCAACCGAGGGGTGGTGGGAACGGGGGTAGAAAAGGGGTCTGCTGGAATTTTAACAGAGGCAAGTGCACGAGGCCACAAGGGACATGTAAGTTCAGGCATGAGTGTGCAGGGTGCGGACATTCTTCACACCCTGAGAGTTCGTGCAGAGCCAAGAATGGTGATACAGGGGGTAGAGGAGGGGCCAAGCAGGTCTAATGTCGACCATGTGGTACCGCTACCTACCCCCGTAGATATCATGGCAATGATTCCCTGGCTAAATGAATACCCTGATCATGTCTCCGCTGGGGTGTTGCGGGACGGCTTCTTGTATGGTTTCCACATCCCGGCGGGGGATTTTCGGGGGGAATCACTGTGTAAAAACCAACTGTCGGTTCAGCAGAATCCGGCGGTGGTAGAAAGAAAGATTGCAAAGGAGGTTGCCCGTGGCCGGGTCGCTGGCCCATTTAGGCACCCGCCAGTCACTAATTTCATTTGTTCCCCGTTGGGAGTAGCCCCAAGAAGGACCAGGTGAGTTTCGGTTGATTCATAACTTGTCGGCTCCTAGGGGTCTTTCGGTGAACAATGCGATTGACCCAGGAGTTTGTTCGGTGCGGTACGCATCCTTCGATGAGGCCGTCGCCATGTTGAATCGCCTGGGGCCCGGAGCACTGATGGCGAAGTCAGATATCGAGTCAGCGTTCCGGTTGCTCTCTGTACACCCACGGGATCAGCGTCTGTTAGGTTTTGTGTTCCAAGGACGCTACTCCATGGATAGATGTATGCCAATGGGTTGCTCCATCTATTGTGCTTATTTTGAGAAATTCAGTTGTTTTCTGCAATGGGCGTTCACCAAAGCTACGGGCTATACCCAGGTTATGCACTACCTAGATGATTTTTTGTTCTTGGGGGCAGCTGGTGACACAGAATGTGCGCAGGCGTTACTGGAATTTTGCATTCTCATGAAGCAGTTCGGTGTGCCATTGGCACCGGGGAAGACGGTGGGGCCATCTACTTCACTCGAGTTTCTTGGAATTGAGCTCGATTCGGTGGAGGGATTCTTCCGTTTACCAAGGGACAAAGTAGTGAAATTCAGGGCCTCTCTGGAACTGTGCATTGGCAAAGAGAAAGTTACTCTCCATCAGTTACAGCAAGCAGTGGGCCAGCTTAACTTTGCCCTTAGAGTGATACCAATGGCCCGCCCCTTTTCCCGCTCTATTGCACAAGCCATGGTTGGTCTCAAGGAAGGGCACCACCGCACAAGACTGTCTGCAGAGGTTCGCCAGGATATGCGCATATGGTTGGCATTTCTGGCGATTTCAACGGTCGAGTGGTGTGGGGCAAGCCACCAGCGTCCTCGGACGAGCTGGGCTTGTGGACCGACTCGGCAGGGAGCGTAGGATTTGGCGCCATCTTCGGTAATCGATGGTCGGCGCAAACATGGCCGGCGTGGTGGCACACCAGTGGGCTCACAGGTAACATTGGGTTTCTTGAGTTGTTCCCCATTTTTGTGGCTCTGAAGGCAAGGCCGGATGAGTTTCGTGACCGCTCAGTGGTGTTTTGGTCCGACAACATGACCGTAGTCGAATGCATTAATAATCAGGCAGCACGCTGCAAGTGGATATTGAGATTGCTGAAGGAAATTGTACTACTTTGCATGAGACTGAACGTTCAATTTAGGGCGAGGCATGTGCCGGGTGTGCTGAACCAGGCAGCTGATGCACTCTCTCGTTCCCACATGCAGGCCTTCAGGGGTTATCTACCTTCCGCGGACCTAGTGGCAGCACCATTCCCCGAAGCACTCTGGTTACTCTGTGCCCCGGATTACAGGACCTCGTGGGAGCAAGCCTAGCCCCCAGGACAAGGAAGGCATACGAAGGAGCGTTTCGTTCCTATTGTGCATTTTTGGGTCCAGCAGGAGGGGACAAATGGGGGCAGGAGGAGTATGTCCTAAAGTTTTTAGTAGCACTACACAGGGCAGGCCGATCAGCGGCAACGGCCAATAGGCACCGGGCCGCCATTGCATTCATGGCGCAGGCGCATGGCATCAAGGACCCCACATCGTCCTTTTTGGTGAAGAAGGCCCTGCGCGGTTGGCAACGCCTTGAGGGTCGTAGAGTAGACGAAAGGCGCCCGATTGGGTTAGAAAGGTTGTCCCTGCTGATGTCGGTACTCCCCGCGACATGTTCCTCCCAGTCCGAGGCAGTGCTGTTCCGGGCCGCTTTCGCATTAGCGTTCCATGGGGCTATGCGGGTGAGCGAGCTGGTTGCAAAAAATAAGAAGGATGTGGAGGGAGGTCTGTGTCGGGAACACATTCTGATCAAGGGTGATTCAATGGTGGTCACAATAGCCAGGTCCAAGACCGATCAGGGTGCTATGGGAGACAGTATTGTTGTCCAGCGCATGCGAGGGTCCCCCATGTGCAGTGCGTTGAGGAATATTTAGCGCAAAGGGTGGCAGCATGGGGGGGAAGCTTGCTGAGACACATCGACGCCACCCCACTGACAAGGTTTCAGTTTCAGCGGGTGCTAACAATGGCAATCGCAGCGGCGGGCTTGGACCCGTGCGATTTCGGGACCCATTCCTTTAGGATAGGGGCTGCTACAGAGGCTACAGCCAGGGGTCAGAGTGTTGAGGAGGTGAAACAATTGGGACGATGGTCCTCGAACTGTTATAAAAGGTATGTGCGGTTGCACATGTTGTGAAGCCAATGTCATGCACTCACGCTTCTTGTCTTCTGTTTGGTTTACAGTTTTGCAAGCATGCTATGCGGGGCGGACTGAGCAGTCGACCCGGCACCTGGGGACCAGCGGTCAGAGACCACCGGCTGAGGAAAGAGTGGTGTGGGTCGTGGGCCACTGATACGTGAGGCGGGCCAGGGACGTATTCAAAGCAGGTGACATGATTCCCGCAGCTGGGAAATACGGGTACAGGGTGACCTTCCACGGAAGGGGCGGGCTCTGTATTGACCAGTTTCAATGCTTTGTTGAGGGACTGCTAGGGCGGACAAGGTCACCGCCGTCTGTAATCATAGTACACCTGGGAGGCAATGATTTGGTGACACTCGGTCGGCGAGTACTACTCGAGCGAGTTCTATCCACTGTTAGCTGGTTGGCGAGGAGGATCCCGGGGTGCACGATAGCATGGTCCCACATGATTCCCAGGAAGGTGTGGCGGGGGGGCCTCTCTGTATCAGCAATGAACCATTAAGTAAAGAAGGTCAATAACAAGCTTGGTAGGTTGTTTCGCTCGGCGCAGTTGCACTGTATTCCGCATGGATGTATTTGGGGGGAGCACATGTATCTCGAAGATGGGGTCCATTTGTCCCGGGAGGGGAATGTCTTACTCATAGGAGACTCCATAGCATGGTTAAAGGGTTTGTAAAAGCATGACCTTTAGTAGGAGTTGTGGGGGGTCCGGATAGCCGGTCAACTATCCGGCCTGTGGCGGTAAGGTCATGATCGGTGAGCAGTAATTTCAAGGTCCCTAGAGGGGGGGCGCCACCCATTATGGATGGGAGCGCCCGGGGGGAGGCGGCCATTGGCCCCTCACATGGGGAGGCGGCACCCACTAAGTATGGGGTCGCCTAAGGAAAGGCGGTCATAGGCCCCTTCCAGGGGAGGAGGCGGCTAGATGCCCCTCCTACGAATTTCCCGGGGCCAGGATATCCGCGACGGCGGATGTGATAAACAGTGTGGGGTGGGAGGGGGGTCCACGCTACCTTCTAGACACCTCACACGAGTCCTCGGACGACCATTAAGATGGCGTCGAGTTAAATAGGGGGCCCCCGCAAAGACAAGGGAAATTGGAGTTGGCACAGAGGTACAGTCCTCTGTGCGCCCGCCCCTCGACACCGTGAGGGGGGAGTTCTGGTAGTAGGGATCTGACACCGATTGCGACCTTGCCGTTGGCCCGTAATGCTAGGATGTACAATTTTATTTAGAAAGTATGCATTTGCAGGATGTTTAGACTCGGCTAGGAAAACCTTTGTATTAGAGATTTGTTAAGGTTAGCCAATGAACGTGTCTGCATCGTAATGTAATAAATGAAAATTGTACATGATATGAAACAGTTATTTTAATATTTTAATTTTGTTTCATATTTTAATAAATACAGCCGGGAGGGTAACTCCCTCCCGCCTTCCAAAAGTTCAGAACTGCGTCCGTCTTCCCATCCTTGGGGATTGTGTTGGGAGGGGGTGACAGGCATCCCGGTCATATGGAAAGGGGCGACCACTCGGTCCCCCCGAACGTATGGTAGGGGGCCCGGATCCCCCCGGGAAGCCATTTTGGGCGGCGGGCGTGTCTCGGCTGGTATGTCCGAAGCGGCGTAGCCAGGGCGCGCCTTTTCCCGCCCAAGAAGGGTTGTCCTAGACACCTACACCGTTGGCCACACCCCGTAGGCGCATCGGAGGAGGGTACACGCCCTCCCGAAGAGGAATAAAAGGAGCAGCAATCCGAAGAAGCATCCTCTTGTTCCTGTGCTTGGAAGCTGCACCCTCTCGTTGCACGTGAGCCCTCGACGGAACAAGGAGCAATTTTTGACCCACCCACCAGCCCCTTATGGCAACGTTAGTACTGCAATGAAATTGATTTGCTTTGATAATATCTTTTCTCTCCTGGTAGTGGTTAATAAAAATGTCAATGTTGGTACTGCAATAAAATGATTTGCTTCATAACATTTTCTTCCTTAGTGGAGCGGAGTATAACAGTCTAGTTGAAGGATGTGTAGAATGTTTAAATAATAGGATAAATATTGCAATGTAAAGTTGATTTTCTTTCTTAAGTAGGTAAATAAAACGTCGTATTTATTTTTGGTCGGGCGGTAAGGTCATGATCGGTGAGCAGTAATTTCAAGGTCCCTAGAGGGGGGGCGCCACCCATTATGGATGGGAGCGCCCGGGGGGAGGCGGCCATTGGCCCCTCACACGGGGAGGCGGCACCCACTAAGTATGGGGTCGCCTAAGGAAAGGCGGTCATAGGCCCCTTCCAGGGGAGGAGGCGGCTAGATGCCCCTCCTACGAATTTCCCGGGGCCAGGATATCCGCGACGGCGGATGTGATAAACAATGTGGGGTGGGAGGGGGGTCCACGCTACCTTCTAGACACCTCACACGAGTCCTCGGACGACCATTAAGATGGCGTCGAGTTAAATAGGGGGCCCCCGCAAAGACAAGGGAAATTAGAGTTGGCACAGAGGTACAGTCCTCTGTGCGCCCGCCCCTCGACACCGTGAGGGGGGAGTTCTGGTAGTAGGGATCTGACACCGGTTGCGACCTTGCCGTTGGCCCGTAATGCTAGGATGTACAATTTTATTTAGAAAGTATGCATTTGCAGGATGTTTAGACTCGGCTAGGAAAACCTTTGTATTAGAGATTTGTTAAGGTTAGCCAATAAACGTGTCTGCATCGTAATGTAATAAATGAAAATTGTACATGATATGAAACAGTTATTTTAATATTTTAATTTTGTTTCATATTTTAATAAATACAGCCGGGAGGGTAACTCCCTCTCGCCTTCCAAAAGTTCAGAACTGCGTCCGTCTTCCCATCCTTGGGGATTGTGTTGGGAGGGGGTGACAGGCATCCCGGTCATATGGAAAGGGGCGACCACTCGGTCCCCCCGAACGTATGGTAGGGGGCCCGGATCCCCCCGGGAAGTCATTTTGGGCGGCGGGCGTGTCTCGGCTGGTATGCCCGAAGCGGCGTAGCCGGGGCGCGCCTTTTCCCGCCCAAGAAGGGTTGTCCTAGACACCTACACCGTTGGCCACGCCCCGTAGGCGTATCGGAGGAGGGTACACGCCCTCCCGAAGAGGAATAAAAGGAGCAGCAATCCGAAGAAGCATCCTCTTGTTCCTGTGCTTGGAAGCTGCACCCTCTCGTTGCACGTGAGCCCTCGACGGAACAAGGAGCAATTTTTGACCCACCCACCAGCCCCTTATGGCAACGTTAGTACTGCAATGAAATTGATTTGCTTTGATAATATCTTTTCTCTCCTGGTAGTGGTTAATAAAAATGTCAATGTTGGTACTGCAATAAAATGATTTGCTTCATAACATTTTCTTCCTTAGTGGAGCGGAGTATAACAGTCTAGTTGAAGGATGTGTAGAATGTTTAAATAATAGGATAAATATTGCAATGTAAAGTTGATTTTCTTTCTTAAGTAGGTAAATTAAACGTCATATTTATTTTTGGTCGGGCGGTAAGGTCATGATCGGTGAGCAGTAATTTCAAGGTCCCTAGAGGGGGGGCGCCACCCATTATGGATGGGAGCGCCCGGGGGGAGGCGGCCATTGGCCCCTCACACGGGGAGGCGGCACCCACTAAGTATGGGGTCGCCTAAGGAAAGGCGGTCATAGGCCCCTTCCAGGGGAGGAGGCGGCTAGATGCCCCTCCTACGAATTTCCCGGGGCCAGGATATCCGCGACGGCGGATGTGATACAGTGTGGGGTGGGAGGGGGGTCGACGCTACCTTCTAGACACCTCACACGAGTCCTCGGACGACCATTAAGATGGCGTCGAGTTAAATAGGGGGCCCCCGCAAAGACAAGGGAAATTGGAGTTGGCACAGAGGTACAGTCCTCTGTGCGCCCGCCCCTCGACACCGTGAGGGGGGAGTTCTGGTAGTAGGGATCTGACACCGGTTGCGACCTTGCCGTTGGCCCGTAATGCTAGGATGTACAATTTTATTTAGAAAGTATGCATTTGCAGGATGTTTAGACTCGGCTAGGAAAACCTTTGTATTAGAGATTTGTTAAGGTTAGCCAATGAACGTGTCTGCATCGTAATGTAATAAATGAAAATTGTACATGATATGAAACTGTTATTTTAATATTGTTTCATATTTTAATAAATACGGCCGGGAGGGTAACTCCCTCCCGCCTTCCAAAAGTTCAGAACTGCGTCCGTCTTCCCATCCTTGGGGATTGTGTTGGGAGGGGGTGACAGGCATCCCGGCCATATTCTAATTAATAGTAGTTTGGAGTAGGAATAGTAAATTAAATAGGGTTCAGTGTCCAACACGTACCCTAATTAAATGTAGATTGGAGTTGGAATAGTACATTAAATAGGTTCAGTGTCCAGCACCTACCCTAATTAAATGTTCATTGGAGTTGGAATAGTAAATTAAATAGGTTCAGTGTCCAACACCTACCCTAGTTAAATGTAGATTGGAGTTGGAATAGTAAATTTAATAGGTTCAATGTCCAGCACCTACCCTAATTAAATGGTGATTGGAGTTGGAATAGTAAATTAAATAGGTTCAGTTTCCAGCACCTACCCTAATTAAATGGTGATTGGAGTTGGAATAGTAAATTAAATAGGTTCAGTGTCCAACCCCTACCCTAATTAAAAGTAGATTGGAGTTGGAATAGTAAATTAAATAGGTTCAGTGTCCAGCACTTACCCTAATTAAATGGTGATTGGAGTTGGAATAGTAAATTAAATAGGTTCAGTGTCCAGCACCTACCCTAATTAAATGGTGATTGGAGTTGGAATAGTAAATTAAATAGGTTCGGTGTCCAGCACTTACCCTAATTAAATGGTGATTGGAGTTGGAATAGTAAATTAAATAGGTTCAGTGTCCAACACCTACCCTAATTAAATGTAGATTGGAGTTTAAATAGTAAATTTAATAGGTTCAGTGTCCAGCACCTACCCTAATCAAATGGTGATTGGAGTTGGAATAGTAAATTAAATAGGTTCAGTGTCCAGCACTTACCCTAATTAAATAGTGATTGGAGTTGGAATAGTAAATTAAATAGGTTCAGTGTCCAGCACCTACCCTAATTAAATGTAGATTGGAGTTTAAATAGTACATTTAATAGGTTCAGTGTCCAGCACCTACCCTAATCAAATGGTGATTGGAGTTGGAATAGTAAATTAAATAGGTTCAGTTTCCAGCACTTACCCTAATTAAATGTTGATTGGAGTTGGAATAGTAAATTAAATAGGTTCAGTGTCCAGCACTTACCCTAATTAAATGGTGATTGGAGTTGGAATAGTAAATTAAATAGCTTCAGTGTCCAACACCTACCCTAATTAAATGTAGATTGGAATTGGAATAGTACATTAAATAGGTTCAGTGTCCAGCACTTACCCTAATTAAATGTTGATTGGAGTTGGAATCGTAAATTAGATAGGTTCAGTGTCCAGCACCTACCCTAATTAAATGTTGATTAGAGTTGGAATAGTAAATAAAATAGGTTAAGTGTCCAGCACCTACCCTAATTAAATGTAGATTGGAGTTGGAATAGTAAATTAAATAGGTTCAGTGTCCAGCACCAACCCTAAATAAATGTTGATTGGAGTTGGAATAGTAAATTAATTAGGTTCAGTGTCCAACAACTACCCTAATTAAATGTAGATTGGAGTTTGAATAGTAAATTAAATAGGTTCAGTGTCCAGCACCTACCCTAATTAAATGTTGATTGGAGTTGTAATAGTAAATTAAATAGGTTCAGTGTCCAACACATACCCTAATTAAATGTTGATTGGAGTTGGAATAGTAAATTAAATAGGTTTAGTGTCCAGCACCTACCCTAATTAAATGTAGATTGGAGTTGGAATAGTAAATTAAATAGGTTCAGTGTCCAGCATTTACTCTAATTAAATGGTGATTGGAGTAGGAATAGTAAATTAAATAGGTTCAGTGTCCAGCACCTACCCTAATTAAATGTAGATTGGAGTTGGAATAGTAAATTAAATATGTTCAGTGTCCAGCACCTACCCTAATTAAATGTAGATTGGAGTTGGAATAGTAAATTAAATAGGTTCAGTGTCCAGCACCTACCCTAATTAAATGTTGATTGGAGTTGGAATAGTAAATTAAATAGGTTCAGTGTCCAACATCTACCCTAATTAAATGTAAATTGGAGTTGGATTAGTAAATTAAATAGGTTCAGTGTCCAGCACCTACCCTAATTAAATGGTGATTGGAGTTGGAATAGTAAATTAAATAGGTTCAGTGTCCAGCATTTACTCTAATTAAATGGTGATTGGAGTTGGAATAGTAAATTAAATAGGTTCAGTGTCCAGCACCTACCCTAATTAAATGTAGATTGGAGTTGGAATAGTAAATTAAATAGGTTCAGTGTCCAGCACCTACCCTAATTAAATGGTGATTGGAGTTGGAATAGTAAATTAAATAGGTTCAGTGTCCAGCACTTACCCTAATTAAATGGTGATTGGAGTTGGAATAGTAAATAAATAGGTTCAGTGTCCAGCACCTACCCTAATTAAATGGTGATTGGAGTTGGAATAGTAAATTAAATAGGTTCAGTGTCCAGCACCTACCCTAATTAAATGGTGATTGGAGTTGGAATAGTAAATTAAATAGGTTCAGTGTCCAGAATTTACCCTAATTAAATGGTGATTGGAGTTGGAGTAGTAAATTAAATAGGTTCAGTATCCAGCACCTACCCTAATTAAATGTAGATTGGAGTTGGAATAGTAAATTAAATAGGTTCAGTGTTCAGCATATACTCTAATTACATGTGGTATATTTAAATAGATTGTACATTATATTACAAAACCATTTGTAATAATAATATTAATGAATTTGCAATAGCTACAAGATAAATATCACACCGTTGTTTTTCAAACAAATCTTAATTTTTTTACATGTCAAAATAATGACATTATATATGTATTATAAAGCAATGTATAGTGTAATGAATACAAAATATAAGGACAATGTAGTTTTAAAAATCACATTTTTGAGTAGTTGTTTAAGAAAGTACATTTTATGTACATAGAAAAAAATGTAATTCAAGATTATGCAATGAATGCTACTATACATACATATAAAATAATTTGACATATTTAAAAAAAATTATACATTTGTTATGAAATAAATGTTTTTAATATTTACATATAATCCAGTGCTGTAGAAATGATGATATAAAAGAATGAATATTGTTTAATATATTTGGATATTAATAATATTGTACATCATACCATTAACATCATTTTCAGGATATTTGTAAAGTATACATTATTTTATATTTTTTTAAATTATGAATATTAAAAAATATTTTTTAATAATAATAATTTTAAAATGTTAGTCATATTGTAAAAAAAGTAATACAGCAAAAACAGATAGTATAATAGCCATTTTTCACTGATTATTTTTCAATAAATTTTACATTAAATATTAAAATGTATTAATATTTAATGTAATAAATATTAAAAGTATGAAAATAAGATATTAGTAATTTTAAAAAATACATATATATTTAAACATGTTGCAAACTATTTTTTAACAGTTCTACATTATTTTTAACAGTAAAAAAAATTGTTTTGGGCATTTATAGCACTATTTGTAACATAATTGTATTATTTGGGTCTTTTATTTTGTAACCGCTCATTGTCTTTTTGGGTCATTTTGGGAGAATGAAGGTCGCGGTTGGAAGCAGCTTCACGTCTGAGCAGGTAGGAGTCTATTTTCATATATTTTAACTATTTTATCTAACTTTTGAAGGTAGTCGTTTGTTATTTAGGGGTTGTGGATTACTGTATGAGTATTTAGATAGTATGGAGTTGACTCGATACGTATTTCGGTTATCGAGGCTTTTTGTTCTTTGAAGTAGTTGGAGTTAGTGAGTTTGTGCAAGGATTTGGCTATTTTTGAAAAATGCAAGTATGTAATGTTTATATTATATGCTATTTTGCTAAGTGTTATGTGGGTGGGATTGTTTAATGTTTTTCCGTTTCCGAGCTGTGATTATTTTTTTATCGAAGGAAGTGTGTTTCAGTTGTTTGAACTGAGATGTATAGCATACTTCCTTTATTTTTCGGGTTTCCTGGAGCGTTTCTTACATTTTTACATTATTTTCGGGTTTTTTAATGGATTTTGAACAATCGATTTATTTGGATGATGGATACATTTTGCACAGTTGTATTTTTACATTTTCAAGGGTTTTTACTTCATTTTCTGAGCACTCACTACATGGATTGTAATGGATAATTGGTTATAATGTTGGTCTGCAAGGTAAGTGTATAATTTTTAAGCATGGGCGAATTTTGCGAATCTGGCGTTCGCGAATTTAGCGAATTTGCGAACTCGCAATCCGCAAAATCCGCGAATTCCCGCGAATTTGCATTTTTTTTTCTTTTTGTGTTCGCAAGTGTTTCTGCCAGTTCGCGAGGATTTGGTACTAGTTCGCAATTGCGAACGTACTTGTCGGCTCGCAACGGTCGCGACTATGTTGTTTCTACGTCTGGTTCATCATCACAGCCTCCCAGCACCCTCTGTTTCACCACTGCCACCCTCTCTTTGACCCATGCCACCCTCTGTTACATCAATGCCACCCTCTGGTTCATCCTCACTGTAGAAGATGGGGGGGAAAAGCAAGCCCACCTGCCCTGCTTGAACTGACATGAATTAATTTGGGGTTAGTTTATTAACAACACCTGCCCTGCCCCAACTGACAATAATGAATTAGGGGCTAATTAATTTGTCACTGAATTTGAAGTTCCAGCCTGGCACCTGCTTGTCTGCTCCCTTAGCTGTAAATCAGGACCTTTGTGGCATACAGTTAAGGTCAGAGCAGGGTCACACAATAGTTGCAAGCAGGCAACCGAATTCTGGAGGGCCCCCTCAGGAAGCACTACAGGGAATCGTTACAAATCATGAGGTTGACCTTTTGCACCTGCTCATTGCTTTTGCAAAAATCGTTTTTCTGTTTTTTCGCGCTATTTGCGGGGCGCGGCGTCATGCGAAACCGACCGCGGATGCCGCCAATTCGTGCGAATGAGCTTTATATTTTTTTGCAGCTTGTTGTTTCGCGAGTTTTTTTGCAGTATTCGCGAGCCGCTTGCAGCGCAACACGTGAATTTACCCCAAGGTCGGATACGGGCGCGGCCATTTTGTTTGCGTGACGTATTTCCGTTTCCGCCCGCTATGTATATTCTCGCGCAGTAAGCGCATTGCGAGTACAAGTTCGCACGAGATCGCGAGGAAAATCTTGTGCGAACTTACTTTCACACTCGTGAACGGGCGCCGGCCATCTCGTTTTTCATTCATTTCCTGTGTCTGGGCATGGTGTTTAATCCTCTTGCTATCTTTGCTATCCTTTGCTTGTTTTCAGTTTTTTTTTAACGATTTTGCTTCTTATCTATCCCTCTCTTTTCCTAGCTGTATATTTTTGTCTTTTCTGCTATTTTTCTTTACTTTTAAACTACTTTTTTAAACTCTTTTCTTTTCTTCTTCCCTATCCTATTCGTTCTTAATTTTCTACTTCCTACCTTACCTGCCCAGACCATGGTGAAGCCAGGCGCTGTGAAGCTGCCAGGCGCTGTGAAGCTGCCCAGGCACTTCAGCGGCAGCGGCGGCGGGGAGGAGGAGTCCTGGACCCAGTGCCAGGACACCATGCGGTCGATTGAGGGGGGAGCAGGTGATGCGACGGGAGATCTTCAGCCCGGAGGAAGTGGGCGCGCTGGTCTACTTCGTCCAGCGCCGCCTGCCCAGGACCATCGCGGGAGGTGGCAGGATCGCGGCCGGTGGCTACAACATCCGGGAGCGCCGGAAGCGGTGGGAGAAGGTGTGCTGGGCCATATCCCACCTCTACGGGGTCCAGCGCACCTACAGCCAGGTCACCCATCGCTGGACGGACCTCCTGGACCGGGAGCGCGACCTGCTGGACCAGCTCGGCTTGGAGATCCCCGGGCTTGGTGAGTAGTAGTAGCTATTTCATCACTCACTACTATGATGTTTTCTCCTGCTCTGTGTTGTTGTATTGCAAATATTTGTTTTTTACATGGAGCAAGCCAATAATGCCGCTGATGACGATTACATTGTAGTTAAATTATATTTCAAAATCTTCTGTGCATTTCAGGTGCACTGCTCTCCTTCTCAGTGGCGTTGCTACTATGCTTATTTGTTTTCTATTTTGTGGTCTCATTGGCCTGAGTAACTATTATGTATGAGTCTACTTTACAGAACTGCGTAATGCTAGACACTAGGGGGCAGATTACATTTACAAGCCCCTTGCGCCACGTTTACGTTGCCTTGCGTGACGCAACAGCGGCGTAAACGTGGCGCATCCCTGCGAGTCATTTACAGCATGACGCATCTAGGGAGATGCGTCACGTTATAAAGCCATGGGCCTGCACCACAATGGGTGCGTTCCTAGTACGCAGGGTGGACGGTCCGGCGGCTGTGCGCCTTGCAAAATTGCCTGCCTGAAATCTACAAGATTTAACGCAGGCACTTCTGCGATGCTGCTACGTCAATTCAATTCCTTAAGCCTGCTTGAAGCAGGCGTAAGGACTGACACAGCATGTTAAGTATTGGGTGGCCCTGAGCATTACTGGAGTTGCATTGCGTTGGCGACGTGACTCCAGCGATGCGCCGCTCTTACGTGACGAGATGCGTCACGCAAGTGCCTACCCTTGTGCCAGGGCGCGCCGCATTGTAAATGTGGCGCATCTGCCGTGTCGCAAGGGTAGTTTTGCGTGACGCATTTGATCTGGCGCATCTCTGGAGATGCGCCAGAACGCGTAAGTAAGTATGCCCCTAAGGGGCAGAATTGCTATTACCGTCGCATCCCTGCAAAGTAGCAGGGATGCGCCATTAATTGTGCGGCCCGCTACCACCACCAAACATGGTGCGCCGTATTTGCAATGCGGCGCACCATGGGCCCAAAACGTCACCGAAGCTTTACTGCTGGAGTTGCGTCGCAACGATGGCGCAGCTCCAGCAATGCTCTGGGGTACCCTATCTCCCCAATGCTGGGTCAAGCCGTACGTCTGCTTCAAGCAGGTGCAGGGTTTGTGTGACGCATCATTGTCCTAAAGGTGACTGATTGAAATTTTGTAGATTTCCCTCAGCCACTTTTAGGATGTGTTCCAGCGCAGGAATGCCCTCCCTTGCGCCGGAACGCCCCCTGATGGCGCAGGGCTTTATAACGGGATGCATCTCCCAAATGCGTCACGTTGTTATAATATTATACGCCGCACCATGGCGCCCTTTTTTGTTTAGCTGCTGCGTCACAAAAGTCACACAAGAACGGAGCAAAAGTGCCGCAAGGGGCTTAAATCTGCCCCTTCCTTTGTACCCCTGACAATAAGAAAAATAGTGGCGGTGGATTGATAGTTTGACTATTTAAATGACTGGTAATGTAGCAGGCAACTGTTAGTGTTGTCACTGATCTGACTGAAATCACAATGGAGTTGGTCTGTCACTTTGCGTCTTGCCTGCGGACTGCTGCCTGCCAGTCCTAGGTGAACCTTTCAGTACTTTGTTTAGTGAGTTACGTGACTTTCGAAGTCACAGGTCCGCAAATAAATGAAAACTAACCCTAATCAATATAATTCCGCGGAAATATTTTGTTATTGTTCTTTTTAAATGTTTGATTTGGTTGACATTGACAAGCAACAATCATCCATGTTTTCTGTTCTTTCTTTCATGTTGTACGTCAGCTCCCCCCAGGGGCGAGGGGAGGACACAGGAGCAGCAGGCAGCGGATGCTGTTGAACAGGGCCAGGATCAGGCAGGCGAGGGCTCCTTTGCTGGCCCCAGTAAGTTTTCATTTTAGACTAGTACCTATTTTTCCTAGCGTGCCTCATTTGATTTTTTCAAAATCGTCTTTGATCTTCTTGTAGATGTATCTAAATTCTTATCCTGCCTCTACCATGACTCCCTGTGGTATTACTAGATTATTCTTATTAGTCTGTCTGTGTAGCTAACTAAGATTGCACGGTTGGCGAAACTCCCATTCTAGTCAGCAATAGCTCTATCAACTTAGTGCAGTCCTCTGGGATTGTCCATAATGTCTTTTGAAGTGTTCTATCTGCTTTGAAAATTCCCAACTATAAAATGTGAATGACCACCAAGAAAGAATAAGATACTACCTTTTGGTTTGGATAGGAGGACAATCCATACCACTACAGTGGCGCGGACAATTCTTCTGCAGAAACAGAACTATGGACAATAAATAGTGCATTGCTTATCAATTATAATAGGCGCTGTTGGAGTTTCCACATACCTCTGTGATAACAGACTTTGAACCCCCAATGTCGTTACTGACTGACTACATAGTGTGGCACAGTCATTTACCTCCCGAATTCATCGATCATTGATCCCCCAATGATGATTATTATCCAACGTAGCTGAAGAGTACGGATTCAGAGTCAAGAAGTGTCAGAGCCACGGACTCCTGCTTGCAAAAATTGCAAAACCTTTCGCTCAGTCACTCTAGTCACTCTGGACCAAAAAACACAGAGTCTCTCTAAGTTTAAAAGCTTTCTTAAAAGTAAACACATTTATTAAAATGAAATCATAATAAAAAAACGAAACGTTTAACTGAGAATGTAAAAGTGGTTAGTGCTGACGATTAATTGAAGACATTTCTTGTGGTCGAGCCGAGCCCTCACCTTTTTTCAACTTGATCTTGTTGTTAGAAGTCCATCTTCTGTCTGTGTGGAAAAAAATGGTGCGTGTTAAAAAGCCAGCCTTCATCAGTTGTGCCAAAAAGTGCTGCATTACATTGTTTTCACATGTCTTCATTCCTAGACCAAATACTAGTGAGTGGTTTATTATAACATTCTTAAATGTACTTTGTAGGTGGAACATCTGGTGGCGGGGCCAACGCGGAGGTGGTGGTGCTCGACACGGAGGCGGAGGGTAATTCCTCAGGGGAGGATGCGGCGGTTCCAGTGCCGGCTGTGAGAGTTCAGACGGTGGTGGTGGCGGGCAGAGGTAAGCTCTTATATATTCCTTACTTATTGAGATTGAAGTCGTGGCTGGGAAGGAAAGAATATGAGATGCATGGCTGGGTGAATGATGAAGCAATGATTGGTGGAAGGACAACAGCCTGGGTGGGTGACACAGAAACTGTATGTGTCCATATACCTGGATCATGCTACTATCTGACTCTTAGATAGCATATGTGTATCTAGAGCAGGAATACTCATAGTACGGCCCGCGGGCCGGTGGCGGCCCGGCAAGCCTTCCTTGGCAGTGTGCAGACCTTGCAGACAATCACTGCTCCCCCGGCCCCCACAGAGCAGAGTGGAGATGCAGGGCCACAAAGAGGTGAAATAGAACAAAGCCTCTGCTCTGTGGGGCCGGGCAAGCAGTGATTGTCAGGGTGAAGATGCAGGGGCGCTACAACAAACAAAGCCTCAATAATATGTTAATGGTCTTTTGAAGACCAGTTAAGTACTTTGGTGTGGCTGTCTGTGTGTGCGCGTTGAGGAAGCTGTCTCAGCCCGGGCTGAAGGCTGACACAGACAGACACACATACAGTGAGATGACAGAGGGGGAGGGAGAGGGAGGGCAGGAGGGAGAGAGAGATGGAGAGGGAGGGCAGGAGGGAGAGCATGAGTGAGAGAGATGTATGTAAATGCTGGGTCTGGTGGCTCAGTGGATGAAGGCATCTGCTGCAGGGACCTGTGTGCAACCTCATGGTCACAAGTTTTCGTTTTGCTTTAGCCCCTCCCCCTCTGACTCCGCCCCCACCAGTGCGGCCCTCGGCCACAAACTACACTGTAAATTTAGCCCCTGAGAGAAAGTTTGTGAGTACCCATGATCTAGAGAGAGTAGACGGTCAGTGGATGAACTAAGTGTAACTTTGAAGAGCATGTAACACTGCACCCGCACGCCCGTTCCAGTGTAGGAAAGGCAAGGAAAATAAGTTTTAATTTTGTCCAAATACTACCATCAATAGTAGCAGTAGTTTGTATTGCAAGCACAGCATAGATCCGGTTATTATGGTGGCCACTCCCTACCTCTCTTAATAAGTTTAGTAGTACTGAGTCATTCATGTGTGGATGTATCACTGGTCACTCAATAAAAAGCAAAGCACCTAAAGTCATCCCATATATAAGCAAAAACATCCCATGTGAAGTGATAGATAATCAGATTATTTATCTTCTTCAATTTTCCATTTCTAGTACTCATTTGCACTGTAGGGTGAAAGTTAAATTAATTAAGCAGTAGCCCTTGTAACAGAGTATTCTCAGTGCCACCCGTAATAGAAAAGTAAGAGCTTCACCACCTGCATGTACTGGACGGGTACAGTAACGCAACGCAAGTCTAGGTCACTCATCATGGCGTGCGTCTCTTTTTCTCGGGTGCAAGTTTACTGCGCTGGCATTATGCCGGCTTGCAGAAGATACCGTACCAATTTTCCTAAACAAGAGACAAGAAGAAGAATAAGACTGGTGTACTTTCATAGTCGACTCCAATGGAAGTCCATAGTGCTCGTAGAATTTGTTCCTTAAACTCCCACTAATGTTAGAGCAAGGATGAAGAAGTGTGAGGTTAGATAGATACTGGCCTCAATAGTTATGTAATGCGCTTGCAAGTTGCTAGTTGTACTGCAACACAAATTTCTGCTGAATGATTGAGTTAATCTTAAAGAGCATTGGTTACAGACTATGTCTTTCTTTCTTCATATAGATGCTCCTTCCAAACGAACAAGGAGGAAGGAGCTGGCTAGAGCGGCCCGGCAACGGAGGATCAATGCCACTATGGCCGAATATCGGCGGCTGGTGGCCCTGGAGGACGAAGAAAGTGTGCAGTCGACCACAACAACGTCGTCTGCATCGGCCTCCGTGCCCCCACGGGCTGCCACCCAGCACAGTGGTCCACCCAGACTGAGCCGGGCTGCCAAAGCCAAACGCCATCGCCGAGCAGCAAGGACAACAGCTTCCTCTCACAGCCGTTGCACCTGCAAGGCAATGAAGGCACGCCTGCGCCGCAGTACCCTGATGGTGTCCCGCCTTCAGCAGGAGCTCCACCACTTTTCAAACGTGTTGGAGGGGCTCCGCGTAGAGCACGCCTTGCTCCGCCAGGAGCATGATGCCCTGGCCCACAAAGTAGACAGCATCCACCCATAGTGTCCCTTGCCCCTTTTTTAGAGACTTTTGGGGGGTGGGAATTGGGAGTTGGCTTTTTGGGGACTTTTGAAGGACAATCGTTGGGGTTAAGGAGGGTCTTGCGGGAGATTGTTTTGTTAGGGATATAAATATACTTTTTCAAACTTTATCTGAGCATACCTGTTTTTTACTGCTTGCCTGGTGGGTGGGGGTTTAACAGTGACTTTGTTTTCCTGAAAGTTTAGTTCCATTTTCTTCCTTTAAGTGTAAATGCCCAAATGTTTTCAACACTAAGTGCCTCTCACCGAGTAAGTGAAGTGAATTCAAGAGTCCTAGGACTTTAGTAGTACTACCGTCAGTCTCTCGTCTCTCCTCCTAATACTCCATTATACCCCCAAACCACCAAACGCTTATCTTACCTGTAATTTGTGTTTGAAAGTAGGGCTAGACCCAGGGCTGGCTCCACGGGAAACAGCGAATAAGGTTGGCAATCTTGGTCGGATAAAATTTCCTCATAGCGGTGGTACTAGTGGTCTGACACAGTGGCAGTTGCATGCCTATGAAAAAAAAGAAAATTAAATCTGGTTTGTCCTCCTGAGCAATTCAACGGTACAATAGAGAATATAGCAGGTGACAGAAGTACACTAGAACAGTGCCACATTGTAGCCTAACAAATGGTAAAGTATAACTACTAATTCGGTTGAAGTTCTTTGACATTAGCCATGGGTCTTTGTCAAGCAGAGTAAGAATATATCCTCGGATTTCTTCACCAGCCTGTTGCTATCACCTTATCCTCCCCAGCAAGTGTGTGGATTTATTGCTGTAATTTAGTCAAACATCAATCAAAACCACACAGCCCGGGGGAAGAGGGTTAGGGTTTGAAAAATGGATGGGTACGGGGGTTTTTGGGAAAGGTTTTGGGAGACAAGAAAAAATAGCACAGCATGGACAAACAATTGTGAACATAAACAAATCTTTGGGTACAAACCTATCCATCAATCTTTGAAAGTGCATGCACTACTACATGCATGTCAGTGAAAAGTAAGTAGTACTTTCGACAACTGTGGAAGAAAGAATGCAACAGTACAGGGCGTGTGTGGAAATATTGATAACTATATTCAACATAAGGTCTCCGTAGCCAGATACCTGAGAGCCTTGCTGGTCACTATAAATCCATTCACAACACTCAATGGGGTTGGTCTGGAAGGTATAGTAGATCGAAAAGGAGAAATTGCTTTTTTTCTAGGTGTCCCCTCACTCACCAGGGTTGCCCCTTGGTGACATGCTTCATCATTGGGGCCATCCCAGTCCTCTACGGGCTGGGGCGTGCTGCGACTTGCGAATTACGTAGGAGCACTTACAAATGACTATGTGTGGTGCAGATGTGATAGTGGAGTGGACTAAGTGATGTGTTATGGGATCAATTTAGAAGCAGAGAGAGATCCAAGAAATGCAGTCACAGTCAGAGAAAAAGGCAAGGGATACTGTATCTGTATGTTGTTGTAGTTGTCCTGTTGAAAGTGGTAAGTAAGTTGCCTGCAAAAAAAAAATCCTCTTATTAGCGGCACTCCTCCATTGCAGCCGACTCTTCGTCCATCGATGTTGGTCACCAGAAGACACCCTGTCCACTGCCTGCCTGATGCTGAATTGTGGCTCGCTAATGTGAAGCCTGACTCCATCCTTTTTTCCCCATTGCAGAGACTGAAACCCGGCCTGTAATTATTCAACGAAAAACAGGAAGTGATATAATATTACAACACCACTGATAAATAAATATAAGGTATGTAGGCTGTGGAGTGCAAAAAGTCACACTTTGATTTTCCTAGTAGACAATACAATATTTTTGAAAGTGCGTACTCTGTCTGAGTCACCTTTTGAAGGATAAATAAGTAGGGCCAAATTAATGTAGCGGATCTTTCCCCTCAAGCTAGGTGTACTGTAAACTGTGTTTTAGAACAAAATTAGATCTTCCCAGCAGTGCTCCAACCCTGAACCTTACTAAAGCCAGTCGCAAAAATGTAGAAGACCCCCAATCAAATCTCCAAAAACGAGGCCTAGCAGAAAACTGGTGACAAAACTTACTTTGAAAGTAAAAGTAGGCCGAAATACCCCCTTACTAATTACCCCTTACCCACCGTGGATTGCATTCAAACCACTTGCAAGCAACCAAGCAAAAGTATCCATAGCCAGCATCGCTCCAAGACTCGAAACCCCCCCCACCCAAACACATGCAATAGAAATACTGCTAACCCTAACGAACCCTAAGTTAAGAATAGTGGCAAAGGCTTTCTTTAACTATGCCAAATCCCCCCTTTCCCACCATGGATTTTCTTCAAATGACTTGCAACCAAAATTACACATTCTCATGAGTGCTCTAAGACCCCAGAACTCAGTTGCAAAAATCTAGAACACCCCGAAACACATGCAATCCTGCTGCTAGGGCTAACCCTAACGAACCCTAAGTTACACAAAGTGCCAAAAGGCTTTTCCGCGAGGATTTTGTCCCAACCACTTCTAATCAGTATTAGACCTTCCCAGGAATGCCCCAAGACCCGCCAACCCACCCGCCAAAAAGCATAACACCTCCAAACAGGCCAAAAGCAAAATCTCATACTTGCAATATTTCTCGGCCTTCGGTCCAAACGCGCTGCGTAGCTTGGCCATAAGTCGGGGTTGCCACCACGGATGTCCTGAAAAGCAAATGCAATCAAGATTAGAGTGTCCCAGCAGTGCTCCCAGACCACGAAACTCACCCACAAACAGACGGAACCCCCCCCCAAGAGCACCTCAAAGGCAAGCAAGTCATCAAAAACACAAAAATAATTCCGCCTGGGATTTGGTCCAAACCACTTTTATCCGGTATTAGAGCTTCCCAGCAATGGCCCCAGCGCCGTCAACCCAGGAGAAAATGAGTAGAAGACCCCCAAACAGCCAAAGAGCAAAAGTACAAAAATGGGGACTTTGTCAGTTTTTCCCAAATTTCCCAAATCACTCCGTGCGCGCTCTGCAGCTCGGCCCTAACTCCCCTCTGCCACCATGGATTTGCTTCAAACCTCTTGCAAAGTAAAGTATATATAGCCAGCAGTGCGCCCAGACCCCGAAACCCTCCCACAAACACCAGGAAGCCCCCCAAACAGGCCCCCGAAAACACTACATTGAGCAAAATGTCAGAAATAGCAAAAAAAAAATCGGCCTGGATTTTGTCCCAACCCCTTCTACCCGGTATTACACCTTCCCAGGAATGCCCCAAGACCCGCCAACCCACCCGCCAAAAAGCATAACACTCCCAAACAGGCCAAAAGCAAAATCTCATACTTGCAATATTTCTCGGCCTTCGGTCCAAACGCGCTGCGTAGCTTGGCCATAAGTCGGGGTTGCCACCACGGATTTCCTGAAAAGCAAATGCAATCAAGATTAGAGTGTCCCAGCAGTGCTCCCAGACCACGAAACTCACCCACAAACAGACGGAATCCCCCCCTAAGAGCACCTCAAAGGCAAGCAAGTCATCAAAAACACAAAAAAATTTCCGCCTGGGATTTGGTCCAAACCACTTTTATCCGATATTAGAGCTTCCCAGCAATGGCCCCAGCGCCGTCAACCCAGGAGAAAACGAGTAGACGACCCCCAAACAGCCGAAGAGCAAAAGTACAAAAATGGGGACTTAGTCAGTTTTTCCCAAATTTCCCTAATCACTCCGCGCGCGCTCTGCAGCTCGGCCCTAACTCCCCTCTGCCACCATGGATTTGCTTCAAACCTCTTGCAAAGTAAAGTATATATAGCCAGCAGTGCGCCCAGACCCCGAAACCCACCCACAAACACCAGGAAGCCCCCCAAACAGGCCCCCGAAAACGCTACATTGAGCAAAATGTCAGAAATAGCAACAACAAAAAAATCGGCCTGGATTTTGTCCCAACCACTTCTACCCGGTATTAGACCTTCCCAGGAATGCCCCAAGACCCGCCAACCCACCCGCCAAAAAGGATAACACCCCCAAACAGGCCAAAAGCAAAATCTCATACTTGCAAGATTTCTCGGCCTTCGGTCCAAACGCGCTGCGTAGCTTGGCCATAAGTCCGGGTTGCCACCACGGATTTCCTGAAAAGCAAATGCAATCAAGATTAGAGTGTCCCAGCAGTGCTCCCAGACCACGAAACTCACCCACAAACAGACGGAACCCCCCTAAGAGCACCTCAAAGGCAAGCAAGTCATCAAAAACACAAAAAAAATTCCGCCTGGGATTTGGTCCAAACCACTTTTATCCGGTATTAGAGCTTCCCAGCAATGGCCCCAGCGCCGTCAACCCAGGAGAAAACGAGTAGAAGACCCCCAAACAGCCAAAGAGCAAAAGTACAAAAATTGGGATTTTGTCAGTTTTTCCCAAATTTCCCAAATCACTCCGCGCGCGATCTGCAGCTAGGCCCTAACTCCCCCCTGCCACCATGGATTTGCTTCAAACCTCTTGCAAAGTAAAGTATATATAGCCAGCAGTGCGCCCAGACCCCGAAACCCACCAACAAACACCAGGAAGCCCCCCAAACAGGCCCCCGAAAACGCTACATTGAGCAAAATGTCAGAAATAGCAACAAAAAAAAATCGGCCTGGATTTTGTCCCAACCACTTCTACCCGGTAATAGACCTTCCCAGGAATGCCCCAAGACCCGCCAACCCACCCGCCAAAAAGCATAACACCCCCAAACAAGCCAAAAGCAAAATCTCATACTTGCAATATTTCTCGGCCTTCGGTCCAAACGTGCTGCGTAGCTAGGCCATAAGTCGGGGTTGCCACCATGGATTTCCTGAAAAGCAAATGCAATCAAGATTAGAGTGTCCCAGCAGTGCTCCCAGACCACGAAACTCACCCACAAACAGACGGAACCCCCCCTAAAAGCACCTCAAAGGCAAGCAAGTCATCAAAAACACAAAAATATTTCCGCCTGGGATTTGGGCCAAACCACTTTTATCCGGTATTAGAGCTTCCCAGCAATGGCCCCAGCGCCGTCAACTCACCTGCAAAGAGGTAGAACAACACCCCCACACGTGCTGAGTCTTTCTTCATTGGGCGTAAACCAGCCCTCTGGTTTGATGGAAATAGGAGTCTGGAGGAGGAGGATAGAGGAGCATGTTCTTCTGAACTTGTGAACCTGAGGAATGCAGACTGCGGCAACTTCAAATCAATTAGCAAACCAGTGAAGACAGTTCTGCTGATGGGCTTGTTTTTGTGATTATCTGATTAAAGTTTGAAATATATTAACTGTGCACAACAAAGAAAGACAGACACACAGGAATAAAAGTGAATAAGGACGAAAAAGAAAGTTATTGATTCGTTGTCTCATTTTCAGGGCTCAGTATCACGGTCCAGGAATGAGAATAAGGCTTTGTCATCATACTCTGCGAATTCAGGCAGGGTGAGCTCAGTGTCACCTGACAGAGTAGAAATTCCCTCATCTATGTTGCTGGCCACCTCGTCTTCATCCGGCGCGCTTTCTCGTACTCTGAAATCTGGTGGTATGAGGTGCTGATTCATCTTGATCATTGTTAACCTCTCCACATCTCCGCGAGAGGCGGCTCCGTTTGGGAGTTACAATGCTACCAGCAGCACTGAAAACACGTTCAGAAGACACGCTTGCGAGTTGGTAAGACAAGTAGTTTAAAGCCAGGTTGGTGAGCTGTGGCCACAATTCTTTTTTCCCATGCCAATACGCCAATGGGTCAGAATTAACATAGACCTCTGTTGAGTCATTCAGATAGTCCTTCAACATCGACTCAAGGTCCTCATCCAAGGTTCCTCCACTTTGCTTAGCTCTTGCTGTGCCTCTGAGCTTTTGAGAACCAAACCCACGCAGAGCTAGCCAATCCTCTTCAGCCTCCAATGTTTCTGTTGTGTCTGGTGCAGATGATCCGGTTGCCGGTGTCTTTAACGGCTGAGAGGTCACTTGTGCCACAGCCACAGGTGCAGAAGTGGATTGTTTTGACTGGGGATGGCCTGCTGATGTATTGCCATTTCCTTCAATTTTCAGCCGTTCTATTTCAAACCTCTTGGCTGACAAGGCTAGCCAATGTTTGTACTTTGGAACATGTTCATCATCAAAAGGAAAGAATGCTTGGCCTGCCAGCGCCTTTTTGTAGTGTGGATCCAGAATAGTAGCACAAATGTAATGCTCTTCTGAGTGGATCTTTTTAAGACGTTCATCACCTTGTAGGAGCTCTAATAATTTCTCAGCCAGAACAAAAGAGTCTTGGTTTTTTACATCTTTTTCAAACACAGAACACACCTCCTTCAGTTGGTCCTCCAGCATGTACAACAATGGGATAGCTTTTCCCAAATTACAGTCCTCCTTGCTGACTGCACGCGTGAAGAACTCAAAAGGACGAAGCATGCGTGTCAGGCTTTGAACTATGTTCCATTGCGCCGCACCCATCCTCAGGTCCTCTGTACCCTCTGTCAAGAAATATTGATCGAGTACCGTATACTACTCATACAGACGCTCAAGCATGTAGAAGGTTGAGTTCCAACGTGTTACCACCTCCTGGATGAGTGCTTTCACTGGCATTTGACGTTGATATAGCAGGCTCCTCAGCTGCTTCCGGGCCTTAAAAGAATGGCTGAAATGGTTGCACATTTTTCGGCAGGTGTCCAATACTCTGTACGCTGCACTGCCTTTATTACCCAAGAATTTTTGGACAACCAGGTTTATACAGTGCGCCAAACACGGCACTCTGAAATAGTCACCCTGCCTCATGGCCTTAACTATATTGGCGCCATTGTCCGTGGAAACATAACCAACCTGGCGTTTTAGTGGGGACAGCCAGTTAAGGACCTTTGTGTTAAAGACATCCAAAATGTTGTCTGCTGTGTGACGTTTCTCCAAACCAAACATGGCTAGTGTTGCATGTTTCCGAGCAGCTTTAAAAACAATGTCCGAGTCAACACCTGTGTTTAGCTTTGCTTTAGCCCCTGAAAAAGAGACCCAGTGTGCATTGATGCACATGTAATCAGCGCCTGCGCCACTGGTCCACATGTCTGTTGTCAGATGTATAGTGTGAACAGCACTCTTCTGCAAAGCTGCCCCAATCACCTTCAGAACATCTTCATGTAGTGCTGGAACCGCAACTCGGGCAAAATAGAACCGGCTAGGAACCTTCCATTTAGGGCAGAGCGCTGCCACTAATTCTAGAAAACCAACCCCTTCTAAAAAAGAAAAAGGGAGAAGGTCCAGAGCTAGCATTTTAGCCAGCTTAGTGTTATACAGACGCGTCAGTGGGTGGTTGCGTTCATATTGCGCTTCTGTAAACAACATCTTTTTAATGTTGCCCTGGACCAAAGATTTACGGGATGATGATGATATCTTCGACCCAGTTACGCTCGCTGATGAACTTTTTCGCAATGGTGTATCACTCTCTCCCACACTCTTAGTGTGGCTCACATGGGGTGTGCTGCTGACAGGGGTACTGGGTGTAAGTGAAGGGTTTGACACGTCTTCTTCCTCCTCGTCATCATCAGATGAAACAGCATTACGTGCAATTCGGGCTTCCTTGATCGCCTGTAGGTGCGCAAACCATTTGACAGCGTGCTTTCTTTCAAGATGACCTCTCTGGCCTCTGGTACCATAGTTGGAACCCAACTTACCACGACTAACTCGAAGCTTACACATGCTACAAATGGCTACGGTTTCATTTTTTGGCCAAACACTAAAAAAGTCCCAAACTGCAGACTTGAAATGTCTTTGGGGGCCGGAGGAGGCGGCGATACTGGTGGTGGTGGTCCTGCTGCTAATGCCAGATGAAGTGGAGGATGTGGATTGCCGAACTTCAGTACGTTTTGCACTTTCACCACCACGAATTGAGGTCGAGGTGGATGGAGGTCCCTTCTGGCGACTAAGAAATATGGAAGCGGTAGGTGTTGGTGTACTAGTTAACTCCAATGATTGTGGTGTTTCTTCCATTGCCTCCTCGTCGACATCATCATCACGCTCAGCAGCTTCTCGGGATAGGGTCAAAATGTCTCTTTGCTGCATGCCCGCTGGGGCTGCAGTGACCATTATAATGACTGGATCGTCGCCGTGAAGGGCTTCATCAGCAGCAGTATGCGTCACTTCTTGTTGAGCCTCATCACACTCCATAGCTATGAGTTTTTCGACGACCTTCCTTTTACGCTTAGGTATCTTTGTCAGATCATGGTGTGCCTCACTCTCAGGCTGCCGTTGTGGTACCCAATCGTCATCCAGATCATCAGTAGGAGGTGGGCGTGAAGAAGATGTAGACACCCCCCTTGATCTTTTCCTTGCTAGGGATGTGGAAGACAATGAATGATCATCAGGAGGAGTGGCTTCCTCAAATGATACCTCAGTCTGATTGTCAATTTCCTGATGTGCCCCTACTTTGGGAGGGACAACTATTATGGGAACTTGTTGTGACCCTCCATGCACCTCTGCTTGCGCATCTCCTTGCGCTGCCTCTCCTTCCACATGTAATTGGGCTTGTACTACTTGCACATGTTGTTGTTGCGGCTGTGGTTGTTCAACACTTGTCAGATGAGTTACAACAACCTGTGTTGATTGAGGGACATTGCCGCTACTTTCTTGCGATGAGCCAACATCACTGGTCGATGGTGATTGGAGAAGTACACTGACTGCCTCTAAAGCACTCAAGGGCTTTGACTTAAGTTGGCGTGGTGGTGGAGGCACTGAACCCAATGGAGCGGGGGTGCTGCTCCCAGCTTGGTCCCCAGCAGATCCTGCTGCTGCAGGCGTACTTTTTTTTTTGCTCCCAAAAAACGTGGCGGTTGGCACACCAGCCTCCTTGGTAACTTGCTTCTTCTGCTCCTTACTAGCAACTTTTTGCTAGAGGAGCTACGGAGACCTTTTTTTGGGGCCATCTTCTTCAGAGCAGGTCAGACAGCAGGCCGCAGTTGCACGAATTGTAGAGTTGTCTGAGGCCAGACGTGACGTCGCGTGACGTTATGCTGCACACACACACCGCTGCACGACTTCTTCCTGGCACTGGTGGTTCTCTTGAGTCTTGTGCACCTAAAAACAATGGAAGACAGAGGAACATCAGTTCAGTTATACACCCCAAAAAAATCGAAAAATACCCAGAAAAATCAGCACAATCCCATTCCATCCATGCCCTCCATGATGTTTAAGTTCAAGACACCCCACAGAAAGACTAGGCCCATGCAATACTCAATACCCCTGGTGAAAAGGCCACAAGTACAGCCCCAAAAAACGAAAATCACTGAAAAATCAGCACAATCCCATTCCATCCATGCCCTCCATGATGTTTAAGTTCAAGACACCCCACAGAAAGACTAGGCCCATGCTAGACTCAAATACCCCTGGTGAAAAGGCCACAAGTACAGCCCCAAAAAACGAAAATCAATAAAAAATCAGCACAATCCCATTCCATCCATGCCCTCCATGATGTTTAAATTCAAGACAACCCACAGAAAGACTAGGCCCATGCAAGACTCACTACCCCTGGGCATAAAGGTTGAAAAGTAGGCAAAATGGCTGCAGGCCTAACAACAATGCCTGCATTCAAAATGGCCACTTGCCTCCCTGCACATAGCCAGGGCCTGTAGCAGCACTCAAAATGGCCCCCAGCCACATGGCCTGTCCCTCCCCATGAACACCCCCAAAAATCGAAAATCACTGAAAAATCAGCACAATCCCATTCCATCCATGCCCTCCATGATGTTTAAGTTCAAGACACCCCACAAAAACACTAGGCCCATGCTAGACTCAATACCCCTGGTGAAAAGGCCACAACTCACAAGTACAGCCCCAAAAAACGAAAATCACTGAAAAATCAGCACAATCCCATTCCATCCATGCCCTCCATGATGTTTAAGTTCAAGACACCCCACAGAAAGACTAGGCCCATGCTAGACTCAAATACCCCTGGTGAAAAGGCCACAAGTACAGCCCCAAAAAACGAAAATCAGTGAAAAATCAGCACAATCCCATTCCATCCATGCCCTCCATGATGTTTAAATTCAAGACAACCCACAGAAACACTAGGCCCATGCAAGACTCACTACCCCTGGGCATAAAGGTTGAAAAGTAGGCAAAATGGTTGCAGGCCTAACAACAATGCCTGCATTCAAAATGGCCACTTGCCTCCCTGCACATAGCCAGGTCCTGTAGCAGCACTCAAAATGGCCCCCAGCCACATGGCCTGTCCCTCCCCATGAACACCCCCAAAAATCGAAAATCACTGAAAAATCAGCACAATCCCATTCCATCCATGCCCTCCATGATGTTTAAGTTCAAGACACCCCACAAAAACACTAGGCCCATGCTAGACTCAATACCCCTGGTGAAAAGGCCACAACTCACAAGTACAGCCCCAAAAAACGAAAATCACTGAAATATCAGCACAATCCCATTCCATCCATGCCCTCCATGATGTTTAAGTTCAAGACACCCCACAGAAAGACTAGGCCCATGCTATACTCAAATACCCCTGGTGAAAAGGCCACAAGTACAGCCCCAAAAAACGAAAATCACTGAAAAATCAGCACAATCCCATTCCATCCATGCCCTCCATGATGTTTAAATTCAAGACAACCCACAGAAAGACTAGGCCCATGCAAGACTCACTACCCCTGGGCATAAAGGTTAAAAAGTAGGCAAAATGGTTGCAGGCCTAACAACAATGCCTCCATTCAAAATGGTCACTTGCCTCCCTGCACATAGCCAGGGCCTGTAGCAAACTCAAAATGGCCCCCAGCCACATGGCCTGTCCCTCCCCATGAACACCCCCAAAAATCGAAAATCACTGAAAAATCAGCACAATCCCATTCCATCCATGCTCTCCATGATGTTTAAGTTCAAGACACCCCACAAAAACACTAGGCCCATGCTAGACTCAATACCCCTGGTGAAAAGGCCACAACTCACAAGTACAGCCCCAAAAAACGAAAATCACTAAAAAATCAGCACAATCCCATTCCATCCATGCCCTCCATGATGTTTAAGTTCAAGACACCCCACAGAAAGACTCGGCCCATGCTAGACTCAAATACCCCTGGTGAAAAGGCCACAAGTACAGCCCCAAAAAACGAAAATCACTGAAAAATCAGCACAATCCCATTCCATCCATGCCCTCCATGATGTTTAAATTCAAGACAACCCACAGAAAGACTAGGCCCATGCAAGACTCACTACCCCTGGGCATAAAGGTTGAAAAGTAGGCAAAATGGTTGCAGGCCTAACAACAATGCCTGCATTCAAAATGGCCACTTGCCTCCCTGCACATAGCCAGGTCCTGTAGCAGCACTCAAAATGGCCACCAGCCACATGGCCTGTCCCTCCCCATGAACACCCCCAAAAATCGAAAATCACTGAAAAATCAGCACAATCCCATTCCATCCATGCCCTCCATGATGTTTAAGTTCAAGACACCCCACAAAAACACTAGGCCCATGCTAGACTCAATACCCCTGGTGAAAAGGCCACAACTCACAAGTACAGCCCCAAAAAACGAAAATCACTAAAAAATCAGCACAATCCCATTCCATCCATGCCCTCCATGATGTTTAAGTTCAAGACACCCCACAGAAAGACTAGGCCCATGCTAGACTCAAATACCCCTGGTGAAAAGGCCACAAGTACAGCCCCAAAAAACGAAAATCACTGAAAAATCAGCACAATCCCATTCCATCCATGCCCTCCATGATGTTTAAATTCAAGACAACCCACAGAAAGACGAGGCCCATGCAAGACTCACTACCCCTGGGCATAAAGGTTGAAAAGTAGGCAAAATGGTTGCAGGCCTAACAACAATGCCTGCATTCAAAATGGCCACTTGCCTCCCTGCACATAGCCAGGGCCTGTAGCAGCACTCAAAATGGCCCCCAGCCACATGGCCTGTCCCTCCCCATGAACACCCCCAAAAATCGAAAATCACTGAAAAATCAGCACAATCCCATTCCATCTATGCCCTCCATGATGTTTAAGTTCAAGACACCCCACAAAAACACTAGGCCCATGCTAGACTCAATACCCTTGGTGAAAAGGCCACAACTCACAAGTACAGCCCCAAAAAACGAAAATCACTGAAAAATCAGCACAATCCCATTCCATCCATGCCCTCCATGATGTTTAAATTCAAGACAACCCACAGAAAGACTAGGCCCATGCAAGACTCACTATCCCTGGGCATAAAGGTTAAAACGTAGGCAAAATGGTTGCAGGCCTAACAACAATGCCTCCATTCAAAATGGCCACTTGCCTCCCTGCACATAGCCAGGGCCTGTAGCAAACTCAAAATGGCCCCCAGCCACATGGCCTGTCCCTCCCCATGAACACCCCCAAAAATCGAAAATCACTGAAAAATCAGCACAATCCCATTCCATCCATGCTCTCCATGATGTTTAAGTTCAAGACACCCCACAAAAACACTAGGCCCATGCTAGAATCAATACCCCTGGTGAAAAGGCCACAACTCACAAGTACAGCCCCAAAAAACGAAAATCACTAAAAAATCAGCACAATCCCATTCCATCCATGCCCTCCATGATGTTTAAGTTCAAGACACCCCACAGAAAGACTAGGCCCATGCTAGACTCAAATACCCCTGGTGAAAAGGCCACAAGTACAGCCCCAAAAAACGAAAATCACTGAAAAATCAGCACAATCCCATTCCATCCATGCCCTCCATGATGTTTAAATTCAAGACAAGCCACAGAAAGACTAGGCCCATGCAAGACTCACTACCCCTGGGCATAAAGGTTGAAAAGTAGGCAAAATGGTTGCAGGCCTAACAACAATGCCTGCATTCAAAATGGCCACTTGCCTCCCTGCACATAGCCAGGGCCTGTAGCAGCACTCAAAATGGCCCCCAGCCACATGGCCTGTCCCTCCCCATGAACACCCCCAAAAATCGAAAATCACTGAAAAATCAGCACAATCCCATTCCATCCATGCCCTCCATGATGTTTAAGTTCAAGACACCCCACAAAAACACTAGGCCCATGCTAGACTCAATACCCCTGGTGAAAAGGCCACAACTCACAAGTACAGCCCCAAAAAACGAAAATCACAGAAAAATCAGCACAATCCCATTCCATCCATGCCCTCCATGATGTTTAAGTTCAAGACACCCCACAGAAAGACTCGGCCCATGCTAGACTCAAATACCCCTGGTGAAAAGGCCACAAGTACAGCCCCAAAAAACGAAAATCACTGAAAAATCAGCACAATCCCATTCCATCCATGCCCTCCATGATGTTTAAATTCAAGACAACCCACAGAAAGACTAGGCCCATGCAAGACTCAGTACCCCTGGGCATAAAGGTTGAAAAGTAGGCAAAATGGTTGCAGGCCTAACAACAATGCCTGCATTCAAAATGGCCACTTGCCTCCCTGCACATAGCCAGGGCCTGTAGCAGCACTCAAAATGGCCACCAGCCACATGGCCTGTCCCTCCCCATGAACACCCCCAAAAATCGAAAATCACTGAAAAATCAGCACAATCCCATTCCATCCATGCCCTCCATGATGTTTAAGTTCAAGACACCCCACAAAAACACTAGGCCCATGCTAGACTCAATACCCCTGGTGAAAAGGCCACAACTCACAAGTACAGCCCCAAAAAACGAAAATCACTAAAAAATCAGCACAATCCCATTCCATCCATGCCCTCCATGATGTTTAAGTTCAAGACACCCCACAGAAAGACTAGGCCCATGCTAGACTCAATACCCCTGGTGAAAAGGCCACAACTCACAAGTACAGCCCCAAAAAACGAAAATCACTAAAAAATCAGCACAATCCCATTCCATCCATGCCCTCCATGATGTTTAAGTTCAAGACACCCCACAGAAAGACTCGGCCCATGCTAGACTCAAATACCCCTGGTGAAAAGGCCACAAGTACAGCCCCAAAAAACGAAAATCACTGAAAAATCAGCACAATCCCATTCCATCCATGCCCTCCATGATGTTTAAATTCAAGACAACCCACAGAAAGACGAGGCCCATGCAAGACTCACTACCCCTGGGCATAAAGGTTGAAAAGTAGGCAAAATGGTTGCAGGCCTAACAACAATGCCTGCATTCAAAATGGCCACTTGCCTCCCTGCACATAGCCAGGGCCTGTAGCAGCACTCAAAATGGCCCCCAGCCACATGGCCTGTCCCTCCCCATGAACACCCCCAAAAATCGAAAATCACTGAAAAATCAGCACAATCCCATTCCATCTATGCCCTCCATGATGTTTAAGTTCAAGACACCCCACAAAAACACTAGGCCCATGCTAGACTCAATACCCTTGGTGAAAAGGCCACAACTCACAAGTACAGCCCCAAAAAACGAAAATCACTGAAAAATCAGCACAATCCCATTCCATCCATGCCCTCCATGATGTTTAAATTCAAGACAACCCACAGAAAGACTAGGCCCATGCAAGACTCACTATCCCTGGGCATAAAGGTTAAAAAGTAGGCAAAATGGTTGCAGGCCTAACAACAATGCCTCCATTCAAAATGGCCACTTGCCTCCCTGCACATAGCCAGGGCCTGTAGCAAACTCAAAATGGCCCCCAGCCACATGGCCTGTCCCTCCCCATGAACACCCCCAAAAATCGAAAATCACTGAAAAATCAGCACAATCCCATTCCATCCATGCTCTCCATGATGTTTAAGTTCAAGACACCCCACAAAAACACTAGGCCCATGCTAGAATCAATACCCCTGGTGAAAAGGCCACAACTCACAAGTACAGCCCCAAAAAACGAAAATCACTAAAAAATCAGCACAATCCCATTCCATCCATGCCCTCCATGATGTTTAAGTTCAAGACACCCCACAGAAAGACTAGGCCCATGCTAGACTCAAATACCCCTGGTGAAAAGGCCACAAGTACAGCCCCAAAAAACGAAAATCACTGAAAAATCAGCACAATCCCATTCCATCCATGCCCTCCATGATGTTTAAATTCAAGACAACCCACAGAAAGACTAGGCCCATGCAAGACTCACTACCCCTGGGCATAAAGGTTGAAAAGTAGGCAAAATGGTTGCAGGCCTAACAACAATGCCTGCATTCAAAATGGCCACTTGCCTCCCTGCACATAGCCAGGGCCTGTAGCAGCACTCAAAATGGCCCCCAGCCACATGGCCTGTCCCTCCCCATGAACACCCCCAAAAATCGAAAATCACTGAAAAATCAGCACAATCCCATTCCATCCATGCCCTCCATGATGTTTAAGTTCAAGACACCCCACAAAAACACTAGGCCCATGCTAGACTCAATACCCCTGGTGAAAAGGCCACAACTCACAAGTACAGCCCCAAAAAACGAAAATCACAGAAAAATCAGCACAATCCCATTCCATCCATGCCCTCCATGATGTTTAAGTTCAAGACACCCCACAGAAAGACTCGGCCCATGCTAGACTCAAATACCCCTGGTGAAAAGGCCACAAGTACAGCCCCAAAAAACGAAAATCACTGAAAAATCAGCACAATCCCATTCCATCCATGCCCTCCATGATGTTTAAATTCAAGACAACCCACAGAAAGACTAGGCCCATGCAAGACTCAGTACCCCTGGGCATAAAGGTTGAAAAGTAGGCAAAATGGTTGCAGGCCTAACAACAATGCCTGCATTCAAAATGGCCACTTGCCTCCCTGCACATAGCCAGGGCCTGTAGCAGCACTCAAAATGGCCACCAGCCACATGGCCTGTCCCTCCCCATGAACACCCCCAAAAATCGAAAATCACTGAAAAATCAGCACAATCCCATTCCATCCATGCCCTCCATGATGTTTAAGTTCAAGACACCCCACAAAAACACTAGGCCCATGCTAGACTCAATACCCCTGGTGAAAAGGCCACAACTCACAAGTACAGCCCCAAAAAACGAAAATCACTAAAAAATCAGCACAATCCCATTCCATCCATGCCCTCCATGATGTTTAAGTTCAAGACACCCCACAGAAAGACTAGGCCCATGCTAGACTCAATACCCCCGGTGAAAAGGCCACAACTCACAAGTACAGCCCCAAAAAACGAAAATCACTAAAAAATCAGCACAATCCCATTCCATCCATGCCCTCCATGATGTTTAAGTTCAAGACACCCCACAAAAACACTAGGCCCATGCTAGACTCAATACCCTTGGTGAAAAGGCCACAACTCACAAGTACAGCCCCAAAAAACGAAAATCACTGAAAAATCAGCACAATCCCATTCCATCCATGCCCTCCATGATGTTTAAGTTCAAGACACCCCACAGAAAGACTAGGCCCATGCTAGACTCAAATACTCCTGGTGAAAAGGCCACAAGTACAGCCCCAAAAAACGAAAATCACTGAAAAATCAGCACAATCCCATTCCATCCATGCCCTCCATGATGTTTAAATTCAAGACAACCCACAGAAAGACTAGGCCCATGCAAGACTCACTACCCCTGGGCATAAAGGTTGAAAAGTAGGCAAAATGGTTGCAGGCCTAACAACAATGCCTGCATTCAAAATGGCCACTTGCCTCCCTGCACATAGCCAGGGCCTGTAGCAGCACTCAAAATGGCCACCAGCCACATGGCCTGTCCCTCCCCATGAACACCCCCAAAAATCGAAAATCACTGAAAAATCAGCACAATCCCATTCCATCCATGCCCTCCATGATGTTTAAGTTCAAGACACCCCACAAAAACACTAGGCCCATGCTAGACTCAATACCCCTGGTGAAAAGGCCACAACTCATAAGTACAGCCCCAAAAAACGAAAATCACTGAAAAATCAGCACAATCCCATTCCATCCATGCCCTCCATGATGTTTAAGTTCAAGACACCCCACAGAAAGACTAGGCCCATGCTAGACTCAAATACCCCTGGTGAAAAGGCCACAAGTACAGCCCCAAAAAACGAAAATCACTGAAAAATCAGCACAATCCCATTCCAACCATGCCCTCCATGATGTTTAAATTCAAGACAACCCACAGAAAGACTCAGTCCACCCACCACTGAGTACCCCTGGGCAAAAGGCCCCAAAACAGCCCAAAAATCGAAAATTCCAAAATTGTAGTTGCAGCAACTGTAATGCCCCAAACAAACTTACTGGTAAAATTTCTAATCCAACAGTGATCCAAAGAAAGTCAAAAAGGCCTCAACCCCAAATATCCAGCAGCATCCACAAAAAGTAATCCTTCCAGCTCCAGATCCAAATGAAAAGTGACCAGGAGATGGACAAAGCACTGGGAGGAGCCTGCTGGACAGGAACAGGAAGTTGAAGACTGTGGGGCACTTCCTTCCTCCCACCCCCCTCCCCCCCTCCCCAAAATGGACTCCTCGCTAAAAAAGTGCAGGCAAATGCTTTCCTAAGGAGGTATTCCTTTAAAAATCATCTTTTCAAGAAGGTTTATGCTGCTTGCTGGTGGATTTCTTGTGCAGAATTGCAAATTTTATATTTTCGCTTGTGCGAGATTGTTGCTGCTCGCCGCATCTCAAATCTCGCAATTGCGAAGTACCGCGAGTTGTGATCTCGCCGTAGTCGCGTTGACAAACTCTCGCTGTGCAAGTTGGCAAGCCACGATGACGTAATCGCGCTCGCCAAATTCCCGCGGGATCACACAGCAAGATCCAAAATGGCGCAGCACTCGCAAAATATCGAGAAAAACAACTTGGCAAACGATGATAAAATTGTATCACCAACGCCGCACGCCGCAAAAAAAATCCGCTGCGTGCGAATTTGCGGGAAATTCGCAAATCTCGAGGATTGCGAATTTACCAAAAATCCGCAAAACCCACGAGCGTAACGGATTTTCCGCCCATACTTAATAATTTTTAATATTTATTTGGGGTGGGAAAAGTGTTTTTATGAAATGTATTTAATATACAGACATAATTATTTTGTCTATATATAATTAAGAAAAAAAATATAGTAGACAAAATAATTAAATAATTGTTATATTATAAAATGTGTGGTTGCATATTTAAGGATATTTGAGGATTTTGACCCTTTTATTTAGTTAGTATTGTTAGTTTAATGTTTTAGCTATCATTTTTAAGTATTCTAGTCCTCTTGTTGTAGGGTAAAGTTGTACTTGCTGTTGTAAATATTGATACATTTGAGCTGTTTGTCTTGAGAGTTTGGGTTTTAGTTGTAAGACAGATTGCTCCATTCGTAATTCTTGAAAACTTTGCTCTTTTTGGATTGCTGTGAGGAGTTTGTGTAGTGTGGGAGTTGTATGTCCAGTAGAAGATAGGAAGGCATTATGCCAACCTTCAACAGCGTTGTTTGTTTTGGCTTCTTGGTTTAGGGTTGGTAGGTATACATTCCACCAGGGAATTAAGAATTTAGGTTGGCGTCTGTGGCCTGACCTGTGTAGTCTCCCTACCCAGTTGTCCTCAAAGTAATCCAAAAGTGGGGCAAGTGTTTGTTCATTTTGTGTATTGAAAGGACTTTCAATTAATAGATTATAATGTTCAGCCACGTCAGTTATTGGCACATATGCCAGAGCTATTAGGTGTTTAATTTGGTATGCAAAGGTAATATTGGTTGCATACTCAACACTAAGTGCAGATTTTTGTAAATGTCTCCATAGACATTGGTTAAAATGAAAATAATATCCTTGAATGGATGTGTGTGGATAAGTTTTAAGAATGGAATTAATCATAGCTTGTTCGAAGTCTATTAATATTTTGAGTGGAAAGTAGTCTGATGTTTGTTCTTTTATTTTATGCAATATTTCAGTATAAGTTGCTGTTTGTTTGTTTGGTAACAAACAGTAGATGAATGGGATACAGGTATTATGATATTGCCCATGTATTGTATACAATTGGTAGAATGGTTTCGGGCATATGGAAAAAGTGCCATCCATCATCCATGTTTGACTTTCTTTTAATTTTTTAATGTTGTTATTTGTAGCTAACATGATTATTCTTTTCTCGTTGCTATGATTATCATAAAAGATAAAAGGTTCGTCATTATGTGTGATGGCAAGGTCAGGTGGAATAATGACTTCCTCAAAAGTTTTAGGTATTGGTATAGTGGATCTTCTAGATTTTTTGGTCCTAGCTATCGTTCTTTTGATTGAAGCAATTGATGGTAACTGACCTCTTGTTTCTCTGGGTACTCTAGGTAGTAATTCTTTCAGAATTACGCTACTTGGTAGGTCAGATGTGCTACTTAATTCTTTTATATTTTCGAGAGTGGATCTAACCTCGATTTCAGAGATGTTTGGTGGATGGTTATGTTCAGTAGTATTAATGACACTTGTTTCTCTGGTTGTAGCACGCCCATAGCATTCATTAGAGTAATACTTACTACATTTCCAGTTAACTTTAAGGTCTTTTTGTTTCTCCTGAGTAAAAGTATAACCCATATAGCATAATAAAACATTTCCTTTCTGAGATGTAATAAATCTTGCATCTTCTGTCATTCTTGTGTTCTTTTATCTAGAAAAGTTATTTAAAAAATATTAGGAAAATGTGTAATGTTATAATCATTTTAAATAAAGCATGTACCATTTGTAGCTTCTTACTTACCAAGACTAAAGTAGTAGCTTTAGAAAGTAGGTGTATTTTCAGTCAGATGGTGTTCTAGTGTTTGTAGGTCTGTAGAAAAAAAGTAAAGTCTGTTATAGGATTTGTTTATTTGTGTATTTTGGTTAGACATTTGCTAGTGTGTAACCTTTCATAATGAGTAAGTTACTTTTTAGGGATTACAAAAGAGAACATTTTAAGAAAATACTAACAGAAGTACTTACAAAGTCAAGTATTAACATTGTACATTTTTTAGAGCATACAATGAGTATATATGTTTGCATTTTGTACTTACCAAGTGTTTATGGTTAGTTGCTGAATGTCTGTTCTTGGATTCGATTTTTCAGCTTTATGTAGTTCTGTTGTCTGTTTTGAGAAAAATTCATAGTACATTAGCAAAGGTTATTTATGTTTAAAAAATAAGTGACATTTTTTACCAAAGCAGTGTTACTTATTTCGTGAAAAGAATCTGGGATAACTCATTTTTTATGAGTTAAAACCGAAGAAACATGTTTCAAAACATTTTTTCTTTAAACTATTTGGCTAATGGTTTTAAGATAAAAGAAGATGTAGTAAGATACCTTTTTTATACTTAATGTGTCGATTTTCTTGAAGAAAATGTTCAACTTTATTTTTAGTAGAGTCTGTTGTAGGAAAAAGTAGATAGAGAGCCAACATTTTAGTGTTAAAAAGTAGCATATGAGTAATAGGTTACAAAAGATCATAAATATGTACCAGAGCTATATGAATACTTACTTGTAGTATTTAGTAGTATTTTCATGCACAGAAGAATATTGGGGGTGCTCCAAAAACTGGCAGTATGTCGTCACGCTGAATATTGCCTGCAGGTTTCAGGGATAATTGTGAATGGTTTATATAGGGTATGCTTAATTCGTCTTTAATTATGATTGGTCACATATGTTCAGAAGAGTTAATATTGGTTAGTTTGAATTTTCTTAAGTAAAATAATTAACTTATATGTGACTTAATGGTTTATATAGAGGAATAGTGAAATAAAATGAATTTTGTAAAAAAAGCATTTAAATAAATATTGATGTTAAAATAGTTTAATAATAGGTCAAAAATTGTATGTCTAAAAAGAGTGTTTATATAAATATAGTAATAACATATTTAAAAATGTAGGTAAGTAAATGGATATATCAGTTAATAAACATTTGCGAAATAATTTAAATATATTTATATGTGTGTATTAGTAAGAGTGTTGATGTGTAGTGGTTATATAAGAAAAAAAGACTTATTTAAAGCTATCGATAATTTTATAGAGACGAAATTAGTGCTGTCGATATTAGAGTTATCGATATGTTTGTAGAGTACTATATGTAGTACAGAGTGTCGATATTATGTTAGTCAATAATTGTGGTATCGATATTTGAGTAGTCAATATTTTTGTGCATCGATATTGTGGGGACGATATTTTTGTCAATTTATTATTATGTATAGGGAGTCGATATTATTGATATCGATGATTGCGACTCGATGTTAGTGTAGGTTGATTTTTGTAAAATCGATATTTTGTCAGTGATTCGGTGCAGCAGTAGGGAAAGTTAGGGATAGTGTAGGGGTGCAATTTACTATTCTAACTCCAGGAAGGTGCAGCAGTAGGGAAAGTGAGGCATAGTGTAGGGATGTAATTTGCTATTCTAACTCCAGGAAGGTGCAGCAGCAGGGAAAGTGAGGGATAGTGTAGGGGTGTAAAATACTTTTCTAAATCCTGAGAGTTGAATCTGTAGTGCAAGGGATAAATATTGCAGAGGAATACAGTCATGTAAACTTTTTTAAAGAATAAAACCATTTTATAACATATTCTTTCTTTACAATGTTTACAGATTCACAACTACCTTCCACAGAAAAGCAAAGCAAAGCCAATACAAAGAAAACAGTCTACAGAAAAAGGCAATACCACAAACTAAAAAGGTAAAACAGATCAAAATGCAACAATATGAAACAAAACATAGAGCAACATTTTAGTATTGTAACTCCAGGAAGGTGCAGCAGTAGAGAAAGTGAGGGATAGTGAAGGGGTGTAATTTCCTATTCTAACTCTAGGATATTGCAGCAGAAGGTAAAAAGATAGATAGTGCACAGAAAAACAGTCATCTAAACATTTAAAAAAAACTTAAAACATCCTATAACGTATTCTTTCTTTACTATTTTTGCAGAATCTCAAGTACCTAACAAATAAAAGCAAAGCAAAGCCAATACCAAAAACACAGTTTACCGAAAAAGGAAAAAACACCAGACTAAAAAGGTAAAACAATTCAAAATGCAACAGTATAAAACTAAACATTGAGCAATACATTAGTAATGTAACTTAATGAAGGTGTAGCAGTAGGGAAAGTGAGCGATAGTGTAGGGGTGTAATTTGCAATTCTAACTCCAGGAAGGTGCAGCAGTAGGGAAACTGAGGGATAGTGTAGGGGGTGCAATTTACTATTCTAACTCCAGGAAGGTGTAGCAGTAGGGAAAGTGAGGGATAGTGTAGGGGTGCAATTTAATATTCAAACTCCAGGAAGGTGTAGCAGTAGGGAAAGCGAGGGATAGTGTAGGGGTGTAATTTAGTATTCAAACCCCAGTAAGGTGCAGCAGTTGTGAAAGTGAGGGATAGTGTAGGGGTGCAATTTACTATTCTAACTCCAGGAAGGTGCAGCAGTAGGGAAAGTGAAGGATAGTGAGGGGTGTAATTTACTATTCTAACTCCAGGAAGGTGTAGCAGTAGGGAAAGTGAGGGATAGTGTAGGGTTGCAATTTACTATTCTAAGTCAAGGTGCAGCAGTAGGGAAAGTGAGGGATAGTGTAGGGGTGCAATTTAGTATTGTAACTCCAGTAAGGTGCCGCAGTAGGAAAAGTGAGGGATAGTGCAGGGGTGTAATTTAGTATGCAAAATCCAGGAAGGCGCAGCAGCAGGGAAAGTGAGGGATAGTGTAGGGTTCAATTTACTATTCTAACTCCAGGAAGGTGCAGCAGTAGGGAAAGTGAGGGATACTGTAGGGATGTAATTTACTATTCTAAATCCTGAGAGTTGAATCTGTAGTGAAAGGGATAAATATTGCAGAGGAATACAGTCATGTAAACATTTTTAAAGAATAAAAACATTCTATAACATATTCTTTCGTTTCAATGTTTACAGATTCACAACTACCTTCCAAAGAAAAGCAAAGCAAAGCCAATACAAAGAAAACAGTTTACAGAAAAAGGCAATACTGCAAAATAAAAAGGTAAAACAGATCAAAATGCAACAATATCAATCAATCAATCAATGACACTTATAGAGCGCGCTACATACCCGTAGGGTCTCAAGGCGCTGGGGGAGGGGGGGTGCTGCTACTGCTCGAACAGCCAGGTCTTCAGCTTCTTCCTGAAGGAGAGGTGGTCTTGGGTCAGGCGCAGGTCGGCCGGGAGGGAGTTCCAGGTCTTGGCGGCCAGGTAGGAGAAGGACCTTCCTCCTGTGGTCGCTCTTCGGATGCGGGGGACGGCGGCGAGGGCGTGGTTGGCTGATCGGAGGTGGCGTTTGGGAGCATAGAAGTTGATGCAGCTGTTGAGGTAGCTCGGGCCTTGGTCGTGTAGGGCTTTGTGTGCGTGGGTGAGGAGGCGGAAGGTGATTCTTTTGTTGACGGGGAGCCAGTGAAGGTCTCTCAGATGTCCGGAGATGTGGCTGGTTCGTGGGATGTCGAGGATGAGTCTGGCTGAGGCGTTCTGGATCCGCTGGAGTCTCTTCTGGAGCTTGGCGGTGGTACCGGCGTAGAGGGCATTGCCGTAGTCCAGTCGGCTGGTGACGAGGGCTTGGGTGACGGTCTTCCTGGTCTCGGTGGGGATCCACCAGAAGATCTTCCGTAGCATGCGTAGGATGTTGAAGCACGCAGAGGAGACGTTGTTGACTTGCCTGGTCATGGAGAGGGAGGAGTCCAGGATGAAGCCCAGGTTGCGTGCATGGTCTGTCGGTTTGGGTGCGGTGCCCAGGGCGGGAGGCCACCAGGAGTCGTCCCAGGCGGAGGGTGAAGAGCCCAGGATGAGGACCTCCATAAAACAAAACATAGAGCAAAATTTTAGTATTGTAACTCCAGGAAGGTGCAGCAGTAGAGGAAGTGAGGGATAGTGAAGGGGTGTTATTTCTTATATGGCTGAGATACCCGCCACCCCCTCTCAACACGATCCCCAAAAGAAGGGAATCCGGAAACAGTTCTTCAAAGTTTTTGGATGTGGGAGGGAGTGACCCTCCCGCGGCCGTATTTATTAAAACAAAAAATTAAACATTAAACGTTTCATATTATGTACAATTTCATTATCACATTTGCGATGTTTGGCTAATCTTAACATATTCTCTAATACAGAGGTTCTCCTAGCCGAACTAGCATCCTACAGAAACATTCTCTATAAACACTGAAATTGTACATCCTAACGTTTAAGGGCCAACGGCAAGGTCATAACCGGTGTCAAGATCCCTAACCAGACTTACCCCTCCCACTTGGGAAGGGCGACAGCACAGAGGCTTACCTCAAGTGCAACTACTAACAATTTCCCTTGACTTGTCGGGGGCACTTAAGACTCGACGCCATTTAAAGGTCGTTCGAATACTTGTGTGTGGTATCTAGAAGGTATCGTGGACCTCCCCCCACCCCACACAACTTACCGCATCTGCCGTCGCAGATGACCCTGGCCCCGGGAAATTCCTCAGGAGGGGGCTGTAACCCCTCGTACACAGGAAGGGGCCTTGACCGCCTTTCCTTAACTTCCGGCGACCCGCCCTTAGACGGGACCGCCTCCCCATTGAGGGGCCAATGGCCACCTCCCCCGAGCGCTCCCATCCGTGTTGGGTGACGCCCACTCATAGGGATCTACCAATTAGTGCTCACCGATCATGACCTTACCGCCTACCAAAAAATAAATACGACAATTCGAACCTATGAAAACATTGGTCGCTACGACCGAAAGAGCATGCTCAAAAAGCAACACTACATCAAGTCCTTTTAATCGTAACAACCTAAATGATATTCACCATACTTTATTATGAAAAACAACAAAACTGATACTTTCACAACCTGTAAACGAAAAAGGAAGAACATACTTAGAAAAACCCACTTTATTGCACAACAACTTGCTGTCCTCAGGGGCTGGTGGGTGGGTCAAAATTGGCTCTTTGTTCTGTCCCGAGCTCACGTGTAGCGAGGAGGTGCAGCTTCGGAGCACAAGAACAAGAGGACGTCTTCCGGCCTTGCGTCTCCTTTTATCCGTCTTCAGGGCGGGCGTAAACCCGCCCCTGCCCGTCCCGAGGGCGTGGCTGGCTGCGTCAGTGTCTAGGCCAGCCCACTCTAGGGCGGGAACAGGCGCGCCCCGGCTACGCCGCTTCGGGCATACCAGCCGAGACGCGCCTCCCGCCCAAAAATGGCTTCCCGGGGGGATCGAGGCACTCCGCCATACGTTCGGGGGGACCGAGTGGTCGCCCCTTTCCATATGGCTGAGATACCCGCCACCCCCTCTCAACACGATCCCCAAAAGAAGGGAATCCGGAAACAGTTCTTCAAAGTTTTTGGATGTGGGAGGGAGTGACCCTCCCGCGGCCGTATTTATTAAAACAAAAAATTAAACATTAAACGTTTCATATTATGTACAATTTCATTATCACATTTGCGATGTTTGGCTAATCTTAACATATTCTCTAATACAGAGGTTCTCCTAGCCGAACTAGCATCCTACAGAAACATTCTCTATAAACACTGAAATTGTACATCCTAACGTTTAAGGGCCAACGGCAAGGTCATAACCGGTGTCAAGATCCCTAACCAGACTTACCCCTCCCACTTGGGAAGGGCGACAGCACAGAGGCTTACCTCAAGTGCAACTACTAACAATTTCCCTTGACTTGTCGGGGGCACTTAAGACTCGACGCCATTTAAAGGTCGTTCGAATACTTGTGTGTGGTATCTAGAAGGTATCGTGGACCTCCCCCCACCCCACACAACTTACCGCATCTGCCGTCGCAGATGACCCTGGCCCCGGGAAATTCCTCAGGAGGGGGCTGTAACCCCTCGTACACAGGAAGGGGCCTTGACCGCCTTTCCTTAACTTCCGGCGACCCGCCCTTAGACGGGACCGCCTCCCCATTGAGGGGCCAATGGCCACCTCCCCCGAGCGCTCCCATCCGTGTTGGGTGACGCCCACTCATAGGGATCTACCAATTAGTGCTCACCGATCATGACCTTACCGCCACAGGTCCGGATAGTTGACCGGCTATCCGGACCCCCCACCAAACTCCTACCTAAAGGTCATGTTTTAACGATTTTAACCAAGCTAGGAAGTCACCTATGAGTAACTCATTGCCCACCCTCGACAAATGCACACCATCCCGCAAATACATACTGTCATCATTAATACAACTATGCGAGATCGAATGTAATGTCTTGGAACGGAACAACCGACTCACTTTGTTATTCAATTTTTTAACGGAATGATTCAAAGCAGGGATCGAGATAGCCCCCCGCCACACTTTTCGTGGGATCATATGAGACCACGCAATTGTACACCCCGGAACTCTCCTTGCTAACCAACTTACCGTGGAAAGCATAGCCTCCAGGAGAAGTCGTCTACCGGTGGTGACTAGATCATTGCCCCCCAAATGTACTATGACTATGGACGGCGGTGACCTCATCCGCTCTAACAAACCCTCAAAAAATGCCTGAAACTGGTCAATACAGAGACCGCCCCTTCCGTAGAAGGACACTCTGTACCCGTATTCCCCAGGTACGTGAATCATATCACCTGCTTTGAATACGTCTGCGGCCCGTCTCACGTATGAGTGGCCTACGACCCACACCTCCTTTCTCTCAGCCGGTGATGTGTGACCGCTGGCCTGGTGTTGGGTCAACTGCACAGTCCGCCCTGCCGCGTAGGCTTGCGCAACTGAAAACAAACAAAAGACAAGAAGCGTGAGTACATGATTACAGCTTCACAACATGTGCAATCGCACATACCTCTTATAACAATTGGAGGACCAACGCCCCACCCGTTTCACTTGTTCTACATTGAGACCCCTGGCTGTAGCTTCTGTGGCAGCCCCTATACGAAAGGAATGGGTCCCAAATTCACCCGGGTCCAAGCCCGCTGCGGCAATGGCCATTGCAAGCACCCGCTGAAACTGAAACCTCGTCAGCGGGGTGGCGTCTACATGCCTCAACAATGTCCCCCCCCATGATGCCACCCTTCGTGCTAGGTAATCTTCTAAGCACTGAACCGGACACATGGATGACTCGGGGATCCTGCGGATGATCGTGCAGTCCCCCCTCCCATCTTGGTCAGTCTTGGACCTGAGAAAGGAGACAATCATCGCATCACCCCTGATCTGAACCTGCTCCCTGCACAAGCCCCCCGTCACATCCCGTTTGTTCCTTGCAACTAGCTCACTAACTCTCATAGCCCCGTGAAATGCCAGCATAAATGCAGTCCGGAACAAACAGGTCTCGAACGGGGACGAGCATGTGTTAGGGAGTGTGGTCAGCAACTGGGACAACCTGTCTAGACCTATCGGTCGTCTTACGTCTACTCTGCGACCCTCCAGACGTTGCCACCCTCGCAGCGCTTTCTGTACCGTAAAAGACGCTGTCGGGTCCAGGATGCCATGGGCCCTGGCAACAAAGGAAATGGCGGCACGATGCCTTTGGGCCGTGGCCACCGATTTCCCAGCCCTACGTAAGGACATCAGGAAAAGTACTACCAACTCCTCCTGCCCCCAAAGTCCCCCTCTCTCTGCCCCCAAAAAGGCTAAATAGGCCTGGAACGCCCCTTCATATGCCTTCCTTGTCCTGGGTGCTAGACTCTCTCCCACGAGGTGACGAAGTTCGGGGCACCGAGAGACCAGAGAGCTTCGGGGAAGGGTGCCGGCTCCGGGTCCGCTGATGGAAGGAAGCCCGAGAAAGCCTGCATGTGAAAACGAGACAGTGCATCAGCGGCCTGATTCATCACCCCAGGGACATGTTTTGCTCTGAATACCACGTTCAGTTGCATACACAGTAAGACAATTTCTTTGAGCAGCCTCAAAATCAATTTACAACGGGCTGCCTGACTATTGATGCATTCTACCACGGTCATATTGTCGGACCAGAACACAACAGAATGATCTCTGAACCCTTCTGGCCAGGTTCTCAGGGCCACCAGAATGGGAAATAATTCGAGGAAAGCGATGTTACTTGTCAGCCCCTTCTCGTGCCACCATAGGGGCCACTTCTGTGCCGACCATTTTATGCCGAAGATGGCGCCAAAACCTACGCTTCCTGCTGAATCTGTCCATAGCCCAAGCTCATCGGAGGACATGACTGGCTTGTTCCAGACAACTCGGCCATTGAAGTCCGCCAAGAATGCTAACCAAATCCGCATGTCCCGAGCTCACGTGTAGCGAGGAGGTGCAGCTTCGGAGCACAAGAACAAGAGGACGTCTTCCGGCCTTGCGTCTCCTTTTATCCGTCTTCAGGGCGGGCGTAAACCCGCCCCTGCCCGTCCCGAGGGCGTGGCTGGCTGCGTCAGTGTCTAGGCCAGCCCACTCTAGGGCGGGAACAGGCGCGCCCCGGCTACGCCGCTTCGGGCATACCAGCCGAGACGCGCCTCCCGCCCAAAAATGGCTTCCCGGGGGGATCGAGGCACTCCGCCATACGTTCGGGGGGACCGAGTGGTCGCCCCTTTCCATTCTAACTCTAGGATATTTCAGCAGTAGGCAAAAGAATAGATAGTACAGAGGAAAACAGTCATCTAAACATTTAAAAAAAATTAAAACATGCTATAACATATTCTTTCTTTTCTATCTTTGCAGAATCTCAAGTACCTAACAAACAATAGCAAAGCAAAGCAAAGCCAATACCAAAAACACAGTTTACCAACAAGGAAAAAAGACCAGACTAAAAAGGTAAAACAATTCAAAATGCAAAATTATAAAACTAAACATTGAGCAATACATTAGTATTGTAACTCAATGAAGGTGCAGCAGTAGGGTAAGTGAGGGATAGTGTAAGGGTGTAATTTACTATTCTAAATCCAGGAAGGTGCAGCAGTAGGGAAAGTGAAGGATAGTGAGGGGTGTAATTTACTAGTCTAACTCCAGGAAGGTATAGCAGTAGGGAAAATGAGGGATAGTGTAGGGGTGTAATTTAGTATTCAAACTCTAGGAAGGTGCAGCAGTAGTGAAAGTGAGGGATAGTGTAGGGGTGCAATTTACTATTCTAACTCCAGGAAGGTGCAGCAGTAGGGAAAGTTAGGGATAGTGTAGGGGTGCAATTTACTATTCTAACTCCAGGAAGGTGCAGCAGTAGGGAAAGTGAGGCATAGTGTAGGGATGTAATTTGCTATTCTAACTCCAGGAAGGCGCAGCAGCAGGGAAAGTGAGGGATAGTGTAGGGGTGTAAAATACTATTCTAAATCCTGAGAGTTGAATCTGTAGTGAAAGGGATAAATATTGCTTTTTTGAAACATAAAAACATTCTATAACATATTCTTTCTTTACAATGTTTACAGATTCACAACTACCTTACAAAGAAAAGAAAAGCAAAGCCAATACAAAGAAATCAGTCTACAGAAAAAGGCAATACCGCAAACTAAAAAGGTAAAACTGATCAAAATGCAACAATATGAAACAAAACATAGAGCAACATTTTAGTATTGTAACTCCAGGAAGGTGCAGCAGGAGAGAAAGTTAGGGATAGTGAAGGGGTGTAATTTCTTATTCTAACTCTAGGATATTGCAGCAGTAGGTAAAAAGATAGATAGTGCACAGGAAAACAGTCATCTAAACATTTAAAAAAAACTTAAAACATCCTATAACGTATTCTTTCTTTTCCATTTTTGCAGAATCTCAAGTACTTAACAAATAAAAGCAAAGCGAAGCCAATACCAAAAACACAGTTTACCGAAAAAGGAAAAAACACCAGACTAAAAAGGTAAAACAATTCAAAATGCAACAGTATAAAACTAAACATTGAGCAATACATTAGTATTGTAACTTAATGAAGGTGCAGCAGTAGGGTAAGTGAGGGATAGTGTAGGGGTGTAATTTACTTTTCTAACACCAGGAAGGTGTAGCAGTAGGGAAAGTGAGGGATAGTGTAGGGGTGTAATTTGCTATTCTAACTCCAGGAAGGTGCAGCAGTAGGGAAACTGAGGGATAGTGTAGGGGGTGCAATTTACTATTCTAACTCCAGGAAGGTGTAGCAGTAGGGAAAGTGAGGGATAGTGTATGGGTGCAATTTACTATTCAAACTACAGGAAGGTGTAGCAGTAGGGAAAGCGAGGGATAGTGTAGGGGTGTAATTTAGTATTCAAACTCCAGTAAGGTGCAGCAGTTGTGAAAGTGAGGGATAGTGTAGGGGTGGAATTTACTATTCTAACTCCAGGAAGGTGCAGCAGTAGGGAAAGTGAAGGATAGTGAGGGGTGTAATTTACTATTCTAACTCCAGGAGGTTGTAGCAGTAGGGAAAGTGAGGGATAGTGTAGGGGTGCAATTTACTATTCTAACTCCAGGAAGGTGCAGCAGTAGGGAAAGTGAGGGATAGTGTAGGGGTGCAATTTAGTATTGTAACTCCAGTAAGGTGCCGCAGTAGGGAAAGTGAGGGATAGTGCAGGGGTGTAATTTAGTATGCAAAATCCAGGAAGGCGCAGCAGCAGGGAAATTGAGGGATAGTGTAGGGGTGCAATTTACTATCCAAACTCCAGGAAGGTGCAGCAGTAGTGAAAGTTAGGGATATTGTAGGGGTGCAATTTACTATTCTAACTCCAGGAAGGTGCAGCAGTAGGGAAAGTGAGGGATACTGTAGGGATGTAATTTACTATTCTAAATCCTGAGAGTTGAATCTGTAGTGAAAGGGATAAATATTGCAGAGGAATACAGTCATGTAAACTTTTTTAAAGAATAAAAACATTCTATAACATATTCTTTCTTTTCAATGTTTACAGATTCACAACTACCTTCCAAAGAAAAGCAAAGCAAAGCCAATACAAAGAAAACAGTTTACAGAAAAAGGCAATACTGCAAAATAAAAAGGTAAAACAGATCAAAATGCAACAATATGAAACAAAACATAGAGCAAAATTTTAGTATTGTAACTCCAGGAAGGTGCAGCAGTAGAGGAAGTGAGGGATAGTGAAGGGGTGTTATTTCTTATTCTAACTCTAGGATATTTCAGCATTAGGCAAAATAATAGATAGTACAGAGGAAAACAGTCATCTAAACATTTAAAAAAAATTAAAACATGCTATAACATATTCTTTCTTTTCTATCTTTGCAGAATCTCAAGTACCTAACAAACAATAGCAAAGCAAAGCAAAGCCAATACCAAAAACACAGTTTACCAACAAGGAAAAAAGACCAGACTAAAAAGGTAAAACAATTCAAAATGCAAAATTATAAAACTAAACATTGAGCAATACATTAGTATTGTAACTCAATGAAGGTGCAGCAGTAGGGTAAGTGAGGGATAGTGTAAGGGTGTAATTTACTATTCTAAATCCAGGAAGGTGCAGCAGTAGGGAAAGTGAAGGATAGTGAGGGGTGTAATTTACTAGTCTAACTCCAGGAAGGTATAGCAGTAGGGAAAATGAGGGATAGTTTAGGGGTGTAATTTTGTATTCAAACTCCAGGAAGGTGCAGCAGTAGTGAAAGTGAGGGATAGTGTAGGGGTGCAATTTACTATTCTAACTCCAGGAAGGTGCAGCAGTAGGGAAAGTTAGGGATAGTGTAGGGGTGCAATTTACTATTCTAACTCCAGGAAGGTGCAGCAGTAGGGAAAGTGAGGCATAGTGTAGGGATGTAATTTGCTATTCTAACTCCAGGAAGGCGCAGCAGCAGGGAAAGTGAGGGATAGTGTAGGGGTGTAAAATACTATTCTAAATCCTGAGAGTTGAATCTGTAGTGAAAGGGATAAATATTGCTTTTTTGAAGAATAAAAACATTCTATAACATATTCTTTCTTTACAATGTTTACAGATCCACAACTACCTTACAAAGAAAAGAAAAGCAAAGCCAATACAAAGAAAAAAGTCTACAGAAAAAGGCAATACCGCAAACTAAAAAGGTAAAACAGATCAAAATGCAACAATATGAAACAAAACATAGAGCAACATTTTAGTATTGTAACTCCAGGAAGGTGCAGCAGTAGAGAAAGTTAGGGATAGTGAAGGGGTGCAATTTCCTATTCTAACTCTAGGATATTGCAGCAGTAGGTAAAAAAATAGATAGTGCACAGGAAAACAGTCATCTAAACATTTAAAAAAAACTTAAAACATCCTCTAACGTATTCTTTCTTTTCCATTTTTGCAGAATCTCAAGTACTTAACAAATAAAAGCAAAGCGAAGCCAATACAAAAAACACAGTTTACCGAAAAAGGAAAAAACACCAGACTAAAAAGGTAAAACAATTCAAAATGCAACAGTATAAAACTAAACATTGAGCAATACATTAGTATTGTAACTTAATGAAGGTGCAGCAGTAGGGTAAGTGAGGGATAGTGTAGGGGTGTAATTTACTTTTCTAACACCAGGAAGGTGTAGCAGTAGGGAAAGTGAGGGATAGTGTAGGGGTGTAATTTGCTATTCTAACTCCAGGAAGGTGCAGCAGTAGGGAATCTGAGGGATAGTGTAGGGGGTGCAATTTACTATTCTAACTCCAGGAAGGTGTAGCAGTAGGGAAAGTGAGGGATAGTGTATGGGTGCAATTTACTATTCAAACTACAGGAAGGTGTAGCAGTAGGGAAAGCGAGGGATAGTGTAGGGGTGTAATTTAGTATTCAAACTCCAGTAAGGTGCAGCAGTTGTGAAAGTGAGGGATAGTGTAGGGGTGGAATTTACTATTCTAACTCCAGGAAGGTGCAGCAGTAGGGAAAGTGAAGGATAGTGAGGGGTGTAAGTTACTATTCTAACTCCAGGAAGGTGTAGCAGTAGGGAAAGTGAGGGATAGTGTAGGGGTGCAATTTACTATTCTAACTCCAGGAAGGTGCAGCAGTAGGGAAAGTGAGGGATAGTGTAGGGGTGCAATTTAGTATTGTAACTCCAGTAAGGTGCCGCAGTAGGGAAAGTGAGGGATAGTGTAGGGGTGTAATTTAGTATGCAAAATCCAAGAAGGCGCAGCAGCAGGGAAAGTGAGGGATAGTGTAGGGGTGCAATTTACTATTCTAAATCCTGAGAGTTGAATCTGTAGTGAAAGGGATAAATATTGCAGAGGAATACAGTCATGTAAACTTTTTTAAAGAATAAAAACAATCTATAACATATTCTTTCTTTTCAATGTTTACAGATTCACAACTACCTTCCAAAGAAAAGCAAAGCAAAGCCAATACAAAGAAAACAGTTTACAGAAAAAGGCAATACCGCAAAATAAAAAGGTAAAACAGATCAAAATGGAACAATGTGAAACAAAACATAGAGCAACATTTTAGTATTGTAACTCCAGGAAGGTGCAGCAGTAGAGGAAGTGAGGGATAGTGAAGGGGTGTCATTTCTTATTCTAACTCTAGGATATTTCAGCAGTAGGCAAAATAATAGATAGTACAGAGGAAAACAGTCATCTAAACATTTAAAAAAAATTAAAACATGCTATAACATATTCTTTCTTTTCTATCTTTTCAGAATCTCAAGTACCTAACAAACAAAAGCAAAGCAAAGCAAAGCCAATACCAAAAACACAGTTTAACAACAAGGAAAAAAGACCAGACTAAAAAGGTAAAACAATTCAAAATGCAAAATTATAAAACTAAACATTGAGCAATACATTAGTGTTGTAACTCAATGAAGGTGCAGCAGTAGGGTAAGTGAGGGATAGTGTAAGGGTGTAATTTACTATTCTAACTCCAGGAAGGTGCAGCAGTAGGGAAAGTGAAGGATAGTGAGGGGTGTAATTTACTAGTCTAACTCCAGGAAGGTATAGCAGTAGGGAAAATGAGGGATAGTGTAGGGGTGTAATTTAGTATTCAAACTCCAGGATGGTGCAGCAGTAGTGAAAGTGAGGGATAGTGTAGGGGTGCAATTTACTATTCTAACTCCAGGAAGGTGCAGCAGTAGGGAAAGTTAGGGATAGTGTAGGGGTGCAATTTACTATTCTAACTCCAGGAAGGTGCAGCAGTAGGGAAAGTGAGGCATAGTGTAGGGATGTAATTTGCTATTCTAACTCCAGGAAGGCGCAGCAGCAGGGAAAGTGAGGGATAGTGTAGGGGTGTAAAATACTATTCTAAATCCTGAGAGTTGAATCTGTAGTGAAAGGGATAAATATTGCTTTTTAAAGAATAAAAACATTCTACAACATATTCTTTCTTTACAATGTTTACAGATTCACAACTACCTTACAAAGAAAAGAAAAGCAAAGCCAATACAAAGAAAACAGTCTACAGAAAAAGGCAATACCGCAAACTAAAAAGGTAAAACAGATCAAAATGCAACAATATGAAACAAAACATAGAGCAACATTTTAGTATTGTAACTCCAGGAAGGTGCAGCAGTAGAGGAAGTGAGGGATAGCAAAGGGGTGTCATTTCTTATTCTAACTCTAGGATATTTCAGCAGTAGGCAAAAGAATAGATAGTACAGAGGAAAACAGTCATCTAAACATTTAAAAAAAATTAAAACATGCTATAACATATTCTTTCTTTTCTATCTTTGCAGAATCTCAAGCACCTAACAAACAAAAGCAAAGCAAAGCAAAGCCAATACCAAAAACACAGTTTAACAACAAGCAAAAAAGACCAGACTAAAAAGGTAAAACAATTCAAAATGCAAAATTATAAAACTAAACATTGAGCAATAGATTAGTATTGTAACTCAATGAAGGTGCAGCAGTAGGGTAAGTGAGGGATAGTGTAAGGGTGTAATTTACTATTCTAACTCCAGGAAGGTGCAGCAGTAGGGAAAGTGAAGGATAGTGAGGGGTGTAATTTACTAGTCTAACTCCAGGAAGGTATAGCAGTAGGGAAAATGAGGGATAGTGTAGGGGTGTAATTTAGTATTCAAACTCCAGGAAGGTGCAGCAGTAGTGAAAGTGAGGGATAGTGTAGGGGTGCAATTTACTATTCTAACTCCAGGAAGGTGCAGCAGTAGGGAAAGTTAGGGATAGTGTATGGGTGCAATTTACTATTCTAACTCCAGGAAGGTGCAGCAGTAGGGAAAGTGAGGCATAGTGTAGGGATGTAATTTGCTATTCTAACTCCAGGAAGGCGCAGCAGCAGGGAAAGTGAGGGATAGTGTAGGGGTGTAAAATACTATTCTAAATCCTGAGAGTTGAATCTGTAGTGAAAGGGATAAATATTGCTCTTTTAAAGAATAAAAACATTCTATAACATATTCTTTCTTTACAATGTTTACAGATTCACAACTACCTTACAAAGAAAAGCAAAGCAAAGCCAATACAAAGAAAACAGTCTACAGAAAAAGGCAATACCGCAAACTAAAAAGGTAAAACAGATCAAAATGCAACAATATGAAACAAAACATAGAGCAACATTTTAGTATTGTAACTCCAGGAAGGTGCAGCAGTAGAGAAAGTGAGGGATAGTGAAGGGGTGTAATTTCCTATTCTAACTCTGGGATATTGCAGCAGTAGGTAAAAAGATAGATAGTGCACAGGAAAACAGTCATCTAAACATTTAAAAAAAACTTAAAACATCCTATAACGTATTCTTTCTTTTCTATTTTTGCAGAATCTCAAGTACTTAACAAATAAAAGCAAAGCAAAGCCAATACCAAAAACACAGTTTACCGAAAAAGGAAAAAACACCAGACTAAAAAGGTAAAACAATTCAAAATGCAACAGTATAAAACTAAACATTGAGCAATACATTAGTATTGTAACTTAATGAAGGTGCAGCAGTAGGGTAAGTGAGGGATAGTGTAGGGGTGTAATTAACTTTTCTAACACCAGGAAGGTGTAGCAGTAGGGAAAGTGAGGGATAGTGTAGGGGTGTAATTTGCTAGTCTAACTCCAGGAAGGTGCAGCAGTAGGGAAACTGAGGGATAGTGTAGGGGGTGCAATTTACTATTCTAACTCCAGGAAGGTGTAGCAGTAGGGAAAGTGAGGGATAGTGTATGGGTGCAATTTACTATTCAAACTCCAGGAAGGTGTAGCAGTAGGGAAAGCGAGGGATAGTGTAGGGGTGTAATTTAGTATTCAAACTCCAGTAAGGTGCAGCAGTTGTGAAAGTGAGCGATAGTGTAGGGGTGCAATTTACTATTCTAACTCCAGGAAGGTGCAGCAGTAGGGAAAGTGAAGGATAGTGAGGGGTGTAATTTACTATTCTAACTCCAGGAAGGTGTAGCAGTAGGGAAAGTGAGGGATAGTGTAGGGGTGCAATTTACTATTCTAACTCCAGGAAGGTGCAGCAGTAGGGAAACCGAGGGATAGTGTAGGGGTGCAATTTAGTATTGTAACTCCAGTAAGGTGCCGCAATAGGGAAAGTGAGGGATAGTGTAGGGGTGTAATTTAGTATGCAAAATCCAGGAAGGCGCAGCAGCAGGGAAAGTGAGGGATAGTGTAGGGGTGCAATTTACTATCCAAACTCCAGGAAGGTGCAGCAGTAGTGAAAGTTAGGGATATTGTAGGGGTGCAATTTACTATTCTAACTCCAGGAAGGTGCAGCAGTAGGGAAAGTGAGGGATACTGTAGGGATGTAATTTACTATTCTAAATCCTGAGAGTTGAATCTGTAGTGAAAGGGATAAATATTGCAGAGGAATACAGTCATGTAAACTTTTTTAAAGAATAAAAACATTCTATAACATGTTCTTTCTTTTCAATGTTTACAGATTCACAACTACCTTCCAAAGAAAAGCAAAGCAAAGCCAATACAAAGAAAACAGTTTACCGAAAAAGGCAATACCGCAAAATAAAAAGGTAAAACAGATCAAAATGCAACAATGTGAAACAAAACATAGAGCAACATTTTAGTATTGTAACTCCAGGAAGGTGCAGCAGTAGAGGAAGTGAGGGATAGTGAAGGGGTGTCATTTCTTATTCTGACTCTAGGATATTTCAGCAGTAGGCAAAAGAATAGATAGTACAGAGGAAAACAGTCATCTAAACATTTAAAAAAAATTAAAACATGCTATGACATATTCTTTCTTTTCTATCGTTGCAGAATCTCAAGTACCTAACAAACAAAAGCAAAGCAAAGCCAATACCAAAAACACAGTTTAACAACAAGGAAAAAAGACCAGACTGAAAAGGTAAAACAATTCAAAATGCAAAATTATAAAACTAAACATTGAGCAATACATTAGTATTGTAACTCAATGAAGGTGCAGCAATAGGGTAAGTGAGGGATAGTGTAAGGGTGTAATTTACTATTCTAACTCCAGGAAGGTGCAGCAGTAGGGAAAGTGAAGGATAGTGAGGGGTGTAATTTACTAGTCTAACTCCAGGAAGGTATAGCAGTAGGGAAAATGAGGGATAGTGTAGGGGTGTAATTTAGTATTCAAACCTCAGGAAGGTGCAGCAGCAGGGAAAGTGAGGGATAGTGTAGGGGTGTAATTTACTATTCAAACTCCAGGAAGGTGCAGCAGTAGTGAAAATGAGGGATAGTGTAGGGGTGCAATTTACTATTCTAACTCCAGGAAGGTGCAGCAGTAGGGAAAGTTAGGGATAGTGTAGGGGTGCAATTTACTATTCTAACTCCAGGAAGGTGCAGCAGTAGGGAAAGTGAGGCATAGTGTAGGGATGTAATTTGCTATTCTAACTCCAGGAAGGCGCAGCAGCAGGGAAAGTGAGGGATAGTGTAGGGGTGTAAAAGACTATTCTAAATCCTGAGAGTTGAATCTGTAGTGAAAGGGATAAATATTGCTTTTTTAAAGAATAAAAACATTCTATAACATATTCTTTCTTTACAATGTTTACAGATTCACAACTACCTTACAAAGAAAAGAAAAGCAAAGCCAATACAAAGAAAACAGTCTACAGAAAAAGGCAATACCGCAAACTAAAAAGGTAAAACAGATCAAACTGCAACAATATGAAACAAAACATAGAGCAACATTTTAGTATTGTAACTCCAGGAAGGTGCAGCAGTAGAGAAAGTAAGGGATAGTGAAGGGGTGTAATTTCCTATTCTAACTCTAGGATATTGCAGCAGTAGGCAAAAAGATAGATAGTGCACAAGAAAACAGTCATCTAAACATATTAAAAAAACTTAAAACATCCTATAACGTATTCTTTCTTTTCTATTTTTGCAGAATCTCAAGTACCTAACAAACAATAGCAAAGCAAAGCCAATACCAAAAACACAGTTTACCGAAAAAGGAAAAACACCAGACTAAAAAGGTAAAACAATTCAAAATGCACAGTATAAAACTAAACATTGAGCAATACATTAGTATTGTAACTCAATGAAGGTGCAGCAGTAGGGTAAGTGAGGGATAGTGTAGGGGTGTAATTTACTATTCTAACTCCAGGAAAGTGCAGTAGTAGGGAAAGTGAGGGATAGTGTAGGGTGTATTTTAGTATTGTAACTCCAGTAAGGTGCAGCAGTAGGGAAAGTGAGGGATGGTGTAGGGGTGTAATTTAGTATTGTAACTCCAGTAAGGTGCAGCAGAAGGGAAAGTGAGGGATAGTGTAGGGGTGTAATATAGTATTCAAACTCTAGGAAGGTGCAGCAGTAGGGAATGTGAGGGACAGTGTAGGGGTGCAATTTAGTATTCTAACTCCAGTAAGATGCAGCAGTAGGGAAAGTGAGAGATAGTGTAGGGGTGCAATTTACTATTCTAACTCCAGGAAGGTGCAGCAGTAGGAAAAGTCAGGCATAGTGTAGGGGCGCAATTTACTATTCTAACTCCACGAAGGTGTAGCAGTAGGGAAAGTGAGGGATAGTGTAGGGGTGCAATTTACTATTCTAACTCCAGGAAGGTGCAGCAGTACAGAAAGTGAGGGATAGTGTAGGGGTACAATTTACTATTCTAACTCCAGGAAGGTACAGCAGTAGGGAAAGTGAGGGATAGTGTAGGGGTGCATTTTACTATTCTAACTCTGGGAAGGTATAGCAGTAGGGAAAGTGAGGGATAGTGTAGGGGTGTAATTTAGTATTCAAATTCCAGTAAGGTGCAGCAGTAGTGAAAGTGAGGGATAGTGTAGGGGTGTAATTTAGTATTGTAACTCCAGTAAGGTGCAGCAGTAGGGAAAGTGAGGGATAGTGTAGGGGTGCAATTTACTATTCTAACTCCAGTAAGGTGCAGCAGTAGGGAAAGTGAGAGATAGTGTAGGGGTGCAATTTACTATTCTAACTCCAGGAAGGTGCAGCAGTAGGGAAAGTCAGGGATAGTGTAGGGGTGCAATTTACTATTCTAACTCCAGGAAGGTGTAGCAGTAGGGAAAGTGAGGGATAGTGTAGGGGTGCAATTTACTATTCTCACTCTGGGAAGGTGTAGCAGTAGGGAAAGTGAGGGATAGTGTAGGGGTGCAATTTACTATTCAAACTCCAGGAAGGTTTAGAAGTAGGGAAAGTGAGTGATAGTGTAGGGATGTAATTTACTATTCTTACTCCAGGAAGGTGCAGCAGTAGGAAAAGTGAGGGATAGTGTAGGGGTGCAATTTACTATTCTAACTCCAGGAAGGTGCAGCAGTACAGAAAGTGAGGGATAGTGAAGGGGTACAATTTACTATTCTAACTCCAGGAAGGTACAGCAGTAGGGAAAGTGAGGGATCGTGTAGGGGTGCATTTTACTATTCTAACTCTGTGAAGGTATAGCAGTAGGGAAAGTGAGGGATAGTGTAGGGGTGTAATTTAGTATTCAAACTCCAGTAAGGTGCAGCAGTATTGAAAGTGAGGGATAGTGTAGGGGTGCAATTTACTATTCTAACTCCTGAAAATTGCAGCAGTAGGGAAAGTGAAGGATAGCGAGTGGTGTAATTTACTGTTCTAACTCCAGGAAGGTGTAGCAGTAGGGAAAGTGAGGGATATTGTAGGGATATAATTTATTATTCTAACTCCAAAAAGGTGCAGCAGCAGGGAAAGTGAGGGATAGTGTAGGAGTGTAAAAAACTATTCTAACTTTATGAACAAGCAGCAGTAGGGAAAGTGAGGGATAGTGCAGAATTTTGTAAATAACTATTCTACCTCAATAAAGGTACAGCAGTAGGGAAAGTGTGTGATAGTGTAGTTTAAGAATAACATGTAAATATTCCTGTAATAAATTGTTTTTTTTCGATTTCTTTATCAGATTTTGTCAACTCAAGAAACTGCATCCTACATTAAATCATGCTGGATATATATATTGTAAAGAAAGGATAAGTGAACCACGTAGACATTGGAGGATAGTGCAATATTACTTTGCATTGCATTGCAGTGGCAGAGCGGTTACCCTCGGTGAAACCAACAGATCATAACCACTCTGCCTCTGCAATGGAGATTGAAGTAAGAGAAACAATAAATGAAGTGAAAGAAATTGCATGTACCTCCAATGACACTACTAGATCTATTTTAAGAGAGGTTGCCCAGCATGTCCCCAGTCATGTTGCTAGTAGTATGCCTAATATTCCCAATTTGCGAAGAATTATACAAAGACAAAAACAGGCAAGTAATACTCAAACTACAACTCCTCATACCTTTTCTGACATTCAAATTCCTGATGAACTCACTCTTTCTTTTTCTAATGAACCTTTCCTCCTGCATGACAACCAAAACCCTAATAAACGTATTCTTAACTTTAGTACACCCGCAACCTTGTTAAGTTAGAGAACAGTGAAATTTGGATGATGGATGGGACGTTTAAAAGTGCACCCCATCCTTTCACCCAAATTTACACTATTCACGCAAAAATGAACCACAATGTAATTCCCTTAGTATATAGTTTGCTACCTGATAAGCAATCTGCAACCTACACTGAACTTTTATCAGTGATTAAAAGCAAAACATCCAATAAAAGTCCTAGGAAGATAATTGTTGATTTTGAATTGACTATGATCAATGTGATCACTAAAACGTACAACGGATACCCAAATTCAGGGATGTATTTTTAATTTTTACCAGGCATTCTGGAGTAAACTACAAAAAACATTCCTGGTTGCAGATTACTCAACTGATAGCAAACTACAGTTCGAATTAAAAAAAAATAACAGCTCTTTGCTTAGTTCCTCCTGAAAGTGTAGACGAGTACTACACTGCAATTACTGAATCTGAATTTTTTAACGAAAATGAAGAAAAATTGGCACCCGTACTAAATTATTTTGAAGACACATGGATTGGGCATCTAAGCAGATCGGGTCGCAGGAGGAAGCCACGTTTGTATGTGGAGTGGTGGAACAGCTACACAAGCTGTTTAGAAGGAGAAGCAAAAACAAAGAATGCCATAGAGGGATGGCATAACTCCTTCAACCATACAATTGGCAAACCACACCCTAACTTCTATTCATTTTTGGAAACTTTGAAGAAGGAGCAAAGTTTTCAAGAAATGAGACTGGTAGCCTAAACCTACGCATTTCCAAAAAATCAAAGGAAATGTCTGAGAGACGATTGGCTATTCTACAACAGTTTTCGTTGTGTGTGGCTTTAGACTACCTTGATAATGTTGCTAACATTCTACATTTCCAAATCTATTTTATACCTTAATTTCCTGCTTTTACCTAAATTATATAAACATTTTTATTCAATTGGCATTAACATTTTTCAATTTTTTTCAAATAAATAAACGTCGGGTCAGCTTACCTGTAGTTGTCTTCTTTCTTTTTCTTCATCTTGATTCCCCAAAATAAATCCATTTTGTGACAAAATCCAATAACCCAAGCAATCCAAGGATGTTACAAATTATTTTCTTTCTTCCAATTAGAAAATCTGGAAACGTTTCCAAACTCCAACTCCATCCTGATAATAATTCAAAATCCCCGAAATCCATGTTCTTTCCAAGTCCATTTGGAAATGTTTCCAAAGTCCATTTGCATCCTGAAAGTAATCCAAACTTCACGAAATCCAAGTTCTTTCAAAATCCATGTTGAAATGTTTCCAAAGTCCATGTGCATCCTAAAAGTAATCCAAAGTCCACGAAATCCAATATCTTTCAAACTCCATCCTGATAATAATTCAAAGTCCATGAAATCCATGTTCTTTCCAAGTCCATTTGGAATTGTTTCCAAAGTCCATTTGCATCCTGAAAGAAATCCAAACTACACGAAATCCATGTTCTTTCAAAATCCATCTTGAAATATTTCCAAATTCCTTGTCCATCCTGATAGTAATCCAAAGCCCTCGAAATCCATACTCTTTTAAAATCAATCTGTAAAGGTTTCCAAACTCCATGTGCATCCTGAAAGTAATCCAAACTCCACGAAATCCATGTTCTTTCAAAGTCCATGTTGAAATGTTTCCAAAGTCCATGTGCATCCTAAAAGTAATCCAAAGTCCACAACATCCAATATCTTTCAAACTCCATCCTGATATTAATTCAAAGTCCACAAAATCCATGTTCTTTCCAAGTCCATTTGGAAATGTTTCCAAAGTCCATTTGCATCCTGAAAGAAATCCAAACTCCACAAAATCCATGTTCTTTCAAAATCCATCTTGAAATGTTTCCAAATTCCATGTCCATCTTGAAAGTAATCCAAAGCCCTCAAAATCCAAATTCTTTCAAAATCAATCTGGAAAGGTTTCCAAACTCCATGTGCATCCTGATAGTAATCCACAGTCCACGGAATCCATATTCTTTCAAAAACAATCTGGAAAGGTTTCCAAATTCCTTGTGCATCCTGAAAGTAAAACAACCTGCACGTAATCCATAAACTTTCTAAATCCATCCTGAAAATAATATTAAATCCAAGAAATCATTGTCCTTACTATGTCCTTCTTTCAAGTTTTCAAAAGTTCCCGAAAGCCCATATTTTCAAAATACAAGAACGCAATAAAAACCACAATTCCAGAAAACAAAGTTCTTTTCAACTAGATCACCCAATAATCCAAAATCCACGAAACCAGCTTTCTTTCAAATACGATCTCCAAATGAATTCCAAAAACATGTATTCGATGTACTTTTTGTTATTTCTTATCAATGCATTCTAAATTATAACTTTCCTTAAAGCAATAAATAGTCAGACATCCTAAAATAACAATACCATTCACCTTTCTTTTTCAAAAAACATCCCTAAATACATAAACCTATTTTTGATAGCGACCCGGCAAAGGCATACTCAACTAACATGATCGGCGACATGCTGAAATTACAACGTAAACATTACATTTTTCATATGCAACCTCTCCTTATCCTTTCTTTACGATATATATATACGAATTAACATTCTAATGTTTATAAATTAAGTTTAAAGAGTTTCCTACCTGAGCGCAGATCAGCTTCCTGCTGCTTCCTCCATCAACGCTGTTGAAAATGGCCGCTTGATTGGACGTTTACGCGTCGATGTCATCTGGAGCTACAAAGATGAAAAAGGACTATTGATATTTTTTTGTATTAAACGTATTAAAACATTTTTTTATTAATGTTACTTAACATTAAAACATGTTAAAAAATTATACAAAATTATATTAAATTATGCTTATTCTATTATATTTTTTTATTAACAAAACTAAAATGAAAACTATTGTGTATTTATTTTACTTCTTTTTTTATTAAATTGCATATTTTATTATACTTACAAATTTTTTTTTGTAATTGAAATTATTATTTTGATTTTTTTTAATATTATTAACTTTATTCATATTTAATTTGTTTACATTTTTACATGAGTATTAATTATATTAATACTATTATTTTAAATAAATCAAATTAATATATACCTTGAGTTATTTTTTATTACTTGAGTATTATATTAAAAATAAATAAATATATTAAATTTTATCAAATATTTTTACTCATATTTCATTTATTGAAAATGTTACTTGAGTAGTAATGGCATTAATGTTGTTTTTTTAAATACATAAAATTATAATTTATATACCTTCATTTATTAATTTATACTTAAGTATTAATAATCAAATATTATTAAAACACATTTTCCATTTTTTAAAATCATTACTTATATTTTTAATAAATGTTACTTGAGTATTAATTTAATTGTAAATTATTTTAAATAATACATATTAAAGAATTTTTTTAAAGAAATAAAATGTTTATTTATATACCTTCATTTATTAATTTATACTTAAGTATTTAAAATCACATTTTATTGAAACACATTTTCCATTTTTTAAATTTGTTACTTTAATTTTTAAATAAATGTTACTTGAGTATTAATTTAATTGTAAAGTATTTTAAATATTAAATACATTTAATATTTGTTACTTGAATATTAATGGGATATAAATAATTTTATTTTGTAAATTTAAAAAATATTAAATATACCTTAATAAATTGAAAAATTTATAATAGAAAAAAATATTTTAAAAAACATAATACTTACGTTGTAAAGACTTGCGTTGTAATGACATCTGCGTTGTAATGGCATGCGTTGTAAAGTCATGCGTTGTAAAAGCACTTGCGTTGTAAAAGTTGCGTTGTAATGGAAGTACGTTGTAAAAGTTTTGTTGTAAAGGATGTTCCCCGATACACATTATGAAATCCATTGCATTGCTGTGCAGTAGAGGTCACAATAATGTTACAGGAGTGCAACGTTTTGGACTCGCCAGCTGGAAACTGTGACCTCACTAAGAGACAAATTGAACTCAGAAAAAGGCCTTTATGCAGCTGTCAGGGGACATCACTGAATATGTCATAACAATGGCCACAAGAGAGCAGTGTTATCCCTACAAGATGTTATTTGTACTTGTATTGGTTATTTGTAAAGCGCAGACTATCGCTCCGAAAGGAGCATCCTGGCGCTGGTAAAACAATGTGCATACAGTTACAAGTACAGAATTAGATGGTGGTCATTACGTAGTCATCTGGAAGATTAAAAATCCAGGTTTTAAGGTGCTTCCTAAACTAGTTTTCCTGAGTCAACAATCTGAGGTTCTTAGGCATTGCATTCCAGGCTTTGGATGACAGAAAGGTTAAGGTCTTACCCCCCTTGGTTTTAAAGTTAAATTTGGCCAATCATAACATCCTGGGAGGGTTGTAATGGGGGAAGCGCCTAATGAGATACTTCGGGCCTACACCGGTAAATGCTCGAAAGGCGACAATCAAGATTTTAAATAATATCTTTTTATGTAGAGGCAGCTAGTGAAGGGTCTTTAAGGATGCCGATGCAGAAGATCTCCTTGGCAGTTTAAGAACGAGTCTGGCAGCTGCGTGTTGCACGCTTTGAAGTTTTTTCAGTATAATTTTTTTAACACCTGCCATCAAACCATTACAATAATCCAGACGTGCGAGGATTAAGGCCACAGCAACAGCTTTTCGTGAGTCAATGGGCAGGAAGTCAAAGAATTTCTTTAAAGATTTTATAATACTGAAGCAACTTCCTGCTACATTCCTCACATGCTGGTCAAATGACAGCTCGGTGTCAAATAAGACACCTAGATTTCTTGCTGATACCACAGTTTGTGGGGGAGCAGGAGAATCTTCCGGCCACCATTTGCTGGGACAAAAATTCTTGGACTTTCCCATAGGAAGAATCTCTGTTTTATTTACATTGCATTTAAGATGGTTCCTTTCCATCCAAAGAAACACATCTTCAAGACAGTTCTTGAGATTTTGTTCCGCTTTGGTGGAATTCTTCTCAAGAGGCACAATAAGTTGAGTATCATCGGCATAAGATGTCACAAGTATGCTGTATGACTCAATGAGAGAGATGAGAGGAACCATATACATATTGAACAAGAGTGGGCTCAAAATGGAGCCCTGAGGAACTCCAGACAATACCTTTTTTTCCTTGGAAAGGAAAGGACCCAATGCAACTATTTGTGATCTCTCCGTCAAAAATGGGATGATCCACTTCAGTACTACCCCCGAGATTCCAATATCTCTTAGTCTTGCTTTCAATATTGGATGGGAGATGGTGCCGGACGCTGCTGTGAGGTCTAATAAAATCAGAACGGCGTTCTTTCCTTGGTCCTGCAAGATTTTTATGGAGTCAGTGAGTTCAATCAGAGCTGTTCCTCTGTTGGACATAAAGTATTCTGTTGGCAGGATCATAGGTTTTACGCCAATTGCGTTCACCCTTCTTACATAATAGGTAAAGTGAGGCCAATTCTGGTGTAGACCAGGGGGCATTCCTCTTTCCTCTTTTTTCCATTCTACGGGGATGTTTGGGTGGAACGCGTTTTTTAATCTCTTGCTGCATCCAGCTATGAAAGTGTATCGAATCTTGTTCAGCATTACTGGACAGGTTGGGGATCTGAGTTTGTGTTATGGGTTGGAGCTTGAAACTATCTTCGACCTTAGTCCAGTTAATATTATTTTCTGAATATTTGTTCACTTTTTGTGAGTTTTGAAGGCGTGATGTTCTAATGCTAAAAGGAATCAGGCTATGATCTGTCCAAATTTGTGGGACAGGTGTATGGGTTTTCAGGAGGGGAAAATTAGTACATATCCCGTCCAGGGTATGACCTGCTTGGTGTGTCGGTTTGGTTACCCTTTGTTGTAAATTAAAAATATCCAGGGTCTGATAAAAATTGAGCGCCTGAGTGTCTAGTTTAGATTCCAACTGCAAATCGAAATCTCCCAGAAGTGTAAAATGAGGGTAACGGAGAAGGAGCTGGCCTAAGGAATCGCTAAGTGATTCTAAAAACTTAGTAGCACTGCCTGGGGGGCGATAGATTAGCCCACCTGTGAAGGAGGTGGTATTATGGGGTCGAATGGTGGGAGAGAAAAAGGCCTCTTTATTGAAACTGTCTCTCTGGAAGATGGAGCATAACCATGTCTAAAGGGCCGTACCTTAGAAAAGACGCCAGGGTTCGATTGGAGCTTGGCAGAAGGGAATGTCCGCCATAAATTAGACTAGCTCCTACTCCACCAATCTCACGTTCCTCTCATTCATTTAGGCAGGGAAACCTCTGATTGAACACAGGTGGAGTGTCACTAGCTCTGCCAGTGGTCCATCATTGTAAGCAGCCCAAACTCAAAGATTGCTGCCTTTATTGCAAGAGGAGGCTCACCACATTTAGAGCTGATTTCCTGCTGCAGATTTTTGTCTGCCTGGGTTCCCAATGCAAAGCATGACAGGGAAAAATAAACTCCATGAGCAACTGTATTTAGATTTTTTTTAGTTCTCAGAATTAAACTAATGCTTTCAGGGTTTGTGTGTGACAAATAAAAAAAATGTCTACTGCTGAGCTGTGTAACACTGCAGCCCACCACGCTTCATTTCTGGCCCATGTGTTCCAGGGAAGCATCTTAATCAAAATGAACTGAAAAGTTCTCGAGAGGACAGGGGATCTTACTCAGGCTGGCGAGAAGTGGAGTCTCTGCTGAGTTCGAAATGACTACTTAGGCCCTTTTTTAAAGTTTGGTGGCCCGACTGCTCAATTAGGAGTTGGATAGACATCCACCTTCAGCAAATGTCCTTTTACTACTCATGCTTCAAGCAGGCCCTTAGTCACTGCTTTTAATGAAATACATGACTTTCTTATTGATTAAAAGAGGTTCTGCAGATGTCTTTGTTCAACTCACTCACTCTGTTACTCATTCACCCACTCAAACCACCAGCCATATTTGACATGTTAATGACTTTTCTCTATTACCACCTCAACCATTCATTGCCCCAGTTTTTATTCAATAATTTGTATCCATCTCCCCTAACAGGTAGTACGCGCCCTACCTAAACAAATGCAAATATTCCTTAACCTCCACCTCTTAACTCCCCATTACAAGTAACATAAGTGGGAGGTGGACCGACTGTACTACCTCTTTATTTGTCTGCTCCCACTGAAGGCGCTATGCAGCCCCGGATGCAGCAGGTCTGACTTTCTTTGTTCTCCAAGCCCTAGGAAGAAATGGCGCCCAGCTTCCCTCGTTCTGTGGTTGACGGACTTTCAGGTCTATGGGCGCTTCTCCTTATCTTACCCTGGGGTCAATGGGTATGTGGCTGGGCCAGGCCACTGTGTCCTTTCCTGATGTTCCAACATATTTCCTTTGTTGCACACAGTGGGTGAAGTCATATTATGCACCTGCGTGAGTCCTCTGCCAGCGCTCTGGTTGATATCCACTTTCTCGGGCTCCACTGCATCACTTACAGGTAGGCGCTGTAGGTGAATATGGGTTGCACAGCTGCCTCTCATGTCTACAGTCCAACTGTAGTCTGACCGCAGACTGTGTCTGGCAGGGAGCCTCCTCACAGCTTATTCGTTGTGGCTTGCTCTGGGGGTTGTGCTGTGTCCCTTTGATGTCATGGAGGGAGAGAGCAGAGTCTGGGGGTGTTGCGGTTCAAAGCTTGATTGTGGTTTGCCTCCATTTTATTTTTTACAACTTGTTTGCCCTTGGCTTAATGTACACCTGGATGCTCTTCTTGTGGAGGTTGCATTTATGGGTGGTTTGGCACGTGTGAGATTTGCTCCTCTTGGTTCCCAGGGCTGCTCCTCCCTTAATGATCTGTCTAACATGGTGGAAAACACAGAATGGGGATCTGGGGATGGCATAATTATTCCTGCTGTTGCCTCTTGAGTTGAGTGCTCAAGGTTTTTGTCCTTATATGTCTTCTTTCTTCAATAGAAAACACCTTTAGGAAAAATATATTTGTTATCAAAGACATTAGAGGATATTTGAACAATAGTCTACAATACATTATTATGAAAAAATGCAGAATCCTTATCTTGTTTGTTATCCATCAAAAACCTCTGTCTTACGTGCCTACACATATCATTATGATTAATAACTGCTTGTATTAATAATTTCTTCACTCAGTTTAGTACACACTAAAAAGCTACCATGCGGCATTTCAGTTGAGTCATCTAGTTCATAAACACCTTAATTATAATGTTTTTTTTCAATTCTGGACCCAAATTGTAGAAAGGTACACTGCCCTGGTTTGAATTGAAGCGCTCCTTCAGTTAGCTGTGCTAGAAGCAGACCAGGTCATTGCAACCTACCGCAATAAATGCACTGCCCCCAGTGCAGTTACGATCTTCATCGTGCTCTGGGCTGCGATGCATTAGTAAAAAGAGGACCGCCTGATTGAAGTCACCAGAATATCTTTCACTCTGCAGGTGACAAACTGGTGTGCATTTGAAAGGAGGCTAGAGAACCCCTTGCTGGTAGATGAAATGAGGTACTGCAACTCCCTGCAGGGAAGTGTGTGATATGTCGATGGCTCACACATTTCTCCCCTTTCAAATGACACCATTGGGGGGTGCACCTATTGTGAGCCTCCTGTGAATCGTACAGTCAGTGTGCTCCCTAGCTTCTTTGCCTCTGCACCCACATCCATAATATGGCGTAGGTGCAGAGGCAAAGTTCTTCCTCATTTGCGTAAGGCCTAGCTCCCAGGCAAATTAGGGAACAGCCTTCATATCATGTCAGAGCAACTTGTGTATAACCATAATATGTATAGGGGAAGGGACCACACAACCTTTTGCAGCCCCTTCCTGGAATACCAAAATGTTCCAAGGGTGTGTACATGCCCAATATGCACCTGGGGCACCTTTTATAATACATCCTCAAGTCCCCTTGTGTGGTACTCTTTGTGCAACCTGGCGATGCCCTTCTGCCCTGTGTCCTCTCCGAATTTCGATGGGAAGAGTGTGGTGGGGTACCGGCCTCTTTTGGGACTCTTTTGAATCACACACTTGAGTGTTGTCTGACTATTGAACATTTGGTTTGGCTGAGCTTGTGGAAATATATATATATATATATATATATATATATATATATATATATATATATATATATATATATACATATATATATATATATATATATATATATATATATATATATATATATATATTACCTACTGGCTATCGCCAGTAGGTATATATAGTTAGAATTTTTTCTCTATGGGACTTTTGAAAATTCTATGTCTAATAACTTTGGCGTTTGTGGACGGAATCGGCTGAAATTTTCAGGAAAATGGCACATTTTGATTCTGAGCAGCCCCTGAAAATGTAGGGGGGTTTCGTCAAGGGGGGGCTGAGAAAAAAGGGGGGTCCCAAAACGCGTTTTTTCCATTCATTTTTCCATAGGGCGGTTGGACTCACTTTTAGCTCGAACGGCTGAATGGATTTGCACGAAACTTGGCAAAATTGTAGGGACTGTTAGCCCGATGTGCCTTTGCTAGGTCTCAATATATGTGCTCCAGTAGTTTTTGAGAAATTAACGTTCAAACCAAGATATATATCTGTAACAGCGCTCTGGGCAGCGATCCGGTCCGCTTACTTTTTGCTTATCGGAACTTTGCGCGCAGAAAGCTGATTGGCTCTCCGGTGTCTGTCAACATTCTAAACAGTCCGGAGCGGACGCCATCTTGTCTCTCGGTAGGATCGAGAGAGAAGAAGAGGTGGAAAACGAAAGGGGAATTTAATGAAAGGGGGCAAGGTATCCCCCTCTTGACCCCCTAGGAATGTTGTTGGGGTTATTAAAGGGTCCCGTGGGGAAAATAAAAAAAAAAATGATTTTTCACGGTAGAAGCGCGGCCGCGAACTGGTAGCGAAACGGGAATTCGCCATTTTGTGCTTCGTTAATTAAATTACTAGTTATAAGTGGGTGCGGGAGACGTATCCTAATCCCCTATGTTTCCTGAGGGTGGCTGAGGAGGCTGATATATGTTGATACATCTCTTCCAGCGGCTGTGCGTGAGCTTTTTTTTTTTTTTTGCTGCGTGACAGTCCGGAGCGGCCGCCATCTTGTCTCTCGGTAGGATCGAGAGAGAAGAAAAGGTGAAAAACTAAGGGGGAATTTAATGAAAGGGGGCAAGGTATCCCCCTCTTGACCCCCTAGGAATGTTGTTGGGGTTATTAAAGGGTCCCGTGGGGAAAATAAAAAAAAAATTATTTTTCACGGTAGAAGCGCTTCACGGGCCGCGAACTGGGCCGTAAACTGGTAGCGAAACGGGAATTCGCCATTTTGTGCTTCGTTAATTAAAGTACTAGGTATAAGGGGGTGCGGGAGACGTATCCTAATCCCCTATGTTTCCTGAGGGTGGCTGAGGAGGCTGATATATGTTGATACATCTCTTCCAGCGGCTGCGCCATCTTGCCTTTTTTCGAATGCCACAATTTTGTCGTGCACGGCAGCCATTTTAGATGCCAGGCTGGTCCCAGGCTATCACCTAACCCTGCGGATGTAGTTTATGGCCCCAGCTGTAGAGAATTCAGACATGCCAATCCTCCTGATTCAGGCGTGTGAGTACTGATTTCAGTGCTAGTCTCCCGCCTCCCGATTTCTGCAAGCAAAAACCCGGGGGCATATTACGAACAACTAGCGATAATTTTTGTCTCTAACTTGTTTAGAGACAAAAATTATCGCCGCACATCGGCGATTTTTATCGCAGATAAACCTTGCTATTATCGCAGAAAAGTCAGCGATATTCATGTATTATCGATCTAATGCTCTTAGCCATGTTATCCACCTCCCACTTGGATAACATGGCTAAGAACTGCTCAGGGCAGGTGAAAAGTCAGCGATATTCATGTATTATCGATCTAATGCTCTTAGCCATGTTATCCACCTCCCATTGGATAACATGGCTAAGAACTGCTCAGGGCAGGTGTTAGATTCTGGAGATATTCGCGCTTAGCGCGAATATCTCCAAAAGTTGGTAATAGAAGGTAGCGATGTTAGGGACTGTTTCCAGTCGCTAACATCTTGGCACGCCACTTTGCATGTCATTAGTGATAAGTATCACTGACATGCAAAGCGGGGCCCAAGATGGTCGCTATCTCCTTTTAGCTGTCACTAACTGGTGTTAGCGACAGCTTGGTAATAGGGAAATAATTTTATCTCCGCTTTCATGGCTTTTAAAGCCAAAAAAGCGGAGATAAACCCCCTTGATAATATGCCCCACGATTCCTTGGGGGTTTCAGCTGACAGGGCTTGGTATTGTGTTACATGGTAATTTTTCCATGAAACGTCAGAGGGTCGATGCAGGGGTTCTAGAAGAGGTGATAAACCATTTAAGCCTCATGAACAAGCGCATGGTCTTTTAAAGATTTGTGAAGTACTCGGGGCGGCGGTGTGTGTGTGCCCTCTTTCAGGAGCGGGCGGGGGGGCACTGCCAGCAACTTGCCAGGTCAGGTAGTGTTCAACACGTGCATCACCCTTTCTCTGCCTGCTATTGCGCTCCATGCTTCGGAAAGGTAAGAAAAAGAACGTGCTTTTGAGTTTGAAATGTCCGATCCTGCAGCAGCACACTTCCAAAGCCCACACATGACAATAACCCGATTCAAGGCCCCATTCACCCGTTTTAAAAAAAATAGATAACACTCCAACAAAGTAAGGTTATAAAACTTTATTAACTACTAACTTTAACGAACGGAACAAAAACTAAAAACATTTAAACATTTCTCAACACAAAAAGCAACAATGGTTAGAAGCTGTCTTTTGTGCGAATAGTCCCAAGGCAGCACAACGTGCAGAGTTCTGGACGGCACCCAGGTGATGTCGCCTGGGTGCCGCACTGGTTTAGGGATCCTACAATGCTGCTCCGAAAATTGGCGTGGGGCGTCCCGGGTGGGGCGGGGGGAGGCCTCGTCAGTAGCGGTCTGTTGTGCGAATAGTCCCAAGGCAGCACAACGTGCAGAGTTCTGGACGGCACCCAGGTGATGTCGCCTGGGTGCCGCACTGGTTTAGGGATCCTACAATGCAGCACAGAAAAACAGCGTGGGGCGTCCCGGGTGGTGCGGGGGGAGGCCTCGTCAGTAGCGGTCTGTGTCCAGTGTCACATGGCTGACACAACATGTACGACAGGCACCCAGGTGATGTCCAGTAAACTGCCGCACTGGTTTTGGTATCCTACAATGCTGCTCCGAAAATTGGCGTGCGGCGGCCCGGGGGGGGGGGGGGCGTGGGGGAGCCGGCGTGAACGGGCCTCCCCAGGTGGCGGCCATCTAGCTGAGTTGCGCTCGCTCTTGCGGCCACAGCGTCTCGCTCACCATGTTGTTGAGTTGCTCCCACTCTTGCAGTGCAGCGATAGGCGGCTGCCACATGGCTCTTAAAATGGCGGACAGCTCCTCGGTTTTAGGCCTGGTCCACTGAAATGGTCCTGGGACACTTTGGAACTCGGACGCTTGCCTGCTAGGGCTTGGGCTCCATTCTCGAAAAGCGTCCCCTCAGCCGTGAAGATTGTATAAAAGTCTTGGGGGCCCCCGACTCCCGCAGGCTTCCGGTGGGGAGCGGCTGCCATGATTGCTCGCGGAATGACCACGACGGAGCCACGAGATGGTGGTGCTCTCATGCTGACGCCAGCTTCAGTCTGAATGATCCAGAAACAAGGTGGGGCTTTCATCGTTTGGGAAAAAAAAATGTTCTAAACCAATGAAAAGTGTTATTTTTAGGTCATATGACCAAGCCTTCCATCTTTAGGAAACCAAAAGTAAAATGAACCAATGAAAAGTTTTATAAACAAGTCACATGACCTGTTATGCGGCATAGGGCTACAAAAAGCGTAGAAAATCCGTTGGCACGTGAGGCGGCGTCAGTAGCGGACCGATGTGCGAATAGGCCGAAGGCAGCACAACGGGCCGAGATCCGGATGGTACCGAGGTGGTGTCCAGCAAATTGCCGCACTGGTGTGGCCATCCTACAATGCTGCGCCGAAAGACGGCGTGTCCAGCTGAGTTGCGCTCACTGTTGCGGTACAGTGACTCGAACGCGCCGAGATCCGGATGGCACCGAGGTGGTGTCCAGCAAATTGCCGCACTGGTGTGGCCATCCTACAATGCTGCGCCGAAAGACGGCGTGTCCAGCTGAATTGCGGTCACTGTTGCGGTACAGTGACTCGAACGCGCCGAGATCCGGATGGCACCGAGGTGGTGTCCAGCAAATTGCCGCACTGGTGTGGCCATCCTACAATGCTGCGCCGAAAGACGGCGTGTCCAGCTGAATTGCGGTCACTGTTGCGGTACAGTGACTCGAACGCGCCGAGATCCGGATGGCACCGAGGTGGTGTCCAGCAAATTGCCGCACTGGTGTGGCCATCCTACAATGCTGCGCCGAAAGACGGCGTGTCCAGCTGAGTTGCGGTCACTGTTGCGGTACAGTGAGTCGAACGCGCCGAGATCTGGATGGCCCAGATGTTGTGTCCAGCAAGTTGCCGCACTGGTGTGGCCATCCTACAATGCTGCGCCGAAAGTCGGCGTGGGGTGCCCCGTTGGCTTATGAGGTGATGTCAGTAGTGGACCGATGTGTGAATAGGTTGGAACCAGCACAAGGCGCCAAGATCCGAATGGCAAGTCCTGGATGTTGAGTGCCTCAGTTGAGAGTTCTGAGCAGTGCTTGTAAGACTATCTGAAGTTTATTATAAGAATCAGAGTAAGTTGAAGACTGTCTGAAGCTTATTTGCACCTTTTGCAGCTTCACTATTGCCCAAGCTGGTGTTCAGCGGAACTTTTTTCCTTTTCCTTTCTGCTTCTTTTCCTACAATCCGTTTCATCTGAAGACACGACCAGGTCCCTGAATGTGTGTAGGGGGACGCTATTGAGTGAATGAAAATGGCGGCTTGTCCAGCTGAATTGCGGTCACTGTTGCGGTACAGTGAGTCGAACGCGCCGAGATCCAGGACCGATGTGTGAATAGGTCGGAACCAGCACAAGGCGCCAAGATTCGAATGGCAAGTCCTGGATGTTGAGTGCCTCAGTTGAGATTTCTGAGCAGTGCTTGTAAGATTGTCTGAAGCTTATTTGCATCTGCTGCAGCTTCACTATTGCCCTTGTGTGGCCAAAGGTCGCACATGACATAGGCGGCCGGCTCCCGAGGTCCGGCGGAACTTTTTGCCTTTTCCTTTCTGCTTCTTTTCCTACAATCCGTTTCATCTGAAGACACGACCAGGTCCCTGAATGTGTGCAGGGGGACGCTATTGATTGAATGAAAATGGCGGCTTGACACAAAGCTGACTCAAGCGTTGCTGTTGATGCTATACAGACAAAAATTGGTTTTCAGTTTGTACATTCTTCATGTTTTTTTTTTCCATCCAAGTCTGATTGAGAGTTTGTAGAAAAATGGCTTCAGATTTTCCACATACTACTCTTCAACATTCTTCCTAAATGTAACAATGTGAAACTCACTAGGAGAACGGCTGTTTCTGTTTCCTTTCAAAATGCTGCCAACAATATTTTCTGAATGGAAGACACCATCTTGTAGCATAAAGGGCCGAAAGGGGTTCTGGTCTGGCCGATGGTTGGTGGAGACATTTTGACTATATCTTGGACCTGCCCGGCCTCGCCCAAAATGGCGCCGGTATAAATGGGACTCGTAACTCCTTGCCCGCAAATGTATATCTAGAAAATGTTATTGTAAGTGGCCCTGTCGTATTTTAATTACAAAATGTACGTCCACCGATTCCGCAACTGTTAGACACCTTTGTTCTTGTCACCTAATGGCCCGCTCGTTACGTTCTTCTACAATGTAAATGTCTCCTCATCATATACGATTTCAGTTTGCTCCGTGGCCGGCCCACGTGGTTATAGGCCCGTATTTGTATACTGACATTTTCACAATAAAGGTTTTTAAAACAAAACACGGTAGTAGTATTTACATTTGTAAAGTTTTTACTTTTAGTGACTGTTTTCGAATCAGTAAAAGGCAAGTGAAATAAAGCAGTCCAATTACACGACGGATAAAAGGTATAATATGTAGGAACGCAGTAAAGATAAATGGTCAAGGGCAGTTGTGTTTTTCATGTCTGCAACATAAAGTGATCGATAAGAATCTGATAATCAGGCGTATCGGCGACTAAGACAGCAGGCCGAATCTCTTTTACTCAACGGCTCCGTCATGGAAGGAAGAAACGCCCTTTTTCTCGAAAAAGGAATATATTTTACTTGCAAGACAGTTGTAAATTTTCCGGGAAAGTACATTAGCCTGGAATATTATAACATATGTTTGAAAAAAAAATATTGTTCGAAAATAATAAAAAGCGTAATTTTTAGGTCATATGACCAAGCTTTTCATCATTAAATTAACAAAAGTAAAATGAACCAATGAAAAGTTTTATTAACAAGTCACATGACCTGTTATGCTTACGTTACGCGCTGCGCGCCGCGCCTCGGATCACTTCCGGGTGCGCTAACGCGGCGTGTCATAAAACGCATTACGCGACAACGTAGGTCAAGAATATAGTCTAAATGTCTCCACCAACCAGCGTTCAGAACACAACCCCTTTCAGCAGTCCAAAAAGTTCTGTTAAATGACAACAGAGGGGACAGGCAACAAGAACCATCAGTCAAAGAGGGGAGGGCAAGTTCTTCTCTTCCGGGTCATGTTGAGGCGCTACCGGAACTGATCGAATTGGTAGTCTATAGTGTTTCTGGATGTTTCAGACTAAAGCTGGCGTCAGCATGAGACCACTACCATCTCGTAGCTCCGTCGTGGCCATTCCACGAGCAATCATGGCAGCCGCTCCCCACCAGAAGCCTGCGGGAGTCGGAGGCCCCCAAGACTTTTGTAGAATCTTCACGGCTGAGGGGACGCTTTTCGAGAATGGGACCCAAGCCCTAGCAGACAAGCGTCCGAGTTCCAAGGTGTCCCAGGGCCATTTTAGTGGACCAGGCCCAAAACCGAAGAGCCGGCCGCCATTTTGAGAGTCCTGTGGCAGCCGCCTATCGCTGCAGCGCAAGAGCGGGCGCATCTCAACTACATGGTGAGCGAGACGCTGTAGTCGCAAGAGCGGGCGGTAAACAGCTGAATGGCGGAAGAGGCACAGTGTAGCAAAAGCGGGCGGAATGGCAACTAAAACGATAAAGGGGCGCCCCACTACAGCTTGTCTTCAGGTCAAACGGATTGTGGGACAAGGTCCAGAATTGAAGAGTCATCAAAAGGCAAAAAGTTCCGCCGGACCCCGGGAGCCGGCCGCCTATGTCGGGGGCGATCTCAGGCTACACCAGTGCTATAAGACTTGGGGAGGGTGTCGGAGCCAAGCGTCTTCTCCGAGTCCATGGCCATCACACCGCCCCTCAGGGGCCTCCGTCAAGCTGTTTAGGAAGGTAACATATCACATTGTTTTCTAATGCAGTCAGGTCCACAAACGACACTCACTTACTTTGAGAATAGTGAAGCTGCAGTAGGTGGAAATAAGCTTCAGACAGTGTTACAAGCACTGCTCAGAACTCTTAACTATGGCACCCAACATTCAGAACTTATGCTATTTGAGAATGGTAGTGACATTGAAGCAACTCAGGGACCAAAACCATTAACGTACTTTCACGTATGAAAATCTTACTTGGGGAGGGGGCAGGAGCGAAGCGCCCCCTCCCAGTCAGCGCCACCACACCGTATGTTGAAAATCTGAAGCCATCGTTCTACAAAGTCAACCAAACTTGGATTGAAAAATCTAGAAAAATGTACAAACTGAAAACCAGTTTTGGTCTGCATAGCATCAGTAGCAACGCTTGAGTCAGCTTTGTGTCAAGCCGCCATTTTGATTCAACAAAGCACAGGCATTGAAAAAGGCTGAAATTCAGAACTCTAAACTATGGCACCCAACATCCAGGAGCTTGCCATCCGGATCTTGGAGCCTTGTGCTGTTTTCGATCTATTCACACATCGGTCCACTACTGACATCATCTTATAAACCAACGTTATGTAAATAGTTTTTTAATAAAATGTTTTACCCTGTTTCTTTGCTGGTGTGTTGTCTATATTTTTAATATTTGCATAGGGTTTGTCGTTATTTTGTGCGGGATGGGTGATGGAGCCGAGCTGTCTTGCAGCCCTCATGGTGTGGAGCTCAGTTCATCTCACTATTTTCGTATTTCTCATGAAGGGTTGTTCCTAATATTTCTATTTTAGCGAGGTCAAAAAGAGATCCAATTAGTGGCCTACTGATTTTGCTCGATTACTTTTATTTTTTTACACGATTTTTCACTATCTGCAAAGACTAAACAGAGTATTGCGACTTTGTGCTTGTTTGTAAATAGAGAATGATCCAAAGAGAACCAATTCTAAAACAGTAAATGCTTGGACAACAATCAATCAAATGGAGAGACAAGGAGGCACGACGGATTACAACGGGGGTAAAGGCCTGCGTTAACTACCCTTCAGTATCTGCAAAGAGAGAGTACTACTAAGAGAAAAGAGGGGAGGGGGGGGCAGCGTTCAAAGCACATCAGCGTGCATAAACACGAAAATGTTTTTATCTATCACGTACTTGACATTTTAAAGCTTTTCATATTTGCTATTAAAAAACCAATGAAATTCACAGAAAAAACCATAGGTTATAGTGGATATATAGTTAGGAATTTGCATTTAGAAAACCTTGAAAATTCAATGAAAAAACCATTGGTTTTAGGCCATATATAGTTAGGAATTAGCATTTACAAAACCTTATTTTACTCGCATAAAACCATTGAAATTCCATATATAGTTAGAAGCGCTAACTATATATCGCGCACCCGCAATCCACTGCTGATGATGTCACATATTACATCATTCATGACATGGTCAGTGACATCACTGATGACATCACTGATGACATCTCAAATGACATCACTGATGACAACTCAAATGACATCACTGATGACATCTCAAATGACATCACTGATGACATCACTGATGACAACTCAAATGACATCACTGATGACATCTCATTTGTCATCACTGATCACATCACTCATGTGATAATACAATGAACCTCTTCAGACTCTAATATAACCTTACATACACTCAGTATAAACAGACACTCACAGACTGTCACTCATCCATGGAGTTACTCACACACCTAGTCAGTCATGCAAAGAATCAATCACACCTCCATTTCCTCAACTATAAAGTTATACACATCTTACTTATTCAAACATATAATAACACATATTTATTCTCTTATATAATCCCTGATACAAGCTCACAGTGATCGATACAGCCACTCACACATTCACTGGCTCTTATGTTCAGTTATTTATATATCTCAACTCTCACATGTATTGTGTTTTACATACGTACTTACTTGCACATGTAGCAATGAGAAATCCATTCACTCACCAACACACCCATGCATAGTCAACCGCCCATATAGCTGTTTCCACATGCACTCTTGAACTCATACTCCTAGTGAATCAACTGCTTACACATCTATGCACAGAGTCACGCACCTCCCAGCCACCCACACACACACTCAGCCTCCCATTCAAATACTTGGGCAACCAATCAATAACCCATATGGCCACTCTTATAGCTACTGATCAACACATGCAGCAGCTTACACAACAACAAACATACTGATGCACAAATTAAGACAGTTTAGTCACTAACCCATGCACTCAGTGAGACACATTTAATCACTCACTCATACAGTCAGTCATGCACCTACTAAATTCTTCATCCAGACACTTATACATCCACTCATTCTTCAATATGTGAAACATATTTAAACTTTACAGACACATACAATCACTGGATGTTGTGATCAGTGATGTCATCAGTGATGTCATTTGAGATGTCATCAGTGATGTCATCAGTGATGTCACTGACCATGTCATGAATGATGTAATATGTGACATCATCAGCAGTGGATTGCGGGTGCGCGATATATAGTTAGCGCTTCTAACTATATATGGAATTTCAATGGTTTTATGCGAGTAAAATAAGGTTTTGTAAATGCTAATTCCTAACTATATATGGCCTAAAACCAATGGTTTTTTCATTGAATATATATATATATCCATATATATTCATATGCATGAACTACAAAAATATCATGCTTGGATATCTCACACTGGAGCAAGCTACCCGGAGCTGCAAAGGGTTTCTAAATCTGACCTTGTCAGGACAAGCTTCAACAGGTATTCAGAACCACCTTAGAGGTCACTTTACTTGTCAATGTTAGTTTGCTTCTCTAATTACCGAGCCTGCATTTCTGTGCTGCCCATATTTAGCTTTTTATAATTGGCATGGGTTAGTGATTATTATTCAATAATGACTACATGTAAAAGATGATTAAAATTCATTGTACTAAAATCGTTTTTGCATTTTTATGATCTTTATAATATCTAATAACTCTACTATAAAAAAATCAACAATGTTACTACTAACATGTGCAAAGTGCACATTCAGATTTCTATGTCTAAATGGGTAAATATGTCATGTACTAAATTAAAAGTGTGAGTATTATTTTTTCTAACAATGCTAATATTACTGTATCTTCATCACAAACTCAAAATATGGTTTCTAGTATGGCCTAACGGCGGCAGTCTGAAATACAATGGCTATTAAAAGTTTTGCAAAGAGAGTAGCTCTAGAGACTTTTGACATACATTGCATACCCTATGCACAAGATTCCTAAGGGCATTTTGGCATTCTAAATGTTTTGATCCAGTTCTTTAGGTGCTAGAGAGCACACTGCACAGTAATAAACAATAAAGGAGCAAAAGTTAGATTTCACCTTTAAAATATTAGCACAGAGACACCCTCAGTCATGCCTCTGGAGAATTACTTTGACTTGTCAGGGCCACATGGAATAACTGTGTTCAGACAGGGGACGTGAATTTATGACAGTAGGTTTAAGTGTCAAATGCTGAGTTCTGTATTTAGCACTAACTAGCACTGCTGGAAGCAAAATGTCTACAGGGAGTTTTGAGCATTTTTGTATCTGAACTTAGCCACAAAGACAGTCCTTAGTCCTTATTTTACAACAGTTGCTAGCAGTACATTTAGACAATTGATTTTACCTAATTGATTTCAGTGAGTCACACCAAGCTCACTAGTGCAAGCTAAAAGCAGTATTTGTAGAAAAAAAAGAAAAGGTCAGAACTTTTCAGAGTCTCTTCTAAAAAAAATGAGTGTGATTTCAACCTTTAGGGGCCTAAATTAGACTGGGAAAGCAGGTTCTGATATACATATGTACATTTTTAATTGTGTAAATGCAAGTTGTACAGTTAGTCTATAGAATTTAGGTTGAAGGCGGAAGATATTTATTTTCAACAGCTTTGCTTCTATTTTGATCAGGGAAAAGGTTTTACCCTAGACATCTGGGCCTCATGGTCAAAAAACACCTTCAAGACTAATAAAGAACTAAGGACATTGCATTTCCATTAAAACTTGTGTATGTGTTGAGAGGTGATGAATGATGGAGTTACACTGCTGTTTCATAAGTGTGAAGGGAATATGGCTTTACAGATGACTGAAAACAAGTTTCTATAACTAGGGAACTAAAAGGTTTGAAAAAATGGGACATCTCTATCACTTGAGGCTTGTGAAAGCCTGTGAAAAAGACACTGTATCTCTGCTGAACCTCCAGGAGAGAAGACACAAAGGCTCATGGTCAAAATGCCAGTGCTACAAAAATAAATCAGGTGACTTACCTGGGTTATGTGATATTCCAAGGTACACGCTGCCTGTCACCTGACAGAATAAAATTGATTCAGAGCATGCGGCCTCTGTCCACCAAGTAAGGAATGATGCCCTTCCTTGGGATATGAACTACTGCCACTACTGGATCCCTGAATGCTGATGCTATGATTAATGAACTTGGAAACTGTTTCAAGAAACAGAAATAAACATTGTGTACTGCACCAGAATGAGGACTGCCCGACTACAAACTGCCTTTCTATCTCCGTTTCAGGGCAAAATGACATTGCAAATGATGTGATATTGCCAACGGTGTGCTACCACAGCTGGGAAAAAAAGGCCTGTGGGTTACTTCTATGTGACTATTCCTTCAGCAGTGACTAGGGGTTGGTAGCTGTGATGGTGGAGAGGACGGCTTTCATTCTGTTGGACTATACTTGTATTGTTTAGGTGCCTCATTTGGTACAGTTGTTGTTGTCATCTGGGGGGCACAACATTATTTTGCTGGCAGGCACAGAGGTTATGACGGCACCTTGTTGTCTAACTGTAATATCATAATAAGATGCTCACCTGTTAATTTGACAGCATTTTACCTGTAATAGTTTATTATGATGAGACCCCTAAGCATGTTGGTGTTGAGATTGTAGAAAGTGGCACAACAACAAGATTAGACACCATTAGAACAGGCAGACTACATAAGTGGTACACTGATGGTTCCTGCAGCAGACTGATAGACTCTAATTACAGAGCAGGGTATGCTATAGCAAAGGCAGACAACATGGTTGAATGTGCAGCTCTGCCACCTGGCGCTTCTACTCAATAAGATGAGCTGTATTCTGTAATGAGACCATGCAACCTAGTTGAGGGGAAAACTGTTAATATTTACACTGACTAACGTTATGCTTTGCAGTTGTTCATAAATTTGGCCAGCTGTGGAAGTATTGTGGATTCATACCAGAAGCAGGGCACCCTATTGAAAATGGCCCTTTTGCAAGGAGCTTGTTAAAAACAATACTACTACCCAACAGGATAGCGTTAATAAAATTTGAAACCCCTAATACGAGCATACCCAGATGTATCACCATGGATGACACAGCAGCAAAAGAGGGCATGTTACAACCAGTGCAGATGGGACTAATGAATAAAAGCATTCCAAAAATACAGCTCATTTAGAGACAATTGTTGCAAGCTGGTGTGAAGGAAGCACAATGGTCTGCATTACTAGATGAACAGAGAGTATGGATTGATGCTGGATGTGAGCCGAATAATGAGAGAGTGTGGGCCTACAGGGATGAGAGGCCTGCGGCCCCACGCAATATGTTTGATGCCCTTACAAGGTTTGAGCATGGACCCTCTGATATTGCACACGAAGGGGACTGCTGTTTTATTTGCCCACAGCTCCCATCAAGGCCTTGTGCTCCTCACACCAGTTCCCAGTGTCAGCCATCTTGCCAGTACTTTTCTACTCACAATGAGGAAAGCACAGTTCCTGCTGGCCTTGTTGAGCTATGTGGGAGGAAGAGTATTTGCACTGACTTCAACTTCCATCAGGCCCTACTTACATATGCAGTCCCTGGGATTGATTGCATATGTACTGGCAGGATGGCTGACACTGGGAACTGGTGTCAGATCAGTCCACAACCCCTATCAAGGCCCTTTGCTCATCACACCAGTCCCCAGTGTCAGCCATCTTGCTGGTACTTCATTCCATTCACTCTCATGGACAGCATATTTCTCTGTGTGCTATTTGGTCTGGCTGGGAAGGTTTGTGGAGAGCAGAGCATGCTGGGATTTGAAGTCAGTGCAAGTACTTTTACTTCCACATATCCCAAACAAGACTACCAGGAACTGTGCTCACCTCACAGTGATTGGAAAAATACTGGCAAGATGACAGACACTGGGCACTTGTGTTGGCTGTGACCCAAACTGACATCATGGATGTGTGCCCCTCATACCAGTCCCCAATACCACTAATCTTGCCGGTACTCCAGTCCATTCACTCTCAGTGAATGCATAGTCACAGGTGTGCTGCTTGGTCAGGCTGTGAAGGTCTATGGAGGACGGGGCATGATGGGACTTGGAGTCATAGCACACATCCCTACTCACACTGAAAGCAACCCGTTCTTCAGGGCCAATGGCTACCTGACAGTGAATGGAAGTGCCCCAGCAAGATGGCTGACACAGTTACATGGTGTCATGAGAGCAAGGCATTGTTGGGAGTTGCATTCAAGTCCAACATCATGCAGCAATGTCAGCCTCCTTGCCACTACACTCCCCTCACTATCAGTGAGTCTTTGTATATGAGGAGTAATCTGGCCTTGGTGGAAGGAGGGGTGCAAGTTCTAGCAGCAGAACATAAGCACACACACTTCTGTATCTCAAAGCTCTGAGCAACAAAAAGCAAAAAAGCAGACTGGGTGAACTCCTCTGTCCAAGGAGGACAAGGACACTATACATGAAGTGATCAGGCACAAAGCAAAGCAGTAACACAGCTATTCCCAGGTGCCCAATGAGATGAGTACTAGGAGCACATCCCTCAAAATACTATCACAAAATGCTCCCATACATACTAGACTGTGACAGTGTAGGTAGCCACACCAATGTGATGCAAAAGACATGCTAAAAGCCCAGGACACATGTACAAATCTTGCAACACATTTTAAGAGGAAGAGTACCATGTCAAAGCACAGATGTGGAAAATACTAAAATACCTGTGTCATGCACAAGGGGTCACTAAACAGTCAATATCTATGTACTTGTAAAGTCAAATATCCCCAACATGCCTAGTTATGCACAGAGCAGGACTTGTTCTGCAAACCCGATCTTGTACAAATTACAATGTCCTCAGAAAACATAGGTCAGCATCTGTGCCAATGGAGGACAATCTATGTATATACACTCATAATGTGCAATAGCAAATGTAATATGTATGATCCGAAGAGCTGTTGAAAAGCACAACAAACATTGTGTAGCTCATCTACCCACAAGGCATTCTGGAAACACTGCTGGAACAGAACAGGACACCCAGTCCATTACTCTGGCTGACCCAGAGCTCTCCGGCGTTGAGGTCTCTCACCCCTCTTCGGATGAGGAACTACCACGTGCCTCCGGTGTGTGTCAGCCTGCAGTACCAGCAGCTGTACCATCTGCATCCCCTGCGACCACTCCCGCAACAACTGAGAACATCCAGATGACCACTACCCACCAGGACACACAAACCTAAGCAAACAACGAGAGCACCACAACACAGGGCACTCTGGAGTTGGCAGACAACGACAGCACTGTCAACGAGGAAGGAGGCTTAGTGGTGTCTGGGCCTGCAACCACTGGTCCTGCTTGGGTGAGTAGGGGTGGTGAGAGGGGGTGTGGGGACAGGTGCCATCATGCAGCTGGTGCAGCTGATGAAGTTGACCCACATCTATTCCGGATTCTTGATGCATATTAGGATTACACCAGAAACTTTGACCAGGTTGCCGGGATCCTCAGGCCCATGAAACAGCAGCAGGCTGACCATTATGCAAACATGGGCTCTCACTTGTCCAAAATGGACTCCCACATGCCCAAAATAGATGATCTGACCGCAGTGCACAGGGACATACTCACCTGCCTCTGCCAGATTGCCACCAACATGACCACACCTCCTTGTGTGCCCACTACATCTGGTGCATCGACATCCACAACTGCCACAGGGAGGGATGTAGACTCTGACGGAGCGTCCCCTGCACCTCCGCAGCCTGCACCTGAGGGTCCCCCCCGAAAAACGTAAGAGGGGTCGTCCAAAGAAGGACACATGAAAGACAGATGGATCACCCCCAGGAAGTTACAACCTGCTCCTGATATCCTCCATTGTTTGCCAAGCGTTCACTTTGTTGACTGACACTGAACAGTCCCACATTTGAATGGAGGCTCTAAGTTGGCCCTTGTACTCAAATGACTGTGAACGTGCCTCAGAAAAATGAATCTACTGGCACTACCAACTCCTCTCAGCACTTTCTCCATCTTGTTTTGTACAGCACTACCCCACTGTGTGTACATCACCTCATGCAGTGAAATAAATCACTTTTCACAGAATACTTGCTTATGTCGTGACTGAAACACAAATGTAAAGATTGAAATCAAGCACAAAAATTTAAATAATGGAATGTCAATGACATTGGCTGAGAAACAAGTTCAGGAATTCACCTACTGGCTTGTGAGTAAATGTAACCTGACACAGTATGTGAGATACACACAACCAGGTCATCACGACCCCCATAGTACATGGTACTGATCCAAATCGACTCTACTGCTGTAGAAGAAAACACCATTTCAATGCACAAACATCAATCATTGTCAGATAAACAGATCATCATGGCATATGCACAGTATACAAATGAACGTTGGATGTGTGGAAACAGCTAAGGCACATCTCAATGTGGAGCACAGGTTTATTCCACATGTTCAACCTGGTGCCCTCACACAAAATGAGATCACATCACACTGTGACAAAAAGCACAAATAAGAAAAATTGAGTGTCAGGTCTGAAGTGAGTGTGTGGCACGGAACCCGGATCTAAATCTAACTTGCAATGCGGCACTGCAGCATGGGTCTGGGAGGTCACAAGTCTTCAGGCAGCATCAAAAGGACTCTGGGAAGGAGATATATAGAACAATCAGGAACTCATGATTAATTTACCCACATCTTCAAGAGACTTATCAGAATCACAAATTTGTCCCTGTGAACACTAGCTAGGATTCATGTAAGCACTGTACATGTGACCCTACAAACGTACTAGAACCTAAACTACTCAGATGATCATGTTAAGTAACATACTGTATACCAGACACACATAATGCCACAAAAGTGCTTTGTCACCTCCTCATTGCTTACTTACATTCATGTGAAAAAGTTGTTGATGACCTGTCTCCAAAAATCCTCCTCCTCATCCTCCTTGTCCTCATCCTAATCACTGTCAACATGTCCCAGTCTTGGATCCTCCCTTGCTGGAGGTTTCTGGTCCCTGTCATCTTGTATGAGCGGTAGATCATTCCTCACTGCCAGGTTGTGGAGCATGCAACACACAGTGATGATCTTACACACCTTCAATGGTGCATATTGGAGGGATCCTCCTGTATGGTCCAGGCAGTGTAATCTTGTTTTCAAAAGGCCGAATGTCCGCTCAACCACTCACCTGGTCCACATGAAATGAACAGGATTCCGGAGTGGTGTCAGCAAACACGGTCGGTTGGGGTATCCAGAATCTCTTACTTTAAACACAGAAAAGGCTTCAGTTGTCTGAAAACAGGGTACAAGCTGACATACAAGCAATAAACAACATAGACACAAAACATGACCTGCCAACAAAGCATGCACGCTCATGCCGCAGCTAAGACCTCAAATGGGCGATATCACTATTTCTCATTATATATGCATTGTGTGATGATCCCGGAAAATGTGCACAGACATGGGAGATCATCATGTCAGCCAGACATCCCACCAGGACATTTGTGGAGTGGTAATCCTTCCAATTCCTATAGGTTTGTTCATTGGCTACTGGTGGGATCAAAGCCACATGTGTTCCATCAATCGGGGCCAATGACATGCGGCATCCGCCCCAATGCATAAAACTCCTCCTTGATGTCTGTCAACTGTCCTGGTGTTGGGAACTTGATGTTGAGGTCCAGAAAATGTAACAATGCCTCCAACACACCCCGAAGCAGATGACTGAACATTGTATGGGACATCCCACCAGCAGTTGCCACAGTATACTAGAAGGACCCTGTCGCAAAGAAATGTAGGGCTGCCATCACCGTCCCCTTGGGGTTCAGCGCAAGGGGATATGGGTGTGCAGGCTGCAAATGCGGGGCCAACTGGTCTGCCAAATCCACAATGAGTGGCCTGGTGAAGCGGTATTATCTGGTGCAATCTCTATCTTCCATGCTTAGTATTTGTTTTTTGAATAATCCGAAAAGTAAACTAGTTTTGATGATTAAACAGCACAAGCATTCTTTATACAACTCGAGAATAGCAGTTTGCTGACATGCAACGTTTCACTTGATTTATATGTTTAGTGCGCGTCGCATCTCAAAATATACTTGCAAATAATGGAAGGGCTTTAAATGAGTTATGCGTTTACTATGGACGAGGAAATTCTGCGCACAGTGATTTGAGTGAGACTATAATCTATTCTAAAGACCCTATGCAGGAGGTTACCCCCTGAACATCGTGCCGGCCATTAAGATATCCCTTTTGTCCAATCATTTTTTACCAAGTGACTCGGTACCGTTAAGATACCATCTTACAAACCGTCTGGGATAATGTTGAGACTTTTGATGTTAAGTGCCCCATATTGATGGTCCGTTTTTGTTCGACAAATTAGCCAGTCAGGCTTCCAAAAAAAAAAAGGTATTCTATGCATCTATTGAGTAGTAATTAAACGCAAATACCTTACGGTTACACAATACCTCACAATGACATTCTTTATTTTTCAAGGAAGTCATTCAGATAAGAAAATGTATTTCCTCTTATCCATATGAACAATAGATTTCAGTAAGAAAATATAGGACATCGTTTTTCGTATCCACTTCGTATACGATATAGAGGTATGTTGTTGCCTCGTTAGAAAGGAATTGTGAATGTATTATAGTAACAAGATATAGATATACAATTAGTCAATAATAGGGATCATAATGTGGTTGTCATTTTAAACATGTATAGAGTTCTTAAATGTGTATACTTTTTACTCGGAATTTACAAAGGTGACAAAATGTTGGAATGCTTATATTTATGTTACTATTATCTCCTGTGGAGAAATGCACGTGTAAAATATGATAAACTTTCAACTAATTGTATGTTCCTTATATTTAGAATATTGGTCCTGATGAAGATGTTGTAAAGTACAAAACCGAAACGCTGCGTCGACAACTGTTCTTCTTGTGAATCTAATGATTTTTTACAACTGTGTTTTTATCTTGATGAAATGAAATGGACTTGTCATGTTTTGAATAAATTATATATTTCCTTTTTATATAAAATAAGATTTTCTCTCTAATTTTTTTACTTGTGCATTTTATTGTTTTATGTGTGTTTTTGGTAAAAATGTTCTGACATTGTTTGGCCTAATTGTATATTTTGGTATGAATTTTTGACAACCATAACATCCCTACCTCTTGTATAAACTTCATGCTAGGGACTTTGTGACTTTTCGTTAATTCCCCTGTCCCAGATTGGATGGTTAGGGGACCTCCTTTTATTTTTCTGTTCCAGGTCATCATGTCAGCCAGACATACCACCAGGACATTTATGGAGTGGTAATGGTTCCAATTCCTGTAGGTTTGTTCATTGGCTTCTGGTGGGATCAAAGCCACATGTGTTCCATCAATCGAGCCAATGACATGTGGCATCCGCCCCAATGCATAAAAGTCCTCCTTGATGTCTGTCAACTGTCCTGGTGTTGGGAACTTGATGTTGAGGTCCAGAAAATGTAACAATGCCTCCAACACACCCGAAGCAGATGACTGAACATTGTATGGGACATCCCACCAGCAGTTGCCACAGTATACTAGAAGGACCCTGTGGCAAAGAAATGTAGGGCTGCCATCACCGTCCCCTTGGGGTTCAGCGCAAGGGGATATGGGCATGCAGGCTGCCAAATCCACAATTTGTAGCCTGGTGAAGCGGTATTGTCTGGTGCAATCTCAATCTTCCATGCTTTGGAGGACGGGGAAGGGCCTGTGGGCTGCCGGTCTCTTGCAGTACCTATGTTACAAGTGCAAACACAGTTGAGGTCACTTTCCAATGTACGAAGCAACATGCAATCACACACACACAACATCAAATCTGGACATAATGAAGTTAGAGGGCAAAGGTTGAGCCTAGATACAAAGCACAGCGATGTGACCCTTACCAGACATGTCACGAAGCTATGGTTAGGCACCAATTACAGTGCTGTACTTTAACTAGTCACTGGTGTCTGTCACTGTACATGTGAGCAAGCAGCACATACTCCACAACCCCCAAACAACCAATCCAAGATATAGCTTTGTGGCAGCTATCACATGGTTGAAAGGTACACAGGGCTCGATTCACAGAACCAACTTAAGACAAAATCCTAAACTTACTACCATTTTGGTATTCACAGAAGGCACTTACTCATTTTGGTATTCACAGAAGGCACTTACTCATTTTGGTATTTACAGAAGTTAGGACTCCTAACTGTAGGACTCCTAAATGCCTTCTGTGAATACTGAAAGTCTTAAAGTTAGGATTTTTCTTAGTTTAGGAGTAGTAAAGTTAGGGCTCCTAACTTTACTACTCCTAAACTGAGACAAATCCTAACTTTAAGACTTTCGGTATTCACAGAAGGCATTTAGGAGTCCTAAAGTTAGGAGTCCTAACTTTACTACTCCTAAAGTGAGAAAAATCCTAACTTTAAGTCTTTCGGTATGCACAGGAGGCATTTAGGAGTCCTAAAGTTAGGACTCCTAACTTTACTACTCCTAAACTGAGATAAATCTTAACTTTAAGACTTTTGGTATTCACAAAAGGCATTTAGGAGCCCTAAAGATAGGACTCCTAACTTCTGTGAATACCGAAATGAGTACGTGCCTTCTGTGAATATCAAAATGAGTAAGTGCCTTCTGTGAATACCAAAATGGTAGTAAGTTTAGGATTTTGTCTTAAGTTATTTCTGTGAATCGGGCCCACAGGACAGGATTATGTAAGGCCTGATATTTGGGACACATGATACAGACAGTGTGTCACCATGCGAAACATGCACACCACTGTCACAATGTGGACACTGCCATGATGTCATGTCTGACAAACATGTACAATCACTTACACAGAACATTGGCAATATGAGTCAGTCATTTGTTTGCAAGCATCCACGTATGCCTGTGACACACAGACACAACAACTACTCACATGACAAACACATGCTGATGTGTTAGCTAAATATCATGGTACCAAAATTATTAAGTATCTGCGTTGTACAAGACTCAGACACAGTAGATTTACAGAAATGAAATTACCACACTGCACATTGTAAAATACAGTCCACCAAAGGGAATATGTGTGGACAAAACATGTCTGCCCCAATGATGCCCTGGGACTGTGTCCAAGCCTAGGAGAGTGATCTGTGAAGTGTACTCTCAATGTTGTGATGGGTCTCCCAAACAGTGTGTTGTGTGGCCATCAAGCTTGGCTCCTCATGGGAGTGTAAGATATCAAGTCCAATGTCCAATGTGCCATGTTAATCATTGGCCCCACACATGTAATGTACCAGAACATAAACATTTTCACTACTGTCTGCCCTGCTGACCGATTCGTGGAAGGACGCAGTAGCCGCATGCAAACCGTGTCAGCCACATCCTTTGGCTGTTGCTTGTAATGGTGAATGAAGCGGTGAGTATTCAAAGGACACATTTGCATGATACAAACCGAGCCGGGCACCCCATTGACTGTTGATCGCCATGCTGAACCACACGGTGAGTATTCAAAGGACGCGGTAGCCACATCCGAGCCAGACGCATCAATTGGCTGGTGATCCTCATCGAATCGACACGGGTGAGTATTCAAAGGACAAGTTAGCCACATCCGAACTGAGCTGGTGACCGACGCGTTTTGTTTCGTGTTCGAATCGGGTGCAATACGACTTGGTAACCTTCCATCACCAATGTATCAAACTCAATAGGGGACCGATGCTGATATTTTGAATGTCACAGTAGGCGTGTCGGATGCTAGCAATGTAATGGATTGGACCAATTTGAATGATACAAACGACTTGGACCTATCACTTTGGACGCATGGAACTGAGTCCGCCTCTGCTGCACAGATATAAGTATGTCTGTTACCCACAGTACCCACTTGCCTGCACTACCTGCATCTCTCCTACACCAAGCCATGTGACCCTGTGCGAAAAGGAGAGAAGGCCACAGCTGTGGCATTTGGTAAAGCCTCAGGCTAGTGAACTAATTTGTGGGCAAATAAGGCAAAGAAGAAGAGGCACCAACCTCCTTTTCGGCTATAACACAGCCAACAACCCCATTGTTTAAGGCCCCTGACGAAGGGTTAACCCTTAACCCGAAATGCATTGGGCAAGCATGAAGTAATGCAATATATTGGCTTATGTTTGGAAATGAATTTTGATCTACTAAAAGTAAATATGATGATTCAACTATGAATAAAGAGAAGATGAAAACAAACATGAGAAGGTTGGCTTAATGTACGACAACGAATCAATGTTAAATGAGTGAAGAAACCCTTTGAGTTTCATGTTAAATGACGCGTCCTTAGTGATATCTACATCACACATTATCTCCAAGGACAGGTATGCCAAACCAGGCCTTCTGAGGCACTGGCCTTTCAGATATTTGTCATCCTCCCTGCTGGACTCCTCGCCTAAGTTGGCAGGCCTTTCCTCCTCATCCCAAGCCGCCACCCTTAACACCTGGCTCGCCAGGGGATGCGACTTGGTAGCTCACTTACATCGGATATCAACCAGACGTCCCAACGAATCCAATCGTTGGTTTAACGAGGAGTTAAAGGAGAAGAAGCTTGCTCTTAGGCGAGCGGAGAGGCTGTGGAGAAGGGACTACTGTCCTACACTGAAAGTTAGATACACCATCCTCCTGGGCGAGTATAAGAGAGCTATACTCGACGTAAAGACTGCTTATTTTTCCGCCAAAATTCTGGTGGCAGAAAATAAACCCAGAGAGATTTTCTCCATAGTCCATGATCTGGCCTACTCGGACAGGGCATCCCTCAAACCCCTGCCCACTCAGCATCTATGTGATTCCCTTAACTCTTATTTTTTTGACAAAATAACCAATATTAAATTAAATATTCCTCTTCCTTCCCCGGCTTTTGTTGATCCCTCCCCCCCTTTTGCCAGGTCCTCCCTCACTTCTATTCCACCGCTCACCGAGGATGCGTTTCTGGCCATTCTCCCAAAAGTTAAGCCGGGTTCTCCGATGGATGTTTGTCCAGCCCGCATCCTCAAACACATTTACACTGCCTGTCCTTTGCCCCCTCTTACTTTTCTTAATAATTCCTTTACACAAGGGGTGGTGACTCCTACCCTAAAGCCCGCTATTATAGTGCCTATCCTCAAGAAAGCGGGGGCCGATCCTTCCGCTCCAGCCAATTACCGTCCAATTTCGCTGCTGCCCTATTTGGGCAAGGTGCTGGAGCGGCATGTAACAACGGTTTTCAGCTCCTTCATTGAGGAGAATGGGGGCTTAGCGCCCCGACAAGCAGGTTTTCGGCCAAGAGTCCGTTGTGGTGTTGGTCCTTAACAACCTTAGGGAGGGAGCAGACCAAAACCATCATCAGGCCCTGGTGCTCCTCGATCTCTCCGCCGCCTTCGACACGGTGGACCATTCCATCTTGTTGTCCCGTGTCGGAGCGGCGAGAATTGGGGGCTCGGCCTTGGTCTGGCTCTCCTCCTTTTCAAGGGACCGCACCCAGGCGGTCCGGCTGGGAGACTTTTCGGCTGCCTCATTACCTGTCACTTGTGGTGTTCCTCAGGGTTCTTCTCTTTCTCCTCTCTTGTTTAATCTCTACATCTGTCCTTTGATTTCTGCTCTTCAGCAGCTGGAGGTCACCGTTTTTAAATATGCGGATGACCTCCAGCTTATCTTTAATCTTTCTTCCTCTCCTCATTCTATTTCTAATTTTCAGTCAGTTATGGTTTTCATCAGGGACTGGATGAACCACAACCACCTAAAGTTGAACCCGGATAAGACCGAGCTGGTTCTTACGGGTGGTTGCTCCAGTCCCTGGAATTCTTTATTTTGGCCTTCTTCTTTTGGGCCCCCTCCTTCTCCTTCTGCCTCAGTCAAGACATTAGGTGTCAAACTCAATAATCAACTCACTCTTCACTCACAAGTTAGTCATGTTGTTTCCTCTTGCTTTCTCACTCTCCGCACTATTCGCACTGTTTTTTGCTTTTTCTCTCCTCTGGCACTCAAGCTGATTATGTCCGCTCTTGTTGTCTCCCGGCTGGACTACGCAAATGCCCTGTACAATGGCATTCCAGCGTATAGCCCACGGAAACTCCAGTCGGTTCAAAACCAGGCAGCCCGACTTATTCATGGACTTTCTCGCTCGCATCATTGCACTCCTCTTCTGAAGGCACTTCATTGGTTGCCTGTTAAAGAGAGGGCCTTGTTTAAGTTGGGTTGCATGGTTTTTCATTCACGGCGGGGCTCTGCTCCTGCCTCTATTTCTTCCATGATCAGGGAGTACATCCCCGCTCGAGAGCTTCGCTCTTCTTCCCAGTCCTTGTTGGTGGTCCCCCGCTTTAAGCGCAAGAAGTGGGGTGGGTCGAATTTTTCTACTCTGGCACCCACCTTTTGGAACTCTCTACCGGACAACCTAAGACTGGCAACACACTACCTTCCCTTTCGGAAAGACCTTAAAACCTTTCTTTTTAAACAGGCCTTTGCCTTGTGATATGCTCTCACTTCTCCTTAGGCCTAACAGTTCTTAGGTGTGGTGGTCACTCTTCCCCCTTGCTACCCTGCCCTCCATAGCGCCAAGAAACCGTTGGTGAATGCTGCGCTCAATAAATATTTTAAATTCAAATTCAAATTTGTGTGTGAGGTAACACTTTCCCCATTCAAATGTAAGAATCCATGTGTCAGACTCTGTGACAGTGACTACATGTGTGAATGTTTGAAAGACACAGGTGTTCACTGTTTGAAAGCTGGCTACACAGTAAATGTATGTCTTTTGTCTCACATGTACAACAGTTTACATGTGTGTTTTATCCCTTGAATGTGCATACTGGTGGCCTGATCTTCCATGTGTTTGCTGCATTACTTTCAGCTTGAGAGATGTAAATTGTGCATGTAAACACATCTGTTAGTTTACATTCTCTGATGGCTAACTATAGCAATGAGAGCTTGTCAAAGTGTTCAAATTGTGTCTAACACGTAAGGGACATGCATACTTGACACCTACAGATGTGGACCGAAGCAATTTATACAGGATTGGGACGCAGTGCTGACTGTAACCTTGAGATGTACAGGTCCTGTACCAAGAGTCCGTACAGATGGTGCAGCCAGACAGGCTAGTTGCATAGTGTGCCACATGAAGCATTGTGAGGATACAGTCTTTGGACTTTGAAGTGTTTTGAAAATTGATAACAGTAGTAACTGGTGAGATGGATAAAATGTGCATGACATCCAGAGTAATCTCCATCACACCCTCCATAGCTGAAACAAGACAGTGGGCCATTCAAGTCTTCCCCTGGCTAGGCCTATGACCTTAGGGTATCCAAAGTAAGATTCAGATGTCTGACCTGACAGCAGTGGACCTAAGACACTCAACGTATGCACACAATCACTGTTATCTGTGTGAATTGAGTCATGTTATGACTATGGAAGTCTGGTGTATTGCAGGCTGGCCATTTGACCAGTTACGTAAGAGACATAGGTGCACATCATGATGACTGGGGATTGCAGGATGGTCACCATTTCACAATTGAAAAATGTGCATCTCATTTGCAGTGTTAGTTAAAGACTCCCTTGCAGGAGATGAGACAGGTATGTCATGACACAATACCTTCAGGAGCATTACAGATCAGACCACCTGCTACATAGTGTAGTAGTTTACATAGTGGTTGTGGTGTTTGACATTGATCTAACTGATGTTGCACATGACATCATGTGTCTGGGAACAATGGTTAACTGGCAGACTAGCAAGTTCGATGCACACATATGTGTGATGATTAGAAACCTGCCGTAAAAATGATGTATATGCTTGCTCAGTGATGTGTTGTAATGATACCCATGTGTCAAGTCTATGCAGATGACTTGTGAATCTCTTTGTCATCCTTGTTCACAGCATCAGCACCGGCTACTGGATTAGGCAGTGCCACGGACCAAGTGGAAGAGGCTAGCCAGACTGGGTACACTGCAGAGGAGGAGGAGGAGGCGGGACACAGTGTCACAGAGGGTGAAGGGAGCCACGCTAAGGGCAGGTCGGGGACTTCAACAACATCAGAAGGCATCTCCAGCTCCAGTACTGACTCCCTTGTGGTGGGTGAGCACAACATCGGAGTCTGCCCCCATCACTTCCAACGACATCTCCACTATCACAGCTGCTCCCATTCTTAGTGTCTGTGTCCGGCCCATGTTAGGGAGCATGTCTCCTTCAGGCCAGGAACTGCACCCCCTGCACCACTCTCTCCTGCTGCCCTGAGTGTGGAGGTCGTGGATTTGCTGAAGCAGATCCACGTGGGGCAGACATCCATGCTGAATGTCCTGCATGCACATAGCAGTCTTTGGACACAATCGGTGTCATACATGGAAGGCTTCCACTCGAACATGTCGGCACTTCAGAGATCTAATCAGGCCCTGGCTTCCTCACTGACGACAGCATTGTCCCTCATCCAGCAGTCCCACCCCCTTCCTTTCCTATGCCCCATACACATTTCCGACTAGCCTGCCTGACCCAAGCTCACTCAAACAGGCACATGCACACACAGTAACAGACACATGCAGCACACAAACCCCCAATAAAAGGTCCAAACACACACACTCACACTCAGGGGACTGACAGCATACCCACAGGGGAGAGGGCAAAAAAAGAAATACATGCAGCCACAGTCACTCCACATTCCTCAGCTCAATCTGCTTCCACAACCCCTACCCTTGACTATCCTCCAAACCCCTCTTCCTAGCGGGTCTTCCTCAGTGACCTTGGAAACCCCTCAACCCAGACCTAAGATCCACACCTGCCCGCAAACCCTCCCTTAAGAGAAAGACCCCAGAGCCCACCACCCATACATCCACCCAATCTCCCAAACCCAAAACACTACCACCAACCCACACTTCCCCCGCAAACTCCACTTCCTCCCGGTCCCAGGTCCCCCTCCCAAAGGGCACACATCAGATACCATCCCTGTTTTTCTCAGCCACCGTTACACCATCCCCAAGATGGTCAATCCCTCCCCCCTTCCACAAGCACTCACGCTCCAACAGCCCCCCCTCAGTCTGTTCATGCCACTGTAGTGGACACTCCCACTCAATCTGGCCAGTCCACTGCAGTGGACCCAGAAACAACACCGGATCCCAACCCTCCGAAACCCAAACCAGTTCTCCCTAGTCCTGTCCCTGCTGTGCCCAGCATGCCCCCATAGGTGCCCCTCCCAGGGAAGGTGTCCCCAAGCAGTTGCAGTGCAGGCAAGCAGTGGGGGGTGGTTAGCCTTGACCGCCTCCAGGACTCCAGCAACTCACTGTTGCTTTCTGTGTCCCACAACTTGGTCAGAAGCCAACAGTCATTAATGTGCAAATCTTGTCGTGGGTAGACAATGATGTTGTTATGTCATGGACTGCATGTGGTCCATGGAGTATGTGACCTATTATAGTATGTATCTGAGTCTTCATGGTCTAAATTTTCAGGTTGTCATCATCCACGTTATTTTCGGGCAATAGGATGACATGAATTTGCCGACCTACCATGTTTTAATTACACTTTTGCACATAGGTCGTGCTGACATTTATAGACATTGTGAAAGTCTTTCAAAGTGCAATGGCCATGCAGTATAGGGCTGTGATGTGCAACAAGTCAGCTGTCTCATCAGTACAACAGGGTACACATGAAGTTTGAATATGTGGTGGTGACTTTGGACATACCCATGTACACAGGCTGATGGTACTAAAGTATTATGCGACTTGGCAGTGTCGGAAGCATGTCAGAGTTTCTTTTTGACATGGTTGACCCCTGCCAACGAAAAGTTTGCCATAGGTGGCCTTCCACCGTAGGGAATTCCTGTCATGGCAGTGTGTTCATCTGTGACATATCCTGAGCCCATGGTGTGTTTGAGGTGAGCAGGAATCTCAGTTTTCAGACTCAGTTGCCTCCAAAGACTCAAGACCCTGCAGATGTTCCTGTTTGGCAAGGTTTCTGCGGTCTGACTTGTCTAGTACTTTGTCAAACTATTGTGAGTAGTGCTAACCAGCTTTTGCCTGGCTAAATCATGTTGATTAAGGGTTTTGTTTGTGTGTGCTTCGACTTCATGTATTCATCCACACCCCTCATGCAATTGTGCATAAGTATCTTGTGTGGGTCGTGATTTGTGCTTGACCAATAATCTTGTTCTTTTCAGCTATGAATGATGCTGTTCCTGGTCACACCAAGCTTGCCCAGGGGTGCAGTGATGTATGTTGTTTAGCCCTGTGCAACATGTGTTGAGCAGAGTGGGGGGTGGGTGCCCAGGTGTGTCGTGTGTCCATCTGTCATGCCTGCACCACTGGAGCCTGTGTCACATCCATGCTCTTCATTGGCACACAAGGGAGTAATAGTACATTTGTTGGTGTAGCGTACCTGCAGGTGGGTTTAACAAGGTTGATGTTGCATGTGTTGAGCTGGCACACACTAGGGCAGAAGTTATGGAGACTGTTATATATTGTAAGTTTGCTTGGAGTGTAGAATCCTATGTGATGGCAGCAGGACTATTTGAGATGGTGTCAGGAGGCGTGGGGTGTGATTTCAGTTCATTGTCATTTATTGTGTAGGGGACATAGAGTGTACACATTGTCCCTATGTGAGTGCTTGTCATGCGGGGGTTTGATTCAGAGTATGTTAACTTGATTTAGTGCTTCCACCCTGCACAAGGTATGGTAGAAATGTGTGGATGTGATAGGGAGATATCCAGCCGGAAAAAGTTTTATTGTGGCATGTGATGAGAGCTGTGGTCTGAGGCACTATTGTGCGATTTGCTGTTCCAGGGCAGTTCTGGATGAGTGATGTTTGTTGATACAGTGCATGAGTCCATGGGGAGCTTGGAAAATGGAAGTCATATGTAGATGTGACAGGGCAGCATTGAGAAAAGGTCCGATGAGTCATGTGGAACAGAGTGGATTTGTGAATGTGAAGGTATGTACACCAGTGATTTGATTGTGTGTGCTTGAGGTGTTGCAGAGTTGTAGTATGTTGTGTTTGAATGTGTGAATGCATATTTTTCTCGAGTGACAATCCTTTTGACTTGTGCTGTATTGGGGGATTATGCGGTGATATCCAAATGACTGAGTACACATCCACCTCACTATGTATCTGTCTTGTTGTGAGATGTGGTGATGTGTGGAGTGTGCATTTCCGGGTGTGCTGTGATGCTGCATATTGTGGCATGAGTACAGTCCAAGGCATCACTGAGTATGCAGCTGGTGGTGAGAGTGATCCATCTCACATGTTACGTCAGTCATCTGCTGATGAGGGAATGTGTACGGTACATTGTGTGCATATCATGTATCTGAGAGGTGTTGTGTACATGGTGATGGAGGGTGGTTCTGTGAGTGTAGGTGTGGATGTGATGAGGGCCGCACCCATGTGGGTTTGTATATCGTGGGTTGTAATGGTATGTGTACTGGGCTGGAGCTCATGGGGCAGACATGCTTCTCAATCTAGATGCACCAGAGTATGTTTGTAAGTTATGAGAGGTAGACATGTGATGGGATATGGGTGTTGGAGGGAGGGATCATTCCTGCATGTGTTGAGTTGATGCAGAACTTGTGGTGAAGTTGACATGTGCATATGTGTAGATCATGTGTGTGTGAGTGGGCAGTGAGAGCTGCCAGAGCAAATCTGTGGATGTGTCACATGTGTCACATGTCTGCTGGAGCTTGCTATCTGCCAATCTATGTTCATGTATGTTTTTTGTGATCGTCACCGTCAGGACACTTTTGTGTGCAGTACCTATTGGCATCACAGGAGGATTAGCCTCTACCTAGCCTTGGCTTGTGTGAGTTGTGTGTGGGCATAAGTGGAAAGTTGCACTTTGTAGTCTGTAGTGGACACTGATTGGTCATCAATGCCCTGTGATGGGGCCCTTAGATTGAGGTGGTGCTTGCTTCTAATGTTAAGTCATGATGCAGGAACATTGGCTGGAAGAACATTGCTATGGGGGGTATTGTCTCCTCAAGTGAAAATGCAGGTATGTGTGTTAATATGTAAGCATGGGCGAATTTAGCGAATTGGCAATTTGCGAATTTGCGAATTGGCAATCCGCAAAATCCGCGAATTCACGCGAATTTGCGGATTTTTTTATTTTTGCGTGTTCGCGGGTGTTTGCGAGGCGCTTTGCGTGTTCGCGGGTGTTCGCGAGGCGCTTTGCAATTTCACGGGTTTTTTTTGCCTGCTTAATCACTGCCACCCTCTTGTTTTTTATGCCCATCTGCCCTCTGTACCACTTGTTTCTGTGCCCTTCTGCCCTTTGCCCCACTCATTTTTGTCCCCTTCTGCCCTCTGTCCCACTTTTGTGCCCTTCTGCCCTCAGCCCCACTTAGAATGGCGCCGGCAAGCTGCCAGCGCCATTCTAAAATAGCTAGAAATAGCTTCAACAGGAAGCACTATTAGATAAAGTAAAGCAGGTGCTCCAGTTGAAGGTCAAATTAAGTTACACAATCATTAATCACCCCAAGTTTGGGGGTGATTAATGATTGTGTAACTGAATTTAAGCAGCACCTGCTTTACTTTATCTATTAGAGCTTTCTGTTGAAGCTGACTTTTGTAACTATTTTAGAATGGCTCTGGCAGCTTGCTGGTGCCATTCTAAAAGAGTTACAAAAGTCAGCTTGAACTTTTGACCAAATCCCCGTTCGCGGATTTCCGTTCGCGGATTTTGCGGGAAATTCGCGAATCTCGCGGATTGCGAATTTACCGAAAATCCACGAGCGGAACGGATTTTCCGCCCATGCTTATTAATATGCCACCTATCCTCTGACTAGTCCAGATATGCATCCCTGCGCTTCCCAGTATACTACACACACATCGGTAATCATGGCATTCTGACTTTGACTGTCCAAGGTGTGGGGGTACTAGGGGAGTGGACTTATTATGATGACATCCCTGGTTGTGCTGAGAACAACAGCCTGCACTGTGAGCAAACTCACATGTGACACTGACACATTTAACCTAGTTCCATTGGTGTTTGCATTATCAGCAGTTTTGGAATCTGTCATCTGGTTTGGCAAGGGTGGATATTTTAGGTGTCAATGAGTGCTCCCAATCAGTACATTGTACCCTGAACTGGAGCCCGAAGGCAACATGTCTTATTTATAGGTCTCCTTGATGGATTTCAGGATTCAGAGACAGTGTTCAAGTGCCAAATGTGGCCAATGCAGATTCCATTCTGCACATGTCCTCCATCCTCACAGGATGTACCCATTTCCCAGCTAGCTATGAGGATTGTGTTTGTGAGCAATTTTTTGAGCCCCCCGGCGTTCTCACCAGTGCAGGCACATTCTCTTAGACATTTAGCTGTCCATTGGAGCTATCAAACCCTGTTGTTGTATCCTCTATATGGTGACTCATGTGTTTTCCAAATCTTCTGCTGTACACACTCTGCATCTTCAAATTGGCATTAGTCATTAGCTGCACATACTGCAGCTTTTGTAGCTAGATGCAGAGTTACTTGAAAGACATGCAACCAAGTTGACAGTGTAAATTCTCTGATCTTGAGTTGTGTGCAATGCCTCCAGGCTACACAGGGTGACTGTCTCCTACATTGTTGTTGGTCCATGATTTTCTCCATAGCAAGTAGGAATGTGGTCGAGACATTCAGCGCTGAAAGCTATAACACAACCACTTCTGGTTTATTGTAGTGGGAGGCTCATGATTCTATTTTGTGTCTGTGTACTTGTGTGGTGTGGGGGCCAGTTTCCTCTGGTCTTCAGTGTACACTGACTCATCACAATGTAATCCTTCTGTGAGTAGGTGTACTCCTGTTGCCCTGCAGGGTTTGAGTATGTGTTGTGGTGGACAGATACTGTGAGTTTGTGTCACATACATATGTGCGTCTGGCACCTACTGTTCCACCATTAAATGTATGTTTGTCCTAGTTTGTGGCATGCTATGGGTACCTACCTGATGATAAGATTCCCCCATTGGTCATACACAACCTTACATTGACCCATGGTTGTATTAGGATCACAATGATGGCTGGTGAATCATAGATTCAGCTTCATACATCCAGTGATCCACGCTGTCATGGTGGCTTCTGCAATGGCACCTGTCACGGGAGATTTTTATGAGGCACGATGTTGCTGATCTAGGGGGTGCGGTTTGGAATGACCAAATGTGACTTGGCTCCAGGCAAGACCCCTACCTACAATAGGGCCTCCCTGCAGCGGACATGCCTTGGGAGTCAGGTTTGGGTATGTGAGATGACAGTGCTTCTTGCAAGGCGCGTGACACAGTGTACAACAGTGAGTCTTCTCCACAGTCTGGCCCCCATCCTCAATTTGCATCACAGCGACTCAGCAGATAGGACACTGGCACCACAGTACTGTGGCCTGGAGGGAACTGTGAAAGTGAGTCAATGTCTTGATGTGGCTTTTGGTGGTCCCCCATGATTTTCCCGCATGTGACTCTGGTGCACCTGATCATCAACCAATGCCTGATTGCCCCTATTGCCAATCCAAACACTATATGGAATACTTCCTGATTGGACTCAACACACATATGGCTCAGTGGAGTTCAGCTCCCGTTGTGTGTGTCAGCCCAGGCTAAGCCAACTTCCACACTCACACACATGTTGTGTTTGTTCTCCAGTGGGTGGCTGGTCTGTGGTCTTTGTGAATCTTCTCCTGTGTATTTCAATGTATTTTAAGGGCTTTGAGTGGATGGTGTGTTTTGTTTCTTTGTCTGCTGGTCCTGGGCTTACATCTCCACTCTGCACATTCCTTAGGTTTGTCAGTTAAAGTTGCTGCCACAGTGCGGGACTCAATCTCATAAAAAAAGACTTCAGAATTAAATCCTTTGTATTTGCCACTGCTCATACCCCAAATGTGTGTGTTGATGCATTTTGGATGATCACATGTCACATTGTCCAATTGCACATTGCTGGGAGTGTTAACCCCCAAAGTACAGATTGTCTGCACATAGCATACTATTTTAGAATGGCTCTGGCAGCTTGCTGGTGCCATTCTAAAAGAGTTACAAAAGTCAGCTTGAACTTTTGACCAAATCCCCGTTCGCGGATTTCCGTTCGCGGATTTTGCGGGAAATTCGCGAATCTCGCGGATTGCGAATTTACCGAAAATCCACGAGCGGAACGGATTTTCCGCCCATGCTTATTAATATGCCACCTATCCTCTGACTAGTCCAGATATGCATCCCTGCGCTTCCCAGTATACTACACACACATCGGTAATCATGGCATTCTGACTTTGACTGTCCAAGGTGTGGGGGTACTAGGGGAGTGGACTTATTATGATGACATCCCTGGTTGTGCTGAGAACAACAGCCTGCACTGTGAGCAAACTCACATGTGACACTGACACATTTAACCTAGTTCCATTGGTGTTTGCATTATCAGCAGTTTTGGAATCTGTCATCTGGTTTGGCAAGGGTGGATATTTTAGGTGTCAATGAGTGCTCCCAATCAGTACATTGTACCCTGAAACAATGTTTGCCTCAACAGTGCTACAGGTGTTTGGCCCCCATCCCCCACGTTGTCACAACATTGCTGGTGGGGTTAGCCTCCCCAACCCTCTAATTGATGTGCCTTGTGGGGGTTTGAGCAGCCCAGAAGCCCCTTTTTGTCACCACAGTGCTGGGGGCTAGCCCTCCAACCCTCTCATTGCTGCACCATGTGGGTGTTGAGCCCCACATGCTCCTTTTTGCCACTACAGTGCTGGGGGTTTAGCCCCAACCCCCTAATTACTTGACCATGCTGAGGGATTGAGCCACACAAGCCCCACTTTGTCCCTACAATGCTGGGGGGGGGGGGGTTGGCCCCCATACCACATTATGGGCAAACATTGCTGGGCGTTGCAGCCAAAACCCCAATTTGGCACAACAATGCTGGTAGTGTTAGGCATCCAGCCCCCTATAGGGTAGACAACAGTGGGAGTGATAGGCATCCCCCCTATGGAGTGGGCAACGGTGGGAGTGTTATGCATCCACCCTCTTAGGGATAGGAAACGCTGGTAGTGTTAGGCATCCACCCCCTAAGGGGTGGGCCACAGTGGTAGTGTTAGGCATCCTCCCCCCATAGGGTAGACAATGGTGGTAGTGTTAGGCATCTACCCCCCTATGGGGTGGGCAACGGTAGGAGTGTTAGGCATCCACCCCCCTGTAGTGCAGATAACGGTGGGAGTGATAGGCATACACCCACCCATGGGGTGGACAACGTTGGTAGTGTTAGGCATCCACCCCCCTATGGAGTGGAGAACGGTGGGAGTATTAGGCATCCACCACCCTATAGGGTGGACAACGCTGGTAGTGTTAGGCATCCACCACCCACCTTGTCTCTACATTGCTGCAAGAATTCCCCCCACAACAATAGTGACTGTGGTTTCTGACAAGCTGTGTATTATGTTACCTTTCGCACGGGAGTAGCCTTTTTGTGTGGGGTAAATGTCTGGCCTACCATCTGTGATGAACGCTTCGGTTGGGGTTGTATGCGTAGAGTATAAGGATGACATGAGCGATAGGATACATGGCTGCACCGTCTCGTTCGCAGGGATCGTGTTGCGGTGCAAATCGGAGCTGTAATGCTTCCCTTCCGGATGCTGTGACATGCTGGAAGTGGCGACCTGTTTGGTGCATAGGAAGTGCGCATCGTACTTGGCTGGTCAGAATCTGACTGGGAAATGCTTCCGGACAACTCCATTCAGAGTTTTCAGAGCCTTCTTGTTAGGAAAATGGAGCCTAAATCGCATCAGAGTCGTTCGGAAAGTGATGGATTTTGCGCATTTTACCTTATCATTTGGATGGACCAGCTCTCGGGACGAGTCAGTCAGAAGGTAAGGCTACGGGTGGTTCAGGGAGGGCCTCCCTGATGGGATGGTAATCGGTCACAAAGACTTTAACAGAGTTATCCTGATGCAAGGGATACAGTATGCTGAAGATGCTGTAACATGCTGAGGATGATGTTTGGCCAATAGAGACCTTTCCGAGGGTACTGGTCCATGGTCCAGGTGGGGTGATTTCTGCCATGGAGTCAATGTCCCTTGAAGCCCTCTTTGTTCCAGCAAAAGTCCAGTTGCCACTGGAATACTGGTCTCGGGTCACAGCAGAACCAGCAGTTCCCTTTGGTGAAGGCTAGGGTCCATCTTAAGTAACAAAACTGCACTCCGAAGATTCTCCCTGGTCCAGCAGGCTTAGGTGCAACTTTGAAGCATTAGGACTTGGTCATCTGGGGTGCCTGTCGGCAGTCATAGCTGATCAAGCGATTGTGGCTACTGACTGGCCAGAACAGGCTTCTTCAGCTTTTGTGGCCCTGGTGCTGTAACAAGAGTTGAGCCACATGGCTCCTGGAGTTCGCCTCTTGTGTCTAGGGCTCAATATCAACTTTTCCATAAGCCTGCCACCACAGGCACAGTCCTCTCTTTGCTAGCCCAAGTATCCGCAGGTGCAGTCCATTGATTGGTGCAGCCTCTCTTGCTAGATGAAGGGAACCGCAGGGCAGTCCTTCTTTTGGTCCTCTCTCAATTCCAGATGCGATCTGAGGTCTGAGTGGCAGGTATGCCATATTTATGCCCAGAAAGAGCCCTCTGGGGATGCAGCAGTTACTAGCCAATGGGCTACTAGGACCCTTCCCGCCTGACTACTTCCTGTACTGTGTTGTATTTAGCTATCTCAAAATGCACTATTCTGCCAACTCCCATTATGGAGCTTGGTTACCCCCCAGAGGTGTTGTTACCTGAGGGCTGGAAAAAACTGTTTGCCTCCCCTGTTTGTCCCTGAAGCCAGCCTGTCTACCTCAACAAAAGAGCAGCCCCTCTCATGTGTGTTCGCCATTTGCCCTTCAAAGGCAGTGTCCACAAAAGAGCTTGCTTTTTGAGCTCACACTCTGTGTAGCTTCCTGCCATGGAGAGATGATACCTCTTCCAGTGGCAGACCTGTTTTTCCCACATCTGGGAGTTATTCACACATCTACCCAGGAGGGCAAAAGGCTGCCTAGTGGTAGCATCTGCAAATAGCCACTGCAAAACTTGCGCAACAGAGTGGCAACTTCCTAAAAGTGATCTTTCTTGAAAAGTTACATTAAATTTGACTTGGGCAACAAGTTGAGTTTAATGGTATGATCATGTTGATACCTTGAAGTACCATCCTTAGTTGTCATATACTGAAGTTAATACAACTGAGCTGTCAGCATGTAACCATGTACTTGCCAATGGGGCACTAGATTTTCCTCAGTAAAAACAAATTGGGTTTTTACTGTTGAGACATATAAAGATACATGCCCTGCTTTTGAATATACAGCACACCGCCTTAGGACACTGAATGCATGCTGTAGGGGTGACTTATATGTATATAAAAAGGGAGGTTATTTTAAATGGCAATACCGAGTTAGCCTTTAGAAACTTCTCTGCCAGTCTGTAGTGACAGAACTGGGAGACATGTTTTCACATTGGCACATTCAGGGTGGCACAATAGGTGCTGCAGCATTGATGGGACAAGTTAACCTACAGGCCCTGGGTACCCCTGGTACCATACACTGGTGACCTATAATTAAGTAAATTGGGTATAAGCCAATCAAAAATATTCCTTTAAGGGCCAGAGCACTGGCGCCGAGGTCAGGTGAGCAGGCCTCAGTGCACTCTTCAGAATAGAAAAAACAATTGCATTAGACCAGAACTTTGGAGGTGATCATGCAAAATGAGACATTTTATTACATGTGTTGCTTGGATGTGAATTTTCTTTAAAGAAATTAAAAGACAAGAGGCGATGGCAAAACAGGAACAAGTTGGTTTAATTAAACACTGCATCTTAGTGTTACTTTTAGGGAACGTGAGTCTTTGGTCAAACGTGTTTTATTGGGGTCAATTGCAGTGAACCTGTTTGTGGTGTAACTATCTATCTTTTGGATCGATCTGAAGGAAACAAATTCTACAAGGCCGGGCTATACTTACCCATAACCCATAGATATATATAAATCATTAAGGAATAATAAGGCAGTCGGCAATGGAGAAGGTCGAATCGTTTATTCAATCAAATGCAAGCCCTGACAGGGGAGCCTCGGTCTACATGACCCATGGAGGTGCGCAGAGGAGACTGACTGAATACCAATGATACAAAGCATTACACGTTTTCACACATTCAGGTTAACACCCTACAAGGAAAAGCACAAGTTGTCAGAAAGCCAGCAGGAAAACCCATATAAAGCACCAGTAATTGTTGGTAGCTAAGCTAAAGCTATTCCGGGGGTAGGTCAGTGAAGCGCCCTGTCGTCTATCTAAAACCCGAGGAGTACAGGAACAGGCCCTGCTAGAATGCGCGCATCCCACAAGAAGGGCAGGTGTGACCTTGGGTTTCCCTGAGCTACACACAAAAGATCAAAAAAACAGACTGTGCAGTTTAGCCTTGTTTCGTACCCTGAGCTAAACCATGTGACTTTTGGGAAGCAGTACATGAACGAAAGAAAACGAAACACAGTGGCCCTGGCTATACCAATAGGTCTAAACAGACCTTCATAAACCTATCATTAAGCTCACATACATTGTTTATTTCTATACGGTTATTAATGCGTATATATTCGGTTATATGGTACATAGAGGGCCAATCATGATTATATATGATTTTATATCTCAACAGACGGCCCTTTCGGCCTACTATGGCCAATATAACTATTCTACTCTACTCTACAAACACCCCTTCATCGATCTACATAAGGTCTGTTACTTCTTTTTGAATCATTTGTTTCTCTACCTTTTCTTGTCGAGAAAGGGTCAGAGCAGATGTTATTTTAGTGGCACAAAAGGTACAGCATGCCGGGCCACAGTGAAGGCATAAGCAACAGGTGAAAATTATTCCAAATACTCCTGCCAAGACCATGAATATCTTCCAGCCCCAAGTAGCTAAGAGGCCCCAGAACCACCCACTGAGGGACCAAGTACCGTTCTCTTCATGTAGCTCGGTAGCTAGTCGATGTAATTTTTTAATAGCGAGATGTATGGTAGGGGCCGAATCAGGAATGAAAATGCAACAAGAGCTGCCGATCACGCGACAAGCTCCGCCCCTATCTGCCAGGATGACGGCTAACACCATCCAATTTTGAAGAGAAACAAGCCTCGTAGCCTGAAGCTCTACAGTGAGGTTTGTCAAAATTTCAGTCGTTGTTTGGACCACATTTTCCACAATTCTAGACAAGTGCCTTATATTCCGACTGTTAAAAATCGGACCCCGGAATAGGACCAGGCCCTTAGAAATGTTTTCAAACTGTTGTAGCGAGGTATCTGTCTGATCAGTACTATCAGTATCATAGCTTCTAATAGTCCTATTAGTTTCTATGTCTCTCTTCATCAGCTGATGAGTCCTATGGTAATCAGAAGGGGCAACATAAACAGGAGGGTAAAGAAAAGACAGATAACACCGTCCTGCCCATCCTCGTGGAAGCCAAGTATAGGCATTTTCCCCACAGACAAAGTATACATTAGGGGGAGTGATCATCGGGGGAGAATTGTCGGTCTGCAATGTATAAGTATAATTACAGTTACTACTCCCTACCTTAATGTGACCTCGCCCCCAAATGCAAAACAAAGAAGTGGAATTTATAATAGGGATTGGCAGGGCTCTGTCATTGGTAACATTGCGTTCTTTAAAATGCTGAAAATACAAAGTGGAATTTAAAAAGTTAAAAATCCTGCATCTCTTCTTGCAACCAGGTATCATTTTTGGAGTCAGTATATACATTCATGCAGGCATTTGGATCTAAAGAACCCTGACCTTCATCTCCTTCAGCGTCAAATCCTTGGTGTCGCTCTATATATTTTAAAATAGCTTCATAATCTCTTTCAGAATATATTTTGGGATTTACAACATAGTGGGAGTACATCAACGACAACAGTTGCCACCATGCTTCGCAACTGGCTAAATACGATAAATGGAGAGAGATGAATAACTCATGTTGATGCATAACTGACGGTAACAAACCGCAAACCCAGCAGTTCGTTTTGTTTGTGGTGCTGTGGGTCTGGTGTAACATCTCGATGAAAACATTCTTTGAATAAGTCTCCCTATGCCTAGCCTTATGCGGGGGCAGAGAATAAAAATGGTGTTCCTCTGGAGCAGGAGTAGTTTTCAACAATTTCTGCACTGGATGTTGGAATTCTAAGTATACAAACACACACATCATTATTACAGTAATCAGGGCAATTAAAGCAACGAATGCCACCTTCACTCTGGTGAGCCATCCGGAAAACAATTGCATATCATGAACCTGGCGCCGAGGGGCCAGTGGTCGTTCATCCTCCATCATAAATCGATCAAAGGAAAACATACTCTCTAAAAGTCCAAATCTATCTCAGTCCCTTGCTAAAAGTCCACAACTAATCTTTGTATCCACAAAGCACGCCAACCACCAGAGGGTTTCTTCTTCCCACCAAGGGATCTTCTCCCTGTGTCCGTTTTTAGAGCCTCACAGGCAGACACTTATCTCTCATCCAAGGAAAAAGCAAACTTTCAGATTCCAAAGGTACGATTGCGGCCCTTAACTCAGTCTTTCTTTCTGAACAGAGCCTATTACACAATGTTCCAAGCTCTCTGCGAGTTCAGTCCAGTGTCTCGCTCAGCACCCCAATCACTCTACTTGACGTTTTTTTATCACAAAGTTTCGATCTAATTTCTTCCATGAGAGAGTGGGGTGCTGCACTGTTTTCGGGGCCGCAGATCGTATCGACAATGACCAGGTTGCTCCTGGTCAGAAAACAATTCAGTGGCATGGGTAACAGACTCTGTCACCTCTCGTGCTGCCTCGGGACTGGCAGTTGCTTCTAATTGAGCTATTTCACCTTCACCTTCAGGCAACACTGCACTCGATTGCCCTTTTTCTCGAGCATCCGAAAAGGGCACAAAGCTACGAATCAGTTCTCCTTCCTGACTCGGCACTCCGTCTTTGTTCTGCCGGTCAAAGGGCAGGGGCAGCGGGAGGCGCTTGACGTGGCTCGCGTGGATCCAGTGTTTGCGGCCGTGCACCTTTACCGCCGTTCTCATCACCAATAGAATTTGATAGGGATTAGACCATCTGGGCTCCAAACTCGATGTTCGTTGATAATTCTTCACCAGTATCCACTGGCCAGGCTCCAATCGATGTTCAGGACCCTCCGGTGGTGGCTGCAATGTGTCCGATACCTGTTGATGAATAGAATGCAGATCTTTAGTCAAAGCATAAAGGTAATCTGTCATCAATGGATAATCAATGTCTCTAAAAGATCTGGGTCTAGGGACCCCTCACATATTTTCAGGACGGCCAAATATGACTTCATATGTGGACAGACCAGTCCTAGCATGAGGAGTCGTTCTAAGGTATAGCAAAGCTAATGGGAGAGCATCGGGCCACCTTAGTCTAGTATCTGCACAGATTTTGGCCATTTTAAGCTTCAATATGCCTTTATATTTTTCGACCAGCCCTGCGGATTGTGGATGTCTAGCGGCATGGAATTTTTGTCTAATTTTTAATCCATCACAAACACATTGTACAAGTGTGGCATTGAAATGGGGGCCGTTGTCCGACCAGATAATTCGGGGCAAACAGAATCTAGGGCAAAACTCCTTGATCAGAACTTTGGCACTGGTAATTGCAGTAGCATCTTTGGTGGGGTAGGCCTCAACCCATTTACTGAAAGAACACACCACCACCAATGCATACTTCAAATTATTAACACGTTCCATTTGTATGAAATCTATCTGTAGGACTTCAAAGGGTAAGGATGGCGGGGCAAAATTGCCACTCAAAACCGATTCTCTACCTCCAGGGTTATGTTGTAAACATACTGGACAATATTTGACAATGTGGGCTGCTATTTTGGAAATGTTGGGGTTATTCCATACCGGGTCTAATACTGTGCTAATTCCTTTAGCACTGATATGGGCCGGTCCATGCGCCATGGTGACTACTGCATATACTAGTGCATTAGGGAGCAACCATCGCTGTTTCTCAGATTGGTCTATCCAGCACCCATTCTCATCTAATTTCCCAATCTTCCGTTCCCACTTCTGCATTTCTTCAGTGGTTGCTTCTTTTTGTAATTGTTTTACACTTTCAAGGGTATTATCAAAAAGAGACATTTCGGTGGACCATCGGGCAGATGTACTAGAAAACATGGGACTTCCTTTAGCCTGAGCCGTTTCTTTTGCTACTGAATCGGCAAAGGTATTCCCCTTCCCAATAAAATCTACAACCTTCTTATGTGTACTGCATTTAATAATGGCTAACTTCTTTGGTAAGGTTAGGGCAAATAACAATCGATCAATCAAGGGACCATGCTGAATTTTCTGGCCATGAGTAGTAAAGAAACCCCGATCCCTCCACAGCCTCCCAAAACTAGAAGTACGGCCCTAAACCTTCGCAGGGTGCATGGGGTTGTGGCGAGGCTCTCACTACTGAGGGAGCCGGCTGCGATCCTATCACTAGATGCCAAGATGGCGTTCAACATGGTGGAGTGGAATTACCTCTTTGCAGAGCTCGCACATATGGGCTTTGGTCCGGTGTTTCTCTCCTGGATACGTATGCTCTATAAGGACCCCATAGCCAGAGTGGTAGCTAATGGCCATATTTCTCGAACCATACATCTGGGACGTGGCACGCGGCAGGGATGTCCGCTTTCACCCCTCCTTTTTGCTCTGGTTCTGGAACCGCTGGCGGTTACTATTTGTACCACGCAGCTCCTGAAGGGGATCCAATGGACTCCGCAATGGGAGGATAGAGTGTCACTATACGCGGACGACATGTTAATATACCTCACTGACCTGGGGGACAGCCTTCCCAACCTCCTGGCTCTCTGTAATGCACATGGGCGAGTCTCGGGCTACACCATCAACTGGGCAAAGTCGACGATTTTCGAGCTCAAAGGGCCACTTCCGCCACTCCCGGACTCCTGTCCGCTAGAGATAGCACCCTCTTCCTTTAAATATTTGGAGGTCCATATTACCCGCGACGAGGCAGAGTTCGCACGGCTTAATTTACAGCCTCCCTTGCTCCGACTTCGTAATGATGTGCTGCATTGGAAGGAACTCCCACTGACATTGCTGGGAAGGGCAGCGCTCTTTAAAATGATGGCCCTGCCGCGCTGTTTGTATATTCTTGAAAATGCCCCACGTTTGATACCGGACAGCTTCCTCCAAAAGATAACGGCACAGATCATGGGTCTGCTCTGGGGCAACCGGCCAGCCCGGATCTCGCACATAAAGTTCAATAGGAGTTGGTACGATGGGGGCATCACATTGCCCAACGTACGGCTGTATTACTGGGCGGCCCAGCTTAAGATCCTTAATCAATGGATACATGCCCCGCAAGAGGATCCAGCGTTCAAAGCAGATAGGGCACAACTGGGCACGAACAGTCTGTTGGCCCCACTGTACCACCGCGGTATTGCGGCGAAACTCATTGGACCCACGAAACACACTGTTCGCCTATGGTACAAGGCGCAAGCAATACTGAAATGGGATGGGACCATCACAACACTTACACCTTTATGGGACACGAAGGCGTTGGGACATTTGCGACGTACTAAGGGCTTTACCCAGTGGGACAACATCGGGATTTCAACTGTGGGGGACCTGTGGACGAGGGAGGGGGTGGTTCCTTTTGCAACTCAACAGGACCAGTATGAGCTGTGGGATAACGAACTATACAGATATGTACAGATTAGACACGCCCTACAAGCGGCAATTCCACCAGACACATCCCCACCAGAATCCTCTCCGCTAGAGGACCGTCTGCTCACGGACTTCTTACAGGAGGGGGCAACCTCGCTGACTTACCGCAAATTGATTAATAACATGCCTGACCCACTAGAGAAGTTGAAGGACAGATGGACGACTGATGTCGGAGACTTAGATGAATCCGACTGGAATGCAGCCATGGCGTCCCCTCGTGAGGCAGGTATTTCCTCCAAATTCCGCCTAGTGCAGTTAAAGATTCTACATAGGATTTACTACACTCGCACGACATTACACAGATTGCAAAGAACAGATCATCCCTATTGTCTCAGGGGCTGCGGGGCAGAAGGCACGTTTATACACACGTTATGGGACTGCCCGTTGATTGTTAGCTATTGGCAGCGGGTTCTCCGTACCATTGCACAGGCACTTCACACCTCACTCACCTTGGACCCGCGAATGTGTCTACTGAATGTGTGGGGGCCTACTGACCTTCCCTTTTATGCAAGGGCGTGGACCACGATTGGGCTGGTAACGGCCAAACGAGACATAGCACAGAAATGGGGGTCGGCTGACCTCCCCACATTGGCGCAATGGATCCGAAATATGGACATGCTCATGCTGACTGAAAGAGCAGTATACAAACTACGGGATAATCCTCGTAAATGGAATGGGGTCTGGCAGCCTTGGAATTCCTATAGGGGGGACATATGTGAGCCACTGGATGAGGAGGATCTTGAGGGTTCTGATGATGAGGAAGAACACTGATTGGGACTGGGACTGGCTGATGGGCAACACATATGGGAATGGGATGGATTTGTGCTGGGTGTCTGTTGAGGGGGGGATGGGGTAGGGCCTAGGGTACGGAACTGTATGATTGGTCCCTCTTATGACAACTATGATGCTAGATGCTATCGAATCTACCTCACTGACATGCCGACTCATGTGTGCAGTTTTTTCTAGTTTATGTTTAATGTTTCACAAAAAACACAAAACGCAAATTGTAATTTTTTCGGTGCATTTATACGTTCCGTTCATCTGATCACCTTGAATAATGATGTTGCTACACGATCAGAAAGGGCCGGAAACATACAAACTGTTCTATATTTACCTCGTGTTATGAGCAGGCCTCAAGAATGCAAGCTTTTATGTGATTGATGATGATGATACTATTTGTATTTTGCAACAAAAATAAAATTAAAAAAAAAAAACAATATCCAAAACTGAAGAGAAAAATGCACAAGGTCTCTGTTTCCCACCAAAGTCTGTGTTAACACTGACAATGAACAACCGTCTACCTCATGCACATAAAGTGAAAAAGGTTTCCAGTAATCTGGAGTTCCCAACACAGGTGCAGAAGAAAGAGCAGACTTTAAAGATTCAAAGGCTTCTTGACATTCATCCGTCCAGGGTAGGGGTTCATGCACATCTTTGGTTGTCAATTGCAACAAGGGTTTAGAGAGAAGTGAATAGTTAGGAATCCACTGGCGACAGTAAGAGGTTATGCCCAGAAAAGCACGAACATCACGTTGAGTACGAGGGATAGACATGTTAGTTATTACAGATATTCGCTCCGGCGTAAGCATGGGCGGAAAATCCGTTACGCTCGCGGATTTTGCGGATTTTCGGTAAATTCGCAATCCGCGAGATTCGCGAATTTCCCGCAAAATCCGCAAATCCGCCAGCAGCGGATTTTATGGCTTGCTCGCACTGTTCGCCTGAGTTCACGGCTTCCCAGTTCAACTTTGCGCCCCGCGAATAAGCGCTAAATTGCAGAAATACGATCTTAGCAAAACTGAAACTACTTACCAGGTTCAAAAGTTCATCATTAGTAGCCATTTCCTGTAGTGCTTCCTGAGGGGCCCCTCCAGAGTTCAGTTGCCTACTTGCAACTATTATGTGACCCTTCTCTGACCCTCAGAATAGTTACACAAAGGTCCTGAATTACAGCTAAGGCAGACAAGCAGGAGCCAGGCTGGAAGTTCAAATCCAGTGACACATTAATCAGCCCCTAATTCATTATTGTCAGTTGGGGCAGGGCAGGTGTTGTAACTAATTTTGCAACAATGAAAGCACTTAGCAAGTGCAAAAGATCACTAATCAGGAAGCACTAAGGAAGCAGGTGCCAGCTAAAAAAATATTCTGTGACACATTAATCAGCCCCAAATTAATTCAGGTCACTTGAGGCAGGGAGGGTGTGCTTTGCTTTGCCACAATAATGTACACTGGACAACCAGAGGGTGCTGTGATGAAACAGAGGGTGGCATGGGTGGGCCAGAGGGTGGCATGAGTAGTCAGAGAGTGGCAGTGGTGACAGAGAGTGGCAGTGATGAAGAAGAGTGTCCCAAACAGGCTGGACACGTAGAAACAACAAGTTCGCAAAACTTGCGATCCGACAGGTAAAGTTCGCGTTTGCGAATTTGTACAAAACCCTCGCGAACTGGCAGAAACCCGCGCGAACACAAAAAAATTAAAAATCCGCAAATTCGCGAGAATTCACGGATTTTGCGGATTGCGAGTTCGCAAATCTGCAAAATTCGCGAACGCGAGATTCGCAAAATTCGCCCATGCTTACTCCAGAGTCAATCGTTTCCCCGCTTTCGACAGAAAATGGCCTAAGTAGGTCACTTCCTGTAGACAATATTGAAATTTAGAAAGGGACACTTTATTTCCTTTCTTAGCCAAATGGTGTAACAATTTCACCGTAGCCTCCTTGCATCCCTCTTTAGTATCAGAGGCCACTAGTATGTCATCTACATACTGGATAATGGAATTTCCGGCTGGCAGAATTAATTCATCAAGGACTGCTTTCAATGCCTGGCTATAAATACTAGGACTTTCAGTATAGCCTTGCGGAGCGCGTGTAAATCTGAAACTTCGGCCAGCCAATGAGAATCCGAAGATATGCCTGCTATCTGGATGTTATGTTATGTTATGTTATTTTATATAGCGCACAGATGCCGCAGCCAAGAGGCGTCCCGGCGCTTTAGGAGATGGTGGAACACAACACAGCAGAGGTAACCAGACAGGAATGGGACTAAACTGCGGAAAATAGGAAGGTTTTTAATGCCTTCCTAAAAGGGAGCAGGTCAGGGATGGAACGGAGTGGGGCAGGCAAAGAGTTCCAGAGAGCTGCCGCCAACACTGAAAAAGAACGTCCACCCATTCTAGCTTTTTTAAAACGTGGAACAATGGCTAAATTTAACCCTGAGGATCGAAGGGCTCTGGAAGGGGCATAGTGAAGGATTGTCTGCGAGAGGATAGGAGGGGAGGCTAACTTAAGAATTTTAAAGGTTAAGCAGAGAGCTTTAAACTTAATTCTTTGACCTACAGGTAACCAGTGGAGATCTTGAATGGTTCGACGAGCAGAGACGAACTTCGGAAGGCCGACCAGCATCCTGGCCGCCGCATTTTGAACCCGCTGAAGGCGAGCTAGTTCTGCCTGATTCACGCCCAAAAACAGAGAGCTGGCATAGTCCAATCTGGTGAGAACCAAAGCTTGGACTATGATCTGTCTGGTGTCTGCATCAAAAAATTTGAAGATAGGTCGGAGGCACTGCAGGGCACCAAAACATGTACCAGCTACACGTTTAGTGTGGGGAGTGAAGGAAAGTTTGTCGTCGAGCCATACCCCGAGATTTCTAACTTCAGCTACGGGAGTGGGAACAGGGCCCAACTCGGATGGCCACCATTGGTCTCCCCATAGCCCACTTTCCCTACCAAAAATGATGACCTCAGTCTTAGAGGCATTGAGTTGGAGTCGATTATTCGCCATCCAGCCTGCCACAGCTTTAAGAGCTGACTGAAAGGTAGGGGCATCCATGTTGGAATCACCATTAAGTGCCACCGCCAGCTGCGTGTCATCGGCGTATGACACCATGGTGAGACCATAACTGTGGGCTACCTCCGCCAGCGGCTGAACATACAAATTAAATAGGGTAGGGCTGAGGGCCGAACCCTGCGGGACACCCTGACGAATGGGGCGAGGGGCGGAGACATAGGGTGGTGTAGATACTTTGAAGGTTCGATCCGTGAGAAAGGATCGGAACCACTCAAGTGCTACCTCTCCAACTCCTGCTTCCACAAGATGATGCATAAGGATCTGATGGGAAACCGTGTCGAAGGCGGCACTGAGATCCAATAGGATCAGTGCCGCCGACTGACCCTGGTCCAGCATCTTCCTGATGTGCTCCACCACAACCAAGAGAGCGGTCTCGGTACTGTGGCCAACTCGGAACCCATTCTGGGAGTTGTCCAGTATGTTAGCTTCCTGCAGGTGAGATGATAGAGTGTGATTAGCATGCGCTTCTGCTAATTTAGCTAGCCAAGGGAGAAGGGAGATAGGCCGATAGTGTTCTGATTTTGTAGGGTCAAGGGAGGGCTTTTTAAGAATAGGGATGATAGTAGCCTGCTTCCATGCAGTGGGAACACTGCCGGTGTTAAAGAAGAGATCAATAAGACTATGCATGGCCGGGTAGCAGCACTCGGCGAGTTCCCGAAATTGAGTGGGTCTCATAGGGTCATCCGGTGAACCGGATTTGACTTATCGTCAAGGCTTTGAACTCCTCTAGAGTGGGACTGGGAATGATTAACAGTGGTTTAGGGACCATTGGTGCGATAATATTCTCACTGATGGGGGACTGAGAGAATGACCTGTAAATGGCCTCCACCTTTTCAACAAAGAACGAGGCCAAATCCTCACAATGTGCCAAGGAAGCTTCAAGAGTAGTAGTGGCAGTCTTTTTACTTGTGAGGTCCTTGCATACCCTAAAGATAACCTTGGTAGGATTCGTACTGTTCTTTATCTCCTGAGAATAGAAGGCAGCCCTGGCTGTGCATATGGCCCGATGGTACACTCTGGTGCAGGCCCTATAGGCCGACTTGAGGTCAGCGTCATAAGTTTTGCGCCATGCACGTTCCGCTTTTTTACAGGAAGATTTAAGCGTCTTAAGGGATTCGTCGTACCAAGGGCTAGAGGGACTTGATCTAGTCTTGCTCCACCTGGCCGGTATAAGAATATCTAGTGAGTGATTTATCCACTCACAGAAGCTATCATAGCCAAGGGAAACTTCAATAGGGGGTTGAGGATGGTGCTTCATCAGAAGATGGTGAAAGAGCTCTAAATTCAAGTTTCTCCAGGGACGTTTGAAAATATCAGGGGTGTTGTTGCTAGGGGGAGGAATAAAAGTGGTAATATGAGTTTCGATCAGATGATGATCGGTCCAGGCCATAGGCCTAGGTTGGAGCACTGAAATATTGGTGGAGATATTCGTCAGGAAGGGATCTAGCAAGTGTCCACCTGTATTAGTCGGTAGTTGTACCAGTTGGATTAATTGGAATGCTTCAAGATCAGCTAACATGGATGAATCGGGATGCTAAAAATGGCATTCTTCAGATCTATTACCGAAAAATACTGAGCTGTGGGAGGAATCATGGTTAAAATAGCAGTTATATCAGGCACCACTGGATACTGTGGAACAACAATTTTATTAACTGCTCGAAGGTCAATCACAAAACGATATGTGTTCTTATAATCTGGGGCACCATCAACTGGTGTTTTCTTTAAAATCAGTAAAATCGGACTATTACAAATATTCGCTGCTGTTTCTTCTACTACCACCTTCGTAATAAGGTCACGAATAATGTTTAACATAGCCCGTTCACCTTCAGGTGAAATTTTATACTGTGGAATGCGAGGCAGCTGTGCATTAGGTTTCAGGGTAATGGACACAGGGGCTATCTTTAACAGACCAACATCAGTGTCTCCTGTTGCCCACAAAGTCTGAGGAATTGTAGAGAATTCAGGGGGAAGATGCTAATTTTTCGCAAAATATTGAGCGTCCTGCAAAGAAGGTTTCTGCATTGTCAAGTATACACCATCCGGTGAACAGTAAATCCGAGCATGTAATTTTTTAAAGATGTTTAAACCCAAAAGATTCTCGCCACAATTAGATGTCAACAGAAAAGGTGACTGTATAGAAATAGGACCTACAGTAAAAGGCAAAGGCTTGGAAATGGGGCTTACCACAGGTATTCCGGAGAATACCACTGATACATTATTTTGGCCAGATAGAGCAGCCCCTGGGACCATTGTATGAGCAACTGAACTATTCATTGCTCCAGTATCCACTAGGAATTTTCCTGATGCACCCAACAGTTCCCCTTGTACATAAGGTCCCTCTTGGTCAACTGGTACTGTAATGTGGCCCCTCCTCTGTCCTTGGCTGCCTCATGCATAATCTTGTTCATCATATCCATCATCCCTGTAATTCTCATTATAGTACTGCCTGTTCTGTGGATTATCAAAATATTTCTTCCGGGAATCCTCGTCTTCTCTTCGCATGCTATTTCGATCAATATTTCCCCGGCCCCGTCCTCGTCCCCTACTGGGGCCATTTCTCGCCATCAACAAAGGACAGTCCGCCCTCCAATGCCCCTCCTGTTTACAATACGAGCATTGATTCAGACCTACATTCGGGGGACCTCCTCTTCCTCTGCCTGCCCTTCTTTGGGAGGAACCACGCCCACCTCGTCCTGCATTCTGTCCTCTACTAACTTGCTGCAACAAGACTCTAGTCTTTAAGTCTTTCGTTTTCTTCTCAGTCCTTTCCTTACTTTCATTCTCTCGATTCTCATAATACTGAGCCATACTGAGGATCACGGACGGGGTGGCCGTAGTCCATGTACTCTCGGCTGCCTGGAGACGTGATATAATCTCCGGTAACAGATTCGTCACAAATCTATTTACAAACAAACGTATTCCCCCATCCGTGGATAAATCCTGCCCACTAAAATCTATAAATGTTTTCTCAAACTTGGTGAAGAAATCCGAGACACTCTCATCCTTCTTCTGTTTACAGGCAGCTAACTTATCCCAATCTATTTTCTTAGGAGGCAGTAGAGTTTGCATGTATGTAATTATTTTATCTGGCACTGCTAAAATTTCATCTCGCGGTTTCTCTCCAGGCTTTCGTTCCTTATCCCAATTTTTCAGTTGATCCCACGTTCCCCCTAGCTCGGGGACGTGATCCGTGTCATGTATCTGTCTCCGAAAAATAACTCAATATCGGGTATAGTCATGATCGCGGAATTAGCAGCCTCGCCCAATTCTTTGTATTATGCAGTGGGATTCTTACGAGGGTCAGGGAGCTGGGCTTTCAAAGTAAGGACCTCGCTTTGTTTCCAAGGGGTATAAACCCATTGTTCCTGAAGCCTTGCGTCCTCCCTAGCTCTAATTACATTGCCCCGTTATCCTTAAGTTCAGGTAATTCTGGAAAGAAAAGAGGATGTACCTCTCTCATAGGATTCTATGTTCCCCAATCGGCACATTTCCGATGCATTCACTCTCGATACTGCAAGAGAGCTGCTACATTCTGATATACTTCATCAGCCTGCAGTTGGAATTTGTGGGCTCGTTCCCTTATATCTTTCAATATTTGTGGGGCGAACCCCTCCTCAAAACACTGTTCCCATAGCGAAATCAAACAGATCGCCGTATTTTCTAAAGCTAGTTGTTGCGCAACAGGCTCGTAATCTTTCATAGTACTCCAGATATCTTCCATTGTATAAATGGCATTCCGCATCCATTGTGATGCCTGATTTACTATAGTCTTCCTTTCTTCCTTACCTAACGAGGATCTGGTATAAATCCGTGGGTCATTCGAATCAGACCCCAAACATTTAGGTGTAGTGTCTAGGGTAGCCAAAGCTGGAGGAGCTATAGTGCTTCGAGCCGGAGGGGAGAGAAATACTGGGCTTAACATAGAAGGGACAACCGAATCCGGTTGCAATGAAACCAAGGGTGAGGTAGATGGCCGGAGCGAGGGAGGGTAAGCAGCGCACTCCGTACAGACCCGTCCAGCGGGGCTGTAGACGTTGCTCCCGTGAGATCCTGAATGGCCGATGCAGTCCCTGGGCGATCTATTCGGGCCAAGGGTACCGCTGGGTATAGACCCTGTGGAGCATAAGGAGGAGGTGGATGAGTTTCTAAGAAATCCTCTATCTCATCTCCAGTATCGGGTCGAGCCACATAACTTTTGTCTGTCTCTAAACGGAACTGTCTGTCCATTTGGGCAATATTTTCCTCCACTTTTCCTTTATCATAAGCTATAACCTTTTGGGTTACAGTCTGCCCAGATGTAATCCTTCCCAGTTTCTCTTCCCTTATTCGCCGTCGTTTGGCCTCCTTTAACCATAGGTTCAAGGAGTCAAACATTGACTGGCGACTTTTCTTCATAAACATTTTATTGTGTAAGTACGTAATCTTTTTTTCATCAAACGACCCTGTTAACGGCCATTGCAATTCAGTATTGTCCTTTGTATATTTGTGCCATAATGTATTAAACAAAATTGGTGTAAGACCATGTTTAACATACATATCAAAACTGGAGCTTCCCTCGGGTGGGGCGGGCTGTCTTTCTTCCAGCCGAGCACTTCTCCGACAGCAGCACCCAAAACATATTTTGCTAAAACAAGGCATGATGACAATGATATCACAAGTTTTATAATTTTTCAATCATTCCTTTCATGCGGGCGCGCCCTCTTCACCATTCACTCTCTCACACTCTTCCTATTTTCCACCCATACAAGATGCCGCAAAAATGCGTCAGGGTTTCAAAATGAGCTCTATACAAATTCAAATGCAAATAACATGTCTTTTAATACGAACGGAGCCCGTCGACTCCCGTTCAGGGAATCAAATTCAAAAGAATTCCAGACCAATCCAAGATCTGACCACAAATAAACCACTCGGTAGGAAAACCACAAACCCACTTCCTAGGTATCCCCTGGTCGCATTCTGGTTAGGCCGGTGTTTCGGGGCATAAAGCTCCAGAACCCTAGCTTACCCAGCTGCTCCCAGGGCTTCCCCTGAGTGAGTTTGGCCGAGCGAGCACCCCGTGCTCCGCAAGGCACCAAGTATGATTTGCAAAACCAAACAAATCCAAAAGGAGTCTGCCCCTGCAGCCCCTGCACCGCAACGCCAGACCCTTTTTCTGATTCCCTCGTGGACCGGCTTCCCCGGCCACTGACAAAAAGCAGACTGCTATTTCCAAATGGACACTTCCTCCAAGCGTCCGTTTCCAAATCTAATCAAAAAGTTCGATCCGACTTCTCCACTGCCGATTTCTAGACAGACCGACACAGTCTGTGTTTCTTTCGGGTTAAGCCCGTAGGACTCCGGCGTAGGGTCTTCAGCAGCCGGGAGGGATACTGGGCTCGAGGGCGGACTCTCCAATTGTCTAACCACTAACGGGTGTTTCGGATAAAAAAATACTTCTTGTCCACCCACTCGGCCAGAATTCCTCCCTGTCCCTTCTGCTCCTGATTACAGGAGGGGACGACCCTAACGCGGAGTCCCTGCGGAGTCGCCAACTGAAGGAAACAAATTCTACAAGGCCGGGCTATACTTACCAATAGCCCATAGATATATATAAATCATCAAGAAATAATTAGGCAGTCAGCAATGGAGAAGGTCGAATCGTTTATTCAATGTCAGCTAATGATTCAACACCGGGAAGAAACAAGGGCAGAAAATCTCTGCACGCAAGGCGCAGTCCGTCGACTGCAAAACAATCTCAGAAAAGTCGCCAAATCATGTAATGAGATGTCTGCCAGAGTGATTGAGGCTGAGGGAAGAATCTCAGCAATCGAAGACACAGTGATTAATCAACAGACACTTATTTTGTCACTCGTGGGACTGAGAGATGAGATTAACTGGAAACTGGTGGACTTAGAAAATAGGTCACATCGGAATAATCTTCGAATTCTTGGTATTCCGGAGGGGAGCGAGGGGGGGAATGTGAGGCAATTCGTTGTAGACCTTTTTTCAGAAGCTTTTCCTGAATTGGTAAGGTGGAAGTGGGATATAGAACTCCAGCGGGCGCACAGATTCCCATTTCAAAAAAATTATAGACAGGATTCAAATGCGAAACCGAGGGAAATTTTGATATGCTTAAACAATTTTCTGGCAAGAGAGGCTCTCTATGATCTGGCTAGGCCAGATCGAAAATGAAGGGGCAAAGGTCTGGAATTTTTTGTTCGGCCTGACTACTGTCATGCCACTGTAGAGCAACGATGGCAGTTTCGGCAACTAATTCCTTCCTTTCAGGCTAAAGGTGCTCAGGCTTTTCTCTTAAACCCTTCTAAACTAAAAGTAATCTTTAAAGAGAAATCCTACTTCTTGACTTCGGAAGCCGCGGCAAAAGAGCTTTTAGCTTCACTCTGAATGCAATGAACATAGCAATTAATTTCCTTCTCTGACTCACAGTGGTTAGCATATTAAGCTTACTGCTATGTAGGTATTCAAACAAGCAGGCTTATGAATAATTAATAACTGCATTCTATGACCTTATGTCTAATTATTTCAAAAATCTCTATGGTTTGGTTAAAAGATATTAGGGTTCATTGGAAAGAGATGAAGGTTGGAGGGAGGAGGCAGGGAGACACCAGATGCTTCTTGCTACATCAATACTAAGGATTACGTCCTTATGCCCGTGATGGGTTGGGGTCAGGGGTCAGGGGGGGCTCACTTGGGTGGCAGGGGGGGTGCAAGTAAAGTCAAGAGAAAGAAAAAAGAGAAAAAAATATTTTTCTGCACAGTCATTGGTGCTCTAGCGCACATTTCCTGTTTGGAAAAAAAAAATGGAAACATGTCTATAACGTCCATGAGGTTGAACGTAAATATAACTGCTCTCTGTGTCTCTATAATCATGTATCAATTATCGTGGATATACTGTTTTGGAAAATGTGGGTATTACTAATTAATTGAAGATGGGAAAATTTTGAATATGTTCCTGGAACATTTGTGGCATTAACAATAGGAAAAAATGGGGGATTTGTAATCAAATCATACAGGATATGAAAATAGACATAATGTGTATGCAGGAAACCCATTTCATGTGGAATGATAGGAATCTGTTTAAAGATCTGGGTATGCAATTACTTGGGTGTACTAGACAAGGCACTACTACAAAGGGGGTGGCAATTCTTATGAGACGTGGACTGGGATTTTAAAAACTTATTAAGTCTGATCAATATGGAAGATGGGTGATAGCTGAACTCCAAATAGACACTAAACTCTGGACATTATGTTCAGTCTATGCCCCAAATTCAGACGATCCAGAGATATTAAATTACTTAAGTCTGGAACTTGCGGACTGGCCCTCCTCGGTAATATTCTGCGGAGATCTAAATTTACACTTAGAAGGGGAATAGATATATCTCAAGATATTGCATACCCCAGCATTAAAAAGAAAACATATAAGGCATTAAGAGGCTTAGTACTAGAATATGGATTAATGGACGTGGATATGCAAAAAACCCTCTATCTCCTGGTTTTACTTTTTTTTATAACCCTCACCAGAAATTAGTACGACTTGATTATTTTTTTGTGAACTCTGGGCTCATGAATAATGTTACGTTTTAAATCTTTCCTCGAATCATCTCCTACCACAACCCAATACTAATCGAGGTTATGGTAGAGAGTGGGTCTGCTCCAACTTTAAGATCTTGGACATTCGATCGGAAATTATTAGCTGACCCAACATATATAGAAATAATGAGGAAATGGATTAAGGAATTTTTTGTCTTTAACAGAGGAAGCACATCCATTCAAATCATCTGGGATGCTTTTAAGGCAGGGATTCGCGGTGAGACACTCTCTTATACAATCCGGAAACATAAAACCATCAGAGTAAAATCAGATCAAAATTTTAATCTAGTACGGGAATGGGAGGAAAAATTAGTCACAGCTATCTCTACATCGCAAGATATTGACCGAACTAAAACTACATTGGTTATATATAAGGCAAAGGTCTATGAAACATTCGCAACCAAACTGGCAGAACATCTCGCGACATTTAGGTCGCAGATTTACGAAATGGGAGAAAACTCAGGAAAGATCTTAGCAAAAAGAGAAAGAAACTCTAAATGCCATTAATGCGATACAGGATGAGGCAGGCCAGGTTCATAAACAAACAGATCAAATACTTGCTGTATTTTGCCAATTTTACTCCCAGTTGTATAAACAGGATAACATGGCATACTCCTCTGAAATGATATAAAAATTTGCTGATGAAACCAATTTTTCGAAATTGACCGATTCTCAGTCAGATTCCATGGAAGTTGACATCACATGGGAAGAAATTGAAGCAGCCTTACTCTCGTTGGCTACAGCAAAATCAATGGGACCAGATGGCATCCCTTTCGAGTTCTTCAGGACCTTTAGGGATGTTATGAAGGAAGACTTACTGCCCTTACCTCTCTAATCTGTTTTTCTCTCTCTTTCCTTTATCTCTTTGCCAACTGTCCTGACTTTCTCAGTAGTCTTTCTCTCTCTTTATCCCTGAATCTTTCACTTACTCTTTCTCATACACAGTCTTTAAGAGTCACTGATGCTCTCTCCCCACTTTTTGTTATGGACTGTCCTTCTTGATCTCCTTTTCTTTCTCTTTCCTAGACTGTATCATCTTGCATCCTCTTTCAGTCTCTCTTTCTTCTTATACGTCTATTATGGCTAGCTGTCTCCCGCTATTTGACTACTCTTATTTTCTGGAAATTTCACTCATCCTGTATTGTTTCTTGTCAATGACTGTCACGCTCACCCAACAGTCTCCACCTCTCTTACAGCTGCCTCATCTTTATAAATGTATTCGATCTAACTATGATTCTTACTAATGCACTGCAATACATCTTTCATTATGTTCCCTTGACTGTTAATATCTGTTTCCCCCCTCCACTTTTTTCCATTGTATTAATTCCTTGGCTAATCTTATTGGTGTTTGGAGGGTTGCTAAATAAATGAGTGTGCCAGTTAACCATCAGTGTGCTTAAAGGGAGGTCACTCTGCCTGAAGGAATTGAGTGTAAATGGTGGCTGTGACTTTACAGAATGTTTATTTATATGTATGCCTCGCACCTGTCACAGAGTTGTATACACAAACCTATCTCTTTGTTTTTAGCATCTCGTGGAGAAGATTAAGCATGCTGTGGTGTTTGGATGAGCTCCGCTGACAGCACATAGGAGTCAGGGTCATAAAAAGTGTCTGAATGTTTATCTTCAGATGCTCACAAGTTAAAGCTTTGCATCAGTTTTACTTCCATTTTTCTGTGATATCATGAGGGACAATGATGGTGGTGGAAAAATGCATATTTGCCAATGGTGACAAAAACCCTGCACTTTTGGTCCCTTAACATACCTTAGTACCATATAATCATGTAATGCACAGAGCCCACACTAATATATAAACATGCGCTTACATGCGCTTATCCTCACTCCTTTCTCTTACCAAGAGATTCTAGGCTGACATATTTGTCAGTATACTTCTGCAGCTTTCCCTTTTCTTTCTTGACTTCATTTCTCTGAAGCTCCTTGTGTGTATGATTGGCAACCTCATTGCGCATGTGCATGCATATAAGATAAAAGTGGGCCAAGTTCGCGCTTTATAAGACCACATTCATTCATTCAATCATTCATTTATTCATTCATTCATTCAAGTATTTGTGAGAAACGATGTTGGAGATTATTAGTGAGCGCGTGTGTGTGTGCGTGTGTGTACATAGATGTTTGTGTTGATGAGTAGGCGTGTGTTTGTGTGAGTGCTAGTATGTGTGAAGCGCATCTAAGAGAAATTGGAAGGCAGAGCTTGCAAGAGGCAGTTTAAGACCTGCTACTCATTACAAGCAAAAATGTACTTTTGATATGGTAGCTGTGAACATTTACTGTTGAGAGAGATGTGCAGAACTGCCCTTCTTGATCAGTACTACGTATCTTTTTAACTTGCCAGGTGTTCCGTGAAATGCTCTCTTTTGCACAGTTTTTATATAAGGGCCCTTGAATGAGACCTCTTCCAAAAGTCCTATGAAGGTCATATTTAATACAGATCAGGCTTTGGTCAGTTTTCTTGTGCTAATGTATCTTGAGAAACACAACCAAAGAATCCTTTAGAGAGAGCGCCTTAGACTATATCCAAATCGGTCAATTTCAAAAGTACTTTTAATTTTTTTCATCATTTGTACCCATACCTTATGAAAAACAGATGTTAAGTGTTGCAAACTTCATTGTCATCTGAGGATAAATTAGGCTTTTTACTTGAAGGTAGTTTAAGGAGAGATGCTAACAGTCAGCATTTGAACTGGATACATTTCGGAAGTCCCTAACCATATCTTTCGGGATGCCCATTACTGTTGGTTACACCACCACAAGCAACACACTCGAGACAACATGCCAAAAGGCAGACTACACGTGTGTTAAGTAATGGTCCTGCTATGGCTGCATGATGGAGAAGCAATCAACTGTATAAAGGGTATGAATGCTCCTAAATTAATGCACAAATAGCCATATTAAAAAATATGATTTACCCTGACATGAAAAGTTATAAGGGCAGGAGACAGTGAATTGAAATGAATCAAAGAGCTAATGTGCCTGATGCTGAGTTTAATGTTCAAGTCTTTAACTCTCTCTTCATGTTCAGGATGTCTCCTGAAGCAGAATTGTTTCCAGGAAGCTTGTTAGACACACTTATTAAGTCTTTGTCGGTAACAGCTGGGAATAGGATGTCATAAAGGGCACTGCTAGTTTGCGGAGTGAAGGGGGTGATTCTGTTTAAAACTTACAGCTTAAAATCCTTGAAGGATAATTCAATGGTTTATGTGGCAGCACAACAAACTTTGTATAACAGCATTTTTGGTAGATAATGGACCTGAGGTATGGAGAGAAGAAGTGCTTTGCCTAGGAACACACAATTTGTTGGTGAGTGCACGTTAGGAGAATATACCTAGACAGCAACGTCTGGGACCATGTTTTCTTTTCTGATTCGAATGGAATCTTGCCTCTTTTCTTGTAATTAAATTTAAGATATTAGGAATCTTTTTAGACTGTATTAACCAATAAGTGGAGAGGTAGAATGATGAAAGACAACGATTCTCAGAAAGGAATCAAATTACATTCAAGTTATCTGTAAAGTTGCCTCATGCTTGAACTCAGAAAATAATCTTATTATTTTTTAACGAAGTATGCTATAGTTTAATCTTACCTGTATTTCTGAAAACAAATAAAATGCTTATAGAGCATACAATAGATCTTATGTTTGACAGTCTCTGAAACGTACATGGCAGTGAAAATAAATTTGGACCAATAGTACACGTTATGGGCTAAGAAATCCAAGTTTGCCTATTGATCACAATTGTTGGTGAGAGAAACATTTTTTGGGCCTTCATATCTTTCTAAAACAAGGGACATGCTATCAGTCTCCCACTTTGTAAATTAATCTCATAATGTTAACTTGGCTTATATGTAGCACTTCATACCACTGTAAATATCACAGAAATCATAATTTTCTGAAGGGGAAGGGGAGCAGAACATGGTGAGGGGGCCCCTTCAGCATATCTTGCTTGGGGCCCTTAATATTTGGTTACGTCACTGCATTCTTGCCATATAAGCTCATTGAAACAAACGTACCTTTATTTATTTATTTGCTTGCTGCACTGCACATTAAAACATATTTGGATTTTACTGTCAGGACCACATAAGTCACTTCTTCTGATAAATATGTTATTCCGATAGATATATCTGTTCATGCATGTACGCCCCTTACCGTGTGTTCAATTTGCTATTATTTGTCATCAGAGATGTGTTCATCCTAAAAATATCCAGTTAGTGTAGGTTTTTCTGGTCAATCGGAGGGAAGAATCTTCCATATTTTTAACAATACCTGTCAGAGCACGAAGTTGTGACCGAGGGATGTTGTGCATCCGCTTAAATGGCCCTTTCATAGGATTTAAGGTGTGCACTGACGTTAGAGGACACTGTAATCATGGAAAGACTTCTGTCAGAGTCTAAGAAAAGAATAGACTGTGTGCAACTTTGGTAGATGTCCTAGTTTGACAAGGTCGATTAGCACTTACAGACAAGAGGGTGGCATGCACTAGATGTCCCTGTAAGAGAAGGCACAGTATACACTCACAGTTAGGGTCACTGTAAAGTGAGGCTTCGTGCACGCACTGTTACCACATGGATGGTGCACACTTACTGCAAGCGTCCGTGTTAGACAGAGGATGAAGCACACACTTTAATAGTACATATTAGTGCAAAAACAGTATGCACTAGCAGTGAGAAAGCGTGGCGGGCGCTTAATTTAGTAGTCACTGTTAAGGAAAAGCTGGTGTGCTTTCCCAGTAGGAATTGAGAAGTCCCAAAAAATTCAACTATTAAGATGCCCTTTAGTGTATTGCCCTAATAACTCACAATGCCGACTTAATAGAAAAGTATACAAAATTACTCAATTTTAAACATATAGTGAGAACATCAAAATACCAAAACTCATAAAAAACATGTGTATTGTGTTTAAAAAAGCAGTTTATTACAAATCAATAAAAACAATGTTATATAACATCAATACAGTGCCATACATACAAATAAAAATTCAGTTTTTGTTAAAAAAGCGTTGCCGGTACCAATATAAAGACGAAAATATCATAAAAATCACAGTTGTTAGGGTTGTCGACGCAGCGTTTCGGTGTGTAACGATACCACCTTCACCAGCGCAAACAATTCTGTGAAAAATTATTATCCCTCTCGTGTTAATTGGAGGTAATTTAATCGCTGTGTCTCAACTGATAGAGGATCTGGTCTATTATTTCCAGTGCAACATTTCTTTCTTTCAATTTCAGGAACTCAATGATGAAGAGGATATAGCTGGAGGGGGGCCACCATATTATTTAGAGAATATCACCTTAAAGCAGGGTTATATGGCCCTCAGTGCAGCGTCACTGGATTCTTTTAAATCTGCTACCAGCGCTGGGTATCTTTACACAGTGCCTATTTTCAATTTGACCTTGTGTTTACAAATCGGCCTCCCTGCTCCCCTCGCAGCTCCTCTTGTACTCGATCGATCGACAGTGTTAGCGGATGTTGGCTAGCTCCTTCCTCCACGGTCCCAGTGCCCTGGGGCAGCTCGGAGTTTGCATTTTATGAAGCTTCACAGGTAGTTGTTTAATGCAATAGAAGTGCGCTGAGCCGTGAAGGGCAAATCGGGTCCCTGAGCGCTGTGTCAAAGTGATTGACACGTAAATTAGGAAATGTTTGAGGCGACTCACCCTGACCTGCCAGCTACTTCGTACCCCTCCCCTCTTGACCAACTAACTCATCACCTCGCTCGCAAACTACAACTGACGGGAAATATTTCACAAGAAAAAGTTAATCAAGCTGTGTGTCATCCCGGGGAGCACGGTGAGGAGACCCATATGTTACATTCGTCATCAAATTAAACCTCAATTGCGAGGAACGCACCCGGTATGCATAAACGGTGAGCAGCAAACTCACACCCTGCCTTGTACCCGTTAATTATAGAATTGAGAAGTGTGGCTCAATGATTAGAACGGCAGACCCTGATCCAGAGGTCTAGCCCGGAACCAGGGTTCAATTCCCCGCCTTGCTGGGTCTTGGGCTCAAAATTCCACGGACCTGATAATTCTCACCTCGGTGCCTATTCCAATCATGGAGTCCCACTCTGCAACTTTGGGCAATAGCTTGCTTAATCTCCACAACGGCCCCCACAACGCTAAAGGATGCCTGGCCTTCACCTTGGGGGTGCCCAGGAGTGGACGCCTCACAGGGAAAGCCAGGATGGGTTCCACAGCGGTATTCGTACAAGCGCCTTGAGACCCTTGCGGGTGAGTAGTGCGCTATACAAGTATCAATTTACATTATACGTTGCCTGCCTGACTCTATCGCAACTGTCTCTACCACAACTAACGCTCAACAAATGGCGCTCAGCGAGCACCCTGAGGCTGAAACGGCCTTAATTCAACATATCGGATCTACAGAAATCGCCATATGTAGATGTGAAGAGGGGGAATTTTACATTGCTGCAATCATGATTTACTTCGAGATGTAAAACCATACTCAGTTGTATTTAGTTTTAAGAATAATTACTTAAACGGCCTGTTTACGTATTTTAAAGTGTACTTATTAACACACACTCCTAAGAAACTAATGTATTTTAATTCTTGAGCCTGACGCTTAATTAGTGAATCTTGACAGGAAGGGCACACCTGGACATATCTGCTAACTAAAGGTCACTCGAATAGTTTCAGCAGAGGCATACTCACCCAGTACCAGACATACCACATCCAGCAGCACAGCGCCGACATTTTCGGAATCCCCCCGAATCCGAAAAGGACGGGGCTGAAATGGAGTGACGCCCCTCTGCTCCAATGGCTGGCCTCCATTTAGGAAGCCAGCCACAGGAGAAGAGGGGCGGGTTTAAGCCCCCATACTCCAAATCATTAAATTTCGGCTGCGCAAACACTGCTGCGCAGTGTATCGCTAGGCCGAAAACTAAAAATCATTACATTTCGGCTGCGCAAACACTGCTGCGCAGTGTATCTCGAGTCTGAAATCTAAAAAGGATTGTGCATGGTTTGGAATGGGTAAATACGATGTCAATGAGTACTGTGATGATTGCAGGCCTGAAAACGACAATACTGATAAATTAAATACTAACCTATGCCATAGCATGTGCCTATATGACAATATCAGTGCCATAGCCTGTGCCAATATGACAATATCAGTGATCATAAATACAATGGCAATGTATGTCATAACCTATGCCTGAACAACAGCGATAATATTAACAGGAGCAATGTTACCAGTAAAAGCGATGTCATGGTCTAGGAATTCAAAAACATTCCAATTTCTATAAAGACAATGCCAAAGTACGCAATTCCAACCGTACACATACTATTGAGATTGTCGATAGAAATGACAGCAGTGACTGCCATATTAATTTTAGTAGTTCCAATGAACTCATATAATTTCTGTCTGATTTACACCAGGTGACTTTCCCATCAACTCTGAGTCAGAGATTCGTGTTCGGACAGGCCCTGTGGCCGACACCCAGGCCTATCGAATAACAGGTCACAGGTGGGGTCTCTATTAACTCAAAGATAAATGCACGCCAAGGGACTACCTTGATCTGTTGAGATATAAAATCATATGTAATCATGATTGGCCGACTATGTACCATATAACCACATATACACATTAATAACCGTATAGAAATAAACAATGTATGGTAGCTTAATGATAGGTTTATGAAGGTCCGTTTAGACCTATTGGTATAGCCAGGGCCACTGTGTTTCGTTTTCTTTTGTTCATGTACTGCTTCCCAGAAGTCACATGGTTTAGCTCAGGGTACGAAACCAGGCTAAACTGCACAGTCTGTTTCTCTGATCTGTTGTGTGTAGCTCAGGGAAACTCAAGGTCACACCTGCCCTTCCTGTGGGATGCGCACATTCTAGCAGGGCCCGTTCCTGTACTCTCCGGGTTTTAGATAGACGACAGGGCACTTCACTGACCTACCCCCGGAATAGCTTTAGCTTAGCTACCAACAATTAGTGGTGCCTTAGATGGGTTTTTGCTGCTGGCTTACTTACAACTTGTGCTTTTCCATGTAGGGTGTTAACCTGATGTGTGAAAATGTATATGTGCTTTGTATCATTGGTATTTAGTCAGTCTCCTCTGCGCACCTCCATGGGTCGTGTAGACCGAAGCTCCCCTGTCAGGACTTGCATTTGATTTATTTATTTTTATTTCCGGTATTTGTAAAGCGCAACACTCATCCCATGGGATATCACGGCGCTGTAAATCGAGGGAGACTACTGAGGGTAATGCTGGGGGGTTATGTTTTAGGGAAGAGGTGAGTTTTTCGTTTTTGGTGAAACTAAAGATAGTTTTTGGTGTGTCTTAGGTCGACAGATAGATCATTCCACCTTTTGGCTGCCAGATATGAGAAGGCGCGGCCGCCTGTTCTTGCTTTGTGGATGCGCTTGGGTTTGGCCAGAGCTGATTGACTCGATCTTAGGTTCCTGTTGGGAACGTAGAAGTCAATCTTCCCTTGGAGAATTGTGGGGCCAGTTTTATGAAGAGCTCTGTGCGCATGGCAGAGTATTTTGGAGGTAGCCCTCTGGCGCATCGGTAGCCAGTGAAGTTTTTTGAGGCATTCTGATGCTGAGTCTCGCTTGCCTTTGTTGCAGACCAGTTTGGCTGCCTGATTTTACAAGACCTGTAGGCGGGAGAACAGTTGTTCGTTCATCCCTTCGAATAATGCGTTGCCATAGTCTAGGCGGCTAACCAGTAGAGCTTGAGTGACTGTGCGCCGGCAGTCCAGGGGTATCCAAGGGAAAATCTTTGCAAGAAGTTTGAGTATTGCAAAGCCCTTGCCCCAGAGTGATCGTATGTGGTCCTTCATGGACAGGGCATCGTGATGGCTAGATTTCCGGCGTGTTGTTTTGGGGTGGGGGCTAATCCCAATGAGGGTGGCCACCATGTTGTGTTCCATATAAGTTTTGCTCCTCCGAACAGAAGTATCTCTGATTTGCCGGCGTTTAGTTTTAAGCAGTGGTTGTGCATCCATTGGGCCATCTCAGAGAGACAATCGTGTAGCTTTTTTTTTGTTGTCTCAGGCCCTTCATCCATTGTCACCATCAGCTGTGTGTCATCGGCATAAGAGCATATGCCAATGCCCCACTTCCTTCCAATGTCAGCAAGAGATGAAATATAGACATTGAAAAGAGTGGGGCTCAGCGAGGCCCCCTGTGGGACCCCACAGCCGATGGAATAGGGTTTTGAGTAGAACTGACCCATATGCACTGCCTGGGTGCAATTGCTGAGGAAAGATCTAATCCAATTTAATGCTGTAAATTGCACTCCTTTACTCAGGAGTGTGTTTAGTAGGCAATCGTGTGATACCGTGTCAAACGCTGCTGACAGGTCAAGCAGTATCAGAGCCACCGATCCACCTTGATCTGTGGTGCATCTGATACTGTCCGACACTGCCAGCAACGTTGCCTCGGTGCTATTATTGGCCAGAAATAAATAATGTATCTAGCGTGGTGCCGGGTGTTTGCGAATTAGTCAGGGTGTTGAACTGAGTCTGCTGCATTACTGATGCATTCAAGATGGCAGATGATAGATTATTATTAACTCCGCTTGCTGTGAGGACTGTATTCACCTCAGCACCCCATTCTGGTCTGTGTAGAGAATCACCCTCATCCTCCTCATCTTCAACTTCTCCCCCACAGCAAAGCGATTCTGGTAGGGAGCCACCCGAGCTCTCGCAGCCTCCATCAGCCTCAAGACCTTTGGCTTCTAGAGCTACTGATAGATCAGACATGGAGTAGAAATTGCCCGCAGAATCCACAGACTCAACGTCCTCCGCCATCATTATAGCCTTTACTAATTCTTGTGAAGCCTCTGGCACTATGGGCGCGGGTGTCTGCGGGTGTCTGCGGGTGCAAGGAAGTTATTTTTCCTGAGATCAATGGGGGTACACGTATTTGGCTCCCCTTCACGCCCTGCTTAGTTATGCCACTGTTGCCCCCAGTATCTATACCAGTACCAGTGCCAGTACCGGGGCCAGTGCTCGGTCATATTTACAGTCAAATTATCTGGAGTGTTCACATTACTTTTCCCCAAATTCGCTGTTTTTTTCAGAGTAAACATACCCAGTATTTTGGGTATGGCTCCAGACCTACAACTCCCAGAATCCCCCACAGTCAGGTGAGTAATGCTGGTCTCAATGTGATTATCTGAAACGGGACTCGGAGAGACAGAGTTAGAGTTAAGAGTTACCTCCAGAGGAGCCTGAATAGTGTTCTCCACCGATCTGGGTACCATCCTGTGTGGCTGTCGTTGCTCTAGTCTTTGGTTTGTTTTTCTGTGTCTTAGAAGCGCCACCCGCAGCCGCCGGCGGATTCTTTGGTGCCATTAGATCTGTGACGTCTGTTCCCCGTTGCTGCCGCCGCCGAAGGTTCCTGTCGCTCCGCTCTACTTTCCCTTGACACTCCGCCTTCGCTCTCATACACGGAGCAGGAGGAGACCGCGACATACACTGCAGGGAGCGGCAAGAATTTCCTTTACTCCGTCCCTCTCCAGTACACTGTGCTTCGCCTTGCTGCTCCGGCCTCCAGCTCAAACGTGAAACAGGTGAGAGCCGTTATGTGCTCTGCAGTGACCGGCCGAACGAACACCACAGGTCAAGCCGCATCCCGCATACCGGAAGAAAAGTATAATTGATCCAAACCAAATTTCTGGTAGACCGGGTTTTTTAATTCACATAGAACCACATGGATCCCAGCTCAGAATACAGCAGACTCCGAAATGAGAGATTGAGCAGGGAGACCACTGGCGATGCTGCTCACTCGGACGCCGACGCGTCTGCCATCTTGCCCACTGCATTCCTTACTGACTACATTCCAGGAATCTCAGAAAGGGTTTCCACCGTTGTTGTGGAACCAATCAACATTAATGGCATTTCTTAAAAAGGACAAACCACCTCTAAACCCGGCATGGTACAGGCGGATATCACTGATAAACGCTGATAGCAAGGTCTTTTCAAAAATTCTAGCTACTTGCATGTCTTCAGTGATATCCACCATTGTTTCACGCTGGCAACATGGGTTTATACCTAATAAGGATACAGCAGACCACGTGCGAAGAGTAATCAGTCTGATGGACTGGGCGCAGGGCACTAATACATCTATAGGAATCACCCTGTTGGATGCCGAGAAGGCATTCGAAAGGGTGGTATGGCCCTTCCTGTGGGATGTCCTGGCTTTAAAGGGCTTTGGACCAAGAATGATTGGGGCGCTAAAAGCAGTGTATCAATCACCAACGTCCTGTGCCAAATTTGGGCCCTCCAAATCTACCCCATTTCCTATCTTTTGTGGTACCCGACAAGGTTGCCCTGCATCTCCACTGCTTTCCTCTATTTATATTGATATCTATCTTAACCAGTTAAATCGAGATGAAGAAATAATGCCAGTGAAGGACGCGGGTACTTCTTATAGAGCTTTGGCTTATGCCGACGATGTGGGGGTGGTTACCACAGATATTATAAGGGCATTGCCACAGATTGAAGACATTGCGGCCCAATTCGGTGCCTTTTCAGGATATAAGTTAAATCCTTCCAAATCTCAAATTCTTTTTGTAGGTCAGAATCCACCAATAGGTCTCAATACAGTAACTACGGCAACCTACTTGGGAATTAAGCTAACTACCCCGATTTCTGACATTCCCAAGCTCAATTTTACCCCTATTCTTAAAAAGGCAAATACTACCCTGGAGCGTATCGACCATTTACATCTGTCCCTACATTGTCGAAATAATGTATTAAAAATGTTAATACTTCCAAGATTTTTATATCTTTTTCGGACTATACCTCTTGAATTTCCAATAGAATTTTTTAAACAATTAGAGAGAATGGCCGCGAGATTTCTCTGGGGATACAAGCGTCACCGTAGAGCTTTTACGAAGTTGACTCTTCCAAAGTTAGAGGGGGATGGAGTATTCCACATTTTCTGTTCTATTATTTAGCATCAATACTACAGTTTATCAGTCCCATAATTATTGGAATTAAAGCCCCAATTTATGAAATCCCTGTAGGGGAAGAAGCTCGTGGCTGCTTGCTGAAAAATATAGAATCGAGTTACTATAAAAAACCAAATTTAAGATAGTAGTAGCAGCATATCGGGCATGGAAGATTCTTAAGCGATACTTGGAGATTCCAAAAATCTCGAAGTATACCCCGCTAATATCTAAGCATATTTTCCCTGCCATTTTTAGGGATCATATTATGGTAAAGTGGTCTAAACAAGGGATTAACTGTATTAATGATCTATGGCATAATGATGAGATGATTTCTTTTCAGAATTTACAAGCTAAGTTTAATATTCCAAATTTTGAGTACTTTAAATATTTTCAATTACATAGCTACTTTAAAACTCTATCATCTGCTGAACGCGCAGGTCTTCAGAAGATTCACCTCATCGAATCTTTATATATCAAAAGAAAGATTGGAAAGGGGCGACCACTCGGTCCCCCCGAACGTATGGCGGAGTGCCTCGATCCCCCCGGGAAGCCATTTTTGGGCGGGAGGCGCGTCTCGGCTGGTATGCCCGAAGCGGCGTAGCCGGGGCGCGCCTGTTCCCGCCCTAGAGTGGGCTGGCCTAGACACTGACGCAGCCAGCCACGCCCTCGGGACGGGCAGGGGCGGGTTTACGCCCGCCCTGAAGACGGATAAAAGGAGACGCAAGGCCAGAAGACGTCCTCTTGTTCTTGTGCTCCGAAGCTGCACCTCCTCGCTACACGTGAGCTCGGGACAGAACAAAGAGCCAATTTTGAGCGTTTTGATCTTTTTCTTTGTCTTCCAGATACTTCGTCGAAGAAGATGCCCAGGAAAGGCGAAAAGAGAATGACGACTGACCAGATGGTTCGGGCACTCTTTAAAGATATGTCCGACATAAAGAAACGGTTGGCGGAGCGAGATGGGGAGGAGGGTTCGGGCCCTTCGCCGGCTGGAGGGAGACCTAAGAGGCCGAGAAAGGTTCCAGCTGGTGGGGACGTCCCGGTTCCCTCTGCCCCTCTCGAGGCGCCGACCCCAGTACCGATAGAGGGGAATCCAATCCCGGGGGTCGTCTCCCCGACATCCAAGGAAGACATGCCCCCCGAGCTGGCAGCACAGCTAGCAGCGTGGTTGGGGGATAGTGGTGATGGCGCCACGGCTGCCGAGGCACAGGCGCTGATAAAAGGGCTTCGTGAGAAGAAAGAGGCAGCTAGAGTGGCGGGGATAGACAAGCCGCAAGCGGCAGAAGCTGCGTCCGGTGCAGGTAAGCGGCCATTGCCGATTGCAAGGGACGAGTCAGCACCCTCTCGTAGAGAGAGATTGGGACAACATGTGCCGTTAGCTATAAAAGAAAAGATCTGGGCGGGAGAGTACGTGAATATTTTTTCCCTGCTTGTTGATCATTATGATGTGGAGCATGTGAAAAGTCAGAAGGACTTGATGCATCCGAGTGTTTGGCGCGCAAAAATGGCCGCCTTTAAGGTTAATGAGAACATTGGCAACTGGGGCAATGCATGGGGTATTTTCACATCGATTTTGGGGGAACGTAGGCCCGAGTTGCTCCCTGAGTTTCCCGTTTACCAATCACGAATTATGGGTTACTCGACAACGTATCAAGGTAACCATTGGTTTTGTTATGACAATCTGTTCAGAAAGGAAAAGGAACATAACAAGAGTTTGACTTGGGATTGTTACGATTCGTTAACTTGGGACAAAATGAAAGAATCAGGAATGTTAAGAATGCCATTGGTCGGGAGCAATGTTGTTGATTACTCCCGCCAAAATGTGGGGACGCCCTTTCGACCAAGTACGAGCACCGACGACCAGTCAAGGCCCGCAGGCAATACAGGGAAAAAGGGTTTCTGTTTTAATTTCAACAAGGGGAAATGTACCAGGCCTCCGGGATCGTGTAAGTTCAAACATGAGTGTAGTACGTGTGGGTCGTCCCATCCTGAGTCATCGTGCAGAGCCAGAACGGGTGAGAATGGGGGTAAGGGGGGCGCCAAACAGGTCTAAGCTAGGCCGAGGGGCGCCTTTACCAACCCCGATTGATACCTTGGCAATGATTCCCTGGCTCAGCGAATACCCGGATCGTACTTCTGCCGGGGTGCTACGGAACGGTTTTACACATGGTTTCCGCATCCCGGTAGGGGACTTTCAGGGTGTAGGGACGTGCAAAAATCAACTTTCCGTTTTACAACATACATCGGTAGTGCAAGAGAAAATTCAGAAAGAGGTTAGCCGGGGACGGGTCGCCGGCCCGTTTAGTGAACCCCCGGTACCAGGTTTCGTTTGTTCTCCGTTAGGGGTGGTCCCCAAGAAGGACCCGGGTGAGTTCCGTTTGATCCATAATCTGTCTGCTCCACGAGGTCTTTCGGTGAACGACGCAATTGATCCAGAAGTTTGTTCGGTGCGATACGCATCTTTTGATGAGGCAGTAGCCATCTTGAATCGCCTGGGGCACGGGACGTTGATGGCGAAATCTGATATCGAGTCAGCGTTCCGGTTGCTCCCGGTACACCCAGACGATCAGCGTCTTTTGGGATTCGGGTTCCAGGGGTCATTTTACATGGATAGGTGTATGCCAATGGGTTGCTCTATTTCATGTGCTTACTTTGAGCAATTCAGTACTTTCCTGCAGTGGGTGTTCACTGAGACAGCGGGTTTCCGAAATGTAATGCATTACCTTGACGACTTTCTGTTCCTTGGCCCCGCCGGTAGTCCCGAATGTGCCCAGGCTTTAGACGAATTCTGTGTGTTAATGGGTCATCTCGGCGTGCCGTTGGCACCGGGTAAAACTATGGGTCCCACGACTTGCCTCGAGTTTCTGGGGATCGAGTTGGACTCAAGGGAGGGGTGCTTCCGTTTACCAGCTAGCAAGGTGTCGAAATTCAGGGCAGCCCTCCAAGTATGTTTAACTGCATCCAAGGTTACACTGCATCAGTTGCAACAGTTAGTGGGAAAGTTGAACTTTGCCTTGAGAGTGATACCAATGGCTCGCCCCTTTTCCCGCTCAATTGCCCAAGCGATGGTTGGCCTGAAGGAGGGTCATCATCGCACAAGGTTATCGACTGAGGTCCGCCAGGACATGCGGATTTGGTTAGCATTCTTGGCGGACTTCAATGGCCGAGTTGTCTGGAACAAGCCAGTCATGTCCTCCGATGAGCTTGGGCTATGGACAGATTCAGCAGGAAGCGTAGGTTTTGGCGCCATCTTCGGCACAAAATGGTCGGCACAGAAGTGGCCCCTATGGTGGCACGAGAAGGGGCTGACAAGTAACATCGCTTTCCTCGAATTATTTCCCATTCTGGTGGCCCTGAGAACCTGGCCAGAAGGGTTCAGAGATCATTCTGTTGTGTTCTGGTCCGACAATATGACCGTGGTAGAATGCATCAATAGTCAGGCAGCCCGTTGTAAATTGATTTTGAGGCTGCTCAAAGAAATTGTCTTACTGTGTATGCAACTGAACGTGGTATTCAGAGCAAAACATGTCCCTGGGGTGATGAATCAGGCCGCTGATGCACTGTCTCGTTTTCACATGCAGGCTTTCTCGGGTTTCCTTCCTTCAGCGGACCCGGAGCCGGCACCCTTCCCCGAAGCTCTCTGGTCTCTCGGTGCCCCGAACTTCGTCACCTCGTGGGAGAGAGTCTAGCACCCAGGACAAGGAAGGCATATGAAGGGGCGTTCCAGGCCTATTTAGCCTTTTTGGGGGCAGAGAGAGGGGGACTTTGGGGGCAGGAGGAGTTGGTAGTACTTTTCCTGATGTCCTTACGTAGGGCTGGGAAATCGGTGGCCACGGCCCAAAGGCATCGTGCCGCCATTTCCTTTGTTGCCAGGGCCCATGGCATCCTGGACCCGACAGCGTCTTTTACGGTACAGAAAGCGCTGCGTGGGTGGCAACGTCTGGAGGGTCGCAGAGTAGACGTAAGACGACCGATAGGTCTAGACAGGTTGTCCCAGTTGCTGACCACACTCCCTAACACATGCTCGTCCCCGTTCGAGACCTGTTTGTTCCGGTCTGCATTTATGCTGGCATTTCACGGGGCTATGAGAGTTAGTGAGCTAGTTGCAAGGAACAAACGGGATGTGACGGGGGGCTTGTGCAGGGAGCAGGTTCAGATCAGGGGTGATGCGATGATTGTCTCCTTTCTCAGGTCCAAGACTGACCAAGATGGGAGGGGGGACTGCACGATCATTCGCAGGATCCCCGAGTCATCCATGTGTCCGGTTCAGTGCTTAGAAGATTACCTAGCACGAAGGGTGGCATCATGGGGGGGGACATTGTTGAGGCATGTAGACGCCACCCCGCTGACGAGGTTTCAGTTTCAGCGGGTGCTTGCAATGGCCATTGCCGCAGCGGGCTTGGACCCGGGTGAATTTGGGACCCATTCCTTTCGTATAGGGGCTGCCACAGAAGCTACAGCCAGGGGTCTTAATGTAGAACAAGTGAAACGGGTGGGGCGTTGGTCCTCCAATTGTTATAAGAGGTATGTGCGATTGCACATGTTGTGAAGCTGTAATCATGTACTCACGCTTCTTGTCTTTTGTTTGTTTTCAGTTGCGCAAGCCTACGCGGCAGGGCGGACTGTGCAGTTGACCCAACACCAGGCCAGCGGTCACACATCACCGGCTGAGAGAAAGGAGGTGTGGGTTGTAGGCCACTCATACGTGAGACGGGCCGCAGACGTATTCAAAGCAGGTGATATGATTCACGTACCTGGGGAATACGGGTACAGAGTGTCCTTCTACGGAAGGGGCGGTCTCTGTATTGACCAGTTTCAGGCATTTTTTGAGGGTTTGTTAGAGCGGATGAGGTCACCGCCGTCCATAGTCATAGTACATTTGGGGGGCAATGATCTAGTCACCACCGGTAGACGACTTCTCCTGGAGGCTATGCTTTCCACGGTAAGTTGGTTAGCAAGGAGAGTTCCGGGGTGTACAATTGCGTGGTCTCATATGATCCCACGAAAAGTGTGGCGGGGGGCTATCTCGATCCCTGCTTTGAATCATTCCGTTAAAAAATTGAATAACAAAGTGAGTCGGTTGTTCCGTTCCAAGACATTGCATTCGATCTCGCATAGTTGTATTAATGATGACAGTATGTATTTGGGGGATGGTGTGCATTTGTCGAGGGTGGGCAATGAGTTACTCATAGGTGACTTCCTAGCTTGGTTAAAATCGTTAAAACATGACCTTTAGGTAGGAGTTTGGTGGGGGGTCCGGATAGCCGGTCAACTATCCGGACCTGTGGCGGTAAGGTCATGATCGGTGAGCACTAATTGGTAGATCCCTATGAGTGGGCGTCACCCAACACGGATGGGAGCGCTCGGGGGAGGTGGCCATTGGCCCCTCAATGGGGAGGCGGTCCCGTCTAAGGGCGGGTCGCCGGAAGTTAAGGAAAGGCGGTCAAGGCCCCTTCCTGTGTAGGAGGGGTTACAGCCCCCTCCTGAGGAATTTCCCGGGGCCAGGGTCATCTGCGACGGCAGATGCGGTAAGTTGTGTGGGGTGGGGGGAGGTCCACGATACCTTCTAGATACCACACACAAGTATTCGAACGACCTTTAAATGGCGTCGAGTCTTAAGTGCCCCCGACAAGTCAAGGGAAATTGTTAGTAGTTGCACTTGAGGTAAGCCTCTGTGCTGTCGCCCTTCCCAAGTGGGAGGGGTAAGTCTGGTTAGGGATCTTGACACCGGTTATGACCTTGCCGTTGGCCCTTAAACGTTAGGATGTACAATTTCAGTGTTTATAGAGAATGTTTCTGTAGGATGCTAGTTCGGCTAGGAGAACCTCTGTATTAGAGAATATGTTAAGATTAGCCAAACATCGCAAATGTGATAATGAAATTGTACATAATATGAAACGTTTAATGTTTAATTTTTTGTTTTAATAAATACGGCCGCGGGAGGGTCACTCCCTCCCACATCCAAAAACTTTGAAGAACTGTTTCCGGTTTCCCTTCTTTTGGGATCGTGTTGAGAGGGGGTGGCGGGTATCTCAGCCATATGGAAAGGGGCGACCACTCGGTCCCCCCGAACGTATGGCGGAGTGCCTCGATCCCCCCGGGAAGCCATTTTTGGGCGGGAGGCGCGTCTCGGCTGGTATGCCCGAAGCGGCGTAGCCGGGGCGCGCCTGTTCCCGCCCTAGAGTGGGCTGGCCTAGACACTGACGCAGCCAGCCACGCCCTCGGGACGGGCAGGGGCGGGTTTACGCCCGCCCTGAAGACGGATAAAAGGAGACGCAAGGCCAGAAGACGTCCTCTTGTTCTTGTGCTCCGAAGCTGCACCTCCTCGCTACACGTGAGCTCGGGACAGAACAAAGAGCCAATTTTGACCCACCCACCAGCCCCTGAGGACAGCAAGTTGTTGTGCAATAAAGTGGATTTTCTAAGTATGTTCTTCCTTTTTCGTTTACAGGTTGTGAAAGTATCAGTTTTGTTGTTTTTCATAATAAAGTATGGTGAATATCATTTAGGTTGTTACGATTAAAAGGACTTGATGTAGTGTTGCTTTTTGAGCATGCTCTTTCGGTCGTAGCGACCAATGTTTTCATAAGTTCGAATTGTCGTATTTATTTTTGGTAGGCGGTAAGGTCATGATCGGTGAGCACTAATTGGTAGATCCCTATGAGTGGGCGTCACCCAACACGGATGGGAGCGCTCGGGGGAGGTGGCCATTGGCCCCTCAATGGGGAGGCGGTCCCGTCTAAGGGCGGGTCGCCGGAAGTTAAGGAAAGGCGGTCAAGGCCCCTTCCTGTGTAGGAGGGGTTACAGCCCCCTCCTGAGGAATTTCCCGGGGCCAGGGTCATCTGCGACGGCAGATGCGGTAAGTTGTGTGGGGTGGGGGGAGGTCCACGATACCTTCTAGATACCACACACAAGTATTCGAACGACCTTTAAATGGCGTCGAGTCTTAAGTGCCCCCGACAAGTCAAGGGAAATTGTTAGTAGTTGCACTTGAGGTAAGCCTCTGTGCTGTCGCCCTTCCCAAGTGGGAGGGGTAAGTCTGGTTAGGGATCTTGACACCGGTTATGACCTTGCCGTTGGCCCTTAAACGTTAGGATGTACAATTTCAGTGTTTATAGAGAATGTTTCTGTAGGATGCTAGTTCGGCTAGGAGAACCTCTGTATTAGAGAATATGTTAAGATTAGCCAAACATCGCAAATGTGATAATGAAATTGTACATAATATGAAACGTTTAATGTTTAATTTTTTGTTTTAATAAATACGGCCGCGGGAGGGTCACTCCCTCCCACATCCAAAAACTTTGAAGAACTGTTTCCGGTTTCCCTTCTTTTGGGATCGTGTTGAGAGGGGGTGGCGGGTATCTCAGCCATAAAGCTTTTTTTATAATTTGCTGATCTCAGTCTGTCCGGATGATTTAATATTAGTACAAGAGCGGTGGGCGTCGAATTTGGGGGTAACTAACGTGCTGATTGAAGACTCCATTCTGATGGCTAATTCTATCCTTCTCACGGGTAGATATCGAACTCAACATTACATGGCCGTTTTTGATTTATATCATACCCCGGCAAAAATCTCCAAATGGGGAGAATCCCCACCTATTGCTTGTAAGAGATGTTTGTTGGAAGCGGCAGATGCAACCCAAATGTTTTTTCTTTGTCCAAAACTATCACATGTCCTCTCTGAAATATAAATGTTCTTGTCTTTAATGTTTGGGAGATCCGTAAATCTGACTGCAGAGCTGGTATTGATAGGGGTATCTTCTGAAAATATATCAGATGGTGAGAAAAAGTTGACATTTATTTGCATGTCTATCTATCGTGCCTGCATTACTCAAGAGTGGATAAACCCAGACCCTCCATTATTTTATACCTGGAGGGCTCAGCTGTTAGCTAAATACAATCTTGAACATGCCATTTATGCTTTGAAAGGACGCAGGAAAAGACTTTTGGGGGAAAAAACTGGGCCCCAGTACAGCAATGGATTCAGGGGGAACTAGAGGGGTAGAATGTTTGCTTTTGCTAGGCTAATGATTTATTGCCTTATATTATCGTGTACTTGTGCCATGAGCACCTTTGGAACTGTAATGTCTCTTCCTGTAAATTTTGTTTCTATGGTTTCTTTTTTTGGGGGGTTTTGTTATCCTATAAACATATAATGAATTGACTTGCTTGCAATAAAAAACTGGAAAAAAAAGAGAGGTAAGGGCAGAAAGGAAGGACATTTATGGGAAAGAGAAGAAAACAAGAAAGGGAAAAAACAGAAAAAGAAACAAAAGAGCTAGAAAGAGAATGGGGTTATCAAGGGTCAAGAGTGACTACCTTTGTGCAAATACTGTCTAGAGAGTAAGATTGCCTGAAATGAGGGTCATTCACAGTGCATGAAGGCTACTAAATGGAGGAATGAGGAAGACGCACAGAAGAACAGTACATCATAGTAGCAGATATAGAGAGTAGCAGAGCTCTGTGAGCTTTTACACAAGTTTTCAGTGCTTTCCAGTAACATAGAAAACATACATTTTAAAGAAGTGCAGTGAACTCATTTAAGAGCAGTTTGAAAATTGAAAAACCTGTCCCATCTTTCTCACCCAGTTTTCAATAATTATGGAGGAAAAACATACATGTAAAAGGAGCAACCCCCACTAGTCAGAGAATCACTGGGCTAGAGCTGCAGGCCAGGGCTCTGAGCCATAGGGCCACCCTTCTACAATACCTAAACACTGACAGTCTGAGCTGACAACACCATTGCCAGAGTCACAGGGTCTGAACCTGGCTTAGATCTCCTTTCGATTCTCAGACCAGAGCAACATGTGCAATCCACATCTGCAGTAAATGTAATTCTGCTTGAGGTCGGAAATTCTCAACTGCACTGTGTGTTGGTGGTAATGCAGGTGCATGTATCAGAACCCACTTGTTTGGGGGAGGTCAGAATCTGCCTCTGAAAAGCCAGACCACACAATGCAAGGAGTCACTCCTACCCAGATTCCATCCGCTGTCAGGCCTTATTAAAACAGTTGCCGTTGTTCAATACTTGCAGTGGCCCCAGTGAACAACACCCTGTGGGGTCTTCTGGGGTTTCTGTTAAGTCTGGTGTGACGAGGTAGTGAGGCATAATGAATGCTTCTGTGGAATGGGCCCCAAACCCTTGGGGCCTGCCAGTTACTCTATGCCTCCCTTTATTACATCAAGGTAGAAAGAAAAGGGCTGTTGGTGGACTCACCTCTTTGACGGACATCGGCTGGTCCAGCGTTAGCCTAACTTCTTCTTTAATCCCCAGAAATCATAGCCCTTTAGCAGCTGAAGAATGCCAACATGGCCTGGGAGAAGGCTGCTGCAGTACCAAAATGCATAAAACCCTTTTGCCACCTCTGTAGTCTGACTCGGATACTGGACTCTTACTAAGGGCACAGGCTGGATGTGGGAGGGCTCACAGGCAAACACTAAATACGGCTTTAGTCCTCCATCTAGGCCCTCTGCAAGAGACCTTCACCCACTCACTCTTGTACTTAAAAAAATCCTGGCCTGGCTTTCTGTAGAATCAGTGGCTTTCTAAAAGGTAACAATAACGTGTTACTTACATTTCTGCACAGTAGTTTTAACCCATCTCACTGTCTCTGCACAAAGAACATAGCAAGTTGTTGTCTGCTACATGATATCAGGACAATTAAGGTACATGTCTGAGGGGTCCTGGTGGCCTCCTGTACCATGGGGGTGTGGGGAGTGTTAAGACACTTCGCGTACACACACACACACCCTCAAACAAAAGTTCATCATCTGTCTCTCCGTCTCAGCATTGCTTATTCCTTTCAACTTCCTTTTGACCTTCTCCTGGTTGCTGCTCTCTTGACTGTTTCTTTCTGCACTCCAGTGTTCATATTCATAGATAAATATTGGGGTGCCTTTCCTTACCAGGCCTCTCTACATGAGTAAGAAATAAAAGGTATAAATTGCAACTGTTTCTTTTTTTGACAACTATCCTGAAATATGTGTCTAGAGATACACAGCACTGGCTGCCAACAAGGGTGAGAAACTAAAGCCAGGCACCGAATTAAGTGTTATCATGCACTGCATTTACTATGATGCATCAGGGCAAACTGAGTGCTGGGATGTGAGGCAGTGTGCGCCCACCCTCCTCCTGTTTCTTTTTTGGCCATAGATCTTCACCACACTGCTATCTGCCCAAAGAAAGGCTGAAGCTAAACAGCAACTGATGTGCAATGCTCGGGCCTGTTAGCATCATGCTTCAGCACTCACTTCAGTGTGGGGCTGAGTGGGCCCCTTTCAAGTGTAGGGAAGCCTAGGGGCCCCCACGCACCGCAGGTGCTTTGGGGGCCTTTGCTGCGCCCCTGCAAGGGTGTTTCTACATATTTAAGCAGAGTGGCTACAACTGAGGTACAACAAAAACACAACACCTAAATATCAAATTACAATAACAAAATTCCAATAAAATAACAACACACCACAAAAAACACAAATGACTTCAAATCGAAGCGCACTGCAACCACAACAAAAGTCCATAACATAACAATAACAACATACATCTGCAATGGTACAACACAACAACAAAACACAATGTTGTCACTAGATCACTAAAACAAAATACAACACACCAACCAAAGTACCAACACAGGAGCAGCAACCCCCCATGCACAAAATAGGACTCATTACTCTACAGACAGAACAGATCAGTACTTTCCAATAAAGCTTTACTGAAAAACAACACAATGCACTGACACATCAACAAGATGCAAAAACCAAACCATACAACACCCGAAAAGTGCAATAGTGATATTTTGAGTTATATTGTTTCATTATGTTTTGTGGTGACTGTGTGTTATGTTGTTTTGTTGTTGTGTGTTTTAATTTTGTGTTATTTTGCTGCACTTTATTGTTGTTGAAACAGAGATCTGTTGAAAATGTTGTTTTCAATAAATTATTTCTTGGAACTCCTTCCATTCACCTTCAGTTGATTTGTGGAATTCTTTTCTCTCTTGATCCAAAAGAACATTTCTTGCCCGAGATTTTGACTATTATTCTGCTTTCATTTTGTTCTCCCCTAGTCATTTAATGGGCACCGAAGGAACACTTACTGAGAGGCATACATTGATCTTTGATTCACTAAAATGCCTGGGGCAGCGGAAATGAAACTCCTGCTGTTTGACCTGTAATTACATCACAGGAAGTCACAGAACATAACCTCAATCCTGGTAGCATAAAAGGAAATGATGTCATGTGACTGTTCATGACATCACAAGAAGTGCTGGGACGCTCCCGGGCAGCCATGCACTTTATAAATCATGTTTCATTTCATTTCATTTCAAGTGACATCACTGTAATGATAAAGACGTACAATAAATGTAAAATGTACCACTATTTTCAGGATTGTTCAGGATTAATTACATTTTTAAAAAGCTTGTAGATGAGATGCAAGTTTATTCCAGTTGTTGAACATATACCAACAGTGCAGCTACCATGTGTCAGGATGTAGCCTGCATACACCCAGGGTCAGCCATTATTTGGCAAAGGCTCATGCTATTGTGTCCCAATTAGAGCCCCTAATGTCTAATTACTTCACCACATGATTGTGATGCTCATCGCCACCATTTTCCCTCTCTATAGTGATAACATTTTACTCAGAGTGTTAAATGTAGGAAGTTCTAACATCACACATAGGTACAATGAAACATGAAAATATGACATCTGATCACAGTGAAAACTTGGCAGCTAATGTAGCGCTGCAAGAGTGCCGTAAACACCCACTGGTGAAATGCCACTTTTCCAAGACTAACAAATCATGTATTTAAATAACAGTGGTGGCTCCTCCATAGGGGCATTTGAGCGTCACCTCACTGCTTTCTCGCAGTGCGAGAAGGCAGAAACATAAAATGGTAGAAACTACAATTTTATGTTTCTGCTTCTCGCACTGCGAGAAAGCAGAAGTGCCTGGTTGGGAGCGGGAGGGTGGGCGATCGTGCTCGAAGGCAGGGGGACAGGCTTACCCACTGTTGTAGGTACTGACTGCTTTGCGCGGCCCTGGGACCCACCAAACAGTCAGACCCCACAACAGTGGGTAAGCCACTTCCCCCTCCCCTCGAGCACGACCGCCTACTCTCCCTTTTCCTTTATGCAGGAGAAAATGGCCCGGCTGGAGCGCTCTCCCCTACGCCTCACCAATCACAATGCTGACATTGCAGCATTGTGATTGGCTTAGTGTAGGGGAGGGAGGCTGCCTGCCCTGCTGGCTGCTTCCTGTGTTCCAACTTCCTCCAGGATTCCGAAAACTCGGGAGCGGTGCGATACCAGAGGTAAGGTAGGTCACTTTATTTTTATTCTCCTGGGTGGCATCCTGAATAAGCCAGTGGCCTTTATTGTGCATGGTGGTATTACAGGGGGCGAAGCGCGTTATTTGTCTGAGTCAGTCATCCCCATGCCTCGCAGTGTTTACGTTTATTTCACCCACCCTTATCGTGCCTGCCTGCCTGCTTCGACCACCCCTGGAGTTGTATTGTCCTAAGAGGTACGCAAGAACTTGATATTTTGAGGTATATTAAAGAATGAGTGAAGAATTCAGAGGATAAGATGTATCTCTTTATTTGGTTTGTGAAGCACGAGCTTGTGACTTATTACAAATTCATAATAAAAGTAAAAGTATGGGCAGCAGCCCTTGATTAAACCAATTGAGTCTGCCTCATTAAGGTAAGTTTTGAAGGAGTTTTTTTTAGCGGGCTTGAAGGTAGACATTTTAGGTGCAATTTTACGGGATTGAAATGGAGGTGCATTGATGAGTCATAGAAAAAGGGCGGATAGAGTGGTGCACTTAGATTAATGGAGAAATAGAAAGAATGGGGGAGATGGAGGACTCTGAAAGAAAAACACGAAAGTCTAATATTTATTATCTTTTAAATAGTGTCAATGTTGGAAATTAACTAAGTCTCTTTTGGAAGCTACAGTATGAACCACTAGCATCTCATCGAAAGGTGTAATTTATATTGGCAGATGAGGGGAACAATGCTGATTTAGGTGTAATTCATATTGCCAGTTGAGGGGAACCTGTTGTAACGACTTGCGTTGTTAAACCTGCATCGTAAAGGTACGCGCTGTAACGTTACGCGTTGTACCGTCATACATCCCCTCTAGGAGTCTTGGTGCATTTAGTCTGAGGCTCAAGTTTAATTGGACAGTAATTGTGCAGTCTTAGCTGCTCCCTCTGGTACTGATTAAATGATACATTGTTTCCACAATGACCCATGCTGTTCAGCCACCACCAAATGATGAAACAGTTGTGAGACGAAACAAGTATGGATAAGTGGAGCATCTCCATTACTTTCAAGGAGAGTGTCCGCTATCTGAGACGTATGATCAGTGAAGCAAGTTGCCAGGTCAAGATAAGGAAAAGACCCTGCAAAGTAAGAAAGACCTTTGTGTGAGCAGGTGGGACCTCCAAATGATTATCAATCGATAACCTTTATCACTATTGGCCTGGCTCCAGTGCTAGACATGTGTTGCCCTCCAACAAATGTAACTTGATGCCCGGACATTCACAGATTTCATTTGGCAGATAAGCCTGGCAGCCATTGGCAATTCATGGATGGAAATGGTAGTGACCATGCTTCATAGCACTTCAAGAGTGTCCTGAAATGTCTAACTCTTCATCCTGGTAAGTAGGCTTGTTTACCCAGACATGGCTGTTGGTTCATCAAATCACACTCCAGCAACTTGAATCACCAAAGACAGCAGGGTATTCCATCTAATATTTGGAAGTGACTGGGGCATTATATAAGTTTACTAGTGAAGGGTCATTGCTAGGCTGTTGTCTACCGCTGACCCATTCATAAAGAGGTGGCAGCTTTAGGAGAGGTGGAGACTGCCAGGAGAGTGTGACCGTCATTGATGAGAAACAATACAGGATGAGTGAAGCAGCCAGAAGACAAGAGTGGTCAAATAGCTAGAGACAGCAGGCCATAATAGAGGCATAAGATGAAAGAGAGACTGAAAGAGGATGCAAGATGATACAATCAAGGAAAGAGAAAGAAAAGGAGATCAAAAAGGACAGTCCATACAAAAAGTGAGTAGAGAGAGTCAGTGATTGATGTAGGAGCACTCTTAAAGAATGTGTATGAGAGAGAGTAAGTGAAAGAGTTAGGGATAAAGAGAGAGAAGACTACTGAGAAAGTCATGCCAGCTGGCAAAGAGATAAAGGAAAGTGTGAGAGAAACAGGTCAATGAGGTAAGGGCAAAAAGAGGGATATTTATGGGAAAGAGAAAAAAAACAGAAAGACACAAAAGAGCTAGAAAGAGAATGGGGGTATGGAGGGTCAACAGTGACCACCTCTGAGCAGATGCTGTCTCGAGAATAAGATTGCCTGAAATGAGGGTCATTTACAGTGCATGAAGGGTACTATATGGAGGAATGACGAAGAGGCACAAAAGAACAGTACATCATAGTAGCAGCTATAAAGAGTGGAGGAAAGAAATCAGGATGGAAACTACATGTTGGGAGATCATGGAGAGGGAGTAAACTACAGAATAAAAAGTGGGGCAACCAATAGGGAAGAAGAGGGATGTTGTGTTGGGAGTAGAGTTTTACAAGGTGATGGGAAGACACAAGGAATAAGTATATTGAATGCAGCATGACTATGGCATTTTAAATGTTTGCTTTATTTTGAGTAGCAAAGCTCTGAGAGCTTTTACAAAAGTTGTCAGTGCTTTCCTGTAACATCAAAAACATTGATTTTCAAAGAAGTGCATGAACTCATTTTAGTGCGGTTTGAACAATTGAAAAGGTATCCCATCTTTCTCACCCAGCTTTCAATAATTATAGAGGAAAAACACACATGTAAAAGGAGCAATATCCACTAGCCAGAGGATCACTGGGATAGAGCTGCAGGCCAGAGCTCTGAGCCATAGGGCCACCCTTCTACAATACTTAGACACTGACAGTCTGAGCTGATACCACCACTGCCAAAGTCACAGGGTCAGAACCTGACTTAGCTCTCCTCTCCATTCTTAGAGCAGAGCAACATGTGCAATCTACATCCCACATTTTGCTTGAGGTTGGAAATTCTCAACTGCACTGTGTGCTGGTGGTAATGAAGGTGCATGTACTCAGCCAGATCTCACTATGTTGGTGGGGGGAGGTCAGAATCTACCTCTGAAAAACCAGTCCAAGCAATGCAAGGAGTCACTCCTACTAAGATTCCATCCGCTGTCAGGCATTGTTAAAACAGTTGCCTTTTTTCACTTATTTCAGGGGCCTCAGTGAACAACACCATGTGGGGGCTTCTGGGGTTTTTGTTAAGCCTGGTGTGACCAGGTAGTGAGACATATAAATGCTTCTGTGGTATGGACACAATACCCCCAGGGCCTGCCAGTTACTCCATGCCTCCCTTTATTGCATTAAGGTAGAAAGAAAAAGGTTGATGGACATCAGCTGGAATCATAGCCCTTTAGCAGCCGAAGAATGACAACATGGCATAGGAGAAGGCTGTTGCAGTACCAGATGCATAAAATCCTTTAGCTCTTTGCTGCCTGCCATTTCTGTAGCCTGGCTAGGATACTAGACTCTTACTGAGGGTGCAGGCTTGATGTGGGAGGGTCTGCAGTCAAACTTTGAATCCCGCTTTGGTCATTCATCCTGGACTTGTGCAAGATCTCTTCATCTTCTTCTGCAATTAAAGAACACCCTGGCCTGGCTTCCTGTAGAATCAGTGACTTTCTAAAATGTAACACTAACATGTTACTTACATTTCTGCAGAGCAGTGTCAGTCTATCGCACTGTTTCTGCACAAAGAACAGAGCAAGTTGCTGTCTACTTCATCAGTGGTTCCCAAACTGGGGTCCGTGACACATTCCCGGGGGGGTCTGCAGGCAGCAGTTGTAAAAGCACTGCAAATTTTATTGTATAATCAGCAGGTTTCTGGCAACAATAAAAGTGTCTAGATACCTCTGGTGATTAATGTACTTTCTGGAGAAAGGGCGTTTTGTCCAGGGGCAGCTTTGAGTCATGTAAGTTAGCGCAGTGGGTGAATATGCCTGCTCCAAAGAACGTGTACCATTCAAAAACAATATTTTATGAACAGAGCTCAGTGGTTAACTGCTTTTGTCATTGAGACCCAGTTTGAACTTTGAAGTTCATAAGTTACAATCATAATCTAGCATAGTATGCTATGAACTGCCATCAAAGAGCTGCATGCAAATTGCATGGTACAAGTTAGTAAGTTATGATTTTTTCCAGTCTTTTATTATGCTGATGCTGCTAAAAAAGGTTTGTTTGGGTATAAATTAAATTAACAAGATCTGCCCTCCTTTAAAACGGACCTTAAGACCTACCTGTTCCCAAGAGCAATGTAAACTTCACCTCGCCTGACGGTTAGACATGGTCTCAGCGCCAGGATACCCTTCGGGTGACAGCTGCGCTTAATAAGCATTAAATACAATACAATACATAAATACATTTTTATTATTGAAGTCCATGCTAAACACTGTGTTATGTTCTGAATCCTGAGTTTGTACTTCTCCAGATCAACACTATTAAGGAACGCCTACCAGTATGTATGATATGTGAATCATACACCTTGAAGTCCTCTTTACCTTATGTAACATTCTCTATACACTGATTTACACACTTATGATTCATTGTTTCTTTATGTATGTGGTGATAAGCGCTATAACACCCTACCCTGGTTTGAGAGGTGCTATGAAGCAAATGAAATACTTTTTACAGAGAGGCTGTGGAGAGATAAAAGGCACCGTTGGAAGGTAATAGTGAGGGAATCATTGAAGAGCCCCAACAAAGATTGTCATATCCTGGTGCACAGTAAGGTCATCATTTACTATGCTTTGAAAGCTAATACAAATCAATATATGATGACAAATGTGTTGTAAAATATACCCTTTACCCTAACGTTCTTGGGAGGAGGGGCCCCATAAAGCCCCCTTTGTAATGGCCAGGCTCACTCACTGCACTTGGTGTATACTGTACGGGGACTGGTCTGACAATATTTGCCAGGGCTGATTTGGGTTTCCAGTCTGGCCATGTCAGGAGTAGGAACCTCATACCGCGAAATAAAACCAAACATTGAAAAGTTAGTCACCAAGATGTAGCACCAACCTTCCCATTAAAATGTTGTGATTTTTGCAAATTTCTTTCAATATAAAATCTTCAGTAATTCGAGTATTTGTTTAGTGTGCACTTCTTTGTGTATTTTGTTTGCGACTGACTGTGTAAATGTTTGAAATTAAAAATGGTACAAATTGCTTGGGGGTCCCCAGCTTTCAGTAGTGACTCAATGGGGGTCCTCAGGAGTCAAAAGTTTGGGAACCACTGTGCTACATGATATCAGGACAAGTAAGGTGCATGACTGAGGGGTCCTGGTGGCCTCCTGCACATTGGGGGTGATAACACCCTTTGCATGCACCCATATACACACACATACCCACACACGGGAAACATCCTTTACCACGCAACCGTTTCAACGCGGTATGTAACAACGTGGTTTTAACAACGCAAGTCATTATGTCGACTTGCACTGGAGGGCGCTCTAGACTAAGGAATAGTGTGAATTACTATTCCAACACCTTCCCTACTGTACGTAGGCTGGAGTTGGAATAGTAATTTGCAATATTCCTAAATCCAGCACCCTCCAGTGCAAGTCGACATAATGACTTGCGTTGTTAAAACCACGTTGTAACATACCGCGTTGTAACGGTATGCGTGGTATCGACATACATCCCCACACACATCATCTGTCTCTCCATCTCAGCATTGCTTATTCCTTTGAACTTCCTTTTGACCTTCTCCTAGTCATGGCTCTCTTGACTGTTTCTTTCTGCACTCCGGTGCTCGGATTCACAGATAAATCCTAGGGTGCCTTTCCCTCCAGGTCTCTCTACATGAGCAAGAAACAAAAGCTATAAATTGCAAACGTTTTTTTTTGCCCTAGATCTTCACAACACTGCTATCTGCCCAAAGAAAGGCTGAAGCTAAACATTAACTGGTGTATTTTGCTCGCGCCTGTTGACACTATGCTTCAGCACTCACTTCAGAGTGGGGCTGAGTGGGCCCTTTCAAGTGTATGGAAGCCCAGGGACCTCCACGCACCGCAGGGGCTGTGGGGGCCTTTGTTATGCCCCTGCAAGAATGTTTCTACATATTTAAGCAGAGTGACTGCAGCTGAGGTACAACAAAGACACAACACCTAAATATCAAATTACAATAACACAATACCAGTAAAATAACAGCACACCACAAAAAAAAAACAAATACAACTTCAACATGAAATGCACTGCAACCACAACAAAAGCCAATAACATATCAATAAATACACAACACATCGGTACAACAAAACGGATCACCGACATAATATCGAATACATAAATGTCCCCATACACAAATATTGATACAAAAATATCGATATCCATAATATTGGCATCCTATCTTTAAAATGTAAAATACACAAATATCACAAAAATAATATAGATGTTAAAATATCGATGTACAAAATATCGTTTTTATATATAAAAAATAATGTTAAATAAATTAAATAAGAAAATTAACTTAAAATAATTATTTAGATGTAATGTACACTTTAACAAATATAATAAATAAATGTAATTTAAAAAATTTAAACGTACACACATATAATATGATATATAAATATATATTTACTGTAAAACAATTAATAAACAAATAACTTAAATTTATTTTAATATATATATATATATTACCCGCTGGCAGTCACCAGTAGGTAGTTATAGTTAGAACCTAGTTTCCACAGGAAAAGCATTTTTTGATTTGCTAATAACTTTGGTGTCGTTTGATGAATGGTCGCGAAATTCTCCCAAAAAAGGTCTAGCCAGGTCAGCTCCTATCCTGAAAGTTTGGTTGTAGTTCGTCAAGTGGAGTCTGAGAAAAAATTTTAAAACATTTTTCATACATCCAAATGCGCACTGGGTGTGCGAATGTGGGTGAAAACATTTTTTTTAAATTAAGCAGGGGGCTCCCTCACTTCATTTAAATGAGCCCACATGTGGGCCAGATTCCAGGGGCAATCAGAAAATTATATTGCCGGGGCTATGTAATTTGGTGCGGGAGGGCACACGGCCCTTAAGCAGCCCCGGTGACTGCCACCTCCCCAGGGATTATTTTGTAATTGTTGTGGGACCTCCAAGGCCCCCCCAAGTCCTGGTGATCGCCCCCCAGGCTTTAATTAAATATGCAGGGGGGGCTTGCGCCCCCCCCGAAGCCTCAGGGAACACCACCTCCCGGGGCTTTGAAAATAGAGCAGGCCCTCCCTCCTGGAGCCCTTGATGGTCCTGAGGACCACCACCACCGACGGCCAGCTCCTGAAATGTCCCGTGGAGCCCACCCCCGGGACATTGTTGTTTACAATGACAGGGTGGAAGCATGCCTCACACACTGTCATAGCAAAGCTGGTTTGCTTTGTTGAAGTGAGAGGAGTAAAACCTGCTCTCGCTTCAATGAAGCAAAGCAATATTGCTTTTGGGGGAGGGGAGCTGTATGTTAGCAGCTCCACTTGCCCAAAAGCAATGCCGGTTCCCGCAGGAGGCGGGGAGCCGGTTGGAGCGTGGGGACATTGGGGCTCCCCCCGCAGTCCTTAATGAAGAGGCCATGCCCCGGGGATGGGGTCCTCGGGCCAGAAGTGGACAAGGGAAGGGGGACCACGTGGCCCCCCTTCATAATGTTTAATAAAATCATTCAATAATTGGGCATGCCCCGGGCTATGCGATGGGGTCCTCGGGCGAATATAAGTTAATCAGTGGCGGATAGCGACATTTGAAAGTGGTGGGCGTAAAATGATTGTGATACTGCACCACAGCGAGCGAGCGTAGCAAGCAAGCCCAAACAACCTAAGGAGAGTTCGTGGTGGTCCACCCCCCTCGAGAAAAGTTTGAAAAAAGAGTGGAGAAATGGTGCATTTTCAAGCAAATTTTAGAAAGCAAGAAGGTTAACAGCAATTGTCAAAGTGCAGTTTTTACGTTAATAAAGAGATGTCATATAACATTGGTAGCTGCTTCTTCTGTATAACCACAGAGCTTCATAACAGACTTCGAGATACAATGCATTGTTGTGTAATATCAAAGGAAGCATTTTTTATAAGCCACAGTGCTGTACCAAGACTTCAAGAGGCAGTATGGAAACATGAAAAGCATGAAAAAGGATCAAGTTGCTGAAAAATAGCCTTGCACATAAGTTTCCCAGCCCAGGACATGAGCTCAGCCGCACCCACATGTTTAACGGGCATACCTGCCTCACCGAGGGAACTGGAAACCAAACACAGGGGAGTATTGCATGTTTAAAATGCCAGAAACCAGCTCCCCACCTTCAGTCTTCAGGTCACCGGTTTCAGACACTTTTGCCAAGACCCTCATCATTTTCATTATTGACTCGGGTGATTTCAGTGGAGAACCCATTCATTTTGTGTGCACCCAAAGACCATAATGGAGCCTCTTTTGTTCCCCAGCACACTGGTATGAAATAAATCATTGCATTGTCCTTTATTATTCACCTCATTGTAACCCAGAGTGATCAATAGTCCTCATCATACATCACAAGTACGTTTTCTTGATCGACATTCAAGAGACCTCCTTTTTTCAATGCATCATTTGAACAGTTTTTTTTTTGTTTTATATATCGTGAGTGTTAGTGGAGAAGACCTATTTAACAGAAAGATGAACATTGAATTAACAACAAAGAATCACTACAACTGCAAAATTACGTTGACCACCTGAAGCATTAAATGCAATGGAATACCTTTTGTTAGGTTATGGAAAATGAAAAACTTTTATTGCACGATAATAGCAGTTTCCAGTTACAAAATATAATTGCACTTATTTAATGTTCTCCTATAGTGACAATCACAAAGGTCAAAGGCCAACATTTCACATTCCTTTATCTTGAAATCAATCACAAATTAATTCAGAACAGTTTCATATACAAAGCTACGGATATGAGTCTCACCATTACAAAAAATAGGAATTCTTACTTTACATATAAAGCAGAAATATGGATTTAGCGCACACAAAAATAACACACTAATGCATCGCAAACTTTTCTAAAGTTTTTTGAGTCAGTACATTCTATTAAAAGAACGTTATTGCCATTTGCAGAATGTCAGGTTTAGCTGCGGTTCCTCGGATGAGCTGAATACAGTGTTCAGAAAAATACACCACTTAATAAATTACTAGAGAAAGCATAACCATGCTGGTGTCGGAATGCAGGAGAAAATTGTGTGATGTCTAATCAAGATGGTTTTGTGAATCGCAAATACAGGCACAATACTCAAGTCACGTCACTAAAAAACAAGATGCACAACAGACTGGTGAATGTAAACAATGAATGCTGGAAATGTCCGCTGAGCCGGAGTTACAAGATCCTTCAAGTGCACTTTGTGACACTCTTGGGTTCCCCTAGGGCACTCGTCCCAGACATACACAGCCCACAGCAAACACACACTCCATTGAAAGCTAAAAGCACTGCAACTGAAACAAAGGCGCAGCAGAATATTAACAACCCCACCCAGTGGCACCCACTCACTGAGTTTTTCAGTTACTGAGACGCCAATTAAACCAAGAACAGAAGTGGCGGGTATTGGGAATCCAAATAATTTTGGATTCCGCACAGAAAAATGGCAAAAAAGTTTAAAAACATAGAAAAATTAGGAAATCAGGAAAAGTAATACTCCTGACATTTCGTGGAAATTTGCACAGAATGTGCACATCTGTGGCACCATGAGGATTTCTCCACGGTGGGATTTCCCGGTCACTGATCACCAAATGCGCGCGCACACAAACAGATGCACACCCCCCGGAAATAAATGTACAAGTCCACATATCCAGCGTCTGTAAACACAGAAAACACAAAGAGATCAAAACACAAAGTAGGCCCAGATCTAAATACATATGTATATACACCACCTACAGACAAATCTACATAGATTAGATATTTATGATCAAGATTCTGAATGTAGGAGAAAGTGCAAAACACCTTTTTGCAGGTTAAGCTTTGTTGAATTCTTTCATGCAAAAACAGCAACATTCCAAATTTTGACAGCTAGGAACAGGAGGAACATGCAGTATTATGACTAGAGGTAAGCCTTATTCTGAGAAGGGGCAATTGCAACCATGCAATAATACTGTGTGTAGTACTGTTATTTACCGGGTGCGGTATTAGTACCCAAAAGCTCAAGAGTAGTAACGAGCACTGTTCTTCCTCCTGAACACTTCTTAATATATAAAAAATGTCCACAGGAACATTTCTGGCCCAGATGACAGCGAGCAAATATTCACGCACACGCCGTCTCCACACTCAGCTAGTGGGCTATTTCTTTACCTAATAAATGACTTGCTATATTGCCTCCACTTCTAATTTCCTAGGTGTTCAGGCCGGTAACGCAGCGCCACTGCGCAAGGATTTCCTGCATACAAAATGTTCTCTATTCTGGGCTCGTCCAACAACACCCACTCTTTCACCCCCACCGTTTTCGCGCTGTCCTTGTTCCTCGTATTCCCTCCCCATCTGTTGTTTCCTCAATCTGCTTTTCCACTCCCCCCCTCTTTTTTCATTCACTTTTCATCTCTCGCTGTAGTTTGCTTTCCCACCTTCTCTATAGTTAACAGCTGATCAGGCAGATCGTAGGGTAACGTGCATACCGCAGAGATCTGTGCGAAACCTTGGCTCCACAGATTAAATCAGCATTGTTCCCCTCAACTGCCAATATAAATTACACCTTTTGATTAGATGCTAGTGGTTCATACTGTAGGTGCCAAAAGTAACTTTGACAATTTCCAACATTAACACTATCTAAAAGATAACAAATATTAGCCTTTCGTGTTTTTCTTTCAGAGTCCTCCATCTTCCCCATTCTTTCTATTTCTCCATTAATCTAAGTGCACCACTCTATCCACCCTTTTTCTCTGGCTCATCAATGCACCTCCATTTAAATCCTGTAAAATTGCACCTAAAACGTCTACCTTCAAGCCCCGCTAAAAAAACTCCTTCAAAACTTCCCTTAAAGAGGCAGACTCGATTGGGGCAATCAAGGGCTGCTGCCCATACTTTTACTTTTATTATGAATTTGTAATACGTCACAAGCTCGCGCTTCACAAACCAAATAAAGAGATACATTTCACCCTCTGCATTCTTCACTCATTCCTCAATATACCTCAATAAATCGAGTTCTCGCGCACCTCTTAGGACAATAGTACTCCAGGGGTAGTCGAAGAAGGCAGGCACGGTAAGGGAGGGGTAAATAAACTTAAACACTGCGAGGCATGAAATTACCATCTCAAACAAATAACGTGCTACGCCCCCTGTAATGCACTATAAAGGCCACTGGTTTATTCAGGATGCCGCCCGGGAGAATAAAAATAAAGTTACCTACCTTACCACTGGTATCGTGCCGCTCCTGTGTTTTCGGGATCCTGGAGGAAGTTGGAACACAGGAAGCAGCCAGCAGGGCAGGCAGCCTCCCTCCCTCCCCTACACTAAGCCAATCACAACGCTGCAATGTCAGCACTGTGATGGTGAGGTGCAGGGGAGAGTGCCCCAGCCAGGCAATTTTCTCCTGCATACAGAAAAAGGGAGAGTGGGCGGTTGTGCTTGAGGGCGGGGGGATTGGCTCACCCACTGTTGTGCCCCTCCCGCCCCCAACCAGGCACTTCTGCTTTCTCACAGTGCAAGAAGCAGAAACAGAAAATTGTCATTTTTACAATTTTATGTTTCTGCCTTCTTGCACTGCGAGAAAGCAGTGGGGCGATGCCCAAACACCCCTATGGAGGAGCCGCCACTGAAATTAATGGAAGTAGACTGTTTAAAAAACAAAAGTTTGTAGTGGTGATCCTAATGCAGCGCTCAACATGGCCTGATAGTGTGAACACTCTGGGTGTGCGACTCTAAGCGTGACCCCCTAGTGTGTAGTAACTGGGTACGCGGCTCTCAGCACGGAGCCCTAGTGTGAATGTGCTGGGTGCGCAGCTCTCTGCTCAGCACCTGATTAGTTCACATGTCTTTAAAAGACCATTTCCCTGTACATGAGGCTTTGTTGGAATTCCAACTCTTCGTAGAGCCCCAGCATCTCCACTCTGCCTATGACTGGAAGAATTAGCCCCCCTCTCAAATTTTTATCCCCCGAAATGTGGCTCTAGTTGCGCCTCTGACTAGCGTACGCCAGCTCAGCCCACTCCGCTTACAGAATTCCGTAGATTCTATCCGCCCTATGTCAATGATTCAGCTGTGGGGCTGGGAATGTCTTGCAGACAGGACTCTGGGCCTTTCCTGGGGCTTGGTTTGCAATCCTGATGCTCTGCCAGGGTTGCCACTGGTTGGCAGCCAATTAGAGCCAAGCTTGTGCTCGGGGGTTAGGCTCTGCCAACATATGTACTTATTCAATCACTCCGCCAATCCCCAAGCACTTATAAATTCACTATGAACTCTCCTTGCAGTACTCTAATCATCCAGTCTCTACCCATGTACTCATAGAATGACCCAGACAAAGTTACATAACCAAGGTCTTCCCCACTGCCAGAGATAACATGGTTGCATGAGCAGTCAACATACAATGTAATGTGGTAGGGACCAGGGCCATTATGCAGACACAGTTCGATATATAGTGTAACTGGCTACGAGACATGCGCTCGGCCCCTTTTTATTTCCAGGGTCACATGTCCAGTGACGTCTGTGCTGGATGCGTGTGGGGTGAGTGTAAGTCAGCCCTCAGGCTCACACAAAAAGATTGCATCGTAAAGGGTCCATGACTTGTGGTGCACTGAGGTAGGGGCACCAGAGATGAGGGTGCTGATGTGAAGAAATTGTTAATGTCCCTTGGGGATATTCCTACTGCATGAGGTGACATTGATGCGTCCGGTGTCTACAACATGAAAGTCAATGATAAAGGGTCCATGAGTTGTGATGCACAGAGTTAGTGGCACCTGAAGAGCTCAGCGTTTGCACAATCAGCGATGATGGCGTGTCCTTGCAGGACAGGATTGGATTGGATATGTGTGTGATCTGCTGATCGCAGTGTAGGCTAGAGGCAGCGGTCAGCAAGGGCCTAGAACTATGTGGTGTTTACTTGTGGTGCAGTGAGTTAGTGGCAACAGAGGTGCTTGGCGTGTGCGCAGCTGCGATGATACGTAGTTCGGGTGGGCCGCACTGGGAGCAATGTCTTTTGCCTAATGAATTCTGCCTCAGTAAGGCCACGTGGCAGTGACTTGTGGTGCACTGAGTTAGTGGCATCAGAAGCATTCAGTGTGTGCGCAGCCAGCGATGATGCCTGGTGCGGTCGTGCCGCACTGGGAGCAATGTCTGTTGCCTACTGGACTGCGTCATCTGCTATCGCGACTCAATCTGAATTGTGAGCCCTGCTAAGTGCAGTGCAGGCCACAAGCAGCGGTCAGCAAGGGCCCACAGACAGGTGGCATTGACTTGAGCTGCACAGAGTTAGTGGTACCTGAAGCACTCAGCGTGTGCGCAGCCAGCAATGATGCGTCGTGTGGGCAGGCTGCAGTGGATGCAATGTCTGTTGCCTACTGGGCTCTGCAATTAATAAATCAAGATTGAATTCAAATTTTGAGCTCTGCTGACCGCAGTGTAGACGTATGGAACAAAAGATGAAATATATATGGAATACATTGCCAAAATATGTAGGTTTCAAGGACGTTATAGTTAGTTGCCTATTGGTGTTGAGGCTTCACCACGCTCCTGCGTAGATTGTTTCCTTTTGTTGCTGCAAACCCCCAACTCCCCCTCGAAGAAACTCTAGCACCAAGGATATCAACTCTTGAATGCCCGGATTTATCCGCAAGGGAAAAGGGGAAGTGGATTGAGAAACAAAGAGAAAAAAACACAGGAGCTCTTCTGACTTTTACTTTGTTTCTCGGTTAAGTGCGCCGGGCTTTCAATAACTGTGGTACATTTACAACTATAATCAATATACAAGATTATCTCACTATCTCCATCAGTTATCAAGGATTGTTCTCATTCAACATACCTTTTGAATATTCAGCCCTGGCTCACACTTCAACAACAATTACAAGTTCTTTTTCTCTTAAAAAAAAAAACCTTAAATGAAATAAACATTAATGATAGTCTGTCCTAAACACGTTGAATACCATCAAATAATTAGCGTCCAAGAATTAGTATATTAGTAAAAACTTAAGATTTTTCAACAACTTGCCATACCTGTATTGTTGTTGTTATGTTCCAAATTTGGGTTCTGGTTTGAAAGACAAATAAAACAACAACAAGAGAAAGATACCACACCCTAAACCTGTCTAGATATGATTAACTCCTCTTGTCTTGTTCAATGCTTGTTGTTAAAATCACAACTCTGTTTTCACATTTACTAGGTTCTCATTGCACCATTTGTCCTGTGTTGTTTCAATCACAACCTCAGATTCAAGTTTACCTAGTTAACATCAAATAATAATCTAGTTAAGTTTCTTCCTTAAATGTTCCAAGGCTTGTTTTTTCATTGTCCAAGTCTCAACCTCGTTCTGTTTTCAAGTGTCAAAATAATCAGATCGTGCATCTAGTGATTGAAGTCTTTTTCTTGCTGCAGGTATGAAGGAGTTAAAGAAACCTTACTTGGGCTCCAGCTGGAGATGACGTGCTGAATGTGCAGGGATTCGGAAATGAAGGTCTGTTCAAAGAGATTAGTTTCTCTGCGTGCGTCTGGAAGGGGAAAAACTACAGATGCTGTCTGGAGCGCTTGTGAAGATCGGGTGAGTCTCTCGGCAGGATCCGGTCAACAGGAAAGCAACCGGGAGGAAAGAGCCGGAGAGAGAAGGAGTGCAGGAAATCAACCCGGAAGGGCACAGGACCTCGGGAACCAAAGACGTGAGCCAAAGTCTTTCAGGGATGCACGTGGTGAGTCTCTGATGAAGCGAAGCATCGGCTTGAGCTCAGAGCCGACTTTTATAGCTATTGGCATGCTAATGAGCCCGAGCTGCACACGCAGAGCTCCAGTCAGTTTACACGTGCCAACTCCATCATGTATTCAGAAATTCTACAGTGGTTTCTTTTCCTCAGTAAAATAAACAAACATTGGCAAATGCACATGAAATTAAAAAAAACCTTACATTTTATTTAATACAATCTTTTGCTTTGCTAGAAATGTTTGTTACAATGGAAATTTCATAGTTTCTAGTTTTCCTTGAGAAACCAGACCCTAATTGAATATTAACCCTTAACAATTGGACTCTGAAATTAATGAATCAAGAGTGTATTTGAATTGTGAGCCCTGCTGACCGCAATGTAGGATGGAGGCAGCGGTCAGCAAGGGCTCACAGCCACTTGGCGTTGACTTGAGCTAAACAGAGTTAGTGGTACCTGAAGCACTCAGCGTGTGTGCAGCCAGCGATGAGGCGTGGTCCAGGTGATCATCACTAGATGCAATGTCTGTTGCCTACAAGACAGCGTCATCTGCCATTACGGCTCTATCTGAATTGTCAGCCCTGCTAACTGTAGTGTAGGCCGGATGCGGCAAACAGGAATGGCCAACAGCCATGTGATGTTCACTTGAGCTGCACAGAGTTAGTGGTACCTGAAGCACTAAGTGTGTGTGCAGCTAGCAATAATGCCTACTGGACTGCGTCATCTGCAATTGCGACGCTATCTGAATTGTCAGCCCTGCTAACCGCAGTGTAGACCGGAGGCAGCAGACAGGAAGGGCCAACAGCCATGTGGTGTTCACTTGAGCTGCACAGAGTTAGTGGTACCTGAAGCACTTAGCTTGTGTACAGCGAGCGATGATGTGTGGTTCTGGCAGGCCGCACTTGTAGCAAAGTCTTTTGCCTAATAAATTCTGCCTTAATAAGGCTACGATGTCTTATGGTGCACTGAGTTAGTGGTACCTGAAGCATTCAGGCATGCACAGCTTGCGATGATGCATGGTCTGGGCCGGCCGCACTGGTAGCAATGTCCTATGCCTAATGAATTATGCCTTAATTAGGCCACAGGGTGAGGACTTGTGGTGCACTGAGTTAGTGGCACCTGAAGCACTCAGCATGTGCGCAGCCAGCGATGATGCGTGGTCCAGGTGGGCCGCACTGGATGCAATGTATGTTGCCTACTGGACTGGGCCATCTGCAATCGCGACTCTATCTGAATTGTCAGCCCTGATAACTGCAGTGTAGGCCGGAGGCAGTGGACAGGAAGGGTCCATAGCCATGTGGTGTTCACTTGAGCTGCACAGAGTTAGTGGTACCTGAAGTACTAAGTGTGTGCATAGCCAGCGATAATGCCTGGTTCGGGCGGGCCGCACTGGATGCAATGTCTGCTGCCTACTGGACTGCGTCATCTGCAATCACGACACTATCGGAATTGTCAGCCCTGCTAACCACAGTGTAGACCGGAGGCAGCAGACAGGAAGGGCCAACAGCCATGAGGTGTTCACTTGAGCTGCTCATAGTTAGTGGTACCTGAAGAACTCAGCGTGTGCTCAGCCAGCGGTGATGTGTGGTCCTGGCGGGCCACACTGGTAGCAATGTATTTTGCCTAATGAATTCTGCCTTAATAGGGCTACGTGGCGATGTCCTATGGTGCACTGAGTTAGTGGCACCTGAATCATTCAGTGCGTGCGCAGCCTGCGATGATACATGGTATGGGCGGGCCGCACTGGTAGCAATGTCCTTTGCCGAATGAATTATGCCTTAATAAGGCTACGTGGCGATTACTTGTGGGGCACTGCGTTAGTGGCACCTGATGCACTCAGTGTGTGCGCAGCCTGTGACGATGCCTGGTCCGGGCGGGCCGCACTGAAAGCAATGCCTCCTGCCTACTGGTTTGCATCATCTGTAATCGCGAATCGATCTGAATTATGAGCCCTGTTGTCCACAGTCTACTTTGAAGGGGGTAGTCTGTACAAACATAACTCTGTGGTGCTGTGCCACTGGGTTCGCAGGGGGCCTGTGTCGAGGAGGCCGGTGGTCTTGGCGGCGGCCGTGTGGCAGGTTGAGGGCCGCCGCTCTGGCAGACATGTTGGCCTTCCCAGAAGGGAACCACGCCCAGGGGCCTGGCCTATTTATCCACACTCCTATGCTGGAGTGGTGCACCTTGGACCAGCCCACTCCATTTCCCCTTTTGCTTACAGGAGGGGACGACACAGCTACATGACCGAGATCTTCCCCAGTGCCTGAGGTAACATGGTTGCATCCACTGTCCACAACAGTATAAGCACTAGCAGTATATGTACACATGGAGAGGTCTGTGCTCTGCATAGTGAGGTTTGTCCAGCACATCACCTCTACACTTGGCATTATGTGCATTGTCATTGATTAGTGACTTGCCTCCTTCACACATACTTGGTTCCAACATCCCCCATCATTCAGCTATTTTGTGGGTGAGGAGCCGTACCGTTATGGGAATGTCTGCTGTTCTGTTCTGCGCTGCCTCGGTGGTAGTAGGGGGGGTGCGGGGGAGGTGCTGGGTGTGGTGGCGGTGGGTGTTGTAGCCTTCTTGGGTGTCAGAGCTGCATGATCAGTAGCTCTATAACATGTGTTGGTCTTCAGATGTGGCTCTGGGCTGGGCTCCCTTTCATACTGTAGGTAGTTGTCCTGCTTTACACCAGTGAAAGACAGATATTAAATTCTTACTGCTAACGTGGCTCATCGCCTGTTTTTGAATCACATCGCAGATCGAGCTGGTTGTTGAAAATATCGGGAAGTGGTTTTTATGTGGGTTTTTTTGCACGGAAACGCCTATTCTGCATATCATTAGCATTAGTTGTTGCTCTCATTGGTGACAATGTTTTTTCGTAAGCTATTTCTGTAAAACTGGCGATATCAGCAGTTTTCACCACGTTGAGAATGGGATGATTATTCTTTTACTGCGGTAAAGTGCTGATAACTCAGCGATAAGTTCTTGAGAATACACCCCATCATTTTTTTTTCGTCTGGATTCGTGCACCCAGACGCTTAAAAAACAATTGTAATAATTGTTTGGCCCTGCGGCTTTTTGTGGGATCCCATGAGCAGGCCTAGGGGGTCAGAGTGTTTGTACCCTGCCCACTTGGATTAGTAGTATTCCTGCACAACCAGCCCCAACCCCAGCAGTTGCGTGATGCCTCTGTGCTCCATATCCAAGATTGTACTCACTGAAATGGAGGTGTGCCAGGTCATGATGTCTAGTAGTCGATAGTAGTGGAAAAACAGTACTTTGTTGGAAAAACATAAACTACACACTTGTTCCTTCATTAATGGGCCTGGGCGCCTTAATCTGGGTATGGGGCTCTAGGATCTCTCACTTACTACAGCGCGAGGACACGCTGGTGGGCGTAACCAGGCGCTTTACAAGCTTCCTTATTATTATTATTAACAACACAAAAACATCAAACAACGTGTGACATTGCCAACTTGTGGATCGAAATAACTGTAGATCGTCCTGGAAATCCCAAAAGTCTGTATTCAGAAACCTGTTGGATAAATGAAGATATAGGTCAACTGTTAGTATGGTCACAAACGTAATATGGTACAATGTATTGCACTTGGACAAACCGGATTGCATACAGGTATGATCAATCCTGCACAAAATGACAGTAACAGAAGCTTGTGTGGTGGTAAGCCTCATAGGAAAGAAAAGGAATGTTACAACCACACGAACTTCTGTTACTGTCTCATTTTGCAGGATTTATCACACCTGTAAGCATCAGGGTTCATTTCAGCTTGATACACAAGCATGTTCACTTCACCTAAACTGCGCAGAAACAACTGGAGACCAAGCAAGGGAACCACGCCATAACAGCCTTCCTGCACTTGTTGGGGGCAACTGACTGCACACATGTACTATTTGTGCTCCTTGCCGATACTGCGCCCAATCACCGCAACAGAAACCACATGCATTCCAACAATGTGCAGGCAAAACTGGACCACGGGGCCTGTACACTAATGTTGTCGCAAACTTTTCAGGCAGTGTGCATGATTCTTACATCCTTCGCAAGCATCCCAACCCTGGTCCCCAGACTAGTCCGCCGCCCAGCGATAACTGTCCTACCCTACGCACCCAGACCTCAATGCTCACCTGCCGCCACCGGCGTATCTCCAAGAGGGCACACTAAGTGCCGGAGCAACCTCCTCAGCTGTCGCAGGATTCCACAGCACAGGCCCCCAGCGCATCCTGCTGCACCGTGCTCAGGAGTCATGTTTGTACAGCCAGCTGCCTTTGGTGTACACTCTGTCCAGCCGAGCTCACAATTCAAATCTGGTCTTGATTGCCAGGATAGCGTATTGAACTACGCATCATTTCAGGCTGCACACCCGCTCAGCTCTGGTGGCACTTACTCAGTGCAGCTCAAGTCATTGCAACGTGGCGGAGAGGTCCATGTTGGCCAAAATGCCTTGCCTGCCACCAACTCTGTGCACCTCAAGTCATCATCACATGGCAGGAGGCCAGTGTCCGGCAAAGTGCTTTGGCTGGCACCATCTCTGTGCACCTCAACTCATCGTGACGTTGTAGGAGGCCAGTGTCATTCAAAGTGCCTTGGCTGCCACCAACATAATAAGCACAAGGATACACCCTTATAGAGAGTGGAAATGGCGTTGATCATGTGTGCCCGGCCCTTGTTATTGGCAGGGTCACATGTCCTGTGATGCCTGTGCTGAATGGGTGTGGTATGGGTGTAAAGCAGCCATGAGGAAGTGGCTGTGGCATGCTGACAACTAGACCTATGATCAGCAGATCACTACAGGGAAGACCTGAGACATGTAGCATTGTAGTTCCCTCCCTGTTAACGTAAGCGGAGTGGGCTGACTGAAACGCGCATCCTTCACAACTTTACCAATATGACGGTTTGAATCTGCACACCCAGCGAGATAGGTACATGATGGGTGCGAGACTTCACTTTTTTCTCAAAAATTAAAAATATGTTAACATTTAAGAAAACAGAAGACATTATATTATTTTAATAACAAACAAAAGAAAAATACAAAAACTACTTTTGGGATATTAAAGTTTACAAAATATCACCAAAGAAAATCAAAATTACTGAAAAAACCATAGCTTTAATGAATATTAAAATTCAAAATTAGCATTTAAAAAACCTTTGAAATTCACCGAAAAACCATAGGTTTCAGGGACGTTATAGCTAGTTGGACATTTCACTCGTACAAAACCAGGGAAATTCCACTGTTATAGTTGGTTCAGCTTACTATAACTCGCGCCCCAGCAATACATTGCTGGTGACGTCACAGAATACATCATTCACAACATGGTCAGTGACATCAGTGATGTCATCACATCACTGATGACATCTCAAATAACATCACTGATGACATCATCCACGTGAAAATCTGATCCACCTCCTCACACTCTAATATAACCTTTGATACACCCACTGTAAAATACAGACGACCATTTTTTAACCCATACCAGTTACTACATATACACTCACTGATTCCTAGGTCTCCAAACATATCCACTCATTCACCCATACATTCACTCATACATGCAGTCACTCATCAATACAACACTATCATATGCCCTCATAAACCTATATAGACACTCACACACCACCACTCATCCAGAGTTACTCACACATCTAGTCAGTCATGCAAAGAATCAATCACACTTTCATTGACTGACCTATACCGTTATACACAGACCACATCACTTATTCAAACAGAAACGAATGCATACTTGCTCTTTTCTACAATCACTGATATAAATACACACTCATCCATGCAGCCACTGTCACAATCACTGACTCTCCCGGATAGTCTTTTATAGACTTCAACTTTCACATACACTACTTTCTACATATGTAGTTACTTGGACATGTACCATTGAAACATCCATTCACTCACCAACACAAACATACACACACTTACCCACCCAAACAGCTGTTTCCACATGCACTCTTGAACCCATACACACAGTGAATCAACCACTCAAACATCTATACACAGACTAACACACCTCCCACCCACCCACACACACACACACCCAGGCCCCCATACAAATACTCAGGCAACCAATCGATCACACATATAGACATTCATGTAGCTACTGACCAACCCATGCAGCAGCTTATAAAACAACATACTGATACAGACATTCACACAGTTTAGTCACTAATCCATGCATTTAGTAAGACACGTTTAATCACTCACGTAAACAGTCCGTCATGCACCTACTAAATCCTCCATTCAGACACTTATAGATCCACTCATTCTTCAATAGATCTTGGCACATATATAATACATATTTAAACTTTAAAGTAAAACACAGTCACTGGATGAAGTCATCAGTGATGTCATTTGAGATGTCATTAGTGATATCATCAATGATGTCACTGAGCATTTCATGAATGATGTAATACATGACGTCATTAGGCAGTGCATTGCGGGGCGTAAGTTATAGTTAGCTGAACTAACTATAACAGGGGAATTTCTCTGGTTTTGTACGAGTGAAATGTCCAACTAAGTATAACATCCCTGAAACCTATGTTTTTTTCAGTGAATTTCTAAGATTTTCGAAATGCTAATTTCTAACTATTATGTGCCTGAAATCTATGGTTTTGTCGGTGAATATATATACATATATATATATACATACATATACACTTATAACATAAAATCTAATTAAAAAAACATTATATTAAAAATTAAATTATTGAAATATATTTTTTAACTTACATTTTGCACTCCATTGACTGCAACCATAGGAAAGGTTTTGGATAGCATAGAGGTAAAAATTACTATTCCCACTCCAGTGAATGTAACAGTAGAGAAAGTGTTGGATGGCGGAGGAGAACAAATTACTATTCCCACTCCAGTGAGTGCAACAGTAGGGAAAGTGTTGGATAGCGCAGGGGAAACAATTAATATTCCCACTTCAGTTAGTGCAACAGTAGGGAAAGTGTTGGATAGCGGAGAGGTAAAAATTACTATTTCCACCTCAGTTACTGCAACAATAGGGAAAGTGTTGGATAGCGGAGGGGTAAAAATTACTATTTCCACTCCAGTAGGTTCAAAAGTGTAGAAAGTGTTGGATAGTGGAGCGGTAAAAATTACTAGTCCTATTCCAGTGAGTGCAACAGTAGGGAAAGTGTTGGATAGCGGAGGGGTAAAAATAACTATTCCCACTCCAGTGAGTACAACAGTAGGGAAAGTGTTGGATAGCAGAGGATTAAAATTAATATTCCGAACAAAGTCAATTCAGAAATAAACAGGATTAAACATATCAACTACAATACAAAAATTGTTAATAACACAAAAATAAAGATTATAAAAAAATATTAAAAATTACAAAAGATAGAAACATATTATAATGTAAAAAAATCAAAATTTTACCTACAAACATTATTTTATGAAAATGTAAAAAAGATTTTACAAACAAATAACTATTTAATTAATATAAATTAATTCTAATAAAAAACATTAATTATTACACAAAATCAATATCTCTTATTTATTACCCTATAACACCACACATTTCACAACACACATCTAAATTTCTAAAAAACTGTACCTCCTTAATCAATATAATCAATTATCAAATAAACAAATATTATTAATTAAAAATTAAATTAAAACACATATAAAATTAATTTACTCATCAAAGATTACCTCTATAAAACCAAAATCCAAACACAAAATAAAAATAAACAATTACCATAAAAATGATCAATTAATAAATGAATAATGAGCAAATAATTATTAAATATTCAAACTTAAAATACTCTCCACCCTCTACCCCAACAAACACCACAACACACAAATGAAAATAATTACACAATTTCCATAACTAATTTTACATTATTAAATTATTATCAACTAACAACAGCGTATTAATTAATTGAAAATAATTTACTTACCACCCTTTACCACTATAAACCCCACAACTCACATCTCAAATTAATTACCCAATTTTGATAATTATTTTTAAATATTTAATTACCATTGATCAACAATTAATTAATAATTATTTTTAAATAAATTACTTCACACCCTATTCTCCTATTAACCCACACCCGCTCCTACAGAATTGACACAATTAACATTATTACAAATTGATTGATAAACATTAACAACTGAATAATAATTAATAATAATAATTGAATTCCCACAATTAACAGTATAGAATCTAAACTAAATAAATACTAATAAATAAATGTTTTTAATTCAAGTCAAGTCAAAAGGCTTTATTTCAATAAAAAAGTTATCATAAAAGCTTTACATGAAATACATAAGTACAATTAAAACAAAGGCAGATATGTACAAGAAACAAGAATTTATATGCAAACAATTTTTTCTTAAAAAGATTTAAAAAGAATCATTTCATGGTTGATTTAAAAAAGGATTAAACAGTTAGTTTTAGCCTTTTGGCTCTAATGGACCAAGCCCATGATAAAAATTTCGCAAGGGCGCAGGCATAGGAGGTGCGACTGTCAGACATTAGTATGCGTATTGCGTCCATATGGCGCCTAGTGCCCAGCTGGCGACATAAATGTTTAAGCCATATCCTCCTGGGCAAGGCATACTCTCCGCATTCAAACATAAAGTGCGCCACGGTCTCTGGTCTATCTAAACATACTGGGCAGAACTCTGTGGTTTGTGCAGGGGATTTCCATCGTGAAGAAAAGGCATACAAAGGTAGAGTTCCTGCTCTAAATTTGAAATAAAGGGCCCTATCAAGAGGTTTTTCGATGACATCTAGATATAGTTCCCATTTTGGTAGGTCCTTGAATTTCAAAAAGTCTTCAGTGAGTGTACCCAAAGAAGTATTGGTATTCCGTTGGAGCAGGATCCAGTTCCAATAAAGTTTCTTAAGTATTGCCTTTGGGGGAGAAGATCTATTTTCCCACGCATCTTTAAGGCCCAAGTTTAGTAGCAATGTTTTCATGTCTTTCAACCATTTGATTTTATGCCACCATGGTGATGACATGATTTCCGAAAGACCTTGCGCGTACTTACTGAGTTCCTGCACTCGCCAGAGGCGTGCCCGTAGCAAGAGTGGACGGAATTTTGCAAGATCAAAATGTTTTTTAATTAATTTATTATAATTAAATTACTTCCCACCGTATTCTCCTATAAACCCACAACCTGATACTAAAAGAAATAGCACAATTAACATAATTATAAAACTAATTAATTATTAAATATTAACACCCAATTATTAATAAATTAATAAAAAATTAATTACAACAATTAACACTATAAAATCTAAATTAAATAAATACTAATACATGAAAATAATAATTAGTTCATTATAATTGAATTACTTCCCACCCTACTCCTCTATATTCCTACAAATCGCTACTGAACTAAAAAACACAAAATGTTATTAAAAAACAAAAGCAATACTTATTTAAAAAATTAGATCACATACTTTTAAAATACATACTAAGATACTTAACACTAATATAAAAACCGAGATTTTGAACAACAATATTTTTGCAAACGATATTACTGACTTCAATATTTGAAAAATTATATTTCTTACATTAAAGTCGATATTCTGGACCATGATCTTCTTTCTGTCGCTATTCCTGTATCGCGATGTTTGCACCTCGATATTTTTGTATATCAATATTAGAAACTCAATATCATGTCTGTGCACCCAACAAAACACAATGTTATCACTAGAACACTAGAATTAAATACAACACAACAAAACAAAGGACCAACAGAGGAACAGCAACCCCCACATCCCCTACGCACCAAAAAGAATGACACAACAAAATAGGACACATTATTATACGGACAAAACAGGTCAGCACTTTCTAATAAAGCACTAATGAAAAACAACATGACACACCGACATATCAACACAATTAAAAAAATCAATACAACACCTGAACAATGAAATTGTGATGTTTTGAGATATATTGTTTCAATATTTTGTGTGGTTACTTTGTGTTATGTTGTTTTGTTTTTGTGTGTTTTAATTTTGTGTTATTATGCTGCACTTTAGTGATGTTGAAACGGAGATCTGTTTACATGTTATTTTTCATAAATTGTTTCTTGTAACTCTTTCTATTCACCTCTAGTTGCGTTGTGGTGTTCTTTTCTCTCTTGACACTTCATAACATTTATTGCCTGAGATTTTGACTAATATTCTGCTTTCTTTTCGTTTTCCCCAGTCATTTATTGGGCACCGAAGCACTACTTACTGACAGGCATCTATGAATGTTGATTCACCAAAATGCCTGGGGCAGCGCAAATGATGAGTCATGCCCTTTGACCTATGATTACATCATGTAAAGTGACAGAACTTAACCTCACTCCTGGCAGCATAAAAGGAAGTTATGTTATATGACTGTGATGACATCACAGGAAGTGAAATCACTGTACTAATACAGAAGTACAATAAATGCAAAATGTAACAATATTTTCAGGATTGTTTAGGATTAAAACCTTTTTTTGAAAAAGCTGGTAGAGGAGATGCAAGCTTATTCGTAGTTAAACACATACCAACAGGGCAGCTACCATATTAGGGATGTAGCCTGCATACACCCAGGACCAGCCATTATTTGGCAGATTCTCATGTTATGCTGTCCCTATTAATAACCAAATGAATGTGATGCTCATCGTCGCAATTTTTCCCACCTATAGTGATAAAGTTTTACTCAGTGTTAAATGTAGGAAGTTGTAACATCACACAAAGGTACAATGAAACATGAAAATATGACACCTAGTTATAATAAAACCTTGGCGCTGCAAGAGTGACGTTAACACACGCTGGTGTAATGCAGCTTTGCCAAGACACACACATTTTGAATTTCACTAATATATTTTTTATTTGTTCACATCATCACAAGGTTACTCAGTTCCAGCTGAGTAAACAAAGCTGAGTGTGTTACATTTATTCCTCTCTCCACACCTCACGGTGGTGCAGTGTTTCATTCCTGACAGGGAAATCACATCTCAAGCCTTACATCATGTCCTGGTTAAGGGAGGATTCAGTGCATTTAGTCTGAGGCTCAACTGTAATTGGACAGTAACTGTGCAGTCTTAGCTCCTCCATCTGGCACTGATTAAGTGATAAATTGTTTCCACAATGACCCATGCTGTTCAGTCACCACCAAATGATGAAACAGTTGTGAGAGGAAATCAGTATGGATAAGTGGAGCATCTCCGTTACTTCCAAGGAGAGTATCCGCTGTCTGAGACGCATGATGAGTGAAGCAAGTTGACAGACGGCATTGCCAGACCACGTTAAGGAAAAGATCCTGCAAAGTAAGAAAGGCTTTCGTGTGAGCAGGCAGGACCCGCGAATGACTATCAGTTGATAATCTCTATCGCTATTGGTTTATCTCCAGCACTAGCAGGGTGTTACCCTCAAACACAAGTAACAGTGGCATTCACAGATTTCATTCGGCAGCTAAACCTGGCACCCACTGGCAATTCACGGAGGCACCTGGTAGTGACCACGCTTCAAGAGTGTCCTGCAATGTCTGACTCTTCAACCTGGTATTTGGCTCCTTTACCCAGAGGTGGCTCCTAGCCCATCCATTCATACAGATCCGGCAACTTGAACCAGCAAAGACAGCAGCGTATGCCAACAAATATTTGGCAGTGACTGGGGCACTATCTGAGTGCACCAGTAAAGGGGCATCACTAGACTGTTGTCTGTCACTGAGCCATCATTCCAGAAAAATAGCTCCTTTCCCAACACTTATAAATTATTAAGCATACCAGTGCTAACAGCATGGACTGCTAAATGGTAATACCTACAGTGTTGCTAAGAATTAGACAACTTTTAAAAGCACTTTAAAGTTTAATGTGCCTTACCTTTGAAAACATAAAACACAGTGTGCCGGATTATGCAAATTTCCTTCGCAAACTATGCACCGACTTTTTGAAAATGGACTCAAATTTTGAAAACTGACCTCTGTGCTATTAGGTAGTTTAGCAAAATTCCCATTCGAAGTTGGTCGTGACCCAACCTTACTCACTACTATTCATGGAGGAAGTTGCAAACTGCAACTTTCTGCAAAGGTGGCTATCACAGGATAATGGCCTCCAGGGTTTAGCAGACCACAATGACTTCTTTTTTTTTCAATCCTGTCTGTTTTCCTTAAAGGACACTGGTATGCTTTCTATATAAAACAAAATGTTGTGAAAAGTTTGTTTGAGAGTAGGCAATGGTTCCCTGCACTAAAACCTGCTCACCATCCAATGTTTGTTTTTACGTTTGCAAAGGGGACGGGGTCCCAAGGGAATCCCTTCCCTTTTCTAAACGGGTTACCACCCCAACTCTGTCATTTGTAAATCGAGATTTTTGTTACTAAACATTGATGCATTACATTGTGAATTGCAATTTAAAAGGGACTCCCTGAACACGCTCCTTCCAAAGAGTGATTTGCTACGTATTTCTTAACCCATTTTGCAATTTGTTGATTTACAATATCGCAAAATTGGTTTAATACATACCAAAAAGTAATTTAGCATTTGCAAATTCTGAACACAAAATACTTCATAGATCTGACCTCAGTCATATCTTCCCCCCAGGGAAACTCCGGAAAAGACATGTTATTGTTTGGAAGGGGTGCCAACGCATGCATTATTACAATTGCTTGCACATTTGGGAAAGGTGTGCCTTGTTTCAGAACGCGCGTTATTGCTAGCGTGTGACTAGGTGTGCAGCGCTATTTCAATTTTAAATAATACCGCTTTTTTCATATTTGTTATATTTTGTGTTCTTAACCCCTGATTTTATAGCTTACTATCGCGCCCACATACCTGCATTGTAATTGTGCCCCCACCCCTTCTAGAGCGGATTACATTGTTTATCTCACTGCCACTTGAGGCGCCTTGCCGCCATCTTGGGGGTGTTTGGGACTTTCATCGGGCCACTTGCCTGAGCGCTCTAGTGCTCAGATAGGACATCAGGTGAGCCTCTACTTAAGGCGAGCACCTTGAGTTGCCCGACCTTTGGGAAAGGTGTGCCTTGTTTCAGAACGCGCGTTATTGCTACCGTGTGACTAGGTGTGCAGCACTATTTCAATTTTAAATAATACCGCTTTTTTCATATTTGTTATATTTTGTGTTCTTAACCCCTGATTTTATAGCTTACTATCGCGCCCACATACCTGCATTGTAATTGTGCCCCCACCGCTTGTAGAGCGGATTACATTGTTTATCTCACTGCCACTCGAGGCGCCTTGCCGCCATCTTGGGGGTGTTTGGGACTTTCATCGGGCCACTTGCCTGAGCGCTCTAGTGCTCAGATAGGACATCAGGTGAGCCTCTACTTAATGCTCACACCTCCCGCGCAGCGGTGACGCGCAGCGGAGGCGCCTGACTCGCGCCTGAGTCAATCCAGAGTCTGCCCGTCAGCGCTAAGGAGGCGTGAGAGGCGGGAGACTCTGAGCAACTTATTGCTCGTTATCCACTCGTAATTCTTCGATTCAGGTATGTCACGTGACTTTCTGTTATCCTTTCAAGGGCCCCAAGTACCCTGTAATTGTGCTATACTTCCGCAAAGTTGGTATGGCCCTGTTTGCTGTGCCCATTGTCGCACGACATTAAGTCCTGAACCTTCAATAGAGACACCCACAGACGCTATTCTAGTGCGGAGTGGTTTAATTAATGCACGCTCCTTAGCGAAAAATGCTCAGAACATTTATGACCTCATCACTGAGTCACAGCTGGACTGGCTTTTGGTCACAGAAACGTGGCTAAAGCCGTGGTGTAATCCCGCCCTAGCCACATCCCTGCCTCATAACTTCCTTATCCAGCGTTTGGATAGACATGAACAACGGGGAGGAGGTCTTGCAATTATTTATCGAAACACCTTTAAATGTTCCACTCAAGAACTGACAGAAATAAAAGAGGCAGAAGCACTAGCATTCTCCTTGGAAATCCATGATTCTTTTGTTTTCTCTGGGGTCCTTATCTATCGCCCCCCGGGCCCTCCCTCAAAATTTTTGGACACCGTAGGCGACGTGCTGAGTGATTTAACACTCAGGTTTTCTAATTTTTCTGTACTGGGTGACCTCAACTTGCATCTTGAGTCCCCAAATGATCCTGGGGTTAGCTGTTTTTTGGACACAATCGAAGTGCTGGGCCTTACTCATGTGAACCAGGAACCTACCCACCACGCAGGACATCTATTAGATTGTATCTGTTCAAATTACCCTAGCCTGGCAGCTAAATCCCCTTGTCCTCAGGTATGGACAGATCATTTTTTAATTCCTTTTAACATAGCTGGGATTTTGAAACCCACTATAAACCCCTCAAAGTGTAATGATAAACTTCATACTAAAACCATTCCGGACTGGAAGTCACTAGCCAGCAGACCTGACATTATTGAGAAACTTAAAATTAGTATACCAGACCTAGTCGATTGTACCTCGACAGACAATCAGATCTTTTGTGACTGGATTGCTGGAGCGGGCACTTTGCTAAAATCATCCAGAAATGAGAACCTTAAACCCAGGAAGGCAAAAAAGAATGCCCCTTGGTTTTCAACAACCCTTAAGCTTGAACTAGGCGAAGTTAAAACACTGGAACGGAGGTGGCGTCGAAATTACGGCACCGCCGCACATAACATCTATATAGCAGCGAGACGGAAGTACCATGCAGGAATAAAAACAGCAAAAAAAACACACTATCTACAGGCCATAACCACGGCAGGCCAGGAACAAAAAGCAATCTTTAAGATTGTTAAGGATTTCATGAATCCTTCAGCTCTATCGCAAGAGATTCCTCCATCGCAAGACCTCTATAACGCGATATCTGATAATTTTGATAATAAAATCCTGGCCATCACGAAGACTTTTCCATCAGAAGCCACTGCAACGATGGATGTCGAAGAGATAGTGAAGACGATATCTTCCCCCTGCTTTGATGATTTCGCCCCAGTATCCTTGGAGGAAACTGCCAAAGCGATTTTAGCCAGCAAATTGGGTTCCCCTTTCGATCCCTGTCCCCCCCCCCGGTGTTGCATCTTCTAATAGAGACGGTTAATCCAATGATTAACAAGATCATCAATTCCTCTCTAACCATGGCAAGCATCCCCAACGATTGGAAACTTGCAGCTGTTAAGCCGCTCCAAAAAAAGGCCCTTGCCGATCCTACTACCCTCTCCAACCTACGCCCGATTTCCTTGTTACCCATTCTATTCAAGCTGACTGAAAAGTTTGTCAACAGTCAACTGACTAACTTTTTGGAGAAGAATAATGTTCTCCATTCTAATCAGTCAGGATTCCGGTCAGAACATTCTACCGCATCAGCCTAACTATACACTTCTGAAACATTAAGTGCAGCAATGGATCAAGGAAAGAAGGCCGTCCTTATCCTACTTGACCTGTCGGCAGCCTTCGATACGGTCTCTCATAACATATTACTGGACCGGTTGGCTGCCGCAGGGGTAGGAGGACAGGTGTTGGCTTGGTGTAGGAACTTCCTTACCAACAGACGCCAAATAACAGTGCTAGGCCCATATCAGTCTGAGGCTAAAAACGTCAGCTCAGGGGTACCTCAGGGATCTAGTTTGAGCCCTGTTCTTTTTAACCTATATATGGTACCACTGATGAAACTGATCGCGTCATTCAAGATCAGTTCTATCTCATACGCTGATGACACCCAACTGATATTGGTGTTGGATAGGGAGCGGCCAGGTGCCGAGGAAGATCTTAAGGACTGCCTTGCAGCAACCTTTAAATGGATGACCAACAACCATTTAAAGTGCAACGCCGGAAAAACCGAAATTCTACCCATAGGGAATCACAATCTTTTTTCCCCAACAGCGTGCTGTCCAGCGGATGCTGAAGTGCCCCCCAATACAATTGCATCCGCCCGCAATTTGGGCATCAAATTTGACAACCACTTATCCTTTAAACCCCAGGCTGTAGCAGTAGCAGGCATGTGCTTTCAAATCATAAAAGCACTAAGGAAGTTCTTTGATCTTCTCCCACTATCGGCGAGGAAAACAGTTGCAGTGGCCTTAATAAGTTCTAGGCTGGACTATTGTAATGGACTATACGTTGGAGCTAACAAAACCGTTCTCCACAAATTACAGATGGTCCAAAATGCGGCAGCCCGCCTTGTACTGCGTCTGCCCCGTAAGTCATCAGCCTCAGCAGCGCTAAACACCCTCCACTGGCTGCCAATAGGTAAAAGAATTTTGTTTAAACTTCTTTTAATCACCTTTAGGGCATTCCACCAACGAGGCCCAACCTATTTATGCAACGGGTTTAAAAGATACCATCCAGCGCGTTGTCTGAGATCTGCAAGCTAGAACCTACTCACTCCACCTCATTTCAAGCTGGCCACAAAGGGTGGCAAATCCCTTTTTGTACTGGGAACTAAAGCCTGGAACAAACTTCCTTTTTCCTTGCGGTCATTCTCTCAAGAAGCCCCCTTCAGGAAGGCATTAAAAACTTGGATTTTCTCTTTGCCTGACGCCACCTGTAGGACCTTAGTGTAATGTTTGTGTAGAAATCAGGACACCCCTTTCCCTTCCAACTTCTCCATCTGAGTTGTGTGAGCGCCAAGATACTCCTTGGAGTGAAAGTTGCGCGGTAGAAATGTCCCTTACAGTTACAGTAGATGGAAAAGGTAACACTACCCACACTCACCTAGGAAACCCTCACCACTACTGCTTGACCTTATAATTCAGTAAGATTGGGTTGTGAATGCTGAATGTGACACACTTTAAGTAAGTCTAGGGTTTCTAAATCTATAGCTCATCTAAAAGGAAAAACTGTAAGGCCCAGAAAGCAACATGCTGTCTCAAATTGCATAAAACGTAGTGGCGGAGCAGGGGACTCATTTCTCAACATTACCACATTACCAATGAATCACTGCTTAGTTTTACTTACAATAAAATGTCAGTCATTGTGTCACAAACAAGACAATGAAATGATATACCTAAATACGCTGAAAATATAGGCATGTCACACAATTGCAATCTCAACACTTAGCAGTTATTGTAAATGAAGAAGATGGCAGCACCTTTTGCGGTTGTCTGCAAGGCTACAATGCACACACGTCCAAAGAAACAGCTAGGTTCAGCAGCACAGTATGACTGGCATAGACTACAGATAGAAGTTCTAAATAACTCCTTCTTACTTCCATCCAGGCCAACCCTGAGCCTGCAGGTGACGTGTGCACCTGACTGGTGGAGTCGTGGGCCTGGGAGGCATTGAAAGGTGTGTTGCTAGGCAACACTTTTAGAAAACCGTTAGCTGACTGGACATTTATAAACAGCTGTGAATTTCAACTGTGGCACGTCCTTAGCAAAAGCGGCATGCAGCAACAACTATTGGAATCTGCAAGATGCTTTTATTATCATATGATAAGGTCCTGCTTTACTCTGTTCTTGGTGCAGTGTGAGTCCAGGGATAGCAAGGGCTGTACCATAGGTCACAGGAGCAAGACAGGGGTCGCATCTGCAACCCCTGGCGACTCCTAAATGATGTCCATGGAGGCATCTACAGTGCAGCAGCATAGCTGGTGTGTAGAAGGCATGTCTGACACAACATGAATCATGGGATACTCTCTACTTTGACCAATGTATCCTGCAAACTACTACAATTACTATAATTAATAGACTTGCTGGTGAAAGAGATTAGCAGGAACTCAATGAACCATATTCAGGCGTGGCTCACTCATATAAGCATCCCTGCAGAAGCACAGTTTGGCTTCTGAAACGTTTGGAGTCGCGATGGATATGCTGCCAAATACTGCTCTGCTAGAGTGGTATAGAGCAGCATGTAGCATTATATGCATCCTGGCTCTCACCTGTAATTATTATGTAGAAATTATAGAATCTCTATCCACTGATGTTGAGATCTTTTGCTGCAGCCTCTGTTTCTGCCAAAATTTGTGGTACTCTTTCTGTTTTGTGACTTTTACACCCTCTTCTTTTTCGGCATTCTTCTCGGTAAAAGGCCCGGAATGCTGGCATCTTTAATTAGCAGCAGCCACCTGTCCTGAGGATAACTCCATCCCACAGCAGACTAGAGGGGTCGACAAATTTAATCCAGCAGGTTTAATGATTGTTGAATAATAATAATGCAGGTCTACATCATTGTTTTCCATTAGTCGAAAGTATTACTGATGAATTAGCACAATAATACCATAACAGAATGCTACTAAATCAGTTTTTTTTAATGGAAACTTTACTAAAATGCTACTAAATCAGTTTTTTTAATGGAAACTTTACTTTAAAAACTGAGACCCAGATTCACAAATTACATTTTCTAGTACGCGAAGTAGTAGTGCTTACTACAAAATACAATTAAAAAACCTACAAGCATAATCTCCACCTCTTTTATCTATTTTTTCATCTTCTATCTATAGAGATCCTCACACATGGAAATTTACCACTTAGGGCCCAATTCTGATGCGTTTGGAAATCTTCCTGACTGAATCGGTTTGGAAATGGTTTCCGACCGACTCGGAACAAAAGAGTCCGACCAACCGATCACAATGCATCTGGGTGCTTCCAGATATGATTTGGTTGAACTCCCATTGACTTCAATAGGAGCCTAAATTCCAACAGAATGCATAGGCTCCCATTGAAGAAAGGAGTGGCTGGGGAAAATCAGGCACCCTGTGGTGGGCACCACCAGGTGCCTATCACACTGTGTATGGATGGTAAGGGGGACTCATGGGTACCCCCAATGGCCTGATTGGGAAGGCTCCAGGTGCAGGGGGGCCAGCTATGGGCTCCCAAAGTCTAATTCTGACTGTTGATTCGAGTCGGACGGCCCGATTCAGAAAGGCTGTCCGAATGCATCATCGTAATCGGTCGCTTGGAAACGCGGCCCGTAGAGACGTACAATTCTGCTCCATACAACTCGTCATTCCGAATGCCGTCGGGTTAGGATTGGCATATTCCTAACGCCTAACTCGCATCATACTCGGTCGGTTGGAAACCTTTCCAATTCGGTCAGAAAGACACATTCCCGATCCGATTCGGACAGAACAAATGCCGTTAGGAGGCCTTCCAAACCGCATCGGAATCGGGCCCTTAGTAGAAAATTTGACAGGGACTGGGGGTAGTGGCTGGAAAATGGGGCATACTATACATGGGAGGGATTTATGGAGCAGTAAGGAGGTGTTTGGGGAGGGCTAGACAGGTGTTTAGGGTGGAATTTACACCCAACCATAAAATATTAAGCCTATTGCTATCCACAAATTTCACTTCTAAAGTTACTACAGCCTAACAGGACCTAAACAGTAGTAAATGTACTCAGTCCAGCACCACATATAGCCAACTACTTGTACTGCAACACCATCCTATATAAAATATTTGAAACAGGAACTTAAAACTCAATTGGAAATACATTATATTCAATTATTTAAACTAGTGAAGCAAATACATATATTTAATTTAATGTTAGTAATTATCCTTTTATAATTTAAACATTAATGTGTCATAAATGTTCATTAAAATATAATTAATGTACTTTCTATTAATTCTACATATCACTTTTAATATTTCCTATTAAAAAATAAATTTTTTAGTTGGCAATTCATATAATCCCCCAATGGCAGAGGTCTTCAAACTTTTTTGTTCTGAGCACCCCCAAAGCAATTTTTTGCTTTCAATTTTGATCCCCCTACAAATGTTTATGGCAACAATTGGGGAGCGGGCATAGCAGAGCTAAATGTAGGCAAATGGGATTATGAGATGATTTCAGGGGAACATTTTCTGTAGCTCCTAATCCACACTCAATATGAGATTTATAAAAGAACAAATATATATATAGAAGAAAAACAGGAATTGCCTAAAAACACTACTCCCTATAATTGGGGAGTTGTGGCCCTGTCACTCTCCTGGACCACAATGAAATCGCACCTGCTGCACTAATTGTAGCTGCAGACTTCAGTAGCAGGCTTATTCCTCTGCCTCTTTAACCCCTTCTCCACCATACTTGGCCATCACTCCAACTATGACACAATCTCTTTGTCCCATTTGCTTCCACATGTTGTCTCCTCATTGCGGCCACGGTGCCCTCTGCCCTAATGCTGGTGTAAAAAATGAGGGCCCAATGCCCCTTTTGTGGATTAAGGCTGTACATTTGTGATTCTGTGGTCCTCTCACACTCATAGGCACCAGTGCCACTGCTCCTACTTTTCTAATGGTAGCTATTGGCTTGCACAGCAGGCAGGCTGCTCTGACATGTGTTAAAAACAAGTACCCCGTACCTGCTTCATTCCCCTCTCTGCTGTCTCTGGTGCCATCTAAGGTGTCTCCTCTTCAGTTTTATCCTCCCTTGGGCAATTTGTCCAAGGTCAAAAGAAACTTGGCCCACCAAAGGTGCTCCCTGTCACTAATGCATGTAAGGAAGGATAGTAAACCAGCCATATTTGAGATTTAATTGGCCCATCACACCCCTGGCCCCTAGTGAAACTTCTCCTACAGAACCAATGATACCTACAGCCCTGTGAAGTAGGCTGTATTATCTGCCCATTTAACTGGACCTTCACTACTAGGCCTGAGGCCTTAAGCAGGCTACAGGCTCCTTTTGCAACAATAAAAGGGCAGGAGAAAGGCCCACATTTTGTCCCTGCTGTTTGGGCCATGTTCCCCGCACAGCAAAGATGACATTTGCCCTAATGCAAGGAAGGAAAATGGATTCTGCACCCCCTTTTTGCTGATAATACAGCAATAATTTGGACAAAATGATCCCTCAAACCCCAGGCCTCAGTGTCACTTCACTTGCTACAAAAATGGCTGTGATTGCCCATAAAAACGGCCCCCAATATCCCCCCCACCTTCCTCAGGGATTCCTTTTTAGAAAGTAAACTGGGTCCATTTTAAACAAATACAATGTGCCCCACATAGTGCCCCCTCCTCTGGACCATCTCTTCGACGCCATGCATAGATCTTGCTCTAATCCTGTTTCTCTTGGGACATTAATATGAGGCCCCAGGAGTCCAGACTATCAGGGCTCTGGGTCTGAATGTGACCCTTCTGGCCTCCTCCCTTCCATCGTCCTCCTTGAGTCACCTCAAAGGGCATCTGGACAGAGGTGGAAGTGGGCGGGATCTTTGGGGATTGACTTGGCCATGCTTTTTTAATTTGATATAAACAGTTTCCATACGTTTTGTTTGAAATGTTAACTAAAAACTTGAGATGCCTTTGGGTGAAAGTATAAAGAGGGTGGGTGGTAGAGGGTGTGTGGTTCTTTTTGTGCCGAAAAAATGACATAGAGCTAAAGGTTACAGACCTTCTCAGCAGGGTGCCTGCTATCTGAAAGAAATGCAAATATGTGCATTTGGTCACTCATCAAATGCAAAGGCTCCTTGGCGGCCAGTCTAGGCTCTAATCAATAGAGCCACTTAAATATTTATGGTGACAAAGGTTTATTTTTTTGGAGAATTAATATGAGTGTTATCAGCTGAGTTCCGGAAAGCATACTTTAAAAGGATGCCATACAAATGTTTCACTGTGTGCAATTTACCTATTACTAACATATATACTTTTGAAAGCACTGGCTTTATCTTAACCCTTTCCATGCGGCCGCGATTCCCCTGGTGTGCTGTAAACAACACGAACAGGGGCGGGCCGTGACGAACCCCAGCCGTCATTAGCACACGAGCACCGTAGTACATGACGGCTGGGGTTCGTCATCAGCATGGAAGGGGTTAAACACTAAATAATTTTGCAGCAGGGTTTAGTTCTTTAGCTCTCTGCAACACATACAGACATCTACAGTGATCACATTAAGCAAGTGAGGTTTCTTAACTCGTTCCGTGCTCGCGTCGGCCGTTGGGCGATGCGAACACTACCTTGCGGGTGCTGCTCACAACCGTTGGCCGACGCAGCCCCACCCACTCTATAGAACGCCCGCACCGCGGCGGAATGTCCGCTGCGATAAACGGGTTAATGTAAAGAATTGCAGTTACTATTGATTAGTGTATTTTGCATTACGGATTTGTGTTTTTTTTTTGTGTTATTCTGTCACCTAAAGGTGAAAAGAAATAAAACACAGAATATTTGCTTCTCTATAGTTAAGGTTTTGACCACCGTCATCATGGCTCGGATTATGGTTCCCACTTTTTTAAGCCTGAAAACACACCAAATAAACAAAGTCACTCTTCTAGGCCATCTTCATTTACAAATACTATAGAGGCATTTGCACCCGCCTGCCAATGCAGCCACTGACCCCCAGGGGAGTGCGCCTCAGAGTTTGAAGATCTCTGCCCTATGTAAAATATAGGGAAAAATTAAAATGTTTATTAAAGGGTAAACAAATATTTGTATGTTAAATATTAGTGTAAATCAATGTTATATATTTATTTTAAATGCAGAACAAATAAAAAAAAATTATACAAGGACTTCAGCAGTGTTAACCTGGATTTTGCTGGCACAGCCCTTTGGTGGGGGCCATCAGTCCAGCCTTCACTGGCAGGGTATTTGGGTGGCATCCTGGTCTTGAGTTAGAGAACAAGCAGCAGGGCTGGTACAGGCAGTCTGGGCAGCTGCTGAGGGCCCCATGTTCACCTTACCAACATGGGCCCCAACACTGCTTGCTTCTTTTGTACCTTTCCCCATCCATTTGCGTTTGAGAGTGCAGTGTGTCTCAACATTGCACCACGCAATTCCAAAGGTATGTGGCTTTTTCTGGGGGGGGAGGGCTCAGTTGGCAGGGCAATGCTTGGTTCAAAGGCAAGGTGAAAGCCTGGGGTGCCCAGGTAATTCCAGTCAACACAAGGGACTGAGGCTCTCTGGTGAGGCCCTGGAGAGGCTTCCTCTTCCATGGGCCTCGAAGCCAGGATCGGAGCTGCGAGGCCAATTGATCCAGGGCTACAATGGCAGAGGTACACCATGGCTGAGAGGCCCAGAAGAGGGGGTCGCCTTCTTGGGCACCATAATCATGCTATAGTACTGCGAGGCCCAGTACCGGGTCCCCCACTCTCGAGCCTCTCAGCATAGTTGCAACACAAGGTGTTAACCCCCCCCCCCCACACAAGGTATCCAGTTTGGCAAGCCCCATGGTAACGGGCCCTACCCTCCTGGGCCTCGCTGCTCTTCACTGTGAGTTTGTAATACAGCACCTTCCCTTCTTCAGACAGGAGCCCCACTGTCTAGAGATGAGTGAGCCAACACATTACCAAGGCAAGCCGAGTTAAGGTCCTGTACAAGCTAGCCATGAACATGATGGGCTTGTAATTCGTAGAACAAAGATCATGAAAACATTTGACAGTCTCACCAAATCTAAAAAAGTGGATTTCTTTAGCATGCAGAAGCTTTTCACCTTAGTTCTGCTGAAAGGCAATATCATTCTTCAATACATACTTGAAAACATTCACACCCCGGATTAGTGAACAAAGAAGGAGAGCACATTTCCCGAACTCGCGAATTTCAAGTTTTCTCATGTGATGAAGAAGAAAAAGGAGGCATCATGAAAAAAAAGATTTACCTTGGAACATACACTTTGGTCAAGCGGGGAAGCTGAGATTGATCCTAGGTTTTCTGGTATTAGCTTGTGCAATTCACCCACCAGATGGGTATCTCTTTCTCCTGTTTTACATCAAAGATTATTGCTTTTTTTAAAGTCCATGGTGCATGAGGTTAGAGTGTGGGTATCACACAAAAGACACAAAAAATTCACTCGTTTTGGACTCAAGGGTTCAAGAGAACCTTTAGCTGAGTCAGGTGGGCATCTGGCTCAAACCCTAGGTGGTTCACCCACCTTTATCACTGCCCTGTACATAATGTCATATTAGTTCATAATGCTATAGATTCCTACTTAAGATGACAGAGTTACTGTCCTGTGTATAAGGTAATATGAGTTCATAGTGCTGCAGCTTCCTACTGCAGAAGGCAGCATTTATACCCTGTGCATGAGGCCATTTCAGGAGATAGCACTGCAGCTTCCTACTAAGGTGGCAGTTCATAGAGCTGCCACTTTTCTAGTTTGTATTGCAGTACCAATGCCCCGGACAGAGGACTCTATTAAGTTGACTGTGTTGCAGTTTGCAAGTTGGTCCCTTGCTCACAGCGCCACTGGATTCAAGCTAGCCTGGCTGATGAAGAGTAATACCCAGAAACAGGTCCCTGGATGCTTGTTTCTGGTCCAGGGAGGACCTGGCTTGGCAGTTCCGTCTGGACTGTTCCCATGAGACACAGGGTCAAGACTGATTTGCATATGGCTGGGTCTAAACTGGGGTGGCATGGTGAGCAAAAGAACATTGAATTTAACCCAGATCTCTTGACTGGGGGTGAATTTATGATTTATTCAGCATTCCGTCCATTATTTGTTTGCATAGCACTTTTCATCCTAAATGGGATGGGTATGCCCAGACGTGGGTCCCTTGCTCACTGTGCTACTGGATTCATGCTAGCCTGGCTGATGAAGGGTAATACCCAGAAACCGGTCCCAGGATGCTTGTTTCCGGTCCAGGGAGGACCTGGCTTGGTAGTTCGGTCTGGACTGTTCCCATGAGGCACAGGATTAAGACTGATTTGCATACGGCTGGGTCTAAACTGGGGTGGCATGGTGAGCAAAAGAACAATGGATTTAACCCAGATCTCTTGACCTGGGATGAATGTATGATTTATTCAGCATTCTGTCCATCATTTGTTTGCGTAGCAAGTTAGACTGCAGCATGACTTCTCTGTTCAGGCTTTAGGTTCATAGTGCTGCAGTACTACTACCCTATTCCTACAGCCTTACAACTTCATAGAGCTGCAATTTCACAGCCAGGACTTTATACATATTTCCCTATGAAAGGGAATATAAACTTTTGTAACATTAACCCCTTGGGCGCGGCCGCAATTCTGCGCCTGTGCGGTGTTTTTTGAAGTGGGCGGGTTTATGACGGCCCCCAGCCGTCATCAGCACACGCCCACCATAGTGTATGACGGCTGGGGGCCGTCATCAGCATCGAAGGGGTTAAAGCTTCCCAACATAAACAGCGGAAAGGTTGACATAATTCCACTATTCTGCAGATCTGGTATACTTTATATATTAGACCTGATGTCATGAGGGTGACTTTCAGCCACTCCTAGAATTTCGGTGTACAGCACTAACAACACTGGAAAAAGTGAAACTTTGAGCTGTTGACTTAAAGCTACACTCAAGACTTGGTAGTTTAATAGCTGTGTTGCAGGACTATTACTCTTTGAGTTGATCACAATTGTCTGCAATAGGTATGATCTTCTTGGTAGTGTTATGTATTCAGACAAAGCACAGTAACAGAGATGAACCTGTGAATATCGCCTGAAGAAAGGTCACATTGTTCACAGAAAAGCCCCTAAAGGAGCAAAGGGCATTAAATGATAAGAATGGCCAGTGAACTGAACGTATGCCTTAAAACATAGATGTCATAACGTCACTAGAAAAAAGGAAAGATAGGGGGGTCTATGTGGGTTAGTTTAATGACCTCAACATCTCACAACCCAAACCGTAACGAAAAACAATAAACAGGAGATGTAAGGTCAGAAGAGATGTGTGCTGTTCTGAAACTAAGAGCAAAAAGGGATCATGAAACACCAAGAAATTAAACAAGGCTGAAAACTCCCATCAGCCCACCATTGTGGCGGAATATCATGACGTGGGATACGGATGGTAGATCTAAATCTCGCCCAACCCATCAAATGATGGTGCAGAGATGGATTTCCAAGGTAGACCTCTAGCCACAGTGTATTTCAAGTAGGCGCTGATGGTGTGCAGTGCTGTGAGAAAAGTGAGTGATAAAGATAAAAATAACTACTAGAACAGAACATTTGTTTAATAGGCACTGTTCTAGGGTCAAGATTAAAATGACGCCTGATAGTTTGAAAATATGACTATATAATGGCGCAGTGCAGAGTGGTCGACATGTTTCAGCTGTGTGGATCAATTTTATCCAGCTTTCTTCAGGACCGTGGTCTAATAACAACTGCAAGATAAGTGAAAGTGTGAAAGTAAAGCCATGCAATATCGAATCAAAATATTCCTACCAGGAACTTGGGTCACCAATGTAGACTGGTGGAAAAATAAATTAATCGTCCTTTCCTATAAGAAAGAAAAATCATGCACAGAATATGTGGTGTCAAAAAAAGTGTCTACAATGATCCCTGAGTGACGAAGACAACAGTAAAAACAACACAAAATTATGCAAGAGCAGAAAGTCTCTTTGCTTAACAGGAGGCAACTGTCCTCCTGGTTTGTGTGACAATAGTCGCAATAATATCTTAGAATTGCTATACTCACCCAGCGTTATGTGGGAAGTCACCTCACCTCACCCGGCACCCGCTCGGGAAAAATTAGGCCCCGCTCTGTTAAAAATGGGTAAAATGTGAATCACCGCAAAAACAAATTTATTGCGGTGTGTAGCTTGGCTATTTCCTCACTTCCAAAGAAATTTTTAACTAAGCCCAGTTGCTTTCAGAATCAACACCTCCCTACCAGACTGTATGTCCAGACCAGTGCTAGTCCAGAAAAGGTGATTTAGGCAAGAACCCAGTTAGCAAGAGAGTTCATAATATAGAGTGCGGGGGCCAACTGTAAGCCTGGACTATGCAAATGCACTTTATCTTGGATCACCTCAGTCCACGATAAACCTTCTCCAGCATATTCCTCGGAGAGAATCAGCGAGAAGTGCGTTAAACTATCTCCATTGGCTACCAACTGCTGAGAGAATTCAGTTTAAATCTCTCTGCATTACTCACAAAATCCTGACTTCCAATGGTCCACCAATACTTCAGTTGATGGTTTCCCCATACCGTCCTAAAAGAGCTCTCCGCTCTGAAAGTAAACGTATGGCCATAGTACCAAAAATTCAGAGGGCCAGAAGTGGAGGTTGACGTTTTTCCTATGTTGCCTCTAAAAAATGGAATTAGCTTCCGGAACATATTCGTTTGGAAGAAGATCATCTCTCCTTTCGAAAAATGTTGAAGACTCATCTATTCGCAGCCAGATAATCAGCTCATATCTGTCCGCTCTTTTCTTAGCGCTGGGAGGCCTACAGGTAGCCATGAGCTTTACAAATGTATTTTTCATTTCATTTCATTTCATAGGTTTAAATCTCAGTGTGGATGACTTGGCCGTACAACTTTCCAAGGTTGATTAAATGAGTGCCATTGAGTGGTATGATGACACCTAATATGTTGGCACCTAGAGACAGTTCAATTTGTGGCACCTTTGATGTAATAATTATTTTTGATATGCAATGTCCCAAATCAGATGTGATTGTTTGTTAGTGTAAGTGGACGTAATAATGTGCTGTCTTGCATCATGTGACAGTTAAGGCTTTTTAGCTCACTTCCTTTTGCATTATACTACTTTCCTACAATTTGTATGCACTTTGTACTGTTTTGCCTTTTTGCCACAAATATGGTGTCTTGTTTCCAGAGCAGACCATACAAGCCTCAGTATCATTCGTAGGAGCAAATGGATCTGTGAATGTATTGAATGGTTATGGGCTGGATTGGCCTTTTATTCCATCGGCCATTTCCCCAGGGGGAAGGGGGAACATTACAGGCAAGTTTGTGAAGGTTCATGTCTGCTGCTGCTGGCACCTATGGGTTTGTCTTCAGCTTCCTTGGGTTAATTGCAGCAAGCACAGCGAAGGCTTCAGTAAAGAGAGAGTCGGAAAGTGCTCAGAGAGAGAGAGAGAGAGAGAGAGAGAGAGAGAACGAGGGAGATCAAGGGGAGGAGAGAGCAGAGAGAAGGAGAGAGAGAATGGATGGGAAAAGAAAGGATTGGGCAGGAAAGGAAATGGCTCTAATCCATCCATAAGTTTCCAAGAATCCAAGAAACGTGAGTTTACAAGTCCTGTAGACATACATCAGCAACCTGGTTCTTGATGTGCACGTGCAGCTGTAAATACACTTTACGGATTAGGGATACATGCAACCGGGACAGTGAGCAGGGCAATGCCCTCCCCTGTGCCTCACAGTCATGTTGCAGTATTGTGAGGTCAAGGAGAGGAGCCCCGCCCCTCTCTTTTAGGTTCTGCGAGGCCTAGGGGAGGGACCACAATCGGTCCAACGTCACAAGCAATCACATCCACCTCCACCCTCAACCATGCCTAATAAGTCAGATGGTTGCCTAACAGGTCTGTGTTGTGCAGTAATCTAGAGACCAGCCTCTCTTCACTGAGCCAGTGAGAACATGGGGACTTGCCTGCCTCTTAAGGTAATATCAGTTTTTAAAACTTTTTCCAAGCAGAAATAGTTTTTCTTGTGCTGCTTTTAAAGGGCATTCGAGGATCATGCTAGACTGTACTTTATTCTGATGCTTTACTGCCGTGTGCATGCTCTAGTAGCTCTTTCTGAATCTGGTGCTTATGAAATAACATCTCCGGCAGCAAAATGTCTGCGTTTCACCTGGGTCACATGTTCAACAGATGTGTGTGTCTGTTTCTGTGGTCCCTTTATTGGGCACAGCCTCTGCCAGTTAGGAGCTCGAGTTGCTATACATGCACCATAGGACCTTCTTCAGCAGAATCAACACAGGATTGTAAGGTCTAGTAAGTATCGTCCTTCACATAGAAAAGTTAATTCATGTTTGGTTTGCAGGGGTCTGAGTGGGAGAGAGCAGGTTTTTAGAGCGCAGAACAATAAAGCAAAGTCTGGAGTAGCTCCATAGTAGCGCTGCTTCTGATGGTGCAACAGCATGCAAGAGTCTTGGGGGAATATTATTCAACTTATTTTTTACCGCCAGGATAAAAACACTACTTTAACTTCGTGAGGACTGCAACAAGTATGTTACATCTTCTGTCCCACCTGAAGAGCAACTAGACCCACTCTAACCGGCATGCCATGCTTCTTCCGCCCAGCTGTGGAGTGTGTAAAAGAGGTCTCACTCACAAAGACTGATGATGCCTTTCACATCTATTGCCAATCTGCACACAGGGATACATACCACATAGCACAGTGATGAAACTGTAAGAGCCACATAAAAGGCACCTCTGCCAAGGCTTAGGCAATGCTCAGCTGGCAGCACCACTCATCCAGATGTTGGCTATGATGCTTTGGCTCTTCTACAGGCTTTGCACACAAGGCCTTTATTACTGAGTTCCCATTTCTATTCTGAGTCCTGCAGCCATGATCCAGCAGTACAAGTCCTGAAATACAAGAAGGGGCAAATGTACTCTGGAGTTGCCTAATTGTAAGTGTACGCCAATAAGAAGTACTAGAACATTTACGGACTACAGAGGGGCCTGGTTGTCATGGGCAGGGCACATGTAGTTTAAAAAAGGAGACAATGAAGTGCAAAAAAGTAAAAAAGTCAAAAGGGTGTTCTCCATCTATGCACTGAGAATCTGGAGCAATATCCCTTTGTACATTGGGGCGGCCACTAACCAGCTCCAATTAAGGTAACAGACGAATACTCACCTCTTCAAATAACACTACTCCATGATCCAATAACAGTCCACAAACCATCTGTCCCTCCCAACATATGTTGACTGTTTCTTTACGTTTGACCCTGTACAGCTCTCCAATGCCTTTCTGTTATGTTTGCACTATATAACTACCATGTACATACAGAAAATGGTACTAACTTGGAAATAAAATATTAACATTGGAGTAAAAACATACATTTTGTAGAATCCTGGACCAAGTATTCCACCCAGTGTGACTAATATAGGGTATTCCCACTTAACACAGCCTTAAAATGCATGTACTTATTTTATTAGGGATAAAATTGCTTCTTGCAAAGTCGCTTCAAGAATGCCAGAGGATAACTAGTCATTTAGTTAGAGGGGTCTTTCACAGTTCCTTTCTGCCCAGGGCCCCAAAACCAGGAAACACTGCCTGTCTAAACCTCCTTGAGCACAGTGTCAAGAATGCTTTTACTGGACTTTAATACCTAAAGAATACGAAGAGTTATTTTAGCCCCTTGGTGGAGGTATCCTGAACTTCCAGAAGTTCTTACCTGTATGATAGCTGAAAGGAAAAATAGGGTGTTAGGGAACATGCCCAATTAAAAACTAGCTCAAGTATCCTACTGCTTAACTCACTAAAAGAAATGGGGTTACCTCAAGGGGTATTTTTTTTATAAATATTTAAAATTGAACTCTTACTTTTTGAGTGATACCAAATTATTTTCTGTTTGCTTCTCATCAATTATGTTTGATTCTGTCTTTAGACGAGGATCTAGTTCAGGTTTTTTTTCATTGGTTTACTCCATGTTAGTTGGGTTTCTAACCCTAAAAATCAGTAATGCATAAGTCGATGATCATGGTTAGTTTTTCTGGTCCCCCATCCAAAATGGTAGGTGTATTACAATGTTTCCAAAATTCAATGGGTGGAACCCTCTTTGTACTCAATATATTTAATCATATCTACTAAGAGTTCTCGGAGCTTCATTGGCTTCTTGTGCATAAGAGGATCTCTCCCAAAGCCTATTGCATCAAGTCCATTATGCCACCTTCAGGCTATGAAATTTCAGAGGTATAAGTCTCATGTACACTGACTTCCAGGATGTTGTTGAAACTGCTCAAAGTTAGTCAGACAAGATTTTGTAGAAGAGCATTTAGAGCTCAAGGACTCATCTTGTGGAAACTCCCTCCTTTTGTCGATCAGAGATGTTAATCACATTAGCCTTAGAGAACTAATACATGGTTGTATACATTTCTGTCTAGCATAAGTGTTTGAGATTTTCCTGTTCGGCTCTGTTGCTCGTTTGATAGCATCAATAGACCTATTCCGATAGTCAAAGTTTGTTCACAAGTATAGAACTATGGAGATAGCACTAGCATGTTTCCTATTGCTCCATTGAGTACCTCTGATGGGATGCCTATCAACAGCATCCTTTAGTATTGATGTGCAACCACTGCCTGAATTCTTACTCCATTTCAGTACCAGCCTTCCTATATGTGCAGATGATACCCAGATAACCTTTAGGTTCATCTGCGCCCTTAATTCAGGTGTTGACTTATTACGTTAAGGCTGGAATCAGAAGGTGGCCGAATGTATGTGTAGGCAGATGATTTGACTGGAAGCAACATTTCCTTTTGGAATCCCAGTATATAAATCCATCTATCTTCAGTATTTGTCTATGGAATGGGGACCATTTTTCTTATCTACCTACGTTTACTTTTTTCTCCCCTGCCATCTCTCATTCCTCTTCCTCTTCTTCCTTTTCTTAATTACCATCCAGCGCCTCTACCCCCACTTTATCTCTTCTACTTTCCTTAATCTTCCAACTTCTCATCTTCATTTTGATGCCAATTCTTGTCCTCTTTTATGTTTTTTCCTGAAGGTGATGTTACTTTTCCTTTCCATCATCTCTATTGTGTCCTTCAGATAATGCTGTTGGACTCTAGGGGGTCTATTATGATGGTGGGTGGACAAAGTCAGCCCGCCACCGAACCAGCCAAAGGAACCACCTGCCATATGTGCAGCTGTCCTATGATTCAAATTAGGATGCGCCCGCCACACTGGCAGGCGCATCCTGCATTTTTTACATTGCGGCGGGTGGTGCTTTTAGCAGCACCCGCCGCAATGTACAAAAAGCATGTTGTGCATTTGCAACAACGTGGCAGGCACCGCGCACATCTCCGCCTGCAGGTTGATATGGATGGCGGTATCTTGCAGACACCGCCACCATAATAAATTCCTTCTCCGCCCTGTCGACTCATCGATGGGCGGAAAAGAGGCGCATAGTCATCCCGTCCACCATGGTGCCCCCGCCATATTGATATGGTGGGGGTAAACATTAGTGAAATAGCGGGCGGATTGCCACCACCGGGCCGGTGGTGGCCACCACTGGTCCGACATCATAATAGAACCCTTGGTGTTTAATAGTGTATTCTACAATCATAGGTTTTAATAGTACCCACCTGGCTTTGAGTATTTGATATTGTCAGGTCTGCCACCTTTAAGACAGAGGTTCATAGAGTGAGTGGACCCTGAGACCATTAATCTCATTAGCCATAAGGAGACGGACCTTTGTGCCAAGCACCCCCACCGAAACACCCTACAAAAAAATGCTTCTAAGACTGTTGCTAACGTCCTGGATAAGATGCTAAAACCGCCATGGTCATCTGTTTTAGATTTAGATTTTGGGCTTAGATCAGTTGTACTCAACATAGCTCAACACATAAGCTGGAAACCCATTCTGCACTGGGGTTTCTGTTGCACATTATCTCCTATCGAGTGCGTTCAGCTCATCTCTGATTGAACTATATTGTGTGACACATGGTGTCATCTTGTGTTGTGGCAGGTCCACTGGTATTTGAGTGTGTAGGTATGCCTATTGATCCTAGTTCACTCTACCTCGATGCAGCATCCTCTCGCTCGCTCCACGCCTAACTTTTCTCTTCCTAAATATTTATTTCAATGGTTTCTCTATCTCCACTGACTCTCTGTTTTCCTCTCCCTCATTATTATCTCTCTCTCTGACTATCACTTTCTCTCTAGCTCTATGAATGCCCCTCTCTTTCTCTGTACCTCTTTTTTATGTCTCTTAGTACACCTTTCCCCTTTTCTGTGCCTGCCTTCCCCTCTCCCTATTTGTAGCTCTCTCAATGTATCTCTATCACCTCCTCTCAGCACCTCTCCATCTACACTGTCTCTTTTCTATCTCCCTTTTTCTTCTAGTGCTTCACTATTTATTTCAGCGTCACCTTCTCAGTACCTTGAAATGGCTTCCAAGCACTAATGGAAGAAAGATTTTAATGTGGCTGTGCTGTTCTCCCAAGGGAGAAGCCCAAGAGAAACCAAAACATCACAGACACGTTATCTAAAGTATGGTTTGCTTTGGTGAAACAGAAAGCAGAACCCAGACGTACAGCTTTGAAATGTATATTTTTGACAATTCCACTGGAAAGCCTGAGACAATATTTTGTTTGCAACATGTTCTCAGCAGAAACCAACTCCAGGTTGATCATTGGGTGTTGTTCCCCAAACATACAACATTAGAAACTGCAAAAAGGAACTTTCTGGGTTAGAAACAGGCAGTATTTTAAATGTGCAGGTACTGTCTGGTCTCTTGTGTGATTGCTGAACCTGGTTTGAAGGGGTCACCCGGGTCACTCACGACCACCTCTCAGCCTTCCTCAGAAATGAAGAGTCGGTCAGACAATAGAGAATACAAACCTGTAACGGCCGGATTCTCGGACCAGATAGGATCAGCTCCTCAGAGCACCTCCAACCCAGCCGGAACGTAATCACCTCCCTCCTTAGGACGTATTTACAATAGGTATGCATATGTTTTGTACCTAAGGGTGGGGAATTAGCAATATACATGCATAGGTTTTCTACAATATCCCACTCATACCGGTTAGTCTCGCGGCGACATAGGCCCAGACTAGTCTACCCTAGGGCAGTTCTGATTAGTTACCATTACACACTGACCACAGTCAGTGCTTGCTCGGCACCTCCGCAATCCTGCGTGCCTACACACCAGTGTCCTCCCTGGTGTTCTCTCACTCACAGCCCGGTCCACAATCCGGCGGACCTATGCACCAGTCTTCTCCCTGGTGTTCTCTCACTCACAACCCGGTCTACAATCCGGCGGACCTATGCACCAGTTTCCCGCCTGGTGTTCTCATTAACGCCGCTTACCAATGACGACCACTTTCCTATGAATACCCTTGGAAGGAATCTCTCATTGGCTACTCGGGATATGATACTACAATATGATGAATTATACAACAACTTACCAAATTAGAGGATGTGCAATCTATTCTCCACCTTAAGGAGCCCCTCTATCCCTCATTGCTCAGTCACTACTTACCAGACCGGGAATTACATCCATTCATGAAAACAATGCCTGACTAGAAGAGCAGTTTACCCTGATTGAACAAGAATACGAGGCACATGCTGGTTCACTAAGAACTGGGGTATCTTTATTACAATGATCATAAAAAGAACAATACAATACTATGACATATATCCTGCAAAGGAAAGTGAAAGGTTAGAATGTGCACACTATAGAATATGGGCAGATATCACCTTATTAACGTGAAGTCGGGGTTCAGCAGTCATCTAGGTTCCCTTCTCGTCTGTTCCTTGGCTCGTCTTACAGTCACACCTTGGCAGTCACGGATACACATCTGCACCGCTATGCTCTGTCTTCTCTGCTTTCCTCCAAGTCACTGGAACCTTCCTTTCATTAGCTGCTTTCTCTCTGGCTGTTCTGCACTACTCCTCTCTCCTCTCAATCATGGACCATCTCCACTTCTCGGCTTCGATCTTAAAATTTAGTTTCAGCCACTCTGGTATTCGTTCTTCTGATTAACTGCTTCATTCGAAATGCTCTGATCGTGTGGGTCAAAGCTCGCCAGCTGCTCGAACTAAAATAACTTCAATCTTTCTAAGAGAGTATCAGCTTCTCGATCTTTCTCGGACTTCAAAATGGCGACTGTCTGCCTGGAAATAATTAATAGCATTGATGGTAACGGCTAGCTGCCGCCTACAGACTGACTAACTCACTGCCTCATGCTTTCGCTAATATGGAAGCTTGTCCTTTCATGGAAAGTTACGGCCAGTATCCTGCCGCCCACCAAATTCTTGTACCTCCCCGTACCAAGGACACGTTCCCAGCTGGCCGGCCTGATGTTGTGTCTTCGGAGTGGAGAAAAATACAGTCTTTCGATAAGGGCCAGCCTGAGCCGGTTCTCTCCAAGCGAACAACACTTCGAAACTAATCATTACACTTGACCTAGAAGCATCTTAAGCTACCGGGCAGAAAGCAAGATGGAGTCTCTCCCGTTTGAGGCCTACAAGGCCCGAAATAAGCATAACTCCATAGAAGGTATACTAACACTCTTGCAAAAGGACGGATTATCACTAATACTAATGAATCTATCCCCTAACATAAGTTTACAAGCCCTGATCTAAGGAAAAGGGTACGAAAGTGCATTACTGTGCCCTATGGATAGGCCCTGTTTATGGTTCTAACCCTTGCACTAGAATGATAATAGACTAGAGTCACTTCCAATCATCCTTCCTCAAAGGAGGGCCGAAAAAGTCGGTCAGAACACTTCACCCTTGACTCTAGTCTATTAATCATTCGTTATACGGAACTAACATCTGTGGAAGAATAATAGGAAACAAAACTAACTGATCTATTCCTCATGCCGAATCTACAATATTGGAGTAGGGAAGGGATCCACTGAATAAAGCAGCAAATAGCCACTAAAATACTAATAGAAATCACAATACCCCCTAATATCTGTCGCAGGGAATGTAAGTCAGGTAACCAATTGAAGAGCGAGTCAAACCAACCCTGGTCAATGTGTTTTCTAACCTCCTCAGTCAAGTCATGAAGTTTGTCAATATGAGCCTGAATAGATTTAGTGTTGTCAGACAGGTTGAAACAACAAAGACCTTCGAAATCAGAACAATCATGTCCATGTTTTAGCAAAAGGTAATCAATAGCCGCACGATTTTGCAAGATAGCTCGGCGTTCACCCTGGGCATCTAATAACATATCTGATAAAATTGTAGAAGTTTGATTAATTGATTTGACCATCCAACAGGCCATTTTCCCGATGGATTTGGCGTTATAAACAGCCAATGCTGGGACACCAATAATGGAAATAGCCAAACTAAGATATTCGGACTTGGAATAAAGATGTAGGGAAGAATCACAATCCTCATGTAACATCATAGCATCACGAACTGTACGGGAATAGGTATTAGGATGTGAGGAAAACATTAACAAACTCAATCTAGTGATGGCACATGGGCCTCCGGAAATATTTGCGGGAATATAGGGCCAAGAAGTGCTGCCACATGTAAACAGCCAACCAGAAGGTAGCAACATTGAACGGTAGTGGCTAGGAGCAACTACTATGCTTTTACAAGTCATGTTATTTTAAACAGAAGTACATGATTTCGGAGGTCTCCGGGAGCACAAAGTGCGTTCATGAGTCGAAAAAGTGGTTGATGCTTTGAGTTTCAACTTTACACATTCAGTAATTGCATTAGGATCACAAGTAAGAAAGAAACACAAGTCACCCTGGGTGATATTATAGGTGGTAATTTGGGAATGAATTGGGGGCATTGAATCTGAAAGGATAGTACATAAGGAACAATACTCATGTGCTGCAAAATCGCCTAGAATGATATTGGGTCGGGCATTTGATATATTAAAAATATGCTTTAGAGTCTCTAGGGAGGCGGGGACAGCAACCAAACAGGTCGCTAGAATGTCAGTCACTGAACGCATCGGTGGCAAGCAAAAATGAGGGGAATTGGTAACTCGTTTAGCTAAAGTTGTCCAAAAGTTCGATGATGAATCCCACGCAGCGAAGGAACGCGGTACTCTGGTTCTCCAATCAACCAAAGTCTGTGGGTTCTCTCCTCTCCCGACGTAGCAGACCAAAAGGAGTCCAACGCCGGCACATCCTGCAGCAGCAGTCCAGAGAATGATCTGAAAGAAAATCAAATACAGGCATTATTCATTCTCGTAAGTAACATTTGTCAGCCGGGACAGCTTCCCAGCTATCTTTCCCTGGTCTCATAACAAGGATCGTATTATCATGACCGGTTGCAATAACTTCAACTTGTTCAGGGGGATTTTTAGGTGATTGCACCCATATTCTCGCTCCAGGGTTATCAGTAGAGCCAAAGCCTTTCTGGCCTCGCACAGTTAGCAACGTTGGGGCAGTGCCTTTCTGAATCCCACCACTGAAAACAGGCATAATTAGCAATTGAGCAACTCGGTCAGTCTTTTGAATCGATAAATCAACCTCACTGCTATTCAGCAGGAGAACCTTATTCTCTCCCTGATAATCACTGTCAATGACTCCTTCGAGTACTTGAATGCCTTTTAAGGCCAGGCCCGATCTAGGGGCAATCAGTCCAAAATTTCCGGTTGGTATACAGACACCAACACCGGTTTCAAGAATGGCTCGATCTTTACTCTTAATTACAGTGTCATTCATTGCATGCAGGTCCAAGCCTGCCGAACCTGGGGTTGATCTGCATGGAGCCAGGGCTCCGGGGGAAATTTCCCAGTACATTACAGTATTGCCAATGGTGTTGGGTTTTGCATCGATACTTGGGGGAAACAAACGCATTAAAGGGGATTCAGCATTCAAAAAGGGACGATTGTTCAGAATTAATAATGCTTGAAACAAATAATCTCTCCAATTTGTATACTTGTTGTCAGTCAATTTTCGCAATTGTTCTTTAAGCAAACCATTCATTCTTTCAATAAGGCCTGATGCCTGTGGATAGTATGGTATATGAAACACCCACTCAATATTATTTTCCGCACAAAATTCCTGTACCAATCTTCCACGAAAGTTCAATGCATTGTCAGATTGAATTTGAAATGGGACGCCATAATAAAGTATAATCAATTCCAATGTTTTAATGGTATTCACTTGGGTAGCTTGTTTGCAAGGAAAGGCCACTAAAAGGCCACTGTAGGTGTCAACAATTGTACAAACATATGGCAATTTTTGCTCATAGGTAGTGGACCAATATAATCAATCTGCCAAATTTGAGCGGGCAATTTTCCTCGATGTAAATGACCTTTAACAATTTCAGGTACTGTTCGTTGTCTAGAATGTTGACAGATGGGACAATGCAAAATGGTATCTTTAATATAATTTAAAGGAATATAAATTCCTCGATCGGCAGCCCACCTGCTAGTGGCTCTCTCTCCAAAATGTCCTGCTTTCTGGTGGGCCCATTTCGCCAATCCCGCCAAATCAGAATCTTGCATGTCCACCACTGCCTCAGCAATTTTAGATTTCTCATCTGCAATGTTATGAAAGAATTTGTCAAGGGAGTCTATTGGGGTATGAGCATCCACATGAAAGATTGTCACAGTACTCTGTGGGAGCATTTCCCAAATTTCTTGCCATAATTCTTTTCCCCACAGTTCTTTTGAATGCAATTCCCAATTATGAGAATGCCAAGTTGGTAACCAAACCGCCAGTCCATTAGCAGTGGACCAGGAATCAGTAAAAATATGACATGTGCCCGGCAATTCCTGCTTTAAAACTTGGTAAGCTGCATATAATTCAGCGAATTGACTACTCTTACCTTCACCGGTTGTACTCAACAATTTCTGTGTGATCGGGTTATAGGACACTGCCTTCCAATGCCGTTTCTCTCCTATGAACCTTGCTGAACCATCCGTAAACCACACATGTTTTCTGTCCTCCACGGACAAATCATCAAATGGCTTAACCCACTTAACAGGAGATTCCTGCATTACAGGTACGGAGCAATCACTTCCAGTCTCAATTGATGGCGCCTGCGCCACTTACTCATGTAAAGATGCTACACCTTTCGGACCCACACGTGCCCTGTCTTGAATGTACCATTTCCACTTAATCACACTCGCCTCTTGAGCATGTCCAATTCGATGAGTTTTTGGCGAACTCAAAACCCACTGCATGATAGGAATTTCAGGCCTCAAAATCACATCATGACCCAAAGTCAATTGCTCGGTATCCACCAGAGCCCAATAGCACGCAAGCAACTGTTTCTCAAAAGGTGTATAACGCTCACCAGCCTCAGGTAACTTTTTGGTCCAAAAACCTAATGGTACTTTTTGTCTGCCTTGTTTCTGCCACAGACTATAATTTGCATAAAGACCTTGCACGGACACATTCAAATCCACATCACCCTCGCACACAGGCCACAAATCCAAAGCATACTGAATCGCTTCTTTTGCCAGATTAAACGCATTTTGCTGTGGTTCACCCCATTCAAACACATTCTTTTTACGAGTGACTCGATACAAAGGGGCTAATATTTGACTCAAGTGTGGAATATGCTGACACCAAAAACCAAACAGGCCAATGAAGCTCTGGGCTTCTTTCCGATTTCTTGGGACTGCAAAGTCTAAAACTTTTTGTTTAACCTGTGGGATCACCTCTCTGTGACCTTCATGCCAATTTATGCCTAAAAACTTTACACTTTGGGATGGAAGTTTATCGGCAAGTGATTTATTTTGACATCGCAAAAGAGTATGCGCATTTTGCACCTCAACAAACTTTTCCTCCACATCCACAAAACGTTGCTGTAATTTCACGAAGAATTCTGTATGCAGTCAAAATAATCCAACCTCTGCGTCCTAAAATAGGAAGCTCCTCACCCTTCACTACTGGCGCTTTCTGCAAGCAAGAAACCACATCAGCCGGCTCCGCCAGCTCCAAACAAGAAGTCCAATTCTCACTCAAACCAGTCGAGTCGGCCCACTCACGGGCCAAGGCCTCGTAAGGCGTAGATTCCCAGCCGGGAATTTCAACAGGCAATTTAAAAGTAGATTTCGATTTGCGTGAATACATTTTGACACACCAAAAAGATATATACAATTATGAACAAAAAACATACAAAATAAACCACGTACGAGCCGAGCGCAAACCAACAAGATTAAAACAATACAGTGCACACAGGCTTCGTAAACAGTTCGTGACGCCAGATGTAACGGCCGGATTCTCGGACCAGATAGGATCAGCTCCTCAGACCACCTCCAACCCAGCCGGAAAGTAATCACCTCCCTCCTTAGGACGTATTTACAATAGGTATGTATATGTTTTGTACCTAAGGATGGGGAATTAGCAATATACATGCATAGGTTTTCTACAATATCCCACTCATACCGGTTAGTCTTGCGGCGACTTAGGCCCAGACTAGTCTACCCTAGGGCAGTTCTGATTAGTTACCATTACACACTGACCACAGTCAGTGCTCGGTCGGCACCTCCGCAATCCTGTGTGCCTACACACCAGTGTCCTCCCTGGTGTTCTCTCACTCACAGCCCGGTCCACAATCCGGCGGACCTATGCACCAGTCTCCTCCCTGGTGTTCTCTCACTCACAACCCGGTCCACAATCCGGCGGACCTATGCACCAGTTTCCCGCCTGGTGTTCTCATTAACGCCGCTTACCAACGACGACCACTTTCCTATGAATACCCTTGGAAGGAATCTCTCATTGGCTACTCGGGATATGATACTACAATATGATGAATTATACAACAACTTACCAACTTAGAGGATGTGCAATCTATTCTCCACCTTAAGGGGCCCCTCTCTCCCTCATTGCTCAGTCACTACTTACCAGACCGGGAATTACATCCGTTCATGAAAACAATGCCTGACTAGAAGAGCAGTTTACCCTGATTGAACAAGAATACGAGGCACATGCTGGTTCACTAAGAACTGGGGTATCTTTATTACAATGATCATAAAAAGAACAATACAATACTATGACATATATCCTGCAAAGGAAAGTGAAAGGTTAGAATGTGCACACTATAGAATATGGGCAGATATCACCTTATTAACGTGAAGTCGGGGTTCAGCAGTCATCTAGGTTCCCTTCTCGTCTGTGCCTTGGCTCGTCTTAAAGTCACACCTTGGCAGTCACGGATACACGTCTGCACCGCTATGCTCTGTCTTCTCTGCTTCCCTCCAAGTCACTGGAACCTTCCTTTCATTAGCTGCTTTCTCTCTGGCTGTTCTGCACTACTCCTCTCTCCTCTCAATCATGGAACATCTCCACTTCTCGGCTTCGATCTTATAATTTAGTTTCAGCCACTCTGGTATTCGTTCTTCTGATTAACTGCTTCATTCGAAATGCTCTGATCGTATGGGTCAAAGCTCGCCAGCTGCTCCAACTAAAATAACTTCAATCTTTCTAAGAGAGTATCAGCTTCTCGATCTTTCTCGGACTTCAAAATGGCAACTGTCTGCCTGGAAATAATTAATAGCATTGATGCTAACGGCTAGCTGCCTCCTACAGACTGACTAACTCACTGCCTCATGCTTTCGCTAATATGGAAGCTTGTCCTTTCATGGAAAGTTATGGCCAGTAACCTGCCGCCCACCAAATTCTTTTACCTCCCCATATCAAGGACACGTTCCCAGCCGGCCGGCCTGATGTTGTGTCTTCGGAGTGGAGAAAAATACAGTCTTTCGATAAGTGCCAGCCTGAGCCGGTTCTCTCTAAGCGAACAACACTTCGAAACTAAACAATACACTTGACCTAGAAGCATCTTAAGCTACCGGGCAGAAAGCAAGATGGAGTCTCTCCCGTTTGAGGCCTACAAGGCCCGAAATAAGCATAACTCCATAGAAGGTATACTAACACTCTTGCAAAAGGACGGATTATCACTAATACTATTGAATCTATCCCCTAACAAAAGTTTATAAGCCCTGATCTAAGGAAAAGGGTACGAAAGTGCATTACTGTGCCCTATGGATAGGCCCTGTTTATGGTTCTAACCCTTGCACTAGAATGATAATAGACTAGAGTCACTTTCAATCATCCTTCCTCAAAGGAGGGCCGAAAAAGTCGGTCAGAATAAAACCAAAGATATTTTATTGAGGTACACACTAGTGGAGTCCGGTCTGATCAGCCTCCTTGGATTGCTGCAGAGGGACTGACTTCAGCCAGCGTAAAGATACATTAAGTGCATTTCAAACCAATGAAGGCACCTCCCAGAATGGAAAATTCCAGGCTCATACAACTAAAAACAAAGAGGTACAGTAGGATTAGTTTTAACTCTAAGGCTGGGTATACGCTATCTGTAATTGAAGGTCGTCCTGCCCGTACCCACCGCTGGGCTGGTGGGAAAAGGCCTCTATCTAGTGTAAAAAGTATGTGCTAACGAGGACAATGTGCTCAGTGAAAGACAGTGTTAAACCTCGAGAAAAAATGAAAAGAGACATTTATCAGCAAGCTAGGGTTAGTTTCAATCACTGTTCAAAATGGCGGCTCAACTTAAAATGGTGCAGCGAATGCTAACTTTACATACAGTAATATGCACGCAAAACAAATGCGTAACATTTACATTTCAACAGACCTTCCTTTTAGCAGAGCTAACCAATTTGAGTTGAGGAAATAGGGAGATAAACATAGCATGCATATCACAGATGGGCTTCAGAATTCAGAACAATCAATGTACTCAGCGTTAAGGAGAGGTGAGTCCTCAAATATACCCTTGTCTATCTGCATAAAGCTAGCTATTTCCTGCTGCGTCATAATCACAGCATTGGTATCATGAATGGGCGTCTTCTGCTTTGGAGTGAAACAATAAGAGCAACAGGCCAGAATACATTGTATGCAGAGTCAACATGTGAGAAAAATACCAGGGAACACAGCTAGGAAAGCAAGGATCCTCTAACCCCAGGACGTAAACTTATCCCAAAACTACCCAGATAGGGTCCAGGTGCCATTTGCCTGATGAATGTCAGATGAGAGTCTATGCAATTTCTATATGGTAGCATATACATTGGGGGGGTGATCAGGGTTGTACACACAGCAGCTACTGCCAATAATGTGACAGGACCCTCCCGATCAGCAAGGATGGTGTCTAACACCATCCGGCTTTGTAAGGTAACAGATCTCAAGGCCTGGAGCTCGGCAGTGATGTTTGTCAGTGTACCAGCAGTTGTATTAATGAGTTAAATTAAGTTAAATAGAGCCTTTCATATTGGCAAGCATTGGAGCTGGAATGTCCAGATCCAATCTAGATTGCTCTATTCAATGTGTTCTCTGTATGAGTCATTACTGTTGGGCAGCACTGAGAGTTGGACTGCTATGCTGAGGATACCAATTCAGAATAAGCATTTCTAAATCACACTTCTGGATTTGTGAAATTACTACATTTTATGGCGATGGGCTGTGTCTGTGCGAGGGGCAGACTACGGATATCCTCACCCTTGGACAAAAAAAAAGAAAAGTGTTTCAACAATCGATCTACATGCTGGTAAGATAGTTTTTTATTCAATCAATATTGCGCACTGGGTGAAATTATCTGCTCCTTGATGGCGTCCTTGGATTGACTTTGAAAAGAAGTATTTACTCCTTCTTATACTTCAGCGGGATGTAAATATATTTCCGTTGTGGCCTGTAATTATTTAAATAGCCTGCACGAGACGTCAGCTCGAGACTGTGTGAGCGCGAGGAGGATTCGGAATTTAGCTCGAGACTGCGTGAGCGCGAGGAGCATTCGGAATTTAGCTCGAGGCTTCTATTGTTGTAAGGATCTGGGCGAGGATGTTAATTATCCTCTCAGCATGAGGTCTGCCATCTAGCATATGCGTTCTAAACAGCACGAGAGCTATAATTCTTTAAGTGGCCTGCACTGGCTTGGTTTCAAGCGCAAAAGAAAATTAGTGATCGTTAGCGCTTGGGAGCTCGAGAAGAGTTTTAAGCCGTCACGAGGGCAGTGATCTAATTAAATGGTTTGCGCTGACTGAATCTCGCATGAGAGATGTTGTGAAGCTGTGCAGTTAATCATCGAAAACCTTTGTAAAGCACTGTGAGCCACGTATCTAAAACATAAGCCTACAGAAGGTAAGTGAAGGACAAGAGGCCACATATGCAATTCCAGAGAAGAGAAAGTGCAACAAAAACATTTCCTTAACGCAAACCCAAGTCCAAAGGAATTTCTTTCAGTCCTGCTCTACTGAACACAATTAACTTTAAGGAAAATATAAGCAATTACAAGTCTATGGAGACACTTTATTGTGTTAGCCTGTTTTGTTAAATTTTTATATTAATCTTTTATTTTAATTTCTTGTTTTAGTTAATTGTGTTCTTTCAAAAAGGAAAAAAAAAGAAAAAGAAAAAATGTCGGATCAGGCCATGGACTCCCCGCCTAAATTCTTGGCCACTCCAGGTTCACCACCAATACCTTGGGAACAAAGGGAAAAACTCTTTTTCACATATATGTTAGCTATTGGAGGGGATGAATATGGACCTGTTAGGCTTCAAGCCATATTACTACATCACTTAGGAGTTGAAGGGAGGAGATTGTATGAGAATCTACCTGAAATATCTCTTGGAATAGGAGATGGACAACCTATTAATGTGTATGAAATGTCTATTAAAATGCTTGATTTAAGATTTATTACAAAAGTTAGTACTGTGATGGAACGACATACATTGTTTACACGGGCGCAATTGTTAGACGAAGATATAGATACATACGTAGCAGCTCTGCGTGGGTTGTCTCTAACCTGTAAGTTTGAAAGTTTAAGTGACTCTCTCATTAGGGATCAGATTGTGACATGCACTACTGACAAGAGGGTGAGAGAAAAGTTGCTAACGAAAGACATCGATCTTGAAGGGACAATCCGAATTGTAAAAGGAATGGCACATGCTTCGAAATGGTTGAAAGAGAGAGACACGTCATCAAAAGTTGAAACAAAGGTTACAAATAGGAGCAGTGAAGTGTTTCCAATCTGTGTGGTTCAAAAAACTCCTGCTAATGATACTGCAAAGAAGGATTTTGAGGGAGCAAAGAAGAATGTAGTGGATGATGGTAAAAAAGAGACACTAGAGAAATAAAATGTTTTTGTTGCGGTGCTCCAGGACATATTGCTACAACTTTAGGGGTACAGCAAGAGGAGTAGTGTGGCGTAATTGTGGGAAACGTAATTTTTCCAAAATGTGCAGGTCAAGATATACAGAAAGTGGTGTTAAACGTGTAGATGAGTCATCATGTAGTGATGTGACAGAAATAATTGTACCTGTTGATGGTGAAGAATACACTCATGTTTGCAAGCTTGATACTAAAGATGAAGGGAAAGCCAAAGGTGCAAAAAAGGAAAGTGATGAAAAAATTGAGAAACCGCATTGCATTGTCAATTTAAATGATTTTCAGTTAAAAGTGTTGGTTGATTCTGGGAGTATGTACACTCTAGTATCAAAAGATACCTTATCCAAAGAACAATATAATGATTGGTCAGACCCTGACATAAAAGCAGTTGGGTATGGAGGTAAGAAAATAGACATACTAGCAATGAAATGGATGAACATCTCATTCATGGGACAAGTAGTCTATGGACGAATATACTTGACCAATTATGGCTCTAATCTTTTGGGTTGGTGCCACCAAAAGGACCTTGGTATAATGTTTTTTTTTTTAATTTTTGGAGAACCTTTATTATTACTTCAAGCAAATGCAAGCAAGGGCCTACAACCACCCCGGCCGGCCGCTAGTCAAGTCGTAAGTACAGCAAATCAATGTGGGAAAATATAGCAGCCCGGAAACCGGGGTCTAACAAGTGTCCAGGATATGACTTGTATTCAAGCATACTGGCCGAAATTCAGGATTCATGAAGGTTCATTTTACAATAAAGAAAAAACTAAGAATCAATGCCATACGGTCATACATGGTCCTACAATAACAAGCATGAATCTGGAAATTCGTAAATAATGCAAATACAATTGAAGTATTGGGGGTAAGGTATACGAGTCAGGATAAATGTGAACACAAACCCGTTCCGTAGCAAAGCTGCACCCCACCCCTCAAAACGAAACATACTGTAGGAAACATGAAAAACGACGACACCAAAAAGGAAGAAATACAAAAGGGCCATATAAACAAATAACGGACAAATTAACAAACCCCATCCCCCTACCCCCACCCTGCACCCCGGCAGAAGGCCACGGCCTACCCCCCCAGCAGTGTGCCTGTCGCCCTAAATAAGAGACCCGAAATATAGAAAAAGAGGAGAAGGAAGAAAGAAGAAAAAAGTGGAGAAGGGCCCTCGATCTTGCCACCCGGCCCCCCCCACCCCCGTGCCCAGTAAACGTCCTAAGAGCAAGATCAGAATAGTCATGGAAAACATTAATCACCGATAGCACCGTCAATAAAATCCCCGCCGAGTGTCCCCCAAATCACCGTCAGCCATCAATAAGTCCACTGGATCCTAGACAGTATCACCCCTGGCCTTTTGTATCAGTAGTACCAACATACGTCCACTTATCAATCGGCATACAGAGGGACGTGGAGGGTCCAAGTGATCCGGGCGGACTGGGCCGTGTTATTACTCCATGGGACTTCAGCAACCAAAACCCAGCCGAATATGTATGGCGGAAATCCGTCTGTGTCAGTATCAACCCCGAAAACATCCTCAAGTCCGAACACAGTCTCACCATCCAAGGAGAGAGAGTCACACCATCCGGCGAGCGCTGAGACGTCGCCGGGGCAGCCCAAGACATAGATCGGCGTTGTTTCCCCAGCCGCTGATTAGATATGTGCCCTGACGAGTCACTCACTTGTACTACAGATCTGTCCAAGGCGATCTCATGAGCCGGGTCTTCCAGCGTCTCCACGAACCTAGGCGTAGCTGGAGCACTCTTCACTGACATAGAGGTGGGCACGTCGGCACTTCCTTGATATCGAACTGTGCCCGTGTGGAAAGGCGGGACAACAATGGCGGCCATCCTTCTTCCCAGGTCCCGGGCGTTACGGATCAGGGTCGCATGCAGGGTCGTTAGAGCAGCCAATATATCTTTGGACGTGGGCTCTTTCTTGTGCCGCCAGACCCCTGAACCCTCCCGCACGGCAGCTTTTCTATCCGGATGTGGTCTGCGTAAGAGGGTGCCAGCCGCCATCTTAGCTGATCCGGCCTCGTCCTTCTTCACCTCACCTCGGGACCGGGCCCCACACCAGGGCGCAACAGGATTCACAGCGAGGACCCAGAAAGTCAAGGCAGGCTTCCCAGAGAAGAGCCACCAAAGGGCTAAACAAAATCTCTGCCGCTCCCCGGAAGCCGCCCGCCGATTCCGAGGGAAGTCCTTAGTTATGCCCGGACACAAAACTGGAAAGGGGGCCAAATATCATGCACTCCCCTCGATCCTGCTTTGCCACGCATCCCCACGAGGCACTCCGCTAGATGGACTGGGTCGTCACTGTCCCCATCGGCCCATCAAACCTCCGGTGCCTTCCGGCCGACTCCTCACCTCCACCAATGGCCGCTGTTGTCACAGTCGCGGCCGGCTGTTCTTCTCACTCGACACCCCGGTCCCAGCTCCGTGAGGGCGGCAAAACAGTCGGGGACATTTCTTCGGGTCTTCCGCACGTAGAAGCCTCAGGAGCAAACGGTCAGTGAATGTTTTCCTTCGCCTACTTAAATGTGCCGTTACGGCTCCGGATAGTTGCCAGGATGTATGCGCGGGGTGAGAGGGCTCACAGAGCTGAGCATCTATGCGGCCATCTCGGTCGCTAGTTTGGCTCCTCCGACCTTGGTATAATGTTAAATCCAAATGCATAAAATCCTGTTGTTGTGTCATTGCCTGAAAGTCGTGATGTGAGTTCTGTGGATACATTTGAAGAATGGATTGCAAAAAAATTCTACAAGTCCTTAGTGATAAGTTGGGTTTGTTAAAAGGATTCTGCCACAAAATAATCCTGAAAAAAGGTGCTGTCCCGGTCGTGCACAAGGTGTGCAATGTGCCCTTTATTATGAGAGAACCCTTGCAAGGTGAATTGGACAAGCTATTAAGTCAAGGAATAATCAAGCCAATTGAATCATCCAAATGGTTGCCTCCAATCGTCGTAGCTCCTAAGGAGGGTTGCAAAATTAGACTATGTATTGACTTGAGGGTTTTGAATCGGAATATTTGGGTTGATAGGCAACCACTTCCCAATATTTCAGAAATGTTGTCAGCTATGTCAGGAGGAAAGGTTTTCTCGGTTGTCGATATGACATTGGCCTACCATCAAATTAGTCTTCATAAAGATTCTAGGCATTTAACTTCCTTTGTCACCCCGCTGGGGGCATTTCGATATCTGAGGATGCCTTTTAGCCAAGTGTGCTGGGTATACTCAGACGTGAGTCCCAGGCTCTCCACACCACAGGAGTCAAGCTATCCAGGCTGATGAAGGCTGATAGCCAGAAACCGGTCCTTGGATGCTTGATTCCGGTCTGGGAAAGACATGGCTTGGTAGTTCGGACTGGACTGTTCTCATGAGGCACAAGGTCAGAGCTGATTTGCATATAGCCAGTGTCTAACCCAGGGTGGTGTGGAGTGCAAAATAACGATGGATTTAGGCCCAGATCCTTGTACTGGGGTGAATGTATGACATTGTTCTACATTCTGTCAATCAACTGTGTTTTTTGGGCCTTTCAGCCTGGCATCTGCATCTGCAGTTTTTTAAAGGGTAATGACAAAGATATTTGATGGTTTAGAGAATGTTTGGTACTTCCAAGATGATATTATGATAGCAGGGAATAATGAAATGCACCATGATGAGCTGTTAGAGAAGGTGATGAAGCGTTTGGAAGATTATGGGCTGACAGTCAAGCGTGAGAAATGTCAATTTAGAAAGGGATGTGTCACATATTTAGTACATACTATATCTGGTGATGGTATACAACCCAAACAAAGCATTGTTCAAGGGATAAAAGAAGCACCATGCCCGGAAAGCAAAGACCAGCTGAAGTCTTTCCTAGGGTTGGCTGAATATTGTTCAAAATTTGTAAGAAACTTTACTGAGATTGTGGAGCCTTTACAGTTACAAATGAAGAAATATGTGACATTTGCATGGGATGATGTGTGTGAAGATGCATTCAAAAAGATCAAAGATTGTATCGAGAGCTCCTTTGTTGGGACATTTTGAGATAACTGGGAAAACCTACCTGACCACAGATGCCAGTGGAGTTCGATTAGGAGCAGTGTTAACTCAAAATGTTGAAGGGGAAGAAAGAATTATTGGATTTGCTTCCAGAAGGCTGCTAGGTGCTGAGAAAAGCTATTCAACAATAGAAAGAGAGGTCCTTGCATGCAGTTGGGGAATCAAGCATTTTATATACTTTCTCTTGGGTTTACCATTTAAAGTTAGAACAGACCATAAACCGCTAGTACATTTATTCAAGGGTTGAAGAGGACTAGAAGGTGGTGTTATATAGGATATATAGATGGATTTTGTCTATTTTAGAGTATAACTTCGAAATGGAATATTTGAAAGGGCTAAAAAATGTAGTAGCAGATTGCTTATCACGATTACCTACAAAGAATGAAGTAATGGAAGTGAATGATTCTGAAACTGAAGAAATTGAGGAGAGTAAGATCCACGAATGTGAAGCATTGAGAAAAGAAGTGTGGGATGCTGCAATGGATAATGATCCAGTGTTAAAAAGAATAAGAGAATCTATCAGGAGTGGTTGGGAAACCAGTGTAAGTTGTGATGAGTTAAAGAGCAGAGGGAACCTGCCGAGGGGATATTAAGGGTTGCCTAGAATAGGTCCAAAATTTATGTATCACTCTGAGCCCAAAGGGATATTTCAAAGACGCATAGTAGGAAGAATTATATCAAAATATATTTTTATTGTGCGTTATGAAAATTCATTCTTTTTTTCTCATTTTCTTAGACAATTTAAGGTTATAAATACAAAGTAAAACACATTCCTTAAGTGGAATAACATAAATACTAGACAGGGCCCATACTCACGTAGTTACTCTCACCGACACTCACACAAACATTCATAAACAATCATACTTCACTTCACACAATTGCCACCGATGTATAAGATGAACAAGAGACAAGATGGTATACAGTTTTTTGTAGGTTCCAGAGATGGAACAAGCGCCGACGCGCGTTTCGGTGTGTCGGGCTACACCTTCATCAGGGCGGAGGGGAGTGGGGCAAGAGACAAATGGGGGCCACAGATAATAGCGGGTTTCCTGTTGAGGTAATGCGTTAAAATAACATTAGTGAAATGAATATCCAAGAGGGGTTCAGAGTGATCAAGTTTTCAGTAATAAAGAAACAAATTGGCCACAAAAGACAGTACGAGTTACACTCCAGGAGTTAACGAGACTAAATGGCCCGCATACAATAAGGACTCACACCCACAGAAAACAGTTCTACATAGGGGGAAGTAGGCAGATAAGGATGGGGTCAAGAAACATAGTGGACATAATTACGGGGTAGAGAATAACTCACAAGGGAAGGGAATTTTAAATCAAGGGTGAAGGAAAGGAGTGGAGCATTTTGGGGTGAGGTCTGACACTTACCTCTAATAGAGGTCACACTACATATGGATTCTTGAATGGCGGGAGAGAAGGCACGTTACTCTCAAAGGCTCCTGGGGTATAGATTAGGATAGTGGAAAATCTCTCCTAGATATAAAGAATAAATACAGGGGCTATAAGTAGGGGGCTTGCTCATAAGGGTAGAGTGTTAGGGAAATGTGGCCAGGGGGATACAGGGGAAGCATCTTACCTATTAATTCAATACAGTGCACCTGTAGTTTAGGGGATGCACGCCGTCTTTGGTTCTAGAGGAGACTCTCTCCTATAGGTAAAGAATAAATACAGGCACTATAAGATGAGGGACTAGCTCCCCAGAGTAGAGAGATAAGGGAGCGTGGCCACGGAAACACAATGCGGAGCGTCTTACCTATTCATTCAATAGGGTACACCTGCAGTTAGAAACGATGCACGCCGTCTTTAGTTCCAGCGGAATGTTCGCGGGAGGAGGGGGCAGTTAGCAGCAAGCCCGTTTTTCTCACAGGGCTCCCGAGAGGCGTAGTGGTTAAGGGGGACAACGTCTCCTATAATGGGAACAAATGAGACGAGGGTAGGTTAAAGCATAGGGTCTCACCAGGTTCGAGGCTGAGTGGGCAATATCAGGGGGATCGATATCGCGGCGAGGCCAGGGGTAGATATCACAGCGTGGCAGCAGGGAAGTTTCATAACCTGTTTTAGGGAGATTGTTCCTCCGGGAAATAACTCGGCCGCTTGCCGGGAACCAGACCAGGGACTGAAGGAGGGGCTCCAATCTCCTAATTGACCGGTCGGCGGGTTGATGACCCGGATAGGGAATCGCAGGTTTTCCAAGGAGCCGGGAAAGGAAGGAGGGACTGAAGGAAACGGATATCATGGGAGTCTAGGAGACGAGACGCGGCCATATTGGAATATCAGGAATGGGTTCCTATTTATGGAAAAGAGTGACTGATCAAGCGGATATTAATCCGAGTGCGAGTGACAATTGAGAGAAAAGCATATAGGGGGGAAAACCATAACCTATGGGATGGGTATGAGTGACGGGGGTATTTAAAAAGATATTTAACAATAAAGACTAAAGAAGGTGCGTGAATTAGACATAAAGTTCAGACATGACGTTCAGGGTCTTCTTACGGAGAGATAAACCCAACTAAAGCGGGAGTTAGGATTCCTCAAAGAGGAAAAACAATCAGGCTTGTGTAAGAACTACAGTTAAGGATAGAGACTAGAAGAGTAGTTAAAGGTCTCCATATCTTTATAAAAGGCAAGAGGTACAGCATATAAAGAGCAAGTGGGTCTGGGGGCCCGCTGAGACCAGGGAGGTCTAGGTAAGGGCATTACTCCAGGGGCATTCCTCATTCAGTCCCCTCGCGGCACTGTCAAGATATACAATCCAGAACACCTCTCTCTTTTTCCTTAGCGTGGTGGGGTTAAATCCAGGGTCAGCTTGTATTTTCTCTAGAATGGACCACCTAAGGTCTTTTTCTAGATGTTTTTTGTAGATCCAGTGGTCCACCAATGGGGCACCCTTTCTTCCAATTCGAATATTGGACTTATGTTCCCCAATACGTAGTCTGATCTCCCTACTGGTCTCTCCAACATAGGGGAGATTGCATGGGCATAAAATGATATAAACTACGTTAGAGGATCGGCAGTTGGTCATTTTGGTGAGGTGTGATGTCAATATTGGGACCTATGATGGCATTGGGGCACGCTTGACAGGATCCACATTGGTGGTTGCCCATCACTGGATTGGGTCCTGTTAGGGAACTTTGAGTACAGGGTGCTTTTTCAGGTAGTTTACCTTTGACCAGGTAGTTTTTAAGGTTCCTGTTTCTTTTGAATGCGAAAATAGGTTTAGGTATGGGATTCTCTGGTTGATTCAAGTTGAGCAGATACCAACTAGAGTTAATGGCCTGTCGTTGTTTGTTATTGAGCCCGGAATGTTTGGTGATACAGACAATGTTTTCCTTGGTGTTGTTTTCCGTACTTTGAAACATGTATTCTCTGTTATAGTATCGAGCTCGTTTGAAGGCTTCCTTTACCAGCCGGTAAGGATATCCCCGTAGGATGAGTTTTTCCTTTAGAATGTCTCCCTGCATGAGGAAGTCTCGCATTTCTGTGCAATTTCTCCTAATGCGGAGAAATTGGCTAAAGGGAACACTGTCCCTTTGACAGCGCGGGTGGTAGCTGCTGTATTGGAGGAGGGTGTTTTGGGCGGTCGGTTTAGTGTATAAGGAGACAGAGATCTCATCATTGTGATGTTCCACCCAGATGTCCAGAAAAGGGATTTTGTCACTGCTGGAATGGCATGTAAATCTAAGATTGGGGTCTGCAGCATTGAGCCAGGCGACATACTCTGCCAAAGAGACGTGGTCCCCCTCCCAGATGAAGAAAACGTCATCAATAAAGCGAGACCACGCTAGCACGTTCTCATGGAAGGGGGCCATTTCATTGTATACATGGGTTCGCTCGAAGGCACCCATGTATAGGCATGCAATGCTGGGGGCACAAGCGGCACCCATACTGACTCCTCCAGTCTGATGGAAAAATTTGTTGTTAAATTCGAAATAGTTCTCTCGAAGAACAATAGTTATACATTCCATAATGAAGTTGGCGTTCTCAATTTCAGGATTGGAGGTAAGAACTTCTTGTAGGACTTCAATGGCTCCATCCTGGGGGATGTTGGAGTACTACGACTCCACATCCAAGGAGACCAGGAGTTCTCTGTTGGGATGGTATGGGGTTCCCTCAATCTTTCCTATGAAGTGGCCCGTGTCCTTGATGAATGAGTCTAGGGAAGAAACAAGGGGTTTGAGAAATAGGTTGATATATTTAGAGAGGGGTTCAGTCGCAGATCCTATAGTAGACACGATAGGTCTAGGAGGAGGTTCCAGTTGATTTTTATGGGTCTTTGGGACCCCGTAGATGATGGGCATTCTGGTGTAGGTAGGTGTTAAAAATTCGGCCTCCTGTTCACAGATGAATCCCTCTTGAACACCTTTTTCAACCATTCGCAGAATGCAATTCTTTCGAACTGTTTCAGGATTTTTACAGATTTTTCTGTAGTATTCAGAGATGCTAGGAGAGTGTTCATTTTTTAGATATAGGTAGGGGTATCAAAGATCACAATGCCTCCCCCCTTATCACAGGGTTTGATGGTAAGGGGGGAGGCGTTGTGATGAGCACATAAAAGAATATTGGAATATCAGGGACGAGTTGAGTATATTGAACAACAAGGTAATGAGAAGGGATCGCATTGTACCTCCTGTAGGACTTTGGAGTCAAATTATTGAACTGGCACATGAAGGGCTTCTCGGCAGGAGCATGACGAAGCGAAGAATTAGACAAACGTATTGGTGGCCAAAGTTAGACAACATGCATGAGGAGGTGATTAAGCATTGTTATGCATGCACCAACAGTGACAAGGTAAAGACATTGAGGGAACCACCACTTAAGTGTGCCAAGTTGCCTGTTAGACCATGGGAAAGGTTAGCACTAGATTTCCTGGGCCCTATCAATAGACTAGGTAGTGCAAAAAGATTTATTTTTGTGCTTGCTGATTATCACACAAAGTTGTTCTTGTACAAACCAACGAGTGTACTTAACACTAAGACTGTGGTGGGATTTTTAGAGGAGATTTTCATGGAGGAAGGTGTACCAAAAACCATTGTATCAGATATTGTGGTACAATTTGAATGTAGAGAAATGAAAGAGTTTATGGAAAAATGGGGGTTACTCATGAGAGGGTGTCTTTATATAGATCACAAGCCAACAGAATGTGTTTTGCTGTTCACCCTATGTGGGAAGGGCATGCCCAGATGTGGGTCCCGTGCTCACTAAGCCACTGAAGTCAAGCTATCCTGGCTGAAGACGGCTGATAGCCAGAAACCGATCCTCGGATGCTTGATTCTGGTCCAGGGAAGACATGGCTTGGCAGTTCAGACTGGACTGTTCCCATGAGGCAAAGGGCCAAGACTGGTTTGCATATGGCCATGTCTGAACTGGGGTGGCTTGGTGAGCAAAATAACGATGGATTAAACCCAGATCTGTGACTGGGGGTGAATGTTTTGACATTGTGCAACATTCTGTCCATCATCTTGTGTGTTTTGCTGTTCACACTATGTGCGAAGGGTATGCCCAGACGTGGGTCCCGTGCTCACTAAGCCACTGGAGTCAAGATATCCTGGCTGAAGACAGCTGATAGCCAGAAACCGGTCCTAGGATGCTTGACTCCTGTCCAGGGAAGACATGGCTTGGCAGTTCAGGCTGGACTGTTCCCATGAGGCAAAGGGCCAAGACTGATTTGCATATGGCCATGTCTGAACTGGGGTGGCTTGGTGAGCAAAATAACGATGGATTAAACCCAGATCTGTGACTGGGGTTGAATGTTTTACCATTGTGCAACATTCCGTCCATCATCTTGTGTGTTTTGCTGTCAAATCTAGTGTCATAGAAAAACAAAGACTTGCTGAAGAATACTACAATACAAGGAAAGGAGTGAAAATGTCACGTATTGTGGTTGGAGATTGGGTTGTTACTAGGAAAAGTGGCGTAGTCACTAAAGGGGGATAGTAAATTCTCTGTTCCCTTAAGAGTAGTTGAAGTGAGACGCAATGTGGTACTACTAGAAAATGGGACCATATGGAGTGTTGGGAATGTTTGTAAAGTGCCTAATATAACAAAGTAACCATCATCATATCTCATGTTTTACCATGAGATTTTCTTATGTTATATTCTTCAAATCTTTTTTTGTTTATCTTATTTCATTGTATAATGTTTCATAAGGAAGGAGATATGAAGAGTTAAATGAAGTTATATAGAGCCTTTCATATTGGCTAGCATGTGAGCTGGAATGTCCAGACAGAATCTAGATTGCTCTATTCAATGTGTTCTATTTATGAGTCATTACTGTTGGGCTGCGCTGAGAGCTGGACTGCTGTGCTGAGGATACCAATTCAGAATAAACATTTCTGGATCACACTTCTGGATTTGTGAAAAGTACTACATAACCCTTTCAACAACCCTTGCGTTATATTCTCCCCTTGGTACTCTCCTTCCACTCCTCCCCCTGTTTTCCGTTGGTACTTCCTCAGAATCTTCAGATAAAGATAAAGGCAGCCTTGGAATGTTGACAAGCTGCGCTTCACAGAGAGTTACTGGCACCAGCAAGCTGAAGGTGCAGGTTTCTTTTACTAAATAAAGAAGTTTCAACTTACCTTCATCGTGAATTATTGCCTCATTTTGGCGACGAGGGAAGGGATGCTGTGACAGGGACAGCGCTGCACCTTCCCCTGTTGATTTTCGTCTTGCTGGTCGCCTGGAGGAACTGTTGCAGGTCAAGTTCCAGCTGTAAGACCATTGGAATTTGAGTCTCCTCCACACAGTGAGGTGTCCTTCTTCATTCTTACAAGATCCTTTTATTTTGACTGTTCCTTCATGGGAGTGACCGGCATTTACATTGCCCGCTGCCTACTCCCATTAATTTACTGGGGGAGGTCTCCTAACTACCAGATGCTGTAGCGTTACATAAGAAACAGTCTTTTGGTTGTCTAGATCTGAGGACTGCTACCGGTGTGTAGCCTAAGAGGGAAAAATCCCATCTCCCTCACATCAAGTGACGAGGTTCTTGGGGACTAATTTCCACCAGCTCTGCACCCGTCAGCTTTGCAGCTTCACCAGTGGGAGTCCAAATTGCTTTAGAGCCGCATACTGCTCCTATCAAACTTCCAGGAAGCACCAGCAGAGGGTTTGCCTGCATTCCAGTTTTTTTTCCTCACGCTATTACCTCCGTCCATTGGAGCAGTCCGAGCTCCTGTGTGACCGCCCTGAGTGTCATCGCACTACTCAAGTGGGTGAAGTATCCCGCCTGCTGGTTGCCCTCCACATCGGTGGAACGGGCGGATTCTCTTCTAGGCACATTTTCTTTTCTCAAAGTGGCAGAGAGAGGCGGAGAGGCTCCTGATAGAGTCTCCCTTCATTCTTTGAGGGTCCATCGTGAGAGGAAGTCAGTGGCACCTCTCTCCTCACAGCGTTTATTCAAAGGGGTACACAGTCAAAATATCGAGTATGAAATATCGATTTACCAAAATATCGTGTCAGTAATTTCGAAGGTGCAGAATATCGATGACAAGAATATCGTTGGACAGAATATCGACCGTAAGGTAAGTAATATCGAAATACTTAATATCGATGTAAGTAATATCGAAGTTAGTAATATCGATAGCATATATATCGATGTTACTAATTTCGATTACACTAATATCGATATTTGTATTATTTCTTTTGTTTTTTATTATGTATGTGTTATATGTTTTACTTTAGTAATTAAAATAATTATTATTATATGTGTATTAAATTTATATATTAATACATTTATTTATAAGCAAATTATATGTTTTAGTACCGGAGGGGGTTGTGGGTTTATAGGGGAATAGGGTGGGAAGTAATTTAATTATGTTAAATTGATTATTAATTAGTAGGATTTATTAATAAATTGTAATTAATTGGTAATTATTTTTAATTAATTGGAAAATAATTGTAATTAATTGATTAATTGATAAATATGTTCTGTAGCGGGTTGTGGGTTTATAGGGAAATAGGGTGGGAAGTAATATAAATAGGTTAAATTAAAAAATATTTAGTAGTTATTATTAAATAATTTTAAATAATTGGTAAATAAATTTAATTAATGGTTATTTCATTAAAATTAATTGATTAATTGATATATATGTTCTGTAGCGGGTTGTGGGTTTATAGGGGAATAGGGTGGAAATTTATTTAATTATGTATAATTAATTATTAATTAGTAGGAATTATAAATGAATTTTAATTAATTGGTAAATAATTTTAATTAATTGGTAATTAATTTTAATTGATTGGTAAATAATTTTGATTAATTCATAAATAGATAAATGTGTTCTGTTGTGGGTAGTGGGTTTATAGGGGAATATGGTGGGAAGTAATTTAAATGTAATTAAGTAATAATTTTTTTTAAATGATTGTTTTGTAAATAATATAATTGTTAATTAATTATTAATTGGTAAATAAATATTATAAAATGGTATTTTTTAATATTTATTTTTGGTAAAATATATTTAGCTAATCATGTTTTTTATAATATGTATAGGTGTTGTATATGGTTTAAATTTTTTTAATAGTTTATATCATTTTTTAAATCAAAAGCTTTTATTTATAAGTATGTTATTTTAACCCCTACGCTATCCAACATTTTCCCTACTGTTGCATTCTCTGGAGTTGGAATAGTAATTGTTACCCCTACGCTATCCAACACTTTCCCGACTGTTGTACTCTCTGGAGAGGGAATAGTAATTTTACCCCTACGCTGTCCAACACTTTCCCTACTGTTGCACTCTCTGGAGGGGGAATAGTAATTGTTACCTCTACGTCATCCAAAGCTTTCCCTACTGTTGCACTCTCTGGAGTGGGAATATTAATTTTTACCCCTACGCTATCCAACGCTTTCCCTACTGTTGCACTCTCTGGAGTGGGAATAGTAATTTTTACCCCTGTGCTATCCAACGCTTTCCCTATAGTTGCACTCTCTGGAGTGGGAATAGTAATTTTTACTCCTACGCTATCCAACGCTTTCCCTACTGATGCACTCTCTGGAGTGGGAATAGTAATTTCTACTCCTACGCTATCCAGCGCTTTCACTACTGTTGCACTCTCTGGAGTGGGAATAGTATTTTTTATCCCTACGCTATCCAACGCTTTCCCTACTGTTGCACTCTCTGGAGTGGGAATAGTAATTTTTACTCCTACGCTATCAAATGCTTTCCCTACTGTTGCACTCTCTGGAGTGGGAATAGTAATTTTTACCCCTACGCTATCCAAAGCTTTCCCTACTGTTGCACTCTTTGCAGTGGGAATAATAATGTTTACCCCTACGCTATCCAACGCTTTCCCTACTGTTGCACTCTCTGGAGTGGGAATACTAAATATAACTCCTACGCTATCCAACACTTTCCCTACTGATGCACTCTCTGGAGTGGGAATAGTAATTTTTACTCCTACGCTATCCAACGCCTTCCCTACTGTTGCACTCTCTGGAGTGGGAATAGTAATTTATACTCCTACGCTATCCAACGCTTTCCCTACTGTTGCACTCTCTGTAGTGGGAATAGTAATTTTTACCTCTACGCTATCCAAAGCTTTCCTTACTGTTGCACTCTCTGGAGTGGGAATAGTAATTTTTACCCCTACGCTATTCAACATTTTATATAATTAATTGTAAAAATATTAAAAGTATATTTAAATTTTTATGTTTTGTACATTTTATTTATGTTATTGTTTTATGTTTGTAAATGTATTTGTAAATTAGAATATATTTGAATAATTTATAAGTTAGTAAAATAATTATTACAACATATTGTTCATAACATATATATTATATATTTACAGTATATATTTAATTAATGTATTATTATATATGTATTATTTATTAATTTTAAACATTAGATACTTTTAACTATGTATATTATATTGATTAGTGTTATTTACTTTATTTTACATTTATATTTTAAAAGAAATAAAACGATATTTTTAACATCGATATTTTTAACATCTATATTATTTTTTCGATATTTTTGTACTTACCATGTTGTAGATAGGATGTCGATAATCTTGCCCTCGATATTTTAGACTCGATATTACTGTAGGCCGATATTTTGGAGGTCGATATTTTGTCAGTGATCCATTCATAGGAAACCTGAGAGTCATTCATATTATTCGCTGCAGGTCCTGGGTGAGAGGAAGTCAGCAGCATCTGTATCCTCACAGCATTTCCTCTCAGAAAGTTCCTGCCACCTCAACTTATCGTTCTTCCCTTAAGCCGAGCTTAAGGGAAGAACGATAGTCATAAAAAAAGGACTATAGTACACAGTGTTATAGTGCTTCAGTAGACTACAAGTGTAAGACTTTCATTTGACCTTCTTTAGTATTGTAGTTTGCCTCTCACTGTTTACAAATTCCTTTTATCACAGGTATTAACTTTCCATTCCCTTACAGTTTTCCCATTGTGTTAAAGATCTCAGTTAGTCAATCCTCATTGTCTAGTAGTACTGTCAATAGATATGGCTGGTGCAGGCATGAGTCAGCCACCCCCCTTTGTGAACGAGTTAAGAGACCCAGAAATACTGTGGAGAAGGTGGGAAGGAATCGTCAAATCATACCTAATAGCTATTGGGGTGGACATTTTTCAAATGTAAGGAAGCAACATATACTATTGCAAAATCTGGGAATTCAGTGAAGGAAAGTTTTTGAGGACATCACAGGGAGACTAGTGGTCGATGAACCTATTGAGGAGGAGGCAGGGGTTGACATATATGAATACACCAAAAGAAAGTTAGAGGCACACTTCAGGGTTAAAATAAATGTGGTCCTAGAAAGACTCAATTTCTTTCAAAGATGTCAAAGGAAGGACGAGAAAGTATCCTCTTATGTTGCGGTGTTGCGGGGCATGTCTGCCACTTGTGAATTTGGAGCTCTGACAGACTCCCTTATCAGGGACCAATTAGTCAGATGCCCAAATGATGCGAAGGTTCAGGAGGAATTACTGACTAGGAATCCTGACCTTGAAGAAGCAATTAGCATAGCCAAGGAGTTGGAACACATTGCACTGTGTGTGAGAGACATTTAAAATTTAAGAAGGGTTTAAAGAGAAGGGTGAACCAAAGGCCTTATCCAGTGAGGAGGCCGTTTGCAAAGTAGTTGACAAAAATAGAGAGGTTTCCCAAAATAAATTGGAGGCCTTGCAGTGTTTCAGATGTGGTAGCCCTAATCATTTGGCAAACAATTGGACATGCCCCGCTAGGAACATAATGTGTAGGAAGCGTAATAAGAGGGGGTATTTTTCAAAGGTATGTAAAATATTTAGTCCCAAAGTACATGTGATTGAACACCCGGGGTAGAGAGTGAAGAGGAAAAGACATTTGTTTTTCAGATTGATGATGGGAGCATGGATGAAAAAACTCAGTATCCCACATGTGAGATTAGTCTTGATGTTGAAAAATGCAAGGTCTTTGCTGACACGTGTTCCCCTTTTACACTAGTGTAGAAGAACATTTTTTATGAGAAGTTTTCTAAATACAACATCAAGTTAGAAAATGCTGATATAAGTCAATCAGGGTACAATAGAGAACCCATACTCTTGGAAGTAATGGCGAGAATGAGAATTTCATTCAAAAACAGACACACAGTGGGGAAGGTTTATATAACCAAACAGCACTCAAGTCTGCTGAGGTGGAAACATCAGAAAGGATTAGAAATTACCCTGGACCCCGATAATAATGAGAAGGTCTCACTTATTGAACCCCCAGTAGTCGGTGTCAATCTCACTAAGGAACTTCCAGATGTTTTTAATGAAAATTTGGATTTGTTCAAAAACGATATGCATAAAATTGCTCTAAAATATGGTGCTGTCCCAGTAGTACACAAAACACGTCCCATCCCCCTGCTCATAGGAGAACCCTTAAGATTGGAAATAGAAAAACTTGTCAACCTAGGTGTCAATCAAGAAATAGAAAGTTCAGCATGGTTGGCACCCATAGTCATAACAACCAAGGATAGTGGACAGAGTATTAGGCTATCTGTGGACTTGAGGGCCTTAAATGCTAACATTTTAGTCGACAGACATCCTTTACCGAGGATCCATGAGATGCTGAGCACTAGACCAGAAGAAAAGTTGTTTAGTGTTCTCAACCTTTCCTCTGCCTATTATCAGATCAAGCTCCATCCTGAATCTCAACCTTTGACAGCATTCACCACCCCATTTGGCAAGTACAAATTCTTGAGGATGCCATTTAGATTGGCGTCTGCAGCTTCAGCATTTCAACGAGTAATGCAACATGTCATTAAAGATTGCTCTAAGACTATGTGTTTTCAGGGCGATATTTTGATCTATGGTTCAAGTGAAACAGAACACAGTTCTAATGCTGGTTTGGTTCTCAAGAGGGTCAGAGAAGTTGGGTTCACTACTAAAGAAAGCAAATGTAAACTAGGTGTTACTTCAGTTGACTATCTTGGGCACACAATCCCGGAGGAGGGCATAAAACCAAAGATCGACCTCATTGAAGCAGTGAGAAGAGCACCTACTCCAATGTGTAAAGAGGAAATTCTGTCTTTTTTAGGTTTGGCTGAATATATTGCTAAGTATATTAGAAATTTGACGATGCTAGCACAACCTCTCAGAGATCTCATAAAAAAGGACATCACATTCATTTGGGGCAAAGATCAACAGGAAGTGTTAGAGAGCATAAAGGAGGCTATCCTTTCGGCCCCATTCATTGGCAACTTTGACGTGGGCTAGTAATGTCAAATCCCAGCTTGTTCCATGGAATATTGGGGATCTCAACTGTTATGAGAGGTGTGCGGCTGGTACTTCTGGATTTATCACACATTCCACAAGCATAACAGTCCCTCACTTTTTCTTCCATTAACTGATCCATACCAGGAAACCAATAATCAGATCTTAACCTTGCCTTTTAGGGACTCCCCAAATGCCCTTCGTGTGTAAGCTCAATTATTTGGATTCTCAGCCCATCCGGCGGAACTATTTTCCCTGACTTTAAAAGAAACCTCCCCTCAATAGACAAGTCATCTCTAACGTTCAATATGGTTGTATGTCCCCAGAACAGTCATTGCATTTGTTGGGCCATCCTTTGATTACGTATGTTTTTACTTTGCTGATGATATCATCATGCTCCATGTGATAGTCCCATTGGTCTTTTGTTACAGCTGCCTCCAGAACCCCTTGTTTCATGTGGCTTCTACATATTTTTTTTCCACTGGTGCCCTTGAAAAAAAATTAGCTACTTTATTCTGTTGACCAGGAACATAAACCATTTGAAATTGAAGCCTTGAAGGCCCAGTACCCATTTTGCAATGCAGGGGGTCATGTTTTCCTTGTCCTTTTTAGTGAACAAAGACAATAAGGGTTTGTGATGTGTACATTCTTCGAATGGTAAACCCCATACATAGAAACTGAAGTGGTTTATTGCCCAAAAAACAGCCAACGCCTCCCTTTGTACTGTAGAATAATTTGTTTCAGCCCCTGACAGTTCTAGAGGTGAATGCCACTACTTTCACTTTGTTGTCAATCCTTTGTGATGGAGTGGCTCCAATGCCTCTACCACTGGCATCAGTGGAAAGGACACCAACGGCATACTGGCTGTCAGTATAAATATTGACAGCTAGTCCTTCTCTCAACTCGCAGGCTCGAATAAGGGCAATGAGCTCTGCAGCTTGGGTTGACTGATGAGGAACTCATGACGTCTCAACTACCGTGCGCAGTGTTATGATTGAATAGGCGGCAGTTGTAGAGCCATCAGGTAACTTAAAACAAGAGCCATCAACATATAGTTCCCCTTGGGGGTCAGATAAGGGAACATCAGCCAGGTCTACCCGTCCTTTCTTCTCCTTCTCCATCCGGAAGATACAATCATGTATGTTAATTTCTTCATTCTCAGAAGGGAGGGGTAGTAACGTGCTGGGCTCAGAGTGGCACATCTTTTTCGTGACATTTTGTGCAAAGAGAGTTAGCTCATAACCGGTCAGACATGCACTGTTGAGGCTCTCCGTCTTGGTCTTATTCAAAAGGGGATCCACAGCATGGGACACCATGACTGTGAGGTCAGTATCAAGTACAAGTCCAGCCGATTGTCTTATAGAGACAGCCACAGCTGCGACCACTCTGAGATAGCTCGGGAGGGCTCTTGCAACAGGGTCAAGAAGAACAGAAAAATAAGCATACAGCTGTTGCTTACCTTCAAAGGCCTGTATTAAAGAGAAAGCACAAAACAAGCCATCTCTTGTACGTACAGCGTGAACGGCTTTGCATAATCAGGCGTACTGAGCACAGGCACAGAGCAAAGCGCAGCTTTTAATTGCTTATAAGACTGCTGACATTCAGGTGTCTAAGGCAAGGGTTCATGCACATCTTTAGTGGTTAGTGCGAGCAGAGGTATAGTTCATAACGAATAATTAGGGATCCATTGACGAAAATAGGAAGTAATGCCAATAAAAGCATGGAAATCCTTTTGAGTTTGAGGGATAGGCATTTTAACAATGGCACTGATGCGCTCAGGGGTCAATCTACTACCTTCCTGTAGGAGAGTAGGGTCTGCTATACTATGGTCACCCCAAATTGTTGCTGCTGTTCTCTTTCTAAATTTATGCCAAGACACTTTAGGTGCCTTACCAATTGGAACATGGATCACCTTGTGAGCCCCAGTACAGTATACCCTAGGAACCCAGGGCATAGGTGCATCCAAGGCCTACCAGGGGCTGCAGCACGTATTGTGCCACCCCTGGCATTACTATTTGACACACCTGGCTGATCACTCAGCTGGGGCAATGTGGTGTAATTTAACTTTGCTTTAGATATAATATCTCTATATCTAATACATACAAGGAAACACAGTAACCTATAAGTCACTCCTATGACAGGCCTTATCAATCCTGGATGCAGAGTGCTTGGTTATCTGTGAGATGGTGCTCTAGCATGAGCTGAGCCTGTATGCAGCTTTCGGAACCATGTCCTTTAGCTGTTTCCTGATAGCGTCATACCATATACTCTTAAGTGCATTATGAACCTCGCGGTTAAATGCTAACTCTGGTTTGACATTATCCAAACATGTCGAGTAAGGTGTCATACGAATTGGAATACTACCCCCTCGCCAATTCTAGCGACGGGGGTAGCATTCAACCCTTCTAGAGGGACACAACATGTACAGAACCTGAACCCTGATTAAAGTTAAACAGAGCCTCAGCATCACAAAATGGATGCTGCCACCACAGACACAAGTCTGACCTCCTGCTGCTGGGAGTCCTTACAGCGAGGGAGGCTTGGACATAGGGTTTCCTGCCTTGGGAGGTGCTAGCACCACCCCAGACAGGATTTTGTGTATCTGGTTAGGTAGGGCTGAATAGAATCAGACATGGCCGGGGCACACAAGGGGTCCCCGTGCATAGACCAGTTCAAACTGGTGCTGGGGCACTCCAGCCACAGCTCTGGCGTACAACTGGACAAAGGAAAGGGGGTGTAACCACCCCCCTTACTGATTCCACCCATAGGAGGGACCTAGTAGGTAGTCCAGCCCCTAGAATTGTTTTAAAAGTAGGAGCTGAGTCCCAAGACTGCAGTTTACCCTGAAATTCGACTACATAGGAAGAAACTCTGGACCTGCTGCTCAGAAGACTGAAGAATCTCCCTTGTGGCCAAGGATTGGACACCCTGTGAATACAGGCATCATCCAGCAATCAACTACTGCTTTGCCGCTGCCTCCTGCCGGAGCCTGAGCCCAGAGCCTGACAAGAACCAGACTCCCAGACATCTAACAGCCCGATCAACAGTCCCTGCTAAGCTGAGATGAGTGGAGGCGACCTGAGACATGGGACCGGACCTCTTGAAAAGTCCACGAGAAGCTGACTACGGAGCACCTGAGGCACCCTCACTGCTCTGCTTGTTGTCTTGAGAAGCCCCACCACCGAGCTACATTTGCACCAAGGACCAGCCCTCCAGCTCTAACGAGATCTGCGTGGGGCCCTTCTGCTTTGTTCCACTTGACGCGCCTATTCGGTTACTAGTCCGTTGGCTAGTGGCCATTTTGGTGACCAAATTACAACTTTCCACCACTGGTCTGGTTGCTCCAGACTGGCCCTTGCTGCTCCTAAAAGCAGCAACCCCTCTGACCTTGCTGGTTAGAGTGAGAAGCCTTCTCTGTTTCCTGCGTGGCTTGCATTAGCCAAGGCCTGTTTGCTCCGATCAAGAAGCCGACTTCGCCATCAACTAGAGCCTATGTGCGACAGCTTGTGAGTGACTCCTGGTCATCGTCATCGTCGCCTGGTCCAGGGTGCTGAAGAGACAAGCTTCATGACATCACCTGTTTGCACCCAACAGCGCCTGGTTCCTTCCTGGTTCCACGCCGGTCACTGGCTAGTGACTGTGAACATTGTCCTCTATGCTTTCAGGTCTTCACCACTTCAGATCCACCCTTGGATCCACCGGAACTGTTCACATCAGGTCGCCTGCAGCATCAACACTCCAAGGCTCCATCTGAACACCTGCAGAATCCCGACACACTTTGACTCCACTGCACCCGCTTCCTGTGGGTGAGGTAACACTGGCACTCCGGTGCCCCCGAGTAGTTTAACACTCCTAGTGTCCATATTCCAAAAGGTTAAGTTCTAGACTGACCGGAAGACGTCCTACCTTCACCTTTTTAACTTTTACGCATCCATTGATTTCAATGTAAACTGCTTCTAACTTTGCGCCCTGCAAACCAGATCCCGTGGGCTTCCTAGTTCCTAACTTGCATTAGTACAGCATAGCTCCAGCGATTCCCAAGGCCCTAGGCCTTACTTCCTTTTGACTCGTGGTACTTATACCACTTCTTCAGTATATGGTTTTAGGGGCCACCCGGGCCTATCCATATTTGTGCCACTTTTGTATACTTATCAATTGCATTGTTTTAACGTGTTTGCTTCTGTTCTCATAAAGAGTTCAGGGGACTATTTGTAGTAATACATACATATATATTTTGAATATATATCCTGTGTGGTGTCCTTTCACTTGGTGTTCAAGGGGGTTACATATGGTAATACAGCTGGCTTCACATGCCAAAAGAGTTTAGCCTAGAACTGCTTTGTCCACGCTACCACTAGGTTAGCTGGTCTATAAGGTTGACTTACAACCAATCACCATAAGGGTTGTTTGGACTGATACAAGGTGGTCACTAGAATTAGTGAACATCATATATCAGGCCAACTTCTCACACTTCCTTCGACAGTAGGTGGCCTAAGTAGGTGACCTTCTGTCGACAATATTGAAATTTGGAAAGGGACACTTTATATCCGTGGCGTGCCAAATGCAATAACAATTTAACCGTACTGTCTTTACAACCCTTTTCAGTGTCGGAAGCAATGAGAAGGTCGTCTACATATTGGAGCAACACATTTAATGAAGAAAGCGCCTGGGATTCCATTTGGGCTTTTAAAGCAAGGCTATATAAACTAGGCCTCTCAGTATAGCCCTGAGGAGCTCGACAGAATCTAAAGCTTCTTCCAGCTGGTGTAAAACTGAACAAGTACCTGCTGTCTGGATGGATCAGAATACTGAAGAATGCATTTTTTAGGTCAATGACAGAAAATAATTTAGCAGTAAAAGGAATCATCACCAAAAGAGCATTAATGTCAGGGACCCCTGGAACTGGGGAACTACTATTTTTTTTTAATTCGCTCAAGTCAATCCCAAAACAATAAACATCTTTATGATCATCAGGGGAACCTTATGGTGCCCTCTTAAGAATGTGAAGAATAGGGCTATTACATACATTAGCAGTCATCTCCTCAACAACTCCTGTATAATTTGCAACAAGTCTCGCTACCCTGCTTGCTGTATTTTGCACTGAGGAATACGAAGCAAAATGCCATTGTCCTTAACTTTGATGGAAACTTTGATGGAAACTGGGTATATATTGTCACCCATTACCCACAAAGTGGGTGGCACATCCTTAAATTCAACAGGCAGGGGCACATTTTTGGACAGACACTGTTTAGCGCGGATCACATTTGGGCCCATTGTCATACAAACACCTGCCAGAGAACAATAAATGTTAGCATGCAACTTCTTTAAAAAAAATCCAATCCCAGTAAATTTCTCCGCAATTGGATTTCAACAAAACTGGTGAATCCACAGTGAAAAGACCTATAGTCAGTGTAAGAGGTTTGGAAATGGGGCTCACAGCTGGTACACCAGAAAATCCTACTGAAACTTTATTATGGCCTCACAGAGCTTCCCCGGGGACCAATGAACAATGAACAAGAAATAGAGACATTCATTGCACCTGTATCCACCAAAGATTCCTTAGCTGAGCCATGCAAATCCACAGAAACATAAGGACTGCACTGATCTACAGGTATCTGAGCTGGTCCCTCACTCTGTCCCTGGCTGTCCTGGATGTGAGACATTCCTGTCACCTGGTCCATGTCATGGTCATCATGATCTTACTGTCCACTCCTATTGTCATTGAAGTATTTACTATTCAGATGATCCTGTGAGGCTGTGGCATTCTGAGCCCTGTCCTGATGACCAGCTCCACGACCCCATCCACAAGATCCTCGTCCTCTAGGGGCTGCAAATGTCTGCAACAACACTGGACACTCGCTACGCAAATGTCCCTCCTTCTTATAATACGCACACTGATTCTGCCCTGCAGGCGTGGTATGTGGAAGTTGATGGTCCAAACCACCACAGCCTCTACCATTCACCCATGAAGCCTGCTGCAACAACACCTTAGTCTTCAAGTCTTTATGCTTTTTCTATGTCTTCTCCTTGTCTTCATTCTCCCTATGCTCATAATATTGTGTCATGTTCAAAATAACAGAAGGGGAAGAGGTGGACCAAGTACTTTCAGAAGCCTGCAACCAAGTCAATTAAATTTGGTACAAACCTATTAACAATCAATCAGACACCTCCATCGACAGACAAGTCCTACCCACTGTAATCCAGAAATACACCTTCAAACCGAGTGAAAAAAATCTGACACGCTCTCCTCTTTCTTCTAACGACAGGCTGAGGGCTTGTCCCAATCTACCTTTCTCGGCGGGACCAGAGAATACATATAGGTGATAATACGGCCTGCAAGGCAAGTATCTTCACTCTATGCTTCTCACCAGACTTCCTCTCCTGATCCTATGCCTTTATTTGATCCTATATACCCCCAATTCCGCAATATGATCTTGCACGTGCACTTGTCTCCAAATATCGACCGGAAGCAACAAACCAAAAAACATTTCAATATTTACAAGAGTCATAACCATCAAGGATGCAGCCTCAGTCAATTCTTTATAATATGTTGTCAGATTTTTCCTAGGGTCAGGCAACTGAGTCTTAAGTGATCCATGGAGTGTAAACCCACTGTTCTTGAAACCAGGCATCTATCCGTGGTCTAGTCACATTATCATGCTGTTGGAAATGGGGTAGCATGGTGCAGAGCGGACGGGCCAAACTCCAGAAGTCATGTGTGAAACGTCCACGCAGTACACACAGGCGACACACAAGGCACACCACAAAATGAGACCACACCAGTTTGGGTGAAAACAAAAAGTGTATTACCAGATCAACACAGTAGAACGTAATCACAGTGGGAAGTAAATGGTGCCAGCCGGCACTGGGTAATGGGTTGCTCGGGGACTATTTACAGGGCAGCGCCCAACGGGCCGCTGCCAGAACCATCGCTGGTACAGTTCGGGTGAAAGGAAATGGGGAAAGACAAAGGAAAAATGACAATTCAACAGTCTCAATTCTGTAATGAAGATAGCAGGCATAAACATTAGGCAGACTCCATTAACAGTGGTAACATTAGACCTGAACAGGTTAACAGGGGCAACATTTCCATTAACCCAAAAGCAGTGTTTGCAGGCAAATGATGCATTCAGATGAGCTGGAGGTATGTTAGCAACAGGGCGGCACACCTTGCAAGTGCGTCAACATTTAGGCAACATTGCTGGCCTCAGAACCGTAGTAGGCGTAGGCATAAACATGCAAGCATCAGTACATTAACTTACATCCTGGGCATGAGTCAAATCCAGCATAAAAACCCACAAGGCCTAGCCTAAACACCATAGCGATAACCATAAAACCTTATCAGTAAGCATTAACATAAACCAGGGCCTGAATCACTGCTGGTATCACATTGTGTACGATCAGATTAGCAAGGGCATAGGCAGGACTAGGCTTCAAACACAACAAGCCCCCCCAGGTGGCATAAGAACATTAGGGGAGACCTTGTCACATACCACAGGTCCGCTACGCATAGAAGCACTGGTGTAACTCACACTGGCCTTAATTCATTAGGAATATGGAACTTCACCGTAGGGAACCACACCTGACCTTAGCGTGGACCCCCTGGGGCATCAAGCTGGAGACTGCAACCTGGGCCTAAACTACATTAGGTCAGACATGGCCCTTCATCCGGAAGAAATCCTGGGGCCTCGCAAGTCCAGGCGCTGTGTACCCCCAATCGCTGCCACTGCCCATTGTTCAGCGGGCAGTGGTGTCCAGTAAAATTAGTTTGGTGTCCAGCTGGCGCCCCTCCGGGCCCCACAAACAGGTGGCTGCTCGTTGCAGCTGCCCACTGCCAGTCAGGGCAGCTGAGGAAACCGGGCCGGCACGGACGCTCCCTGCGTCCTCTGAGTAGAACCTACAGGGGCGAACACCAGCACTGTGCCCCGGGTCCCCCTCCCTCTCAACCGCCAGTCCCCCTACTGACCCCTCACTCACCGGGACTCCTCGGTCTTCACCCGGGCCCCCTCAGGGGACCCCGGGCTTCCATCATCGGACGCGAGGCTCCAGACGGCTTCTGGGGCCTCCATCCTCTCCCCACCTGTGCTACTTGGGCACTGACTGGCGGGATGGGCTCCTGCTCTGGTCTCTTGGCACTCCCGGAGTTCCCTCATCACTACGGGAGCCCCGCAACATCACCCCTTGCTTCCTCCCAGGCAGGGCGGGACTTCCTGGGGACGCTCTAGCTGGCGCCAATCCCACCATGGCTCCCCTTACGTCACTGGGAAGCGCCGCGCGGAACTCCGGAGCCTCCTGGGCCGCTGCAGTGGTCTTGGGCATTTCTGCGGTGCGGGGTAGGCTGCCACTGCAGTACCCAACCGGCAGTTACCCACGGCGCAACTCGGCCATGGCAGTTGAGGGGTAGGCTCCCTCCTTCTCTGGAGTGGACGGCGGGGGGGCACCCGTCATAGTTTGAAGTTAAACAGTTCCCCCGGGCTGAGGCAGTGAATCCTTCTTGGTGGCAAAGCGCGGGGTAGGCTCCTGCGGCATTTCCCCACATGCAGAGGCAGTTCTCTCGGGCTGCAGCAGTGATCGCAGGGAGTTAATCAGTCCCACAATGAGGGGTAGGCTCCCTCCAAATTAGTGTAAAAACCACGGGGTAGGCTCCCGCTGGTGTAAATAAACATACCAATGCGGGGTAGGCACCCGCTTCTTCTGGGGCATGCAAAGCGCCCCCACTATGCGGGGTGGGCACCCGCTGCGCTTTTAAATAACACAGTTTGTCCTGGCCACACAGCGCTGTTGGGTCCACGTTTCATCTTGGACAAAATTAACATAAAGCACTTCAGAAATCAGCTCTTCACCTCTGGGGCTGGGAATATAGCACTGCACTCACCAAGCGCTAGTCAACAGGCCAGATAGGGACAAAAGATAGCGCTCTTCTTCCCTGGCACTTTGGGTATAGCGCTCCTCACCTCCTGGGGGTACAGGCCAACCCAATACAGCGCTCTTTCCTTCTTCAGGGGCCAGGTAGCAGAGCAGCAGGTACTACTGGGCAAGGTCAGCAGTAGGCTTTAGAAACCATCCTCCACTGTAGCGTGGCACTCCTTCTGTACAGCAGCCTTGACTCCTGCAGTGGGGCTTTCACTAACCTTGTGGACAGCGGACGGGTTTCAGTTGGGTGCCGGGTCCAGCACACAGACCCAAGTGGCGGTACCCCCTGACAGCAGGTCCCCTCAACTTCATGTCCCTGATCTGTCTGAGCACATGGTTGCACAGCCCCCTTTGTGCCCCTCACACCACCTTCCAGACATTGCCAGAAGCTTCTGGAAGCATCTGGGGAACTGGTTCTAACTGGCTCAGGGGGAAGAGTAGAGCACCCTGGGTGCCAGGCTTTCCCTCCAAAAGCTGGGATGGCTGGGAACCGAACATCTAGACTGCTAACCCACCACAGTCAGGTGGCACCACAAACAGCCATGGCATCCATTTTAAATGCAGCATGTTACCAGGGTGCATTCTTAGGATGGGGGAATTATAGGTGCGCACACCATTGCATTACATTTCACATGACATCTCACACCACTCATGGCCTAGGCAGTTCTCTACCATCGGGGAGAAATCCTAAAATAGGGGGGTGAAAAGCGAAAAATTCTGGGAAAATGGGCCGTCCAACACATGCTGATCCCGCAACTCAGGTATTTGGAGTGATTTATGGGTGGACCTCACTCATTAGAAACTGAGTTACTGTCTTCAGGCTCTTCTCAAGAAGCCTACTCCGATAAGCGACCAACATCGCAACATTACCAACAACTTGACCAGGTGCCACATCAGCAGCTTAAACATTGTCCCTAATGTCATAAGTAATCTATGCTGCTGCATCATTGAAACACTGTACCCACAGTCCAATCAAAGTAGCCGACATATGCATAATGGCATGCTGCTTCACAAAAGGCTCATAATTTTTCATCACACTTCACACATATTCCACACTGTAAATGGGGTTATGAGCCCACTGGGCGGCCTGATTGGCTACCACCATTTTCTCTTTATCTCCCACATCAGATCATGTCAATGTCTGCTCCAGTCGCTCCCTTAGCCCCCCAGTCAACAAACTGGCGTTCCACTACTCAATAATGTCGGGGGACGGAGAAGAACAGGGTGGGAGTAGCAACAGAAGTAACGGTCACCAACGTCACTACTGGCTGCGTTGTAGGTGTAAGGGCTGGCGAGGGGGATGCTGAAACAACAGGCGTAGCAGGGAGACTGTCAGCCATCGTAGCCGCAGAAGGCGAAGTCAAAGTAAGGACATGAGGCGTTGTGGCCGAAACAGGGTGATCGATAGCAGAAGAAACAGAAGCAGCAGGGACAGAAGGAACAGATGACTGAGACTGTGGCAGGGCAGAGTATATTCTCTGAGGGGCATATGGAAGTGGAAGTCGAGCATCTGACATTGCCTCCACAAAGGTGTCTTTCCCTTCTCGGGCAACATAAGACTTTTCACATTGTAATCGAAATCCCTTATCTGCACACTCCATTCCATTTTCTATGTTTTCTCTATCGTGCGTTACATCTTTCTGAGTCACTGTTTGCATCCTCCCCTTCCGGGCCTCTTTCTCTGCATTCATCCGCCTCTGTCTAGCTTCCTTTGGCCATTTTCAGACGGAATCAAACACCAATTGCCTACTCCTTTTCGCAAACAATTTCTTCTGTAGAAAGTTCATTTTCTGTTCTTAAAAAATACCCGTCAACGGCCACTGCAATTCCGCATTGTACCTCGTATATTTGTGCCATAACATACTAAACATAATAGAGCCAGGCCATGTTTTAAGTACATATTAAAATTTGGAGTACCTTCTGGAGGTGCTGGCTGACTTTCTTCCAATCGAGCATCAGCTTAAAAACAATGACAGCCCAAACAAACATCTTACTAAAACAAGGTATTTTCAAAAGAAAACAAGTTCACTACTTATTCCTAGCAGATATTTGCTAATATATTTACCAAAGTCAGTCCTCAGACCTCATCAAGTACAAATCAAAGTGGTACCATGTTCATAAAGAACTTCAACAAATTCAAGTGCTTGTCCAAAGACGGTCCTCAGACTGTGTCAAATACAAACCAAAATGGCGCCATATCCACATAGAACCAAAGCAAACTCACCTGGTGCACACAGGTCCAACAAATGTATTATCCACTGCAGATTCTTCGGACCAAACGGTCAGATGCAAGGGTTTCACAGTTCAGGACCACAGTCGGTATGATCGCTGGGCGAGGCACCGACCAGTCAGACAGACGGGGTAGCTGCGAGTTCAAGACTCTCTCGGGCAGGAATCCCTGGTCCGCTCGTCCGACCCGACGATAGCCCCGACCTCCTTACCCGTACGCAGGCAAGTATGGGTCCACCGATGGAGTACCTATTTGGGTGCCAACTGAAGAAAGTGCCTGATTAAGGTCACCCGGGCCACTCGTGACCACCTCTCAGCCTTCCTCACAAATGAAGAGTCGGTCAGACAGTTGATAATACAAACCAACGATACTTTATTAAGGTACACTTGAGTGGCGTCCGGTCTGACCAGCCTCCTTGGATTGCTGCAGAGGAACTGACTTCAGCCAGCGTAAAGATACATTAAGTACATTTCAAACCAATGAAGGCACCTCCCAGAATGGACAATTCCAGGCTCATACAGCTAAAACAAAGGAGTACAGTAGCATACATTTCAACTCTAATGCTGGGTACATTCTATCTGTGATTAAAGGTTGTCCTGCCTGTGCCCGCCGGTGGGCTGGTGGGAGAAGACCTCTATCTAGTGGGAGAGGTATGTGCTAATGAGGACAATGTGCTCAGTGAAAGACAGCATTAAACCTTGGTAAAAAAAAAACTAAAGGAGACATTTATCAGTAAGCTAGGGTTAGTTTTGATCACAGTTCAAAATGGCGGCTCAATCCTAACTTTACATAAAGTAATATGCAAGCAAAACGATTGCACAATGTTTACATTTCAACAGGTTGCTTCAGTGGTCTAAGGCTTTTGACAAGTTAATGTTGATTATCCACAAAGTGCCACACCACACAATTCAACTCCACACATTTCCAATCCACACCAAATAATTCAACACCGAATAACATGAGTCTACTCAACAACACGATTACACACCACACAACTTGCAACCAATCCACACAACAGAATTCCACATGATGCCACAAAATCTGACAACGCACCACATAAACTACACTACATACCACTCCACAACACAAAATACCATTCCATATAACTACACTCCAAAACATGCTATCCCATTCCACGTAATTCCAGTACACTCAAGACCACATAATTACTATACTGCATAATTCCATACACAAATCCACTCCATAACACACAATTCAACAGCTAACAATTACAATCTAACCCACATAACTCCACTACACGCCGCATACATACACTCCATAACACATGGATGCAAGACATTGTCATTTACAGCTCCAATAGCTCTAACTCAAACAAGTGTGAGACCTATTTCATTTCTAAAGCTTTTTTCTATTGTAGCTCATCTTTGCCTCCAGTACCCTATATTTCCACAGATTTAATATAACAAATTCAAAGTGAATATTGTACTTGGGTGAAACCTTTTTCTGTGTGCGCTGAGATGCAGAACATACCAAAGAACTCCCCTTCCAGATGTATTATGGGAAACAGAAAATGCTACAAAGCCCCACTTAAATTGCGATAACACCCTAGACATTGGTGAATATGTGGAATCATTTAATTTAGTGATGCCACACCATATTTTAGAGCTTACCGTTTCATTATTACACCTGCAAAAGCTGATGTTGCAATACAATGATTCTAGATGCGGTCAGTGCATGCTGCTTATACATCCGACAGTTTCACCTTACATATTGCAGTGATTCTCCCTAGGAGCCGCAAGGGTGTGGCCAAAAGGTATACAGAAGACACCATATAAAATGCTGCATTGAAGGACTTTAATCAGGACTGTGTGGTTATTAGCACGTATTGCAGGATAAATGAATCACTGAACAGTGGGTGTAACCAGAATACAGTCATCAGTAGCTATTAGAATACATTTTTGAACCAAATTAAGAGTTATATTGGGGTACTCTATGTTCAGACATATGCAGTGAGAACCAGTAGCAGTAGAAAACATCAGTTTGTACGCTACAGAAATATGAGACACCACGGTTATCAAAGATTGAGAGACAGACAACTATCATCTTGTTGCCCCAAAGGTGGGTAATTTGGACAGCTATACAAACTATACATGTATATTAACTAAAATTGTGCATAAAGTAAGATATCCTTTCAATCACCCATCATTGCTGGTCTATCTATTCTTTCCTGTTAAATGAGAAACAAATTAATTCCTAAAACTATGCAGCTGTAACTTATTCCTTTAAAACATTTTTTTCTGTCCAACCTTATCTTTATCTAACCCTAATCTTAATTCTCTAAACTGAACTCTAACACCCGGGGGGGGGGGGATTTAATAAGATTCTATGCCATTTTTGAGTCACAAAAGTGATGCAAAATCTTTTTTTCCTGATTTACTATCCAGTGGCAAACTTGTAATGGGCATAGCGCTGCTTTGCATTTCTTAGCGCCGAGTAGGCTAAACATGGGTGGAGCATGGGCGTTCCCATGCAAATAGCCAAGGTTTCTCACGGTAGACCCAATTTACTAAACAAAGGTAACAGGATTTAGAGTAACAAAATTGCACCCTTTTAAAGTAGGTACAAGGAGGGAGAAATGCTTTCATTTCTCTATCCTTTTACAGCTTTGCATGTGTGATACACTGTACGGCACACATACGAAGTGAGAAAAGGCTTCATGTTAGTCTAAGCATAGTATTTTGTTCTGGAAGGGTTTCCTTCCAGTACACAACCTATTCTAGACTCATGGAGACACCCTTGTACCATGGCACAAAGGGGAGGCTAGTGCCTTATCTTAGTAAATTGGGTGCTCTCCTCCTCTTTCCTTTTCACGCAGTGCAGAATTTGCGGCTGCTGCAGTGCGCTACATGAAAAAACGGTCAATCTCCCCCTCGAAGTCATTGCTATCCTAAGTGTAACTTTGATCCTAATGCTGTACCTAACCCGCTGCCTAAATCTGAGCGTAAACACTAAAACAAGTCTTACCTCTTACATTATTTCTTACCCTTTTCCTTTGAAGTATGTTAAGTTGCTGTGACCTAAAATGATTTTTCTTTATGACGACTTTCCTCCTGTGCAGTATCTCCTGAGAGGTATTTATCAACCTTTCTCTCTTAAGCCATTTGCTATTCGGGTTCCCAGCATATCCAGATCAATCTTTTGAGTGCATGAACAAATGATTCAGGGCTCAGCCGATAAAGGCAAATTACTGTTTAAAAATAGTGGCTGGTGGAAGATTAAGGCACCAGAGAACAGGGTCTCAAGAAAAGGTGTTGTTTTCTTTAAAAAAATCTCCCTTTCGTCACCATGACCCAGTAAATTTCCTTTCTTCCCCTGCATCATTGGGCACAATGAGTAAAAAGCATTCCTTGGAAATTTGTGATAATCTTGAAGCCATGCTTTCAAATCCTTGTAAGGCTGACTCAGCCGTCCATCTTTCAGAGACCAGCGAACTGAGCACCTGCTTTTTCACAGTGCCTAAAAACTGCAGTAGTGCACTATGAGATTACCATGATTTGTTTCTTTGTGTTTTGTATTATTATCATATTGAATATTATCATTTCACATAAACTCTGGGCTCTGAGCATGAACCAAGATACCAGATTCCAGTTGGTGTGTATAGACCAATTTTTTCTTTAAAAAGCAGATGGAGCACCGAAAGGCAAAATGGCTTCCTGGGCCAGACATTTTAAATTAAACAATCCTGAAAAATGTGTGAAAGTGCATTTTTTCAAAGTGAAACTTCTGTGTGGCTAGAAACATCCTAAAGGTTATAATAATACCAAGCAGATCAAATCTGAGTTAAATTGGAGTTGGAATTTTATTCAGACTGGTGTTTATGTTAAAATGTCCAGGCTTTGATTGTGTTTGCAGAATAGAAATGTGACATCAAATATAACGCCTTCATTATTATACAAATGAAACCTTTCGCTTAATAAGGTCTTTGTTTAAAAAAAGTTAGCTATGTTCAGTTTAGAAAAATGGCACCCTTGAAGCGTGGGTGAAGCTAGCCTGTCCAGGTGACAAATGGAGATCATCTGGAGCCAGTTCCAAGAGCATTATGCTCTGTTCTATACAAAAGTCAAAAGTCAAAAAGTTTTATTTGCATAATTAGTTAAAATTGTTACAAAAATTCACATGATAAAATAACAGTGCAAAATGTATTAAAAATACTGAAGTAATTGTCTCTCGACCTCTATTTTTGTTGGGGACAAATGCGTGTAAGATCCCAGGGTTAGGGTGTCCCTAATAGCCCGCCAACTGGGTAGTCCTCCTGTTCAGTTAGTTCTAAGCGTTTTCTTGCTTCTGCCAGGAATTTAACTCCTCTGCATGCCAGAATTATGGAGGAGCCTCCAAGCCAGCTTGTGACTGCGTGTCTGCAAGAACGAATGTTTAGCGCGTTAAGAATGGGTTTCAACAAGAGTCGTCTCTAACTTATCAGGGCCGGACATAAACAGAAAAGGTGGACAAGGGTTTCAGTTTTATACCCGCAGAGGCGACATTGTTTCGTCTGGTGGGACTGTTTCCAGGACGGTAGTTCTGTACACTTAGGAGCATATCAAAACGTCACTCCGCACAGCGCAGCAACCCACCTTGCTGCGCTGCACTGCAGGACAGCGGAAGGACAGGAGTGTGCCCTATTTAACATAACATGGTGCATTCCTGTATTTTTCCTGTACTGGGACAAAATGTGCTGCCTAGAGCCAAAGCAGGCTCCCTTGCACCATGGTGCAGGGGTGACTGTGTTGTAAGCAGGATTGCTTTTGTGTAGGAAAGGACACCTTCCTGCACAATAATAATTCCCTGAGGCATTTTCCTCTGTTTATGTGTGCAGGCAGAATGCAGCACACAGAGGAAAAAATGAGGAGAATTAAAGATATTTCTCCTTGATACGCCTCCCCTGGGGATGCGCAGCACTTTGACGCATTCCCAGGGCTACCAGTAATGGTAAATCTGGGAATGTGCCAAAATCCAAGGATGTTGCGTGGGCCCACCCATGCTCCACCCATGGAATGCCTCCCTGTGTCAGAGTAACGTAATGCAGAGATTTGTGCTGTGTTGCTTTACTCTAGACTTATCAAACCAATCAGCTATGTGTTGCTTCGCTCTTGCGCTCAGTTGTGTGGCGCAAGACCGACGCAACTCATTAATAAGTATGGCCCCTGGTTAAAAATGTTGTCACTAATTATGAGTTGGACATCATTCCTGCTGATTCAGGGTTAATAGGTACAGAATAGCACCCTCTAATCCTTCTTGTGTTTTTGAACAGAAATTCCTTCTATGTGGAAAGCGGCACGAAATTGGGACTAAACAGTGAAAAAGAGTGCAGGAGCTATATGTTATCGCCATTTTGGGCCCAAACACCTGTGTTCGCACAGCGCAGAAGCAGGAACAACTGCCAGAAATAGTACTTCTACACACAATGTTCCTGGGCCGCCAACACCCTCCACCTTGTAACTAGGCATTTTTCCTTCACAGTCAGGGGATTGCAGGTACAGTAAATCGATGCTTGTCAGATTTGTCCAGCCAGTCACAGTGCCCATTCTTTTACTTGGGGCAATAACGCACATTGTACTTGGTGTCCAATTTTCCCAGGACTTACTAACCAACAGGGCTGGACTGGGAATACAAACTGGCCCTGGCAATTGAGTCGCACTGGCCGCGGGGGGTGGGTGTGCGCATGGAACACTGCAGCTGCTTTTGTTACAGGGGATGATATTGCAGCTATGCTGCAAAACTGGTCCCTGGTAACAAAAACTGCCCCCCCGCCCTGGCGGCCCATTGGGGAAATACTCGGTGCCCGCTACAGCCACTCTAGCCCTGCTAACCAATCAATGCAGATCTTCCCCACATCACTTCCCAGGCCTAGGACTGTGGAGCAAGTTTCAGCCAGCACTGAATCAACAACTGGCATGTTACAGGTTTTGAAAATGAATTAAATCCTCTTCTGTGCAACTCATAAAGCTGTATAATTACAGCACCAGCTGAAAATGTGTGGTGCTAAGAGGACCATTGCAGATGTCAAAGTGACCTGGAAACTACTCGCATCTCCGTACTTAATAAACAGGACTTGTAATGTGAGGAATATTAAGTTGTGGCATAATCTGAATGATTGTCTACTCAGTCTTCACCACGTGCACCTACCACTCTGGCAATATTGTTGGTAAGCATTACAATGGTTATTCTGTCATGGATGCAAGCCGGTGAATACTGTTAACGTAAGTTCCCTCCAAAATATTCGAGAATGCCGCCTCATCTGATTCCACACAGTGGCACTATCTCTTGCCGTTTCAGATATTAGAAAATGGGCCAAAATATATTCATATTACCAGAAAGTAACAACGTTCCGATGAATGTTCCTCGTCGCCAAGAGTGACACCAGGCGGCCATAGAAAAAATCTCAGTTGGCTGAACTTGCAGTCTTCAAAAAGCATCCTTTGGCCCCCCTCACTCCCCTAGCGTGAGTGTGGCCCGGTCGTGGCAGTGTCCACCCATGTTCTGCTACTACCAATGTGTGCTGTTGAAGAAATTGATATGAGCTGTCGATGTCAGATGACATTCAAAATGGCACTGTAAGCGATTGCGTCATCCTTTCTGTTTCTTTTTCTCTACCCAAAACCCTTTTTCCTATCCTCTCCCCACAATTTGTAAAATAGAAGCATCGCTCTTCTGATCGATGCTTAAGTTTAGAAACCTATACTGGCACATTTAAACTTGTCTCATACTTGGTGGTTGAAGATTTTTATTTAAGAAAATAATATGGAAATTGTAAGAAAGATTTTATTAACATGACATGAATGAATTAAACCTTCTTCTGCCAAACTCATAAAGCTGGGAAAGTTCTGGACCAGCAGACATTTTGCGGCTCTAAGAGAGCCATTGCAGGTGTCAGAGTGACCTCTAAACCACTCTCATCTCCTGACTTACGGTAATGGACAGGACCTGTAATATGATGCCCTGTGTCCAGATGACATTAAATACCAGGGGGCATATTTACAAGGGAATATTGCGACCAGAATGGCCCTTTTAAAGACATTCTGGTAAGATATCTCCTTCTCCTTATTTACTAAGTGCATTAAGCCAATTAGCGTGGCTTAGTGATGCCTTATAAAGAAGACCCCTTATCACGATTTGCTTAGAGTGAAAGGGGCGTGCAAAGGGTATTGCAGTGGACGTTCCTCTGCAACACCCATTGCTTTTTGATGCTGCCTCATATTTACAAAGATGGGGCTGCACCAAAAACCAAGGCCAGGTAAAACCCGGTCTTAGTATGGCGATACGAGTTTTGATCTTTCTATGTGTGCATAATTCTGCAGCACACATAGAAAGAACAAATCGCCTTTCAAGATTATTTATGTGCAAGAAGGTGTACCTTCCCCGCACATAAACAATTGTCCCAGCAGCACAGGCACCCTTGCAACTAGGGTGCTTTTGCACGTGCTATGCAGCTTTATTAGCGCCAGCGCTCGGGGAACCATAAGGTTGCGCTGTATTTTTGTAAATAGGGCATGTCCCCCCGTTTTAAAAGTGTCGGAGTGCAGAGTTACTAATTTTGGCATAACACAGTGCTCCGACATTTTGTTGTAAATATCCCCCAGGTATCAGAAATTCGGATACCTGGTATTTAAGATAGTGGGGAAAACAGAGCATCGAAATGACCACAATATCAACCAATTTAAAAACACAAGATGCACCATCGGTTATAAAATTGATAGGTAGAGAATCAAAAGCAATTTCATATGTGCAATATTGCCTATTATAGACACAAATTATTGAATCTAATCCATTTCCATGCCTCTTGGTCACATTCCTCCAATTCACATACAACTTTGAGAGTACTACTTTGAGCTCTTCTGCAACCTTATTGAAATGGGCACCTTTGAATAGTAGATGTAAGTTCCCTAAAGCCATTCCTGAATGAGGTTAGTATCAGATTTTTGGATGATTTACAATGTACTATTTAAAGTGGGGAAAACAGACAGATGCTTCGTGAATATCTTTCATACTTAGCTGGAAAGAATCAATGTTGGGAACAGGCACAACCTGCCAGAGACCTTTTCCCAGAATGTACTGTACTATTGGACTTAGATGCTTTTATTATGTGCCAGACTAGTACAATACATATGTAGATTATTATAGTAGCAAATATAATGGTTATTGTGGCAACAAGGAATAAACAGAACATAAATAATATGATAAGATGTCGTTTGTGAAGTTTCTGCTTCCTACGAAGGCTCTCCTAATTAGAGGTTGCATGTAAAGGTCTGTCAACGAGAGAGGAGCATACAATTGTTTCCAGGTCGCTCGTTGCCCTACCAAATATACTCACTGAATATAAGGTAGTCTCTCACAGACAGAGCCTGGCCGTGTGGGCAGACGGCATCCTCACCATACCAGGCGTACATGCAATAATGTACTTCACTGGTAATTGTATTGTTAATTTCAGTAAAACCATCAATATGAGTGTTGGTATGGAAAAGTATCACTGTGGTTGGCATTCAGGTGTGAACCTCTAGTCACTCACATGGCCTGTGTTATGGGGTTATCAGATTTGCAGTCACTCCTGCTGTGACAGACTTCTTTCTCAAGGAAGCACAGAACAGAGGAGAGGGCATTTCAAAAGTAAACAGACCCCCAACCTAAACATCAAAGACTCAGATTCTAAATCACGTGTTTTCTAGTAATGTCCAAAAGAAGGGGAGCTCGAGGCTCTCAAAATTGTCAGCTGTTAAGCAGTCAATCAAAAAAGAGAAGCTCTGCAAGACGTCTGCCTGTGACCTGGACTGGGGCCCAAGGCCTGCAAGTCGGTCAGATGTGTGATGGAACATCACCCAGGGACATCAAGACCACCTTCATCAGGAGCCTGGAGCACCAGCACGTCTGATTGCCAAGACAAGTGTGTTCTTTGAGGGAGAGGCGAGCATTGGAGGGAGCAGGCCCGGTGGGGAATCCTGGCGATTTGATTCCTGTAGCAAAGTTTGAGGTGAGGAGACATCTGCTGCACTGACTGGGTTGTTGGCCATGTATCGCGAAAAAGCAGCGGCCCCCTTATGTAATAGTAGGACCACCATGATTTGTGCTGTGAGCATTGCTGCACTGAAAGGGTCATTGACTGTGTACAGGATGTAAGTCGGTAACCCCGTTTGCCAAGTAGGGCCTCAGTGAAGAGTGCTACCTTGTTGATCAGCCGATAGCCCTTATGTGGAGCTAAGCCAGTGACCCTGTATGTCAAGTGGTGCCACCGTGATGATTGCTGCTGTGCCGCTCAGGTATAGGCTTTGTACTGACCCCAACTGCCAGCAGGGCCACAGGGACAGGGCAAGGAGGGTGGGTTGGTCGAGACCGTCGGTAGAGGAAGGAGGTCACTGTGGTGACACGAGCAGGGCAAAACAGTGAATGAGGAGCCGTACTAAGAGCGATGTACCACCCCCTACCTGTGGAGATGATCTCAAAGGAAGTTACCAGCATTGGCGAAGCAATGAGAGCCACCCCTTGGCCACTACCTCTAAGAGACCTTACGCGAGAAACATGAGGACACCTGACCACAGTCCTCCTGAGCTGTGTGTTAAAGGCTTACCGGAGTGCAGCGCCTGTGAAGGGGGTGTGCTCAAAGACTCTGATTGCTAAGTTCCTGCTGGTACATGTAAGACTGATTTATGGGCCAGACGGCCCCAGGGGAAAGTGTCTGGCAGATAGCGCTTTGGCGCTGTTACACTTTTGACTTTAGTATAGAGTCACAGTGGGATTCCTGAGACTTGGACTACCAGGGCTTAACCTGATTTTCGTCTGTAGTAAATGGGGGATAACCAATACTGATAGCGAAAGGGGAGTGGGACTTGGGAACTGCCTATGAAACACTAGAGCCCTGACTTGAGGGGGACAGGATATGTTGTTTGTGAGTGTTGTATTTTTCTTTGTGTTCATATATAAATACTCCTTTTTTCATAAAATCAAGTATTTTACAGGACAATCATTTATTTCTGCTGCTGAGTGTATTTTGAGTTGTGAGCCTATGTACACTCCTACCCCCCACCCAAGAAGCATTGGACTGCTCGACCTGCACTACCACTGAGAGTCAAGTGCTGAAGTGGTATTTGGCCCAGTTGCTCAAGATCCATAGTAGGTCGGGTCCTGGGACATCTAGAGTAAAATACCTCAACCCCCATGGTTGGGCTCAGTAGTTGCTGCTTGCCCCATTGCCCCTGAATGGGGTTCTGACAATAAAAGATACATTAGGAATTGACAGGTAGTCTTTAGGTGTGTAGGGTCAACAGAGGGCTTTTAAAAAAAGTGTTATGCAAGGTTGCTTAATATCAGCAAGAATGCGTCCTGCTCTGTCGAATGATTGGTAAACTACGTGAAAAGGGGGCAAATGCTTCCTAATTTTTCTTTATGAATTTTGAGGGGTATGGGTCAGTTTTGCATGTTGGTAGATTTATTGTGTTTAACATATGCATATTCTTGTCTACAGACGTATATGTGTGATGTCTACTAAGAAAAGAAACAGAAAATCCTACTGGGTATGGTACACTAACTCATACTATCTCCAGTTGCCAGTGAGTTTCTTTTTCAGCTTACACATCAGTATGTCATAAGAGCCTCAGATGGTTCAACATAAACCTGCATCCTGTCTTGGCCTGCCAAAACCACTCAGTGTCAAAGTTAAAGTCAAAAGTATGCTTTATTCGATTTTTGTAAAAATATAAAATCATAAAAGCCACAGTTAAAAAAAGAGAAACAGTCAAATCCATACATAATTTCCTTTACAATTCATCAGTCCAAAAAGTTGCGCATCTGTATTTTAAAAAGGATATACCATTTCCGAGCTATACAACAAGTTATTACATTTCTTTTCTTCAATATACTCTTTAAAAGACCCGTCATAATAAAAGTACAATACTCATCATTCAATTGTTGTAAAAACAAGTAAGCTGGACGATATTGCCGTCCATAAGCCCTGCTTCAAATATTGCTTTATCCACTTTATGCGTTCTTGGGTATAGTATTTACAAAATAATACCGTGTGGATTGTTGTTTGCTGGGAGGCGTTGTCACACGGGCAGAGTACCAGTTCCCTCGACCAGGCGTTTTTATTTGGGAAGGTCACCAGACGATGAAATGATTCAAATCTGAACCTTGTTAAAATGTTAAAATGTACCACTCAGTGACAAACAACCTCTACTTATGGTCATGCAATACTATAGAGTCTTTGAAGTGATGTTCTTCAGGGCCTGATTGGTGAACCAAAAGTAGCCCTGACAAAAAGTTCTAAGCATCCCACTCCCTTCATATTTTAGTGCTCTCAATCATTCTCCTTCTCTCTTCCTGAACGATTTTTCTCTCCCTTCACTACCCTTCCTCTGGAAGCCCCCCCTCGACCCCCCTCCCCAGGCTGCTGCAATTCATCTCAGAGAGCTGGAGAAAGGGTCAGAGGCACCAGGAGTAGGCTTGAGTTTTCAAAACTGGCCTCCAAGGGCTCCAGTCCACTTGGCAACTACCTGGTGGAAAAGGCCAGACTGGCCCTGATTTCCCTGAAGTGTCTGTTAGACTTACCATGCGAGCTTTCCGTCATTCTTTTATTCCCTGAGTTTTTGTATGTTCGAGCCCTCTTGGAATTTTCTGCATAGGTATTACTTCCTGTAACATGGAATGGGGACTCATTACTTAAGAAATGCATTCCCTGGTAGCTTCCCTTGCAGGTTGTGGTGTCATGCTTTTTTGATGACACATCAGTAGGCTGGTGAAAAATATGCTGCTCCGAAGCTCTGCCTATTCCTTTTTTTCAGAAGCCCCAGTGAATCCACTTTCTCAATATGAAATCAGACTTTTCTATGTGCCCAATGTTTAATTTGTAAACAAGTAGGTCTGGCATATGAATACAAACGTTTTGTGTGCCATTGAGGGATTTAGGCACTAACTAAGTCATCACACATGCACTTGGTCACACCTCTTTGCACTAATGCATCCATTCATCAATCCCCTGAATCATATTTCTATTCACTGTCTGACACAACTGCAATAACACACTCAAGCCCGACAACATATGCAAGATAAATTAAAAGAATGCAAGTAGAGAAAAGAAAATATGCTGTTATCTAAACATGGCAACAGATGTTTGCAATAACTGAACTAAACATAGCAATAGCAAAACCAAACAACGGAACAGGTGTCCATCTTTCAAAGGTATTGTAGATAGTTTATTACAACATTGGAACGTTGAGAGCTCCGTTGGAGACAATGGAGAATTCAGGCTTCTAATGGCTGGTAGTAGCCTGGAGGGAAACATTCCAATGCTTTTTTCATTTCACAAATGTTGATCTGAACAAAGGCCTCTCAGAGCCCGAGAGGATTCAAACCCCCTCAGGCTCTGGGAGGCCTTAATTTTTACAAATTAGAATATTCAGTCCTCTTGGGGCAGAATGTTCTAATAGCCTTAGAGCCCTCCGTAGAAGGCTCTACCAGCCATTAAAAGCCTGCTACCTTGTTAAAGGCCCTCGCCTTTGGTTCAGGCCTTTAACTATGGAGCAGGACTTTAACCCTTTGCCTGCGGGTGTTATTCCCCCGCTGTGCTGGGGGCGCACAGCTCCCCGGCACTCATGACGAGCTGAGCTCGTCATGAGCCACGGTGCTCGTGTGCTCATGACGAGCTGAGCTCGTCACGGCCACACCCGTTTCCATAGAACGTTCAGCACAGCAGGGGAATGAGCCCCGTATGTGAGCATTCTAACGGCCATGACGAGCTCAGCTTGTTATGAGCACACAAGCACTGTGGCTCATGACGAGCTGAGCTCGTCATGAGCATGGGAGGGGTTAAGAGCCGGTAGAGCCCATTACGTCAGGCTCCATGGCTATATTGTTGCTTTATAGCTCAACCAGGGCTGTGAACATGAACCAACAAGCAGTCTTTTTAGAGGAAGCACACAATTTTGGCCCAATCATATCCTTTACTCGGGTGATCCAACATGTGGGTGAAGTCTAAGGCCATCTCTCTGTAGGATTTTGAAAATATATTTTTTGTTAATCACATAAGCTCAACTATAGTTCCACTGTTAAGCCAGACCTAATAATCCATGTAAATTACTGTAGCCCTGGACTCTCAAATACAAAATTTCACTCTGAAGTCTAAAGGTAATGACTACCCTCCTCCCTTCTGTGTTGGTGCCAGAGAAAAATAAACACCATAAATTACTGAGTTATTTAAGAAACTTTAATAGCATTACAATGCCATGTGTGTTCCCCTGAAAGTTCAAGCTCAGGCAGAGGCCCCAAAGAACTAAATATTCACTGCTTTGTGGGGGTAGTACTTTTTTTGTGGAAGCACACAACCTCTGGCAAATTAAAACATGTACTCCTGGCTTTCAACGTATGGGAGGAGCCAAGGCCCTTCTCCTGGTAATGCTTCTTAAAGTCTAATTTTTAGGTTGATCACATGATGTCTGTTGAGCCATAGATAAAAATGGGGCCTAAAGTTTTGTTCAGAAGCCCTGGGCTACTGCTATCAAAGGTTGGGGTATGAATACTAAAGTTAGAAAATCGTAATTCCACCTAAAGCCTTTTTTATCCACCACCGGACACTCCCTGTCTCTGTATATCATCCTTGAAGGCTATTTTTAATTCCTGATTTCTAAGTTAAGCCTGCATGAATTCTCTTGTGTTTAATATATCTTAAAAGGGGTCTCTTATCAGTTCCCAGTGCTGAATTACTGTGTTCATTCACTTTTGTGTGGAACTTTTCTTTTTGTTAACTTCCCCTGGCTGCACGCATTTCCGATACTACTGCTAAAGCTGTTGACAGTGTTTAATTCCATGCCAAGATAAGATCTCATCCCACGGAAAAGGCAGACAGCTTCTATCAGTATGCTGGAATGCTTGCTTTTTATTACTTATTTGTGTACACAAAAAATGCTTTAGCCTTTGAACATTTGTGGCATTTCCTGTTCATGCCTCAGTACCTTTCTTTGCATTTTGTAGGCATTACCGGATAGATTTTTTTCAACTTAATGTATTTGGTCATTATGAATCTGATCACATTCTAAATGTTGTAATATACATTGCAAGTTAAAAAATAAAGTTAATATACAAGAACTATGCTATGTTTTACTACTAAACAGGCAGCTACAAGTGCAGTTACTTGCAGAGAACAGGGTCATGATTTGAATGGTGCAGCAGATGCAGTAGCACCTGGCCCAAAAGTTGACAGACTCCTCTAAACACATAATATTGCTATATTTGACTACTAAACAGGCAGTCACAATTGCAGTTACCTTACAGTGAAAGGACTTGATTTGAATGGGGCAGCAGGTTCAGTGGCACAGGGGCCCAAAGCACTAGGGACCCCACTAAACCCTGATTATTGCCAAAATTTAAAACTAAACAGGCAGTCACATGTGCAGTTAACTTGCAGACAACAGGGCCATGACTTCAATGCAGTGACATCAGGACTCTAGGGACCCCACTAAACACCTACAATCGCTACGTTTTCCTGGAAAAGTCAGTCACCTTGCAGACAACAGGGTCAAGATTTGAATGGTGCAGCAGGTGCAGTGGTGTTGGCCCAAAAGTTGTCAGAACTCCTCTAAACACCTAATGCTATATTTTGCTACTATACAGGCAGTCACAATTGCAGTTACCTTGCAGGCATTAGGGTCATGATTTCAATGGTGCAGCCGGTGCTGTGACACCAGGGTCCAAAGCTCTAGGAACCCTTCTAAAAACCAAATATTGCAATATTTTACTACTAAACAGGCAGTCACAAGTGAAGTTACTTTATAGGCTATAGGGTCGTAGTTTGAATGGTGCAGCAGGTGCCATAAGCACCAAATATTGCTATATTTTACTACTAAACAGGCAGTCTCTAATGCAGTCCTCTTGCAGGCACTAGGGTCATCATTTCAATGATGCAACAGGTGCAGTGACACAGGGCCCAAAAGTTGCCAGAACCCCTATATATTATTGCTATTACATCAATGTATTCTATTATCGCCCTCTTTCATTTAATTTTTCTAAATATTACTATTACTAACCCACACTGTACCACTAGTAACAACACAATATATTGCCTTTTTGTACATAGACAAGTCCTAACACTTTAACAGACTCTCTATAAATTATATGTACAACTACTTCGCAAGCTATAACTGACACAACTGCTTATTTTTAACCAAATATGTGAAACCTAATGCATTTACCAATGCTTGTTCTCTTTGTTGCTGTTTTTTGGTCTTTCTCTTCCTCCTTAATTTTGCTTTTTGTGTTTTTCTCTCCTTTGCTTTGGATCGAAGTCTTTTGAGGTAAAATACGTGCTGGTCCCCAAAAATGAATATATGTGTGCCCCACTTGTACCTACTGGTTCACCTAAAGCACTGAGTGTGCCTCTCCTTGCCATCAATCTGTATTATCAATGTGAGTGTGTACTCACTGCATCTGTCCAATGTAATGGCCTAGAGACTCTTTCGTACAGTCATGTATGGCCCGTGCAACAAAATATTTTTCATTTTAATCTCAGCCTGTGTAGACTCACACAGACTATCCACATACATACATACATTTCACCTGAAGTACACTAGTTCCATCTTTGTGCATTAGACGTGTTCCAAATTTGACAGTGTGGATTTTTACCTGATACTTTTATGACACACATGCGACTAATTACTGATGAAAGGAGTTTTAATGCTGTAAGATTTACAGGTCCTAATATATAGGGATATCGGTGGTATGTTTCTCTCGGGGGATATTCAACCACAAAAGGAGAAACACTAAGGGCCAGGGTGTTTGTATGATATCAGGAGGATAAAACATTGTAGATCACTTCTTAGTGCTATTCAGGGAAAATCAAATGTTTAACATTTACTTACTTGCAAGAGTTTGTTTTTCTGATATTTATTCATGCAGCAGCGATAACTAAAACCTTTTTGAGCCATGCTGAATTATTTTGTTAGCTACAAGAACACTCCTTAGTCTGAAAGAAATGTAATGGTACACTTCTTATTAATTTCATGCATGCGCAGGTTTCCCCATACCATATTGTGTAGAGTTTCTCTTTTGCGATAATTCACATTAAAGGTTATGAAGTTAGTGAGCATTCACTATGTACTTTGTTTATATTTTTCTTGCATAGAACAGGGAGTTAACCACATTCCCTCGTCTATGCATGTATGCCGGAGGCGCTGGAAGTAGGGTCGAGGGGGATGCTTTGTTTGTAAACATTTTTCCTAGAACTCCTCCCCTTCCATTCAAATCTAGGGGCATATTATCAAGCCTGTGCGCTAAAATTATCGCCGCTTTATCGGCCGAAAACGGCCGATAAAGCGGCGATAATGGCTTGATAATATGCTCTATGGAATTCCAATCGAAGCACATGTTAGATGTGAAGACATCTAACATGGGCTTCGATTGGAATTCCACAGAGCATATTATCAAGCCCATTATCGCCGCTTTATCGGCCGCTTTCGGCCGATAAAGCGGCGAAAATTTTAGCGCACAGGCTTGATAATATGCCCCATGATTTTTCTTTATCATGACTTTCCTCCTTCATGGTATCTCCGTAGTTTTAATCCTTATTTTTAATTTTGCTATTCCGGTTTCCCTTTACGAATACAAACTGGTCTAGTTATCATATTTCCAGATATCACAAGTCTTAGGGCACGTTGCTGGAAGGAGGGAAGTATCCAGATCAATATTTGGAGCACATGAACTATCGATTCATTGCTCAACCGATAAATGCTAATTACTGTTTACAAATAGTGGCTGGTGGAAGATTAAGGCACCAGGGAGCAGAGTTTCAATAAAAAGTTGTTGTTTTCTTTCAAACATTCTCCCTATTATTCTTTTATGATCATGACCCATTTGTTCCCCTTTCTTCCCCTGCATGATTAACCACGGTGAGTAAAACGCTTGCTTTGGAAATATGTGATAATCTTGAAGTCATGCTTTCAAAACCTTGTAAGGCCGGCTCAGCCGTCATCACTTCAGAGGCCAGTGAACTGAGTGGGTTTTGTGTTATTATCATTAATAATATTATAATTTCAGTTAAACTCAAGGCTGTGAACATAGGCCAAGATACCAGATTCAAGTTGATGTGTAAGAAACCTTTGTTTCTAAAAAAGCAGACAACACACCCAAAGGCCAAGCGGTTTCCTGGGCCACACATTTTAAATGTAACACTCATGAAAAATGTGTAAAAGTGTATTTTTGCAAAGTATACCTTCTGTGTAGATATAAACATCCTGAAGGTTATGATAATGCCAAGCAGATCAAATCTGAGCTAAAAAGGAGTTGGTATTTCATTCAGACTGGTGTTTATGTAAAAATGTCCAGGTTGATTGTGTTTGCAGAATACAAATGTGGCGACACCTCTAATATAACACCTTCATTATTATTCAAATGAAACCTATCACTTAATAAGCTCTTTGTTTAAAAAGTTCGCTATGTTCATTTTAGAAAAATTGCGTCCTTGAAGCGTGGGTGAAGCTAGCCTGTCCTGGTGGCATACGGAGATCATCTGGAGCCAGTTCCAAGAGCTTTACACTCTTCTCTATACACTTGGGTAAAGATTTTGGCACCAATTATGAGTTGTACTTCACTTCCGCTGATTCAGGTTTACCAGGTACTGAATTGCACCCGCTAGCCCTACTTGTGTTTTAGAAGAGAAATTCCTCCTTCTGTGAGGAAACGGGCAAGCGATTGGGATTAACAATCAAAAAGGCTGCAGGAGTTTTATATTAGCTGCCATTTTGGGCTCAAAAACCTATATTTGCACAGTGCAGAGGCAGGAAACAATGCCAGAAAAGGAAGATCTGGTCCCAGTGTTCCTGCGCCACTAACACCCTCATGACGAGCTCAGCTCGTCATGAGCCACGGTGCTCGTGTACTCATGACGAGCTGAGCTCGTCACGGCCACACCCGTTTCCTAAGAACGCTCAGCACAGCAGGGGAATTAGCCCCGCGTGTGAGCGTTGCTCATCATGAGCACACGAGCACCGTGGCTCATGACGAGCTGAGCTCGTCATGAGCATGGGAGGGGTTAAGAGCTGGTAGAGACCATTTCGTCAGGCTCCAAGGCTTTGTTGCTTTATAGCTCAAGCCGGGCTGTGAACATGAACCAGCAAGCAGTCTTTTTAGAGGAAGCACACAATTTTGGCCCAATCATATCCTATACTCGGGTGATCCAACATGTGGGTGAAGCCTTAGGCCGTCTCTCTGTAGGATTTTGAAAAGATATTATTTGTTAATCACATAAGATCAACTATAGTTCCACTGCTAAGCCAGACCTAATAAACCATGTAGATTATAGGCTCTCAAATACAAAACTTCACTCTGAAGTCTAAAGGTAATGACTACCCTCCTCCCTTCTGTGTTGGTGCCAGAGAAAAATAAACACCATAAATTACTGAGTTATTTAAGAAACTTTAATAGCATTACAATGCCATGTGTGTTCCCCTGAAAGTTCAAGCTCAGGCAGAGGGCCAAAAGAACAAAATATTCACTGCTTTGTGGGGGGCTAGTACTTTTTTATGCAAGCACACAACCTCTGGCAAATTAAAACATGTACTCCTGGCTATTAACATATGGGAGGAGCCAAGGCCTTTCTCCTGGTAATGCTTATTAAAGTCTAATTTTTAGGTTGATCACATGATGTCTGTTGAGCCATAGATAAAAATGGGGCCTAAAGTTTTGTTCAGAAGCCCTGGGCCAGAGCTGTCAAAGGTTGGAGTATGAATACTAAAGTTGAAAAATCGTAATTCCACTTCATGCCTTTTTTTATCCACCACCGGACACTCCCTGTCTCTATATATCATCCTTGAAGGCTATTTTTAATTCCTGATTTCTAAGGTAAGCCTGCGTGAATTCTCTTGCGTTTAATGTATCTAAAAAAGAGGGCTCTTATCAGTTCCCAGTGCTGAATTACTGTGTTCATTTACTTTTGTGTGGAACTTTTCTTTTTGTTATCTTCTCCTGGCTGCACGCATTTCCGATACTACTGTTAAAGCTGTTGACAGTGTTTAATTCCATGCCAAGATGAGATCTCATCCCACGGAAAAGGCAGACAGCTTCGAACAGTATGCTGGAATGCTTGCTTTTTATTACTTATTTGCGTACAGAAGATGCTTTAGCCTTTGAACATTTGTGGCATTTCCTATTCATGCCTCAGTACCTTTCTTTGCATTTTGTAGGCATTACCGGATAGATTTTTTTCAACTTAATCTATTTGGTCATTGTGAATCTGATAAAATTGTAAATATTGTAATATACATTGCAAGTTAAAAAATAAAGTTAATATACAAAAGCTATGCTATATTTTACTACTAAACAGGCAGCTACAAGTGCAGTTACTTGCAGACAACAGGGTCATGATTTGAATGGTGTAGCAGATGCAGTAGCACCGGGCCCAAAAGTTGACAGACTCCTCTAAACACATGATATTGCTATATTTGACTACTAAACAGGAAGTCACAATTGCAGTTACCTTGCAGTGAAAGGACTTGATTTGATTGGTGCAGCAGGTTCAGTGGCGCAGGCGCCCAAAGCTCTAGGGACCCCACTAAACCCAGATTATTGCCAACATTTAAAACTAAACAGGCAGGCATGATTTGAATGGTGCAGCAGATGCAGTAGCACCGGGCCCAAAAGTTGACAGACTCCTCTAAAAACATGATATTGCTATATTTGACTACTAAACAGGCAGTCACAATTGCAGTTACCTTGCAGTGAAAGGACTTGATTTGATTGGTGCAGCAGGTTCAGTGGCGCAGGCTCCCAAAGCTCTAGGGACCCCACTAAACCCAGATTATTGCCAAAATTTAAAACTAAACAGGCAGGCACACGTGCAGTTAAATTGCAGACTCCAGGGCCATGACTTCAATGCAGTGACATCAGGACCAAAAGTTCTAGGGACCCCACCAAACACCTACAATTGCTCCATTTTCCTAGAAAAGTCAGTCACCTTGTAGACAAAAGGGTCATGATTTGAATGGTGCAGCAGGTGCAGTGGTGCTGGGCCCAAAAGGTGCCAGAACTCTCTAAACACCTAATGCTATATTTTGCAACTATACAGGCAGTCACAATTGCAGTTACCTTGAAGTTAAAAGGTTCTTGATTTAAATGGTGCAGCAGGTGCAGTGGCACTGGGGCCAAAAGTTGTCATAACTCCACTAAACACCAAATATTGCTAAATTTTGCTACTAAACAGGCAGTCACAAGTGCAGTTATCTAGCAGGCACTAGGACCATGATTTAAATGGTGCAGCAGGAGCAGTGGCACCGAGGCCAAAAGTTGTCAGAACTTTTCTAAACAACAACTATTTCTAAATTTAACAACTAAATAAGCAGTCACAAGTGCAGTTACCTTGCAGGCATTAGGGTCATGATTTCAATGGTGCAGCCAGTGCTGTGACACCGGGGCCCAAAGCTCTAGGAACCCTTCTAAAAACCAAATATTGCAATATTTTACTACTAAACAGCCATTCACAAGTGCAGTTACTTTATGGGCTATAGGGTCATAATTTGAATAGTGCAGCAGGTGCCATAAGCACCAAATATTGGTATATTTTACTACCAAACAGGCAGTCTCTAATGCAGTCGTCTTGCATGCACTAGGAACATGATTTCAATGGTGTAACAGGTGCAGTGACACAGGTCCCAAAAGTTGTCAGAACCCCTTTAAACATATATTATTGCTATTACATCCATTTATTCTATTATCTCCCTTTTTCATTTCATTTTTCTAAATATTACTGTTACTAACCCAGACTATACCACTAGTAACAACACAATATATTGCCTTTTTGTACATAAATAAGTCATAACACTTTAACAGACTCCCTATAAATTATATGTACAACGACTTAGTAAGCTACAACCGACAACAACAAACTGCTTATTATTAACCAAATAGATGAAACCTAATGCATTTACCAATGCTTTTTCTCTTCATTGCTGTTTTTTGATCTTTCTTTTCCTCCTTATTTCGCTTTTTTGTGTTTTTCTCTCCTTTGCTTTGGATCGAAGTCTTTTGAGGTAAAATACGTGCTGGTCCTCAAAAATGAGTATATGTGTGCCCCACTTGTACCTACTGGCTCACCTAAAGCACTGAGTGTGCCTCTCCTTGCCATCAATCTGTATTATGAATGTGAGTGTGTACTCACTGCATCTGTACAATGTAATGGCCTAGAGACTCTTCGTACAGTCATGTATGGCCCTGCGCAACAAAATATTTTTCATTTTAATCTCAGCCTGTATAGACTCACAAGATTATCCACATACATACACACATTTCACCTGAAGTACACTAGTTCCCTCTTTGTGCATTAGTCATTTTCCAAATTTGACAGTGTGGATTGTTATCTGATACTTTTATGACACACATGCGACTTATTACTGATGAAAGGAGTTTTAATGCTGTAAGATTTACAGGTCCTAATATATAGGGATATCTGTGGTATGTTTCTCTCGGGGGATATTCTACCACAAAAGGAGAAACACTAAGGGCCAGGGTGTTTGTATGATATCAGGAGGATAAAACATTGTAGATCACTTCTTTGTGCTACTCAGGGAAGATCAAATGTTTAACATATTGTTACTTGCAAGAGTTTGTTTTTTGATATTTATTCATGCAGCAGCGATAACTAAAACCTTTTTGAGCCATGCTGAATTATTTTGTTAGCTACAAGAACACTCCTTAGTCTGAAAGAAATGTAATGGTACACTTCTTGTAATGTAATGTAATGTAAAAGAGCGTTTGTACCGCGCAGCAGCCACTCCAAGGAGCATCAAGGCGCCAGATACTGATCCAGGGATGTAGGAAACAGGTTGGGCGTAGATGGCGGCTCACCCAACTGTTACACTAGGGCTCTAACACAGGTGTCCTGTAGCTTGAAAACCCAGGTTTTCAGTCCCTTTCTGAATTCTTTTTCCTTGTCTAGGGCACGTAGGGAGGGTGGAAGAGTGTTCCAGGCTTTTGCTCCGAGTACTGGGAGGGATTTACCACCTCTCGTGCAGAGCCTAAACCTAGGTACTGACAGGAAATTTGAGCTGGGTGATCGGAGATTGCGTGAAGGGTGGTATCTGGCAAATCTCTGTTGTAGGTATTTTGGTCCAAGGGCATGGGTAGCTCTAAAGGTAATAATCAATATTTTAAAAAGGACTCTCTTATTTATTGGGAGCCAATGCAGTGTATTTAGAGCTGATGATGCTGAGGATTTCCTCGGCCATTTGAGGACTAACCTAGCTGCGGCATTTTGTACCATTTGAAGTTTATGTGTGGAGGTTTTAGTAGTACCTGCATAAAGACTGTTACAATAGTCTATCCTCGACGTCACTAAAGCAACTGTTACCGTCTTCCTAGCCTCTAGTGGGAGAAGGTCGAAAAAATTCCTGAGTCCTTTAATGATGGCAAAGCAGTTCCCTGCGACTTTCAGGGCTTGCTGCTTGAAAGATAGGTTGCTGTCAAGTGTGATCCCTAAGTTTCGTGCCGATTGAGTTGTATTTGGTGGGATTTCTGCCTTTTCCGGCCACCAGGTTTTGGGCGTGAAGTTGTTATTTGAGCCCATAGGCACGATTTCTGTCTTGCCTGTGTTGCATTTTAGATGATTGACTTTCATCCAGTTGAATGTAGCCGTGAGGCAGCCTTTAAGTTTTTCTTCCCATTCCTGTGTGTCTTTGTCCAGGACCAATATCAATTGAGTGTCGTCGGCATAAGCCACAACATCAATTCCAAATGACGATATTAGTTTAATTAAAGGGGCAGTGTAAACATAAAACAGTGTTGGGCTAAGGCTCGAGCCCTGTGGAACGCCCATCTTTATTGGTTTTTCCTTAGAGCGAAATTCGCTAAGGGTGACTACTTGTCTCCTGTCACTCAGGAAGTTTTTGATCCATTCCAACACTGTACCAGAGATGCCAGATGTTTCAAGTCTATTAATCAGGATGGCATGCGACACAGTGTCGAAGGCCGCCGACAGGTCTAATAAAATCAGGACGGCCTTCTTGCCCTGGTCCAGTGCCATACGGATGGTATCTGAGGTGAGCAGGAGGGCAGTTTCCGTGGAGTGTTGTGCCCTGAAGCCAGATTGATTGGGATGCCAGGCTTCATTTTCTTCCAGGAACTTGGTGATCTGTTTGTTTACACAGGCCTCAGGGATTTTACATAGCATTGGGAGGAGAGATATTGGTCTTAAATTGGATAAAGTGGTAGGGTCAGGGAGAGGCTTTTTTTGTAGTGGTTTGACTGCCGCTAGCTTCCATTCAGCTGGGACTATTGCTGTGGTCAAAGAGGAGTTCACAATCCTGTTAATCACAGGGTTAGCTACCTCGACCATCATGTGTAGCAGTGCAGGAGGACATGGGTCGAAGGGAGAACCTGACTTAGCAGCTAAGATGGCCTTATGGGTCTCGTCCAAGCTGATTGGATGGAAGGTTTCCAACCTGTTCCTTCCCATGTTTTCATCATCTACCCTAACTTCGGGAGTGATGAAATCTTTGGTAAGTGCTAGTACCTTGTCTTCAAAGTAGTCTGCGATGGTGTTGCATAGACACTCCGAGGGCGGGATTTCTTGTTCTAGTATTTTGGGTTTATTGAAGCTATTGACAATTTTAAAAATAGTTTTTTGTTTATTTCTGGCATTTTCTACTTCCGAGGTGTAAAAGTTGGTTTTGGCTTGTTTAATCAGTGCATGATATGCGCTTCTGGTTGATTTGTAATTATTCCGGTATTCGATGCAGTAGTTTGTTCTCCATCTGCGTTCGGCTCTTCGCACCTCTCCTTGTTTTATTTTTAACATGGGGTTAAACCATGGTGCTGATTGTTTCTTAGCAGCTGGCCTAGGTTTACGGTTTGCCGGGGCTGCTATTGCTTTCAGGTCTGACATCCATTTTCTGAAGTTGTCATTATCAGCTTCTGGTTGTCCTGACCATGAAGGTTCATGTTCTTTCGCTATGTTAATCAGTTCTGGGTGTTTCATGGCGTCTTTCCATTCTATTTGACTGCCGTGTACAGTTTTCCCTGCCAGTTTATTATTTCTAAACAATTTGAATGGTAATACAAACGGTATTAAAGTGTGATCTGTCCAGGTTTGGATTTTATGGGATTTGATTTGAATTTCTTGCAGGTTAGTTGATATGCAATCAATCGTGTGACCCGCCTCATGTGTGGGCTGTGTGACGCATATAGTAAGGCCTAATACATCCATGGTGTCCCTGAAGGCGATTGCTGATGTATCCGTAGGGGAATCAAGATGAATATTAATATCCCCTAATAGAGTGAAATTAGAAAAGCGCATAGCCAGGGGGCTCAGTGCCTCTCCGATGCTTTCCAGAAAGCTTTTGCATGGGCCTGGGTGGCGATAAATTAAAGCACCAGCAAAGGTAAAGGAGTCGGTGAGTTTAAGTAAAAAGCACATCCCTTCCGCATCCTTAAGCTCTTGGAGTTTCATTGTGGTGCAGTTAAAGGAGTCTCTATATATGATTGCTATTCCACCCCCCCCGAGTCTCCTCCCTGTCTGTTCTTAGGATCTGATATCCCAGGGGGAGTGCATGAACTATATCTGGCGTAGACCATGATTTTAGCCACGTCTCTGTGACGAACAGGCAATCAAGATTTTCTTCTAAAATGACATCATATATGTCAAGAGCGTGTTTTGATAAGGATCTGGCGTTGATCAGTGCCCCTTTTAACTCAGCATTGTTGTTAGTATAAGCAGCAATCTGCTTCAGGTGAAAAACTCTATGGCAATTACAGCAACTTAGCGGGCCATTTAGTGTTGCTTTATCTAGTTTGCAACAACAGGTCGTAGCAGAGGTACCAATAGCCAATAGCTCCTGGCTGCTGTAAGTAATGAGAGGCCTAGTAGTGGCAGCGTTTCCTGCCCTATGCCCGGTCCGTGCACGGACGGGCACAGACGGGCGTACCTTTGGCTTACCTTCGGCGCGCCTTAGGTGCGCCCGCTGCGCCCATCCGCTGCGCTCCTTGGAGGGTGGTTCCATTTTGTAGCTGCGAGGGCGGGAGGGTCCGAGCACTAGTCCGCTCGCTTACTGCTTCCCTCACCCAAGATGGCGGAGCCTAAAACGCGGTCCCCAGGTAGTAATCAAATCTGCTACTAGGTCGGCGTTTGATCGGGAGGGTAACGGGGATCCCTTAGCTGCCAGGAATCATATGCTCCCAATTACACCATCAGTGAAATAGTTTAAAATTCGGCGCAATTATAATTTTAAAAAAAGATGCAAAGTGGGCGAATGTACAAGCAAACAATTCCACAGTTACATATTAATTTTTTTTCTTCTTATTAATTTCATGCATGCGCAGGTTCCCCATACCATATTGTGTAGAGTTTCTCTTTTGCAATAATTCACATATAAGGTTATGAAGTTAGTGAGCATTCACTATGTACTTTGTTTATATTTTTCCAGCATAGAACAGGGAGTTAACCAAATTCCCTCGTCTATGCATATATACCGTAGGCGCTGAACGTAGGATCGAGGGGATGCTTTGTTTGTAAACATTTTTCCTAGAACTCCCTTCCTTTCATTCAAATCTAGTTTTTCCAGGCTTAATGAATCCCTCTATTCTACCATCTTCTGAAATATACATCCTGGAAGATTCCGGAAGTAAATAATTATTAGCTAAGGGGGAATACCGATGGAGTCACCCAATATCGAGTCTCTACCTGACTGCAGTCCAGACTTTATAGGCCCCCAACAAGACCTTGAACTTAACCCGCTTAAAATATGCAAAGTCGATTTGCCTCAGTAAGAGGCCCCTTGCTTCAACCCCATATCTTAATTGAAAAATGGAAATTTATGGACCACCCGAATTGCGCCCTTTTACCAACTCCCCAGATACTTCAATGCAATAGCCCAATAATAGATTTGGAAATTAGGGACAGACCAGCCACCCCGATCTCTCGGTAGAGTCATGAACCTGAGTGCTCGTCTTGGGCGCTGCCCCGCCCATAAGAACCAGGACACTACCTGATCAAACTTACAAAACCAAATCTTACTAAATTCCAAAGGAATAGCTCTAAAATAGTAAAATATTTTGGGCAAAAAAAATCATTTTGATAATATTGCTTCTTCCAATAAGCGTCAAATGGAGATTGCTCATCCTCTTAGTATCTAGTTTTATATTGCGTAATAATGGAGCAAGGTACAGCTCTACAATGTCAGTATGGTTAGAGCTTATTTCAACCCCTAAATACAGCGATCCACAAGGTCTACCTTTTTGTTAATTACTATTTGTGTTTTGCTTTCATTTAAATAATAGCCTGAAACTCTGCCGAATTCTGAATTTAGCCTACCTATTTCCCCCAACGCCTGCTGTGGTGCAGATGTGGTGACAGCTAAATCATCGCATGCCCTAAGATTTTAACATCCCTCCTCGAGCAGAGACTGGGAGTATTAACTGGCTCTCCTGTATCAATCTTATTAATGGATCGATATAGATCGCAAAGAGTAAGGGAGAGCACGGGCACCCTTGTCTAGTGCCACGCCTTATGTTAATCTCTCCTGAGTGTGTTCTCATCAATGCCATCTTGGCGATTGGATGCATATACATACCTTTAATGGCTCGTATAAAGCCCTCCCCAATACCATAATATTTCATAGCCGCCCATAAAAAATGCCAGGAGACCCTATGAAAAGCCTTTTCAGCGTCCAATAAATTAGGCCATAGGGTCTCCTGTCACCTTGGTGTAATCAAATAGAGTTATTGCTCTACGAATATGGTCGATGGTTTTCCGGCCGGGGACGAAGCCGTGTTACTGACGAGACACAATTTTTTTAATTACAGATGCTAGTCTATTGGCCAGAATATTCGAATAAATTTTAACATTGTTATTAATCAATGTAATAGGCCGATAGGCACCTAGATCTGTAGCAAATTTCCCTTTCCTTAAAAAATGGCGATTTTTGCATACCTCCATGACACAGGGGGAGATTCCCCCCTCTGAATCTGTCCAAACATCTCCAACATAGTTGGTACCAGCTGTATTTGAAATTTTTTATAAAACTCTCCAGGAAGGAAATCCAGCCCAACCGCTTTCCCAGATGGAACAGAAACTAGTGCATCAATAACCTCCACTAGAGTGATCGTGGCATCCAACATTTCTCTCTCTGCCAAGGACAGAGGTTCAATTTTAACCTTATCAAGAGTATCCAGTAATCCCATCCTGTAATCCCGATGCATCTCTACTATCTTCCGAATATAACCTCTGGTAGAATTTTTCAAAGGCCGCAAGAATTAATTCAGAATCCGTCACAAAACCGATTTCTGGATCATTTACCCCATAATCTGCGTTTGTATTTCTTTCTCCCTTATGCGCACAGCTAATGCCCCACTTTTTCATTGCTCTCATAAAGTTTGGTGCGCCAAGCAAGATATCTGGCTGCGGCTTTACCTGAGGAGATCTCTACAATGGCAGCTTTGGCAATTAGAACCCTAGTTTGAGCCAGATCAATATCCCCCCTCTCAGATATATCCTGAACCAGATTTAGCTCTGCATTAGTCAGCGCCTTATATAGATCATTTAGCTTATTTTTCTTGTGTTTCTGAACCCTCCACCCAAACTGCGTGGTCTCCACTGTGGCCCCTGCCTTCAGGGTGTCCCACACATTCTGCAAGCTAGTACTACCATGATTCTCCTTCAGAAACCTAGTGATCCACAGCCCCATGTGCTCTACATACAGATTATCACTTAGCAAAGCCCTATTAAAAGTCCAGATAAAAATGTTGTTTTTGACATTTAATGGCCACTTCCAAAACCAGGGGGTTATGGTCGGACCTGACCTTAGGGTATTTTTCAATTTTACAGCCCTGCATCAAACTTTGGGAAATAAAAAAATAATCTAATCTTGAATGAGATTGGTGTGGGGCTGAGTAATATGTAAATCCCAAGTTGTTGCTTAGTATTGCTGCCCAAAGATCCACTAGCCCATGAAGCTCTTTTAGTTGGCAAAGAGATCAATAATTTTTGGCTTGCGCCCTTGATATATCAGTTCCGGATGATTCGATATTGCACAGCCCAAGTTTACATTAAAATGGCCGCACATTACGACTGGCAGCGGCCATCCCACCAATTCAATTCTCAACCAATCATACAATTCCGGATCGTCTGACACTGGCCCATATACAGAACATAAGGTAAACAGCCTGTTGTCTATTGAGCACTGGCTTATCGCCCATCTACCATATTTATCTGAGATGGAACATGTAAAGTTGGCCATCCCCCAGCGAACAAATATCACCACCCCCTAGTCTTAGTCTCCTGCTTGGACCATAAAACCAATTGAAACCCATCTAGCTCCATGATCTTGTTTCTACTAGCTTCGATGTGAGTCTCCTGGAGGCAGATTATATCTGCCTTCAGAATTCGGACATCCTCTTTTATCCTGCGCCGCTTTGCTGCATCATTTAAACCACAAATATTGATAGTTGCTATCCTAACACTCCCCATGCATTATATGGAGTACTACAGAGAGCAAACACCACAAATATAGCCATATCTTAGAAAGGAGCGAGAGTAAAAAATAAAAAAAAATAAAGAAACAAAGACACAATTTCAAGAATTCCTTACAACACCCAATTCCCTTGCCCTTAAAATTGATCCTCCCACCCCCACCCCCCACACCCTTCACTGCGGCAAAAAAGGTCTCCAGACCCTGGTGATGCCTCCCACAGTAGTGCACCCCTGTTGCTCCCTGACCTGCCTGAGAGAGCCCGAGTTAAGCCAAGCCAAGTCCACCCTACCCACTGTTGCACAAGACCCCCCTACAAGCCCAGCTATTAACGAAAGAAAAACAACCAAAAAGAAAACCTTCAAGAAAGAAAGAAAGGAGGACGCTGCCATATCCAAACCCCCGTCTCTTCTTTCCAATTCCCTACTGCAATACCACCTTGTCTATTCACCAGATATCTCTTTAAAATAATTCCCTGCTTGAATCTCAGAGACAAACACCCTAGCCCGCTATGATGTATAACTTTCAATCGAGCAGGGTTCATCAAGTAGATTTCACACCCCAGTTTCTGAAAAGGAGAGAACATCTGCCATAAATGCCATCTTCTCTCAACAGTTGTATGGCAGAAGTTGGGTCACACAAAGAAGGTCTGACCTTCTGCTACCTTCTTAGCATCGGGCCGGGCTTTCTCAAATATTGCTTGCCGCAGTAGAAAATTCCCCCCAAAAATTAGGATTGCTCATGGTCTTTGGTCTGACCCAGGGTTATTCTTTGCCATCAGAGAAAATCGATGAGCACGCTGAATCGCAGCTTCCCAGTTCCAGTGCGAAAAGTCTGGAAAAGCTGACTTAAAAAGCTTGATCACAAAGCCACGTATATACCCCCTCCTTCTGCTTTCACCTCTATACCCAACAAACGCAGATTATTTTGTCGCTGTCGATTCTCCGACTCCTCAAGCTTCCATAAAGTGTCAGCCATTCTAGCATCGTTGGCAGATGTCTTTTTCTCAGTGCTCTCCAGTCCATCCTCACGCCCCACTACCCGCTCCTCCAGCGCCATTGTTCGCACCATAACTTCGGTACAGGCTTTCGTGGTTTTCCTAATTGCTCCCTGAACTTTTTTCGTTGCCTGTTGCACACTTTTATGCTCCTGGGGGGCCTTGATTTGCATGGTCTTCAGAGTCGCGTAGATTAAAGACATTGAGGGAGCCGACTCTCCCTTTGGCCCTGCAGTATGGGGGTTCTCTTTGAATACTTTCTCTCCCTCAGCCCCTTCGCCTCTGGGGTTAGTATTTGAATAATCCCATTAGAGATGGATATTGGAGTCAGAGTGACTACTCTGTCGCCGGAAGCTCTGGTGTTTTTTCCCCTTGGTACGGCTGGAGGCTTGCCTGAGTGTGTCAGCCATTGTGGGAGGCTATCTGTAACACTATTATCTGGAGATCCATCTACATCTGAATTCTCCAGCTCACTATCCACTATTGAGTCTGACTCTTCAGCCATTGAAAAGAAGTTTTCTCCACCCGGGGTCCCTGGTATTTTATCCCCTTCTCCATGTTGCCCGTCAGAGCAGGGATAGTGGTCGAAATTCGGTCCCCCAATCAGTGTCTCTAGTTGCATTCCTGGCTGCATCTCCTTAGAAATCTCTGCTAGAGATGATATGGGTGATGTTATGGCCAACTGGAGGTCTGTACCATCTATCCCTATAGAAGCTCTGTCGATCCTGGGAGCAACATTGGCTGGATTACTTGTTGCTGAGTTACTTGCTGCCAGAAGGATATTGCGAGAGGCCACCGTGGTGCCTCTGATGACATTAGTAGTAGCAATAGTAGCGGTAGTGGTGGTAGTATCTAATAAGGCAGCAGAAGAAACAGTTAAAACTGCTTTTTTACTCCTTAGCTGGATAGGTGCTTGTTCTGGGTTAGATTTTGCCTGAGAGCTCGATTTCCCACTTGCCGATTTCCCAGTAAACATACCTGGAACAGTCAGGGTCTTTTTTTTCGCTCCCCCATCAGATTGATCCTGTTCTATATCAGAGTTTCCATTGCTCTCTGTAGCCTTCTCTGTGGCCTCTGTAGTTTTGTCTCCCCATGCTTGAAAGCAGAGGTACGGTCCTGACCTTTCACCGACTCCAACTTCTTTGTGGTGAGTGAGCCTTTCAGGCTTGCACCCCTATCCTTAGGAGTGGCTCGGGGGGGGGGCATCGTACTCCTGCAAAAATAATCCACCTACGGTTGTGAAGGCAGTGCAAAGCTCAGTGTCCGCTGCAGAGCCGGCAGTCGTCCCGCTCTGCTCCCCGAAGCTCGGAGGCGGAGGTGGAGTTCCGTCAGACGCTGCCAGAGCCAGCACAGACCAGAAGAGATCATGTGACCGGGTGAGCAGAGACTCGAGGAATTGAGGAATCGCAGGGTCAAAGTGTCAATACAGCAAACAGCAACAGCAAACAGCCAGGTAAGGGACAGCTTAGCTCGGCTTCATATTGTCCAGCAAAAAGCCAAGCGGTCAGGGAGCAGCTTCCGTGCACCTCACGCGGCCGCCATCTTGCCCTCTCTTTTGAGACACAGTTTGCTTCCATTGAAGCAATTCAGTCAGTCATACAAATAGCTATCTTAATATATTGCCATTGGAAGATAAGCTTCCATTGGTCCATGTGAGGCACACATTAGGCCATCAGTGTGATGGTATTCACACCAAAGGGGACTATGCAGCTGACCTAGCAGCAAAGGCTGCAATTCAGACTGTCAGAGTAGCAGCCTTAACCAAATCTCAAACAAAGATCAACATAGATATTTTAGCAGCAATAAATGTAACTAAGCACGCTGGGAAACCTCCTGCTGATTTTCCTCCCAAATACTCCTTCACCCTTAATTCAAGTAACATTCCTGTAGTCAAGATACCAGGAGTGGGAGACAGAATAATACCTAATAATCTGTGTAGACTAGAGTTAATCAAAGAAGCTCATGAAGGGCTGGCCTCTGCACTTGCAGGAAAAAACACAACCATAGCAATGCTACATCAGTCCTGCTGGTGGCCTAGTTTATATAAACAGAGTAGATGTAATGTTAGGGAGTGTTACAGTTGTCAACAGTTTAAACTTTCTACTGTCAAAAGACCCCTGCCAACTCCTTTCATGATCTCAAATATCCCTTTCTGGGTGATTTATTTGGACCACATTGGTTCCCTTCATTCAGCTTACAAATACACCAAATTCACTGGAAAATCAAGCCTCTAAGAGGCTCCAGGATTGGGATCACCTTTTTTAGTGTATATCCCTGTATTAGTCCACCTCTGACGCGCTACAGCAGTGGGGAAGCTTCTACTTACTCTGCACAAAATTCAGAGTAGCTTGCTGACTGAGCAGTGCCCATTTTCCTTGTCCTGGGACTCAACTCCCCCGCCTTCTTTGCTGATGTGGATGAGGGGGTCCGACTGCTCCTCACCTAACCCTGATCACCCACCATCTGGGCCAATCATCATTTTTCTGTATGAGCCCATCATCTTTTGCCGACCATCCTAACCCCACCATGACACTATTGCTCCTTCCAGGGTAGCATGGATTGCCACAATTGTGTTGGGGGAGCGCTGTAGCTGGTTCCCAGAGAGCATCATCATAAATCGATACTTCCACACTCCATCACTGGACTGGAGAATTGGGGAACGGTGAAGGAAAAGAGGACTAAAGCCATAATTCAGCGACCACATTGGGAGAGTCTTTTTGTGTATTTTGAATGACTGATGGAGTGATATCCACACTGGCATTCATCTTAGAGCGGGGCCTTCGACAAACATTCCTCACTGTGTTGGCTCTGGAGGAAGGAGCCCACCATCTCTGTGGAAGTGGGTTAGGAGATCTGACTGTCCCTGGTTACAGCCACTATTTTTCTCCCCTAACTGATCCAGAGCCAATGAATTCTCATGGTACTGCAGATGTGTCTCTGGTAGAGTCACCGCTGCTGTTCTCATTTCTCCCCCACTCGTCTGAGATCTGGGGCCGAATTGACTATTTGGGATTTTACCACCATCTTATGGAAGTGCAGTCCTCTCTCTGACTCTGACCAACCCCAAATGACCTGAGTTACTTATCACATTGCTGCTGAGCCCCGCAGCATCACTGCTCTGCCACTGGCCCCAATCCTTCCCGTCTAGTCCGTGTGCTATGACCAATCGATGGTGGAAGATGGAGCCCTCCATCCTGGCCTAATCGGGTGCCGGGCGTCTGAGTACCCCTCGTCTGACCCCAGATCTTGCTGCTGTTACTCACCCCAGCTTGTCATGTGACCAGTGGGGTCTCGAGCTTCAGCCGTGCCTCCTGCGCTGTTCTTGTGACAATTGATGCCATGAAGTGTGCAGCCAGTATTTTAAACCTTTTCGCCATCAGCATCAACAGTTTTCTAATAGGAAGTTTTCTAATAGAAAAACCTTACTAATAGGGACACATTTTGAGGTGTTTAAGTAAAGCCTCTGTGAAGCTGAGGAAAATGAGAAAGAGGGCGCTAAGTATGCCAGAAAAGGCAGTGACTATCCAGCCTCAGAGAGAGAAGACTAAGAGGAGTCTCCTGGTTCATCTAGTATGGTTGTAACAAGTGTCTCAAAGTGTTCTACTCCATCTATCACATCTATTGATGAAACTGCACCTACATCTTATCCACATATAAGAGGTGCCACTGCTGCCCTTTGCAGCCTCTCACAGATACCATTTTCACATGATGCCTCCCTCCCCTCGCCTGCTTGATGAATAAGGTTGCTCTACCACCAGGATAAAATGTGCACGAACATGACTATGACACACCGACCCCAACTTTACTAAGGTGAGCCCCCAATCTCCTGAGGCAGTTACCCGATAACGTATTGCTTTCTTTTGCGCTGTTCCTGCCCCCTAATACACACATGGATAACTGTCCCATTCACTTGGATTTTTTAATCGATACCTACCCCATGGAATCCAGATTTGCCTTCCTATCTTTGCTCTTTGATGTTTCTTTCTGTGGTGGTTTTAATGTTGTTTGGCCTGCACATGCCTGCCTCTGCAAATACCCCTGCTCGCTCCTCCATTTTGGCCTGATAGTCTCCAATTATTACTCTCTCCTTTAACAAAATCGAGGACAACCTGGCCAGGCTTTCTTTTATTTTGTTGATTTACTGACTACAACAAGCAGAAAAAGTGCCCTTATCTACTGCTTATCTACACTGGAGAAAGGACCTCAATCCCCCCACCATGATGACACCCACAAACTAAAAAGTGACATTTGACTCGGCCCTCGCAAAACCAGAAACTGAACAATGATTCTCCTGCCGAAAACCTCCACCTGGAAACTATTAGGAAGGCGTCCATCTTAGAATAGAGCTCTGGTTTGTTACATTTGTTACTGTTACATGATGCTTCTCGCCATCCGTCCCCTAACAGACCCTTACCCTCCTGCAGTCATTGCTTCCTCAGTCTCATTAACTGGCAGTTCCGTCACATTGGTCTGCATCTGTTTCTATGCTACTTTGTTTCTTTGTGCTTGTTGTTTTTGTTTTTAGACAGCTCTTGATTTAGCGGTTCCTCTATCCCTTCAAAAATTGGGCACACTATCTATCCCATTTTCATATTAACAATCCAACTGTTCAAGGCGCTTTAGAGTATATTTCTAGAATTACTTTATTCACATCTTTGACATGCTTTTTGGGAATCGCTGACAAAATATCGATTTTACAAAAATCGACCTACACTAACATCGAGTCTGAAACATCGATAACAATTACATCGACTCCCTATACATATTTAAATAATTACTAAAATATCGACCACACTTTATCGACGCACAAAAATATTGACTACTCTATTATCAATAACATATTTATCGAAAATCAAAATATCGACTTTTATAATTAAATATAGGACACAATTATTATATCGATTACACTAATATCGACAGCACTTATTTCGACTCTCTCAAAATATCGATAATTCAAAATAATTATATAATTATTATATAACCACTACACATCAACACTATTACTAATACACCCATAAAAATATATTTAAAATGATAATAAACGTTTACAAACTTATATATCACATTAACTTTTATTATTAATTACTATATTAATACAATATTTATAAAAACACACAGATAATATATAAAATGTTTTTACTATTATTATTCTATTTTTACTACCAATACAAATTAAATACATTATTATTAAAATACTTGCTAATACACTACTCCTCTGTATAAACCTTTAACAAACATATAACTTCATTCTTTTACTTAAAAAAAATCAAACTAACCAATAAAAACACCTCTCAACTTATGTGACCAATCAGAAAGATACACTAATTAAGCATACCCTTTATAAAGAATTCACAATTATACCCTAAAACCTGCAGACAATATTCAGCTTGAAGACATACTGCCAATTTTTCCAGCACCTTCATTATTCTTCTGTGAATGAAAATACTACTAAGTACAACAAGTAAGTAGTCTTATGACTCTAAAAGATAATTTTGATCTATTGTAACCTACTACTCATATTCAATATTTTATAATTAAATATTTCTTTCTCTATCTCCTTTTTTCCACAACAGACTCTACCATTAAAAACAGATGAACATTTTCTACAAACTAATTATAAAGTAGGTATATACCTAATTGTTGGTTTTAACTTCAAACCATTAGACAAATAGTTACAAGAAAAAAACATTTTAAACTTGTGTCTTCTGTTTTAAATTATTAAAAATTAGTAAACCCAGGTTTATAAGACGAAATAAGTAAAAATGCTTTTGTAAAAATGTCACTTATATTTTAATTACATAACTAACTTTTTACACATACTATATTTTTTCTCACAACAGATAACAGAAAAACGAAAAGCAACTATTTTTCATCCAAGAACAGACATTCAACAACTAACCATAAACACTTGGTAAGTATAGAATGCCAACACATATACTAATTTTTTGCTCTCAGGTACAATGGTAATACTTGCCTTTATTACTATTTTTATGTGTTTTTTCTTAAACTGTTAGCTTTACACACTAGCAAATGTCTAACCAAAATACACAAATATACATTTCCTATAATATGGTTTGCTTTCTTTCTACAGACCTATAAAAACTAGAACAGCATCTAACTGGAAATACATCTACTCTCTAAAGCTACTACTTTACTGTTGGTAAGTAAGAAGCTACAAATGGTACATATGTAATTTAAAGTGCTTGTAAAGTTACAAATTTTCCTAATATTTTGAATACAACTTTTCTAGATTTAAGAAAACAACAATGACAGAAGATGCAAGATTTATTACATCTCAGAAAGGAATATTTTTATTATTCTATATGCGGTATACTTATACTCAGGAAAAACAAAAAGACGTTAAAGTTAACTGGAAATGTACTAAGTATTACTCTAACAAATGCTATGGGCGTGCAACAACCAGAGAAACAAGTGTCATTAATACTACTGAACATAACCATCCACCTAACATCTCAGAAAATAGAGGTTAGATCGACTCTAGAAAATATAAAAGAATTAAGTAGTACATCTGACCTACCAACAAGCGTAATTGTAAAAGAATTACTACCTAGAGTACCTAGAGAAGCAAGAGGTCAGTTACCATCAATTGCTTCAATAAAAAGAACCATAGCTAGGACCAAAAAATCCAGTAGACCCACAATACCAATACCTAAAACTCTTGAGGAGATCATTATTCCACCTGAGCTTACCATCACACATAATGATGAACTTTTTGTCTTCTACGATAATAATAACAAAGATAAAAGGATAATAATGTTTGCTACAAATAACAACCTGAAAAAATTAAAAGAAAGTCAAACGTGGATGATGGATGGCACTTTTACCATATGCCCTAATCCATTCTATCAATTATATACAATACATGGGCAATACCATAATACCTGTATCCCATTTACCTACTGTTTGTTACCAAACAAACAAACAGCAACTTACACAGAAATGTTGCGCAAAATCAAAGAACAAACATCAGACTTCTTTCCACTAAAAATAATAATAGACTTCGAACAAGCTATGATTAATTCCATTCTTAAAACATATCCACACACATCCATACAAGGATGTTACTTTCATTTTAACCAATGTCTATGGAGACATTTGCAAAAATCAACACTAAGGGCTCCATTAGGATGTTGGGCGGATCGCCACCGCCATGGGTGGGGAGAAAACACAGGTCAGGCCACAGACGCCAACCTAAACTCCTAATACCTTGGTGGGATGTATATCTACCAACCCTAAACCAAGAAGCCAAGACAAACAACGCAGTTGAGGGTTGGCATAATGCCTTCCTATCTTCAACTGGACGAACAACTCCCACACTACACAAACTCCTCACAGCAATCCAAAAAGAGCAAAGTTTTCAAGAATTACGAATGGAGCAATCTGTCTTACAACTAAAACCCAAACTATCAAGACAAACTGCCCAAATGTATCAATATTTACAACAACAAGTACAACTTTCCCCTACAACAAGAGGACTGGAATACTTAAAAATGATAGCCAAAACATTAAACTAACAATACTAAGTAAATCAAAGGGTCAAAATCCAAATAAATCCTGATATTTTACACCACACATATTAATATAAAAATATTTTTTCATTATTTTGTCTATCATATTTATTTAATTAATTATATATAGACAAAATAATTATCTACGTATATTAAAAACATTTCATAACAACACATTTCCACCCAACATAAATATTAATATTAAATCACTTACCTTTCACAGCAACGTCATAGGCAAATCCAATAATCCATAACAATCCATGTAGTGATAAATTCACAAAATTTGAAATAAAAAAGCCTAATAAAATGTAAAAATACAACTGTGCAAAATCCATCCAGCATCCAAAGAAATCGATTGTTCAAAATCCCTGAAAAACCGGAAAATAATGTAAAATAGTAATAAACGCTCCTGGAAACCCGAAAAATAAAGGAAGTATTCCAGAAATCTCAGTTCAAACAACTGAAACACACTTCCTTTGATAAAAAAAACGTCACAGCTCGGAAACGGAAAAAGCTGCATCCAAACACCTAGAAGAAAAAATTAAACAATCCCCCCCACATTACACTTAGAAAAAAGCATTAAAAATAAACATTAAATACTTGCTTTTTAACAAAATAGACAAATCCTGCCACAAACTCGCTAACTCAAACTACTGCAAACCACAAAAAGCCTCGATAACGGAAATACGTACCTACTCAACTCCATAATATCTAAATAGTCATATACTAATCCTCAACCAATAAATAACAAACTACTACCTTCAAAAGTTAGATAAAATCGTTAAAATATACCTAAATAAACTCTTACATGCTCAGACATGAAGTAGCTTCCAAACGCGACCTTCAATCTTCCAAAATGACCCAAAAAGACTATGAGCGGTTACAAAATAAAAGACCCAAATAATACAGTAATGAAAGAAATAGTGCAATAAATGCCCTAAACATTCATTTAACTGTGGAAAATAATGGAAAAATGTTACAATATACTTACCAACATGTTAAAATTTATATGTTGTTTTTTTTAAATTACAAGTGTATTATATTCATACTTTTAATATTTATTACATTAAATATTAATAATGTTTAATATTTAATGCAATATTTATTAAAACAAATTCTGATAAAAATGTCAAAATTACTGTATATTTTTTATGTATGTATTTTTTAGAATATCACTAACATTTAAAAATTATTATTATTAAGGAAAACATTTTAATATTAATAATTTTAAAATATATAAATATTATTATAATTAAAAAATATTCTGAAAATGATGTTAATGGTATGATGTACAATATTATTAATATCAATATTTCTTTATAAATATGTGAATTCTTTTATAACATCATTTGTACAACACAGTATTAGGTTTACAAATTAAAAAAGATTTATTTTACTATCAATGTATAATTATTTAAATTTGTATCAAAAATGTTTTACTCTATGTATAGTATTCCTCATTGTATAATCATGTACTACATTTTTTGTATCTACCTAAAATGCACTTTACAAAACAACTATTCAAAAATGTTATTTTTCTAATTACATTCTACTTATATTTTTTGGATATTATATTATACATTGATTTGTAATACATATACAATATACTTTATTTACTATGTAAAAAATAAATAAAGATTTTTTTGAAAAACCACTGTGTTATTTTTATCTAGTAGCTATTATAAAATCATAAATAAAAACATTACAAATGTTTTTTTATTACATTTTACAATACATATAGATAAACATAAGATGTTTTTTTCACAATGTTATAACCCTTTTAAGATTTACAGATATAACTGTTTCTAATTTTCATACATACTACACACTTAACCTATGTAATGTGGTACTCCTACTCAAAAGTACATTTCATTAGGGTAGATGCAGGACACAGAACCAAAATAATTTAATATTCCAACTATAATCAACATTTAAATAGGGTAGTTGCAGGACACTGAACCTATTTAATTAACTATTCCAACTCCAATCAACATTTAATTAGGGTAGGTGCTGGGCACTGAACCTAAATAATTTACTATTCCAACTCCAATCTACATTTAATTAGTGTAGGTGCTGGACACTGAACCTATTTAATTTACTATTCTGACTGCAATCTACTATTAATTTGAGTAGGTGCTGGACACTGAACCTATTTAATGTACTATTGCAACTCCAATAAACATTTAATTAGGGTAGGTGCTGGACACTGAACCTATTTAATTTACTATTCCAACTCCAATCAACATTTAATTAGGGTAGGTGCTGGACACTGAACCTATTTAATTTACTATTCTAACTCCAATCTAATATTAATTAGAGTAGGTGCTGGACACTGAACCTATTTAATTAACTATTCCAACTCCAATCAACATTTAATTAGGGTAGGCGCTGGACACTGAACCTATTTAATTTACTATTCCAGCTCCAATCAACATTTAATTAGGGTAGGTGCTGGACACTGAACCTATTTTATTTACTATTCTAACTCCAATCTAATATTAATTATAGTAGTTGCTGGACACTGAACCTATTTAATTTACTATTCCAACTCCAATCAACATTTAATTAGGGTAGATGCTGGACTCTGAACCTATTTAATTTAATATTCCAACTCCAATCTACTATTAATTAAGGTAGGTGCTGGACACTGAGCCTAAATAATTGACTATTCCAACTCCAATCTACATTTAATTAGGGTAGGTGCTGGACACTGAACCTATTTAATTTACTATTCTAACTCCAATCAACATTTAATTAGGGCAGGTGCTGGATACTAAAACTATATAATCTACTATTCTAACTCCAATCTACTATTAATTAGAGTAGGTGCTGGACACTGAACCTATTTAATTTACTATTCCAACTCCAATCTACATTTAATTAGGGTATGTGCTGGACACTGAACCTATTTAATTGACTATTCCAACTCCAATCAACATTTAACTAGGGTAGGTGCTGGATACTGAAACTATTTCATTTACTATTCTAACGCCAATCTACTATTAATTAGAGTAGGTGCTGGACACTGAACCTATTTAATTTACTATTCCAACTCAAATCAACATTTAATTAGGTTAGGTGCTGGACACTGAACCTATTTAATTTACTATTCCAACTCAAATCAACATTTAATTACGGTAGGTGATGAACACTCACCCTATTTAATTTACTATTCCAACTCCAATCAACATTTAATTAGGGTAGGTGCTGGACACTGAACCTATTTAATTTACTATTCTAACTCCAATCTACTATTAATTAGAGTAGGTGCTGGACACTGAACCTATTTAATTTACTATCCCAACTCAAATCAACATTTAATTAGGGTAGGTGCTGGACACTGAACCTATTTAATTTACTATTCTAACTCCAATCTACTATTAATTAGAGTAGGTGCTGGACACTGAACCTATTTAATTTACTATTCCAACTCCAATCAACATTTAATTAGGGTAGGTGCTGGACACTGAACCTATTTAATTTACTATTCCAACTCCAATCAACATTTAATTAGGGTTTTTGAAAACCACTGTGTTATTTTTATCTAGTAGCTATTATAAAATCATAAATAAAAACATTACAAATGTTTTTTATTACATTTTACAATACATATAGATAAACATAAGATGTTTTTTTTCACAATGTTATAACCCTTTTAAGATTTACACATATAACTGTTTCTAATTTTCATACATACTACACACTTAACCTATGTAATGTGGTACTCCTACTCAAAAGTACATTTCATTAGGGTAGATGCAGGACACAGAACCAAAATAATGTAATATTCCAACTCTAATCAACATTTAAATAGGGTAGTTGCAGGACACTGAACCTATTTAATTAACTATTCCAACTCCAATCAACATTTAATTAGGGTAGGTGCTGGACACTGAACCTAAATAATGTACTATTCCAACTCCAATCTACATTTAACTAGTGTAGGTGCTGCACACTGAACCTATTTAATTTACTATTCTGACTCCAATCTACTATTAATTTGAGTAGGTGCTGGACACTGAACCTATTTAATTTACTATTCCAACTCCAATAAACATTTAATTAGGGTAGGTGCTGGACACTGAACCTATTTAATTTACTATTCCAACTCCAATCAACATTTAATTAGGGTAGGTGCTGGACACTGAACCGATTTAATTTACTATTCTAACTCCAATCTAATATTAATTAGAGTAGGTGCTGGACACTGAACCTATTTAATTAACTATTCCAACTCCAATCAACATTTAATTAGGGTAGGTGCTGGACACTGAACCTATTTTATTTACTATTCTAACTCCAATCTAATATTAATTATAGTAGTTGCTGGACACTGAACCTATTTAATTTACTATTCCAACTCCAATCAACATTTAATTAAGGTAGATGCTGGACTCTGAACCTATTTAATTTAATATTCCAACTCCAATCTACTATTAATTAAGGTAGGTGCTGGACACTGAGCCTAAATAATTGACTATTCCAACTCCAATCTACATTTAATTAGGGTAGGTGCTGGACACTGAACCTATTTAATTTACTATTCTAACTCCAATCAACATTTAATTAGGGTAGGTGCTGGATACTAAAACTATATAATCTACTATTCTAACTCCAATCTACTATTAATTAGAGTAGGTGCTGGACACTGAACCTATTTAATTTACTATTCCAACTCCAATCTACATTTAATTAGGGTATGTGCTGGACACTGAACCTATTTAATTGACTATTCCAACTCCAATCAACATTTAACTAGGGTAGGTGCTGGATACAGAAACTATTTCATTTACTATTCTAACGCCAATCTACTATTAATTAGAGTAGGTGCTGGACACTGAACCTATTTAATTTACTATTCCAACTCAAATCAACATTTAATATGGTTAGGTGCTGGACACTGAACCTATTTAATTTACTATTCCAACTCAAATCAACATTTAATTACGGTAGGTGATGAACACTCACCCTATTTAATTTACTATTCCAACTCCAATCAACATTTAATTAGGGTAGGTGCTGGACACTGAACCTATTTAATTTACTATTTTAACTCCAATCTACTATTGATTAGAGTAGGTGCTGGACACTGAACCTATTTAATTTACTATCCCAACTCAAATCAACATTTAATTAGGGTAGGTGCTGGACACTGAACCTATTTAATTTACTATTCTAACTCCAATCTACCATTAATTAGAGTAGGTGCTGGACACTGAACCTATTTAAGTTACTATTCCAACTCCAATCAACATTAAATTAGGGTAGATGCTGGACTCTGAACCTATTTAATTTAATATTCTAACTCCAATCTACTATTAATTAGAGTAGGTGCTGGACACTGAACCTATTTAATTTACTATCCCAACTCAAATCAACATTTAATTAGGGTAGGTGCTGGACACTGAACCTATTTAATTTACTATTCTAACTCCAATCTACCATTAATTAGAGTAGGTGCTGGACACTGAACCTATTTAATTTTCTATTCCAACTCCAATAAACATTTAATTAGGGTAGGTGCTGGACACTGAACCTATTTAAGTCTTATTCCAACTCCAATCAACATTAAATTAGGGTAGATGCTGGACTCTGAACCTATTTAATTTAATATTCTAACTCCAATCTACTATTAATTAGAGTAGGTGCTGGACACTGAACCTATTTAATTTACTATTCCAACTCCAATCAACATTTAATTAGGGTAGGTGCTGGACACTGAACCTATTTAATTTACTATTCCAACTCCAATCAACATTTAATTAGGGTAGGTGCTGGACACTGAACCTATTTAATTTACTATTCCAACTCCTATCTACATTTAATTAGGGTAGATGCTGGACACTGAACCCCCTAAAATATCCCCACCCTTATCCCTTATAAACCCTAGATCCCACTACTAAACATAAACATAAAAATGTATATAACATTTCAAATATTATTTCAAAATAGTTACATAAATCCTATGTGTAATTATTTTATATAATTTAGAATTAAGTAAGTGTTAAGAAAAAAAATTCTATTACATTGATATTTTTAAAGCACTCCCCAACCTTATCCCCTATAAACACAACATCCCCCTACTAAACATTACATAGAAATTTGAAAATATATTTTAAATTTAAATATCAATTTTCAAAATATTGTCAATGTTTTTTTTGGTTTTTTAAATTTCATAAATTGACTTTTTATAGTTAAATTTGTGGTATATACTGTTAAAAACATACCCACCCTTATCCCCTATAAACCCAAAAATCCACTAATAAACATTACATTTTAATTTACATTTAACAAAAAAATATTAATAACAATTTCAATTTATTTTCTATTTTTTAATTTTTATTTAAATTAGATTTTAATTTTAAAAATGTTTCAATTGTGTTATTTACTTTCCCTATAAACCCTAGAACCCGCTACTAAACATCAATTTACAATTTTGAATTTAAATTTAATTTTTTTTAAATATTGTCAAATTATTTTCTAAATTTTTAATTTTAATTCAAATTTCAATTTTAATTTTTTTTAATTAAATTTTTTGGGTATATACTTTTTAAAACACTACCCACCCTTATCCCCTATAAACCCTATAACCCGCTAACAAACATTAAATTACAATTTAAATAAAAATTTTAAATTGTAAACATTTTTTCACATTATTTTCAAATTTGTAATTTTTATTTCAAATTTCAAATTATTTTTTTAATTTTAAAATTTTTGTTATATACTTTTTAAAAAACTACCCACCCTTAACCCCTACAAACCCTATAACCCGCTACTAAACATTTAATTACAATTGTAATTTACTTTATACATTTTAATAATATTTTCAATTACATTTCTATATTTTAATTTTTTTTGCAATTTTATATTTTTTTATTATAAATATACATTTTTGGAATATACATTTTAAAACACTACCCACCCTTATCCCCTATAAACCTTACATCCTGCTCCTAATTGTATCATACTTTATTACACTATTTAGTAGTACTATAAATTATTATAGCTAACATTTTACACTATTAATACTTTACATACATAAAAAAACACTATTTACCATGTCGATATTTTGTCTTATCGATATTTTTACCATCGATATTTTCTATCTCGACTTTACTGTCCTCGATATTAATTACACACACACAAATCGATATTTTTTACATCGATATTTTTTTCATCGATATTACTTACCTTCGATTTTACAAACTCAATATTACAGCTAGTCGACATTAACAACTCGATATTTTGACTGTGTACCGCTTTTTGGAAGTGATAACATTTTGAAACTGGTCCTTTCCTACTATGCCCCATTCCTAACTACACTGTAAGCTGTCACATGTCCTGCTTTCCCACCTCCGTATGCCTGTCCCTTATTGCCTCTTCCCCCTCCACCCAACATAAATCATTCCAAGGCCGAAAGCTGAATTCTCTACTATCCCCTACAAGAAATTATTCATTTTCAATGAACTACCCTCTCGACCTTTCCAAAAACCCCATGACAAACACAAAATTCTTTACTTCTGATAATCGACCCTTACTTTTGCCACATTAAGAGTACCCAATGGAATGACCTCACCTTCTCAACCAATCGACATGCCAATTGAAGGAAAGTCCTCTCTCAATACCACTAGCACCAAAAAAAACACATGGCCATAAACTCACAATTGCACCCTCCACGATAATCAACAGTAATGCCACCATTTCCATTCAAAACCCACCATACTCATTCAATCCTCATACCATAATCTGGAACTTTTCTGTGTTTTTTTCTCCTACCTTAAGAACACACTCGACACGACCCCTCCGCCACCTACCTCCTTGGTACTCCACTCAGATTCCTCCCTTTCTGAGAACCTCATTTCCCCCACCCACCTCTCTCCCCTTTCTCCCTTGGTTGTCACACACCTTTCCACGGACATTACTGCTGTTCTACAAACCCCATCCCCCATTAACAACACCAATGCTCTCCAGCATCCACACCAATCTGACAACACTATCTCTCGCCCCCCACTCCTACACCACCCTCTACAGGACCAACTCATTCTCCACCCTTACTCTACCAACCACTACCAAGCCTCCAACAATTCAAGGTGCTCCCTCCACACATATTATCACCCGCCTGGAGAAAACCACATATTCATTCAACAGATCATGGAGATTATCACCGCCAACAACGAAGTGCACACTAACCACATTTACCTTGGTAGTTTCAATATCCACAAAACAATTCCAATGACCCTTCGTATCCAGTTTTTTTAATGTATCTGTATTGATTTTTTGGGAATGTACGACACAGCATATACAGCTTTGTTCACATCTGGTATTACAAAGCATTAGGGGTTTGACCGTCTGGGAGTGCAGATTCAACATAACTGTAATCAAATTTGGTTTTCTGATTCAGCTCTGCATGTTCCTGAAAGCTGGGAAGATGGTGACTTTGGTACAGTAAACCGTTTGTGGATGCCATTTTTAGGGAAAAAATATGACAATTTATCTAAAGCACTTTTTCCTTTTTTTTAAATTTTAACTCTAAATTTTGCTATGTTTTGCCTATTTTCTCAGTTCCAACCAGGGGACTCCACAAACCCTGGGTACCTTGAGAACCTCTAGTATGTCAGAAAAAAGGACTATAATTTGGCATGCATAACCTTATATGGAAAAAAAGTTATGGAGTCCTGAGCTTAAACTATCCCAAATAAGCAAAGGAGGGCTCAGCATGGGGGCCCAACAGTTAAGGGGGTTAGACACTTTAATGGCATTACAAGTCTGGTGTGCTCCCCTCACAGTTGAAGCTCAGGCAGCTGGATCAATAAACAGAATGATCACATGTTTGTTGAGGCCCAGTACTTTTTTTGAGGAAGCACTCAACTTCTGACCAACTGTCTCTCAATCTCTCTTTAAAGGCTTTTTTCTTGTTTTTCCTGTTGTTGATGTTTCTTTTTTGTGTTTTCTCTCCCTTACTTTGGATCGAAGTCTGTTGAGGTAAAATATGTCCCCACAAATAAGTATATGTGGGCACTGAGTTTTCCTCTCCTTTATTATCATCAATCTGTAATCTGAACATGAGAGTGTACTCACTGCATCTGTACAATGCAATGGTCTAGAGACTCTTTCGTACAGTCATGTACAGCCCCCACCCAACCAAAAAGTTGTCATTTTAATCTCGGCCTGTCTAGACTCACGCAGACCAGCCACATACACTTATTTCCTCTGAAGTACACTAGTTTCCTCTTTGTGCATTAGTCGTGTTCCAAATTTCACAGTGTGCAATTTGAGCTGACACTTTTATGGCACACATGCAACTAATTACTGTTGAAAGGAGTTGTAATGCTGTAAGATTTATAGACCATAATACATGGGGAGTTATGTGGTATGTTTCTCTCGGGGATCTTCTACCACAAACGGAGAAACACTAAGGGCCAAGAGGTGTGTATGTCATCAGGACGATAAAACATTGTAGGTCATATATTTGTGCAGCTCAGGGAAAAACATATATTTAACTTCTTTTTACTTGCAAGGGTTTATGTCTATCTGAAATTCATTAACGCAGCAGCGCTACTCCAAACTTCTTTTTAGCACATGCTGCATTTTGATCTTAACTAGGAGGTGTTTAGGCACAAATCCTTCAAATAAAAGAGGTGCAAATGTAGACTTCTCGTTAATTTCTTGCATGCACCACTTTCCACATACAATATGTGTCCAGAGTTCCGTTTTGCGAAAATCCACTTATAAGGTCACGAAGCTAGTGAACATTCTCTATGTACTTTGTTTATATTTTTCATCCATACAAAAAGGAGTTAACCACGTGAACTCGTCCATGGTCCATATACGTGGGGACCTGCGCCCATACTGCACCACATCCCATAGGCGCTGGAAGCAGGAGTTAAGGGGATGCTGCAGCACCCCCAGAACTAACCCTGCTGGAGTAATGAAGGTGAGAGAGGAACATAGATGCCTTAAAATTAATCTTTTATCTTGTCACATTTGTGATGCTTTCAAAGACAGAGGTCAAATGTTAGGCCATATCTTCTGACAAAGTGTTACTTATCTTTTAACATGGAGATTGGTGTTTACTCTTCTCTCTCTTTCTGCAAAGTCATCTTGCTAGTGTGAATGGAAAAGCTGTAAGGTGTCATTTTTTGTAGCACACGACAAAATCGTAATACCTACAAATGAACTGTACGTATTTTCAAATTGTATCAGCAATTAAAAACCCAAATGAAGCGCTTTTTAGTAACTATGAAGTGTGATGGAAACAAAGATTTTAATTTGGTCAAAAAATGATTATGCTTTACCTGGTGATGTTCAAATGATACATATTTGCTGAAACCTGATGTTCAAACATTATCATTTGGGTAATATATAGTTTTATCAATAAAATAGTATCTCTTTGCAAATGTAGGGGGCATTTCAGTGGAGAATGTGCTGTCTGTAAATGACAGTGCGCCAACACACCATACATTAGCAGTACATTTGTGGCAGTGTGCTCCAAAATGCACCACCAGCTGGTATGCCCTACAATAGCAACTATGGGCAAAGTAAGCAGGCTCCCCCGGGTTATGTTGGATCATAATCCGCTGATTTTAGACATTGCAATTCCAACACAAAATAAGCAAACCTCAAATGGACTTTTGAGAGGGCCTTGCTACAAGATGCTAAGTATTTTGGGCCTCATTTATGAGGCCTTGCGTCAGTTTTGCGCCGCCGGTGCGTCACTTTTTGTGACGCACCAGCGGCGTAAAATATGCGCCTTGTTGCTCCATATTTAAAAAGTGACGCATCTAGGTAGATGCGTCACTTTTCAAACCCCTGCGCCACATTATACCTGCGTCAGGTATAATGTATGCAGAGGGGACGTTCCCCCGCAAAAAGCCTCGTAATAGTGATGCAGTGAAATCTATGAGATTTCACTGCGTCACTTTTAGGATGCTGTTGCGTCAAAATCTTGCGCCTGCCTCACAGCAGGCGTAAGACTGACGCAAGCCCTTTCACATGGGGCTTTCCCCATAAGAAAGGACGCATTGCTGGAGTTGCGTCACTTTTGTGACACACTCCAGCAATGCGTCACTTTTGCGCTTACATATACGTCAGAAATACTGACGTATCTGTAAGTCCTTGCGATATGATGCGTCATACATTAAATATGTTGCATCATTGGTGTCGCAAGGAGTGCGCACTGAGAAGTGACGCATCGCTGCTTTCACGCAGCGATGCGTCATTTCTCATAAATGAGGCCCATTGATTTTATGAGAGGATGGTTGAAAGGATTTTTTGAGGTTAATAGAGGAACAGCTTCCCCAGCTGTAGTCTGGGATACAATGAAAGCAGGCATAAGGGGAGAGACACTTAGCTACTCAGTCAGACGAAACAATGCAGAAAGGGAGGAGATGGCAGGGAGGATAAGAACGGTGGCGAATATTGAGGAAGAACTTGGTGTAGCTATAAGGTCTAATCAAGACATTATTGTAATATCACAGAGATTAGCAGTGGCTAAATCAGCTGTGGGGGAGATATTCACATCTAAAGCAGCAGGGAAATACCTGGCTTAGAGGAAGGAACAATTTGAATACAGCGAACAGATTGGCCACATATTAGCTACGCAAACAAGACAGGCGGCTACAAAGGGAGATATTGCAGAGGTAATGCTTCAAGATGGTAGCATGGTTACAGCAGCTAGGGATATATGTGCAAGGTTTCAAGAATTTTATCAGATACTTTACAATCCTGATCAAGGGTGTGAGATACATGAGATAGAGGAGTTTCTCGAAGGAACAAATTTAGAAAAACTGGATGCTGCTGATAAAGGGGCTCTGGAAACAATGTTTAATCGAGGGGAAATGCATAGAGCAATTTTGGATCTTCCAGCAGGGAAAGCTGTTGGTCCGGATTCTATACCACTAGAATTTTATAAACCTTTTTGCCTGAAATAGAAGGGGATTTTTTTAATTTAATAATTAATATTCAAAATGGTACCCCCCCCCCCCAGAGTCTTGGAGTGAAGCAATCATGATCGTGTTTATTAAAAAAAATAAACCTCCAACTAATCCTGGGTCATATAGACCAATTAGTTTAATGAACAGCGATGTGAAAATCTATTCGAAAATGATGGCAAATAGATTAGGGAGGGTAATAGGTAAGATTGTATCCCCCAGACAGCAGGGTTCATCCTTGGGAGAGGCACTGCAGAGCATATCAGGAGAGTATTAACCCTATTTGATGGAACGGCAGCCTCACGAGACCCTATGTCATTAATATTGTTAGATGCAGAAAAAGCATTTGATAGGGTCACATGGGGATTCCTCTGGGCAGTGCTAGAGAAGGTAAACCTTGGGAATAGTTTTATAAAAGCTGTAAGGGCATTATATATTAATCCAAGAATAAAACTTAGAATTATGGGTGAAATGAGCAATGCGATAATGATTGGGCGGGGAACCAGACAGGGGTGTCCTTGTTCTCCACTTCTCTTCGCCCTATATATAGACGCATTTATACGGAGAATAGAGCAGAACATAGACATACGGCCAATTGTTTTGAACGGACATGAAACAAAAATTCTGGGGTATGCGGATGATCTGGCGGTCACATCCTGTGATCCCGAAATGGCATTACGGGCGATAGAAGCAGAGGCAGCCATATACGGAAAACTATCAGGATATAAGCTAAATGTAGATAAAACACAAGTTGTAATAAATCAAAAAATAACGATGGTAGATCAAAGAATCACCGGAACAGCGATATATTTAGGGGTCTTAATTACCTCTGATATTTCAACAGTAGTGGAAAAAAATTTAGAACCTATAATATGCAAGGCTAAAATTGATTTTAATCGATTAAATAATCTACATTTGACTACAATTGGCCGGTGCAATCTGATAAAAATGTCCTTTTTGCCTAAAGTGCTTTATCTTTTTAGGACCATCCCCCTGTTATTTGATAATAAATGGTTTAGGGAGCTAGAAGGGGTAACATACAGGTTTATATGGGCAGGAGGAAGAACACGTCGCAGCCAAAAATTTGTGTTGCTACCCCGAGAACGTGGCGGGTTGATGCTTCCCGATTTCAAAGCTTATTATTGGGCAACAGTTTTGCAATATATAAGAGGGATGCTGGGGGGGGATATAACGGATAAATGGAGAGGGAGGGATATGATTCCGGATGTATACGATCTTTTGGTTAAGGATTCGGATAGATGGCTTCTTAAGTATGATGAGAAAAGCTATTACAAGAAGGTACGCTTCAAGACCCTGGGGGCTGCAATAACAATATGGTCTACCATTCAGAAGAAGTTAAAATTGGGTAGAATGAACTACTATACACTGCTATATGGGAACCCATCGCTCCCAGGAATATTCCATGATTCCATAATGAAAGGTTGGGATAGGCAAGGGGTAAGAACTATAGGAGACCTTATAGGGCGGCAGGGGTAATAATCACCTATGAGAACGCGCAACGGTTATATAATTTAAGGCATAGAGATTTTTATAAATATTTACAAATTAGGTCAGTCTTATCAAAAAAGCGTGGTGGGGTGTTGACATGCAAAAGGTAGATATGATGGAAGACATAAGAAAAGAAACAGGATGTTCCATATCGCAGCTGTATGGCAAAATATGTAAATATAAGGAGGATGACTCGGAAAAAATGTATGAGAAATGGGGAACTAAACTGGGGCTGACAGGGAATGAGGCTGAGAAATCGCTAAAAATGTCAAATACGATGCTGAGAACAACAAATCTGCCAACCCAGCAATATAAAACACTGTTTGAATTATATCATACCCCCCACAGGGTGGCACAGTGGGGTGAAATAGGTGGCATACCCTGTCCAAGATGTCAATCTACCCAAGCCGATACGATTCATATGTTTGCTTCATGCCCTGCTTTAGATAGGTATAAACCAGAATTGGAACAGTTTTTTAATAATTCGTTGGGAATGAGTATAGCATTGTTGGATGAAGTAATGATTTTAGGAGTAACTAAGGATGGCTTGGAAGTACCTCACTATGAGTTTTTGTATATAGCTATGGTACTAAGTAGATTATGTATAGCGTCGCTATGGAAAGATCCCAGACCACCGACATTACAACAATGGGTCTCTAGGCTGTTGGCGATTTTTACTTTGGAACAGGCTCTATATGAAAAAAAGGGAAGGGTAAGAAGAGAAGCTGCGAGACGAATATGGGCTCCAATAATAGAATGGAAGCAAAGGCTGGGGGAGGCGTAAGCACACAGTAAGACATTTAATAACTTGTTTTACGCTGAGTCAATAAGAATCAGTATAGACAGAATTTACATAATGAATTTATGAACTTATTCAAAGGATTAATTTGTTATAATGAATGTTATCTGTTTTTCTTATCTTGGTGAAATACATAATGACAATGAAAATGTAATCTTGATGTTGATGAACAATAAAAATATTTTTTTTAAAAATGCACCACCAGCTACATACTACACTCTTACCATGAATGTGTGTGGGTCATTTGCTTCACTTGTTCTTAGTGTGAAAAGGTTTTCTGCAAACCCTATGAGTTCAGTGCTGTAACATTAATGGCAGCACCCCAATTCTGAAAACTGTTCCAGCATCAGTTCCACATACGCCTGCTTCTTCAAGTTATAAATTCAGAAGTATATAGGAGTCAGGAAGATATTGTAGATGTTTGTGAATTTCCACAACACTTCCACTTTTTGGATGCTCACCTCATTTTAGTGTGCGCTTTTACAAGAACACCCATTAGGTGTCACCTACTACTGTAGAGCAAGAGGCAGATAACATACCTCAATGCAACAAATTACTCCACTTATGTCTTTGTAATTCATGTTCCAGTATTGCCGCCTGATTCACACAATCATTTACAGATGTAAACAAAAGTTTATGGCTGAAAATGGCTCAATTTACACCTGTCTTCTATGTGTAAAAGGATACTCATTAGATGTAAATACATTTACTATTGAGCAATTTTACTCAATGAATGTTTCCAACCATGTAGAAGATCTTCACAGCATGGGAAAGGGGAGTGTGTGGATGAAGGTATGGTTTGCTTTGAGAGTTGTGAACGTCCAAAAACATGGGAGCTTTTTGGCATTGCTATACCCTGGAAATGCTTGGATACATGCTCCAGCTCTTTTCAAATGGAGAAACCCCCCTCCCCTAAATGTTAATTTGAATAGGTTTTTCTACCCTGTGGAGAAAAAAAAGAATAGAAAGAAATTATCATTGCACAGTGGTCTGCATTTCCCAAATATGGAGTTTGTACCCTCCTAGGGGAAATAGCAGATGTCACATGATGTTGCCAGCAGGACACCTGGAAAGCTGCAAATGGTGCAGTATTTCCAAGAATGCTACTGGGAAAGTTTGCAAATCCCCAAAAGTAATATATTTACACCAGAGAGAGAGAGAGAGAGAAATTAACTTTATTCAGTTATTCCTAACAATAAAGTGCATAACTTGAATACAATTGTTCATTAAAACACAATTTAAATATATAAAACCACAGATCTTGAGTCATTTGATTAGTTAAAACCATTTAGCTTATTACATATAGTGGCATATAACCTGTACCAACATTTTTTTGGGGTTTCCCTGCCCAACTAGTTAGTCAAAGTCATTTACTAAAATGCCTTTGCGTGGAACAATTCACAAGTTCCAGAGACTCCCCTTCCTGTTTAAAGTGCAGTGTTGATTTGAAGTCAAAATGGACTTTCAAATACTCCTCTTCGCATAGGAAGGTTCAAAAGTTCCAGGAACTCCCCTTCCTCTTTATAGTGCAGTGCGTGTTTGGAGTCTAAATGGACTTTCAAACACTCTTCCAATGTTGTACTGCTCCCTCGATCCTTGGTTTTCATGAGTACCTAGGCTTAATCTGACCTTGTTTCAAAATAACATGTTCATTACATGCAGTAGTTTTTTTAGGTCTCGGCTGGCGTAGGCTGCGCACATGCGCAGTCTCTCGGGTGAGATTTTATGTTTCTTAGTAGCGAGGGTAAACCCCGCCCCTCTTCTCCATTGGCCGGCTACCTAAACGGCAGCCAACCATTAGAGAAGAGGTATTACTGACTTCATTTTTTCGAGCTAAGCACCGTCTTTTTCGGATTGAGGGGCATGTTTTTTAACGTTCTTTCTCATTCTTCTCCATTGGCTGGAATGTAAGAACAACAGTCAAAAACACGCCCGTTGTTTAGATTTCAGCCAATGAGAAGAGGGGAGAAAGAGCCCCCCAGTCTGAAAAGGACGTCATGGCCAGCACTTGTTACTCACAGCGTGTAGCTGCAGGCGGTAGGCAGTTGTTTCCCAGGCAGCGGTATCCTCGCAGGCGGCCAAGCTTGCTGCCTCGCTCTTGATTTCCCGCCTGGTTATGTTTCTCGGGCCTCCCGTGGAGGCTCTGCTTTCAGCCTCGCCTGCTGATTGTGGGCGCGTCGTGGTCTAGCGGGCAGCCAAGCTTGTTACTCACAGCATGTAGCTTTAGGCAGTAGGCAGTTGTTTCCCAGGCAGTGGTGCTCTCGATGGGCGGCCAAGCTTGCCGCCTCGCGCTTAGTTCCCCGCCCCGTTATGTTTCCCCGGGCTTCCCGTTGAGGCTCTGCTTTCGGCCTCGCCATCTGACTGTGGGCACATCATGGTCTAGCTCCTGCGCCCTGGGCTCTTGCGACTGCGGGCCCAGGTGCCGGGCCCTGTTTATTGGGCCGGGAGGCCCGTTCTGCCTATCTCGCATGCGGGTGGGGGGGCGGGGTGAGGCCAGTCTCACACCCGGCTCTCGCCTGCGGTCCCGGGAACCGGTGGCCGGCGCATGGGGCCGTGGGCCCGCTTTTCCCATTACCCCTGCGGCGGGGGGTGCGGGCTCGACCTTGACTGGCACCCGGAGCACCCCTTTGGGCTGTGGGCACAGGTGCCGGTGTCCGGCGCTTTGGGACAACGGTGAAACAGTTTTTTCCCTTCATGGCATGTGGGTGGGGGGGGACTCGGCCTTTCCTGCGCACAACACTCTCTGGTGGCGGCGGGCACAGGAGCCAGGGCCTGGTGCATCGGGTCGTGTGGCCCAATTTTACTAGAGCGTGCATGCGGGGGGGGGCGGGCTGAGGCTTTGTCCGGGCCCCCGTGTACCGGTGCTGGGTCCTTCGTGTCCAGATGGGGAGGAATGATCCACAAGGCACACGGCAGGCGAGGTGGGGGGGCGGGGGCACGGTCGGTGTTCTCGGGTAGTTTTGTGGCCCATTAGAAGATCAGATTTGCCCGCACGGTCCGTGAAAGCGGGCACCCGGGCCACGTCGTCGCTCCCTCACCTTGGTGCGTCCCGTGGTGCGGGGGTGCGCTCATCGGGGAGGGGTAAATTCTTGTTTTCCAGACCTCCACCTGGCCCAGCCAGGAGGGGGGTCTGTTTCCTCACTTTATTGCCTGGTCAGTGAGGGAATGGCACGCCAGTGGGGAGGGAGTGTGCTACAAGTGTGAAAATGGCTATCAGTGCCCTGCAGGGGGGAGACTGACCTGTCAGTGGGGAGGGCAGACAGCTACAAGTAGGAGAATGCCCCTCAGTGTCAGCAGGGGGGAGAATGCCATGCCAGTGGGGAGGGCAGTGTGCCTCAAGTTGGAGAATGCCCTCAGTGTCAGCAGTGCCCTGCAAGTCAGAGAATGCCATGCCAGTAGGAGGGCAGTGTGCTACAAGTAGTGTCAGCAGGGGGGAGAATGCCATGTCCATGGGGGGCAGTGTGCTACAAGTAGGAGAATTCCCCCAGTGTCAGCAGGGGACAGAATGCCATGCCAGTGGAGAGGCAGTGTGCTATAAGTGGGAGAATGCCCCTCAGTGTCAGCAGTGCCCTGCAGGGGGGAGATTACCTTGGCAGTGGAGGGAGCAGTGTCATCTGTGGAATGCTGCAACAATTGAAAGTGCCCCGACATTGGAGAGGGCAAGAGGGGAAATGCTTGATCAGCGAGGGAATGCCATGCCAGTGGGAGGGCAATGTCTTGCAAATCAAAAAGCAATGCACGATGAATAGCCCTCTGTGATGTTATTTTAACATTGCACCTTAAGAAAAAAAGATTTCAGAAGGCTGTGTGTGTGTGACTCTGTGCGTGTGTGGCTCTGTGTGTGTGTGGCTCTGTGTGTGTGTGTGTGGCTCTGTGTGTGTGTGTGGCTCTGTGTGTGTGTGGCTCTTTGTGTGTGTGGCTGTGTGTGTGTGTGTGGCTCTGTGTGTGTGTGGCTCTGTGTGTGTGTGTGTGGCTCTGTGTGTGTGTGTGTGGCTCTGTGTGTGTGCGTGTGGCTCAGTGTGTCAGTGTGTGGCTCTGTGTGTTTGTGGCTCTGTGTGTGTGGCTGTGTGTGTGTGGGTGGCTCTGTGTGTGTGTGTGGCTGTGTGTATGTGTGTGGCTCTGTGTGTGTGTGTGGCTCTGTGTGTGTGTATGTGGCTCTGTGTGTGTGTGTGTGGATGTGTGTGTGTGGCTCTGTGTGTGTGTATGTGGCTCTGTGTGTGTGTGTGTGGCTGTGTGTGTGTGTTAGCAAAAAGAGCGAGCAACCCAATATTCCTTTGAGGGTTTGGGCAAAAAATATGGAAAGGTGAGCGTACCTAACAATTTAGGTCAAAAGTGCAAAGATGCAACAACAATTACTCATTCACTATGGAACAGTCACAATGAGTGATCAGAGGAGAAAGAACAGAGATAGCCGGTGTATATGAGAAATTTGTATTTAATACTCTAAAAATTGATTAAAAACAGGGTAAAAAATCAATGTCAACAATGTTACAAGAAGTATATGATAAACAATCAATTGGACACTTTTGACCTAAATTGTTTCTGGTCACGAATCACTATTATGAGCTTGAAGCTCTAACTCATATTAATAAAATCCCTTGAAGATACGCTCACCTTTCCATGTGTGTGTGTGTGGCTGTGTGTGTGTGGCTGTGTGTGTGTGTGTGTGTGTGTGTGGCTCTGTGTGTGTGTGGCTCTGTGTGTGTGTAACTCCGTCTATGTGTAGGGGGCTCTGTGTGTGTGGGGTCTGTGTGTGTGTGTGGCTCTCTATGTGGGTGCAAATGCAATAGGTCTCGCATTTGCGAGAGATTACACTATTGGCATTGTAAATGACAATGCCATTTATTTATATGTTTTAAAAACAAAAACATTAACAAAAATAATGTCATGAGCAATGCCAATAGCTCTAACTTTAACAAAGACGAGACCATTGCATTGTAAATGCTTGTCTTAAAATAGTTCCTTGAGGTCTTTATTGATCCCTAATCTGTTGCCTTTTCAACACTGCAGAGTTTTAAAGTTTTACTCCTCGGCATGCCAGAGGAATCAAGGCACCATCCAACGAGCTGTTAACTGAATCCCAGCAGGTGGGGATATTCAGATTAAAAAAGATTGGCTTGAGAAGTATCTTCCTTTTGTTCATTACCGTAGGACACTTTAACATACCACTTTGTACGCTTCTATTTGTATCTGGTGAAGTATGTCTATATCCTTGCCAAACAGGATTTCCAGTCCATATGCTAAGAATGGTGTGTGTGTAAATTGTGCTGCCATTACGGCCAGGAGATGACTGCGAGAGGGGCAACTCAGTTTCTTTTTAAATAGCTTAAAAGCAAAAATTAAAGACTGTGCTTTAGTTTGAACTGCTGCACAGTGCTGACTCCCCAGGTTAATGCCCTAATACTTATATGAATAGGCTGACTCCATCTTCTTTCCTTTGCTGACCCACTTGTATGACTTGTGCTTGGTATCCACTAGGTGCACAACTTTGGTTTTGATAAAATTCAGTTTTAGTCCCTGTTGTTCGATGTAGCTTACTAGGGGTTCATAGATCTTTGCAAAATAATCGATGTTTGGCTCAAAATGACAATGTCATCTGCATTTATCAAGCATACAATTTTCTCATTTGCCAAAGTTGGTGGATGGCTGTCGACTTGTGTCATGTGGCCCTTTGGATCAGCTAGATATAAAATGAGCAAACTGGGGGCTAAGACTCATCCCCGTTTCAGACCGCTCTTGGTGTTAATGTTTTAAGTCACTTTGCTGCAATCTCCTATTTTCACCTGTGTTCAAGTGTCACTGTACAATGCAATGATAGCATTTAGCGTTTTCCCTAGGATTCCCCATTTGTCCAATTTGGCCCAGAGAAAATCCTGTGGGACTCGAGCGATGGCAGCTTTGAGATCTATAAAGCAGGCAAACAAGTTGGTTTCCCACCTAATGCATTTTCCGTTACGATGGCCAATGTTACTAGGTTTGTGGTGGTTCCCATTCTGGGCCAAACCCCCATTTGGGTTTTTGGAATCAGTTTTTTCCCCTCAGCTCATGCGTGAAGATCTTGTAAAATGTTCTATTACTTACCGGTAATCTTCATTACCCCAGGTCCCATTGTCCTCGTCCCATTCATTAACATATTGGAGATATAAACAAGGTATTGCCCCCGAGCAACCAGAACCTAATAATAGGATTCAATCATATCAATTTCACCAGTCCAAATGAAAATCCAGGTTTGATAGTTCACAATGAAACTTTATTTTCTTATTTTTCTTTGTCACAAGTGCAGGAATTTGAAGCAATGTCTCTCAATGATGATCCTGTATAATTGACATCATCAAATGTAGCCAAGCAGCTGACACGTGTTTTGTCTCGGGGAAAAATCACCTGACGACTTCATCAGGGCATAAGCTACTCTTTTGGTAATATCACCACCACATTCCAGGTAAAACCTGTATGTGGTCCTATACAGTATGGGTCTAAAGGATGGAGAATATTCCTTCCATTTACAGCAATCCATATTCTACAAAGAGTAAGGTCAAATTTCTTAAAAAGTAATAAAAATCTCTGGTCCAGCAGTATAAAGTCATATAAGTTCAGGTCCTGGAGGAGTACTCCCGCCATTGTCATCGCTGTCAATAGTAAAGGCGGGAGGGAGGGGCGTATGAATGTGGCGAGGACAACATTACCCCCAGGTCCCTTATTTCCTCGTTCCATTCAGTAACATATTGGAGAATACCATAGCAGAAAACCGGGCTTCCACACCCACAAGCATACCCAGGAAACCACAACAAAATCAGCAACCTAAGGGAGCATCGAGAAGGAGGAAAAGGGAACCGCAGGAAACAACCGGTCCACAACCCAGTACAGGACAGCGGGGCCAAAACAGGAAAGTCCAGAGCAGGGGCCGAACAGGAGCGATACCCCAACCAAACAGAAAAAACAGGGAAGGGGAAAGACAGCCGAAAATCCTTGGAGGCTAAAAACCCCACAGGGAAAGAGGCCACCAACCAAACCAGGAAGGCCACCAAACCCAGAACAGCAGGGGTAGAGGAGGCCAACCCAAAGACCACAGGACAGAGACGCCTCCAGAAGCACCAGCCAAAAGCCAACCAACAAACGAGAGGCCAACAAGACCGGAAACCCACAACGAACAAGCCCAACAAGGGCTGGGATAAAGCCATCAGCCACAACCCCCAGAAAACCCCCAACCCCAAAAGGGAGAGAAAACAATGCAGGACAGGAGTCCAGAGCAACTGGGAACACCCAGCAGTCCCCATTCCAGGCACAGAGTGCAGAAAAAACCAGGCGCAACATGGCAGAGGACCGCACAGGCACCCCACACTCAGGCCAAGCAAGCAGCAAGGGCAGGAGCAGCCAAAAAAAGAAACAGCCCCAGGCCATACAGCACCCAGACCAAAAGGCCGCAAGGCCCGACACCAGCAAAGCCGGAGAGGAGCCCAGAAAACAGCACAAACCAGTGCCACAAATGCTTAAGGAACCAGGAAGCAAGGACCAGAGCCAAGCAACCTGACCACGCAGGTGGACCCACAGGCCAAACCAAACCCCGGAAGGAGCTCACGCAGCGCCCAGCTCCAAGCAAAAGGGCAGGGAGGAACAGGTAACCCTCAGCACACCACCGCCGGACCACAAAGATGGCCGGAAAGAAACAGAGGAAACCGCCAAAGGGGAAGGAGGAAGCAGAAAAGGCAGAGGGCCAAGCAGCAGGAAACCCCAGACAGCCCGCAGCCAGGAGGGAGGACCTTACAGAGGCAAGAGCACCACGGAACCACACCCCAACCGGAGAGGGTGGGGATAGGGCACCCAAATAGACCCACACCGGGAACAAGGCCCGAAGAAGCAAGGGAGGCAGAAGCGAACCAGGACACCAGAACCAGGAAACGCCCAGCAAAACACCCCATAGAGCAGGCTAAAAACAACCAGGAAACTCAGGAGGCACAGCCGGAGGCCATCTAGAACCAGCAGGAAGCCGGCAGACCCGGAGCCACATGACCACACGCAGTCCCCAATACACGCAAAACAAGCCCGGGAAGAGAACTGTCAGCAGGAGAAGGCCCCGAAAAACCCACCAGGACGCGCCCACAACAGCAAAGCGCCCCACCAGGACACAAAAGAGAGCCCAGCAAGGACGCAGAGCCCAAAAAGAAGACCAACATGTAGGAACGGAAAAGCCCCAGCCGACACCCAGTCTGGCACCCAGCACAGGAACCAGACGAGAGTAGAACCCCCAGGGAACAAAAACACCAGAGTGCAGACGGACCAAGAAGCCGACCGCACCCGGCAGTGCCAGGCGGCCAGGCAGGCATCAATTCGGCCCGACCATGCTCAACCACAGAGAGCAGAGGGAAGCAGGCGCAGACATGGGAGCAGCAGGACAGAAGAGGGGAAACAGACATCTCGCCAAGGACACAGCAGCAGCAAAAGACAGCCAGACCTAAACAGCAGCACAAACCCCAGGGTCCAAAAGGTGAACCGCCACCGGAAACACAACCCGGGGTGGCGCCATGGAAAAGAAGAGCAGGCACCCAACAACACCAGCCAGAGTAGCCGCACCAGGCACCCCCAGGACGCCCCCAACTGGGAACAAACCAGTCAGAAACTCCGACAGAACCAAGAGGAGCAGGCAGGAAACACCTGAAGCAAGCCAAAGGCAAGCACAGGGAGAGCCAGGAGCAAACCAGAACAGAAGCAGCCACACCCAAGAAGCAACCCAAGCACACAGAAGGCCCCAGGACAACACTCAAAGCCCCAGGCTGGAGCAAAGGAGAACAGAAAAAGCCTCACCGAAAGCAGCACGAACCACCCAGGCGCAGGAAGAGTGCCCCAGAGAGCACCAGGCTGGACACCAGAAAGCCACAAGAGGAACCAGGTGCCGCCCAAGGGACGGGAGGAACAAAGCCCGGAACCAGGAGCCCCCACATCCGAAACCGCGGCCAACCATGCAGAAGCCAGGAAACTGAGGCACACATCCAGAAAACAAAAGCGGAGCATGGGCCACAACACGACAACCAGTCCGGAGTGGAGACAAGGCCACCCAAAAAAAAAGGGCGGACGCAGCACAACCAAGCCTAGGCCACGACACCCGGACTTGCGACACCCCAAGAAGCAAGAGACAGAAAGAAAAGCGGGAAAAAAACGCAGCAGGCCAACAGGAACCCAGGTGAGCCAACAAGACCCTCCCCCACCTTGAGCCCCCCCTCTCACCCCCACGGTGCCGAAACCCTGACTCACCACCAGCCAGGGGCAGGGAGCCTCCGAGGAGCCCCAAGCAGGGAGGGAACAGAAGCGCCCCCCAAACAGACCACCGCCGAGGAAGCAAGAGGCGACCCCAACACAAGAGCAATAGAGGGCAAGGCGTAAGCAAACAGGCAGGGAGACCCCAACAACACAGGGAACCCCAGGAGCAAGCACAGACAGAGCCAGCAAAAAGAATGGAACCAGCCACCACAGAGGCAACAGGAACCCATGCCAATCCGAGGTAGGCCACCAAACGGAAAGAGCAAATGCCAACAACACAGAGAAGCAGCAAACGAATGCAACGAAGAGGAGAACCCCCCCCCCACGCCTGAAAGAAAACGCAGGAGCATGAGTGGCCAGGAGCCGGGCCCCGGGGCACCACCCGAAGGCAGCAAACAAAACAGAAACACCCACCATGCAGACCAAGGGAGAGGAGCACAGGAAGGTGGCACTGCTGAAGGGATCCAAACCGCAATCCCAGGCTACGGAAGCCAGTGCCAAAGCCAAAAGGCAACTGAGGCACAGTGCAGATGAAGAGCACAGAACCCGGAACCAGGCCAGCACCCCCAAGCAAGTGCACCAGAGGCCAGCTGTGCAAAGCAAGGCCCACACCAGGAGACCATCAGCAGCCAGAACACCAGGGTGAAGAAGGCACCGGCCCAGAGCAGGGGCGAGCAGCAGCAGCAGAGTAGGAGTGCCCGCAGCCCCTGGAACTCAGAGAAGAAGAGCCTGTGAAGAGGTAGAGGCAGCGGCAGGAAAACCCCATGCAAGCCACCCGACACAGTGCCGCCAGAAACCAGCACCTCCACAAGACAGAGAAACGGGGAGAAAATTAGCCCCAAAGCACACCGAGAGCAGAACCAGCCAGCCCAAGTGACCCAGCAGCAGGCACAGCCACAAACACAACCCCCTCCCCAGGAGAGTGACGCCGCAGGTCAGCCCGGAGGAGAAGAGCAGCCCGGACAGGATGCCCCCGAGAGGAGCCGAGCATACAGAGCACGCACACATCGGAAACACAGCCTCCAAACCAAGGCAAACCAGGGCAGAAGACGCCCAAAGCAACTATCACAGCGGGGATGGAGACCACAGCAGGCCACCTGCGAGGCAGAACACGCAAAACGCGCACCAGGCGCACCTGCAAAAAACATCCGGAACAGGGGCCAAGAGAACAACAAGGCCCCCACCGCCACCGTTACCAGGAACAGTGGAACATGCAGCCACCCGCTCAAAATACAGCCTGCAATACAACCCTCGTAAATAATGCCCGCATCACAGGGAAACAAACCCCTGTCAAGCTGTGCCATGCGGAGAGAGGCAGGAGACAGAAATGCAGAGCCACAGCCCCTAAGGTGCAGAAAAAAGGAATGAAATGAACGCGGTACCCCACACGTTCATGAATAAATAAAAATCTGGCAAGCGGGACTCACCCAGGAGGGGGGGGGGGCAACTCCCTGAACAAGGCCCCCCACCCCAACACCCAGGACACCAGGAGACCGGCAGGAATAAAGTAAGAGCAGCACATCCACCTGGCCAGGCTCGGGAAGAGGAGGATGCGATCCAGAAGAAACCCGGGAGACCAAGCCCCAGCCACAAAGAACCGGGAGGTCAAGCAGGATACTGGCTCCAAGAGGGACAGACTCCCAGCAAGCCCAGCAGGCCAGGAGAAAGCCCACGGAAACCCCCACGCCCACACAGCCAGGCAGCCGGGCGAGGGGGGGAAGAGAAGCACAGCCACTCCAGCGCAGCAGGGGCAGGACCAGCACACCATCATTCTGTCGACAGACAGAAAAAAAGAACAGACAGGATGCTGGGTAAGTACTGTTTATGTACTCCTGGTGGGAGGGGCAGTATTAGGGTCCCAGCATGCCTCTGCTCTTTTTTCTGTCTGGAGATGGTTATCTCCAATATGTTAATGAATGGGACGAGGACATAAGGGACCTGTGGGTAATGCAGGATGCATTCATATTTGTTTTTACATCGATTAAGGCTATCAACCTGTAGTTGCGCATTGATGTGAAAGATCAATTTTTATATATTGGGTGGGAAAAATTCCCTTTCCAGGAGTTTGGTATGCAGTGGCGATTGGTGGCAAATCATACTGTGGGAGGTGCAAAAAATATACACATAACAAATGTACATAACATATACATATACACATATACACACAAATATATATGTATATATACTAGCAGCCCGTCACGACCTTGTCCGGGAGCAATCAGGCTTCCCCCACCCCCACCCGCCCCGACATTGTCCAGCAGCCTGGGCCCCCACCGCAATCATTAGTGCCCTTCGTTATTTGGGTCTCTTGGTAATGAGCACAGTGTACTTTTCTTTTGGAGTGATGTGACATTGCTGCTGTTTGGCTCTATCCATGTCGTGAACCCCGCCCGCCCCCGACTGTCCAGCAGCCCGGGCCCCGCCCGCCCCGACATTGTCCAGCAGCCAACTCTCTCATCCAATCAATACGCTGTTCTAAAGTATCTTGATTGGCTAGAGCGTGCTGTCTCCATGCTCCAAAATGCACTGTAGGCCTTTGCCTACTCTCCAACCCAGCTGTCCAAGACAGCCGGGTTGGAGAGGTTTGAATTCCGCATGTTGGTTTGGCCGTAACAAGGTAGCCGGCCAAACCAAAATGCGCAATAGAATCTTAAGTGCCCACTCCTCACCGCAGGCAATCATTGGAAACAGTGGTGCACTGGCATCGCTTGGAGGAACCACCACTGTTGGTATGTTGTTCCAGAAGCAAATTTGGTTGACAAGAGTACTTAGGTACCCAGCCCCGAAAACCCACGTCATATTTAAATAGGGCATTGGGATTGGGAAGTCTGTTTAGGCCGTCTGCTCCCTCTGACCTTAATTTTTTATGATCACCTCTAGTCGCGTTAATGTCTCCCCCATACATGGCTAATGTGCTACTGGGCCTGATGCTTCCACTCTCTCTCCTTCCACTGCATGGGTTGCGACACCTTGTAGATCCTTCTGGCTCTTTCCCTTATCCATTTGCGATGTCCTTCCTTATTCTTCCAGGCTTGTTTTATGTTCATTTCTCTTTTTTTGGAGTGGAATTCCTTTTGCTACATGGTCTACTTGTTATGCTGGTTTGGGTTATGACAAACCTCTGGCTGTTTATGGGAATGGTGTTCTCTCTCTAGGTTTCCTCTTAGATCAGTGCAACTTGTGTTGCGCCTTACCCTTTACTACTTCGTTGATGTTGCCTCAAAACTCTCTGCTGTTAGGAAATTTGCTGGACCAAATATCTTTTTCCATAGCTCTTCTTTGAGCCTCCTTTTTGCCTTCCGTCAATCTTCTTTATAGATTTTCCTCATCAACTTTGGTTGGGTTGTGTCCAGTGTACAGAAGTATGAGTACAGGTGTACATGTACAATGTTTGTGAATTGGGCCCAGATTTTGGAGGGCTTCACTCTTTCGGTGTGTATGGTTAACCTGCTAAATACAGCCAGAAGAAATTTAGAATTGTGGTAGAAGCTTTATGGTTCCTTAGAGAGATAGCTCCCAAAAGGGCATATATGTCAATACTGTATTTAGTATAAATGGTGCTAAAGTTTCATAAATAGTGGACATTGGTGTTAGGATGAATGCCAATCAATCACAGTGTAAATTAGAATGTAGCAAAGGGATGCTTATTGTATTAATCACAAAGCAAATGCAGCGCAACTGACTGTGCAGTGAGTGCTAAATCTCAAGTGGTTATTTATAAATATGTTATAGATATTTGTGTGTTACTTTGGCCCTTGTAATGCACAAAGTGTAAACGGTTACAGATTGCAAAAAAAGTAGAAAGCAGGTTGACTTTCTTCTCTCATTAAAAAATGAATGGAAATTTAATCATCCTTTCCAACCACTACTTTGTTAAATCTTGCACATTTCTTGAATGCAAACTAGCCCTATGCTATCAGAGTGTAATACAAACCTTTGTATGTTAGCAGTGAGGAGAAGATGTGACCTAGTATCTCGAGCTACTGACCTTGGAACATAGGCAACCAGGGTGGAATCCCACACATGGCTCATCATTCTGTGATTCTAGACGAATGACTTAATGTCCCTGTGCCTAAATAAAGCATTAACCACAAAATGTGAAAATTAGTCTGGGTCTGTCGAAAAGCACTCCGACGCCATTGGACCAAGTTTTCGCAATAAAAAGTGCAAAGAAAAAGGCAAGTGCGTTATTGTAAACTTTAAGCACCCTCAGCACGTCGACACTGTAAGGTTAAGGGCCGCCTCCTTACCGGTCACCGAAGACAATATATGTGTGCGCCCGTTAGGATTCTTCTATAACCACCTTAGTATGACTACCAGTCCCCATGCTGGTCATCAGACTCCTTCATATCCTATACACAGGCAGGTTTTTTTCCCTAGGGCACAACACGATTTCCAACTTCCTATGCCTACGGATGCATATTGTTATAATTTGTGTAGGCTAATCCACAATCTGAACCAATCTTGCCCTTGTTTAATCGGTTTTCCCCGTTATCATCATTAGGAGAAAATGATTGACTGTCTAAAAATCCAGGGACAACAGGCCACCCATGCTGCATCATGACTTGGAATATTGCTGGCATTAGGGCCAAGGCTGGGAATGACGAATGGATTAAATTGTTAAAAACTTTTGACATTCTCGCATTCCAGGAAACGTGGGACTTATCGAACAGTTTTTCCTTGGGTGGGTACAGACACTACTTTATCCCTGCTACTAGCGGTGGGGCAGGAAGACCAAAGGGGGGCTTATTAACTGTGTTTAAAACTGACCTAAAAGGTGTGCAAACACAGTATAATGTAGGCTCCCCAAACTGTATGATTGTTGAATTGAATCCTCTTTCTTTTTCAAAAATTGTATTCATAAATTTTTATAATTCTAGTCCTAATGAATGTACTAGACATAATTTGGATATAATTGAATCTTTTTTGTCAGACTATAGAACCAAAGTAAATGATTTTGAAATAAGTCTTTTGGGCGATTTCAATATCCATCCCTGCAACGAGCCATGCGCCAGTTTCTTAGAAGAGGGGCCACCTCACTCGATAGTAATGCACTTTGAGCATTCCAATAGGGGGGAGGTACTTGAAAATTACTTGGAAGCATGGAACTTATATTAGTCAAGCTGTGGGGAGGTTGGAAGTAGAATTCCGACTTTTAAGGGAATTGGTGACGGTACTGTAATTGATTATATTTTTATGACATGTCAAATTTTAGCTAAGGTGGTTAGCTACAGCACTGTGGTCTCAGTATTTAGCGACCACTACCCAGTAGTAGCAGAGGTGCTGTCTACGGTTATTTTAACTCGCAGGGGGCTATGATGGTGATTGGAGGTCAAGATGTGGTCATAAAGGATCAGGGCCGTAGATTGAAATGGTCAAGTGTTATTCCAGAGGATATTTCGCAGGCTGTCATGGATAGAGCAGAAAGCGATGTGATTACCTGCTTAGAATTAAGGTCATCAAACCTCCAAGTAGTAACTGCCTTTGACAATATCTGTAAACATATTATCAGTAGCCTTACATTTAGCAAAAAATTGTCTAGTTCTACGGGGAGAAAATGGTTTGACCGTGCATGTTCTAGGGCGCATGCTGATCTGCTTAAGGCCCTTAAAGCCACCCCAAAAGATTGCCCACTAATATCTGTATTAAGATCTACCTATAAGAAAGCCGTACTAACCAGGAAAAAGGAGATAAAAGACAATGCTTGGTTGCAACTACTTGATCCTGAGGTTATTAAATATAGCGCTGAGTTTTGGAAGGTAGTTAATCAGCCATTTTTTTCAAACGAGGACATTTCTTCCCTCGAATCCAACATCCCGGATGATGATTGGATTAATCATTTTGAAAAGATATACTCTAGTGCACTCAATGAGGACTTGCCAAATTCATCCCTTTACACTCTGGAGGTCCCCGGTGTAGTGTTTGAGGTCTCTGAAGTCGAGAGGGCAATTGAACAGACACTAAAAAACAAGGCCCCTGGCCCAGATGGGGTCCCAGCCGACTTCTTTAAAAGTGATCCAAAACTGTGGTCTAGGATTCTGTGCAGGGTCTTCAACGTTTTGAGCCAGAACAGCATCCCTGCCTCCTGGAAGGAGTCTGTAATCATCCCAGTCTTTAAGAAGGGTAGTAGGGTTGACCCAGTGTGTTATCGCCCGACATCATCAGTGAAAATCTTGGGGCAGGTCATTCTCTATAGATTACAGACATGGCTTGATGATAGAGGGGTTCTATTCAATATGCAATACGGCTTCAGATCTAGGCGTGGTACCTTGGATCAGTGCCTAAACCTGCAGTTACTAGTGGACAAATACACCAGGGCCAAAGATGGTTCGATGTACTCGGGGTTTATGGACCTATCTTCGGCCTTCGACCTCGTGAACCGTACTAAACTTTGGCACATCCTGGTTGATCTAGGGCTTGACCATGCTCTTGTGAACCTGTTGGCGGACCTTCACTCAGGCCTTTTGGCTGCAGTTAGGGTTAGTTCAGACGGGCGACGCACCAGCCATTTTAAATCTAAAAGAGGGGTGAGGCAGGGGTGCATTCTGCCCCCTCTGCTGTTCACAGTTTACATTAATGCCCTTGAACCTGTGCTTAAGGAAGCGACACCTGATATACCGCGCATAGGGGAGACTTGTGTACCGGTCCTCCTGCACGCGGATGACGCTGTGCTTTTGTCATGTGCAGGGGTCAGGCTCCAACGGTTATTAGACACCTTTGGTCTATTCATGAATTCCCTAGATCTTAAAATAAATGCTAAAAAATCACAAATAATGATCACGGGAGGTGGCTCACGGTGTAAGAGAGTGAAAACTTTTTATTGTTGTAAGGAAGAACTATGCAGAGTGTCCACATTTCCTTACTTGGGGATCATTTTTGAGGATAAAGCAAGCTGGGGTCCACAAATGAAAAATAGACACAGCGCCCTTGTAAGAACATCGTCGGCTATTATGGGCTTTAGCAGAAGATTGGGGGCAAGGCCAATCTCAGCCCTCATGAACATTTATAAAGCCAAATGCCTGTCTGTCGCCACCTATGGCTACTCATTATGGGGCTATGGTCCGACAGACTGTCTTCAAGCCACAGAGAATAAATTTTTTAGATCAGTCCTGTCTGTGCCCCATTCTACGCCATCTTATTCTATCCATTCTGAGTTGGGGGCTGGTTTTATAACAGACATAATCAGAGTGGCCCCTTTAATTATGTGGCTTAAGACTTGGCTGAACGATGAACTGTTCCTTAATCGGGCTATCTTCAAAGATTGTCTCTCACTTGATAATGTACATAAAATTAAGTGGCTGACTTATGTAAAAAATTGATTCAACGTACTGGGGAGATCTGAGCTCTTTTCCTCACCGGAAATAATTACACATAAAGCCATTGCCATAACCAAAAGGGATATGCATACGAGGTTGACCTCAGTAAGAGAGGAAAAGGAGCTCATAAAAACAACTGTAAGAGCTAACCTTTTGGTTGCCAATCTCCCTGGTCCAGAATTTTACCTTACTTTGGTTAACCGCCCCTTTCATAGGTGCCTTTTAACTTGCTTCCGTCTAAACATGATACATTTGATATTAGATACAGAAAAGGGGGTGGTGGTGATGGACAGAGTATCTGAATTAAACAGAACACTCCTACCCAGTCAACAGATCAGGGCTTGATCCATCACCGTTTTTTAGCTCACTGCACCATCCCAGCTCAGAACCTGGCTACATGCAAATTAGTCTGTCCCTGGCCCAGTGCATCATGGGAACAGGGCAGACCAAACTACCAAGCCAATTCTTTTACTGGAAAGGAAACAAGCTTCCGGGGACCGGTTTCTGGCATTACAGCCGTCTTCGGCCCGGCTTGCTTGAATCCTGATGGTGCAGTGAGCAAGGGACTCATGTCTGAGCATACCCTTCCACGCTTATGGTGGACAAAACGATACAGAAAAGGGGGTGGTGATGGACAGAGTATCTGAATTAAACAGAACACTCCTACCCAGTCAATAGATCAGGGCTTGATCCATCACCGTTTTTTAGCTCACTGCACCATCCCAGCTCAGAACCTGGCTACATGCAAATTAGTCTGTCCCTGGCCCAGTGCATCATGGGTTGGCGTAAATAACAAGGACCCCCTGTTAAGCAACAGAATATGTTTGACAGGGCAATAGAACAGTATGCAAAAAAATATGTCAATTATAATATCACCAGGGAGACGACGGTAAGTATGAAGCACACAAAATTTAAAAAGAAATGACAAAATGTTATATTTATTAGGTATATATACTCAAGCTAAAAACATTAACATTTATAACACATACTGAAATAAAATACAATATATAATCAATTTTAAACAATATATGTAATACAACCAATAACAACATCAATTCATAAAACAGTGGCGGACAATAGTAGTCCTCTTCAAAAGAGGACTACTATTGTCCGCCACTGTTTTATGAATTAATTTGTAGTGCCCAAGGATACTCATTGTATGGCCCCAGGGTCCTTTGTAGCCTTCCTGACCTTAACATGCCCCTCACTACCTGGTGAAAAGCAGCACAGGGCTGCTGTCCTCTTGACTGAGCACTAGCATTTCGTAGGATGTTAAACAAAATGGCAAGGATTAATTTGCACATTAAATGAAGTAAAAGAAAAGAAGCACAGAACGTGTCTAGCACCACTTATCTTTAGGAACACGTTTAAGTTTTAAGACATCCTGCAACACATTTGGAAAAATATAATTAAGTCTCATAAAATATTTTTTTTAAACGGTATTTTACTAACATGTGGAAGTGTTTCACCTTACTACATAAGATTATATCACTGCATTGAGAGTATTAGAAGTGATCATGAACTTAAATCATTCGTGCCTATCCCATCTCTGATGACACTGCCATTAATGAACCAAGGGGGAAGTCATATATTAGGTGACCCTCTATGTGGCCTAGGGTGTTGTTATGTATGGGACAACAATGTAGTGTATTCAATCAAAGACAAGAAGATTTTTGTAAATGAACATCCTGAACTCATCTATAACATATGTGATAATGAACAACAAGGAGGCAAGGTGATATAAAACAATTGCCTAGGATCACACAATTTGGTCAAGTGGGAGAGCTGGGATTGATCTCAGGTGTTATGATTTCATATTCAGCCCCTAGATGGTTATCTTTTTCTCAATAACAATATGGTGAAGTATAAGTACCAACGCCCCAGTACAGGACTTCTTGTTTCAAACCCATACCTTTATTATTATACCACATTTTAAAGAGTGGTCTATGAGCTTGGATGTTTTCTCTCCTTTGGTAAAATCAAATGATAGTTGGGTTACAGTCCTTTTATCACATACTTACCACCAGTGTTTTGTTTTGTTTGATATATATTATTTCAATCACTGCAAAAAAAGGAGTAAAGAAATGTGCTGGATAAGTAATTGCCCAATAGCACAAGCTTTATCACAAAAGGGGTCTGGGATCAATAATGTCTTCTGTTTCCATATTCTCCAGCTTGCTCATTACACATAAACTGGGGTGTCATTTGTTCCAAAGGTGAGAGTCAGGAGCTAGTCTCACCAAAGAAATGCCACTGTGCTTGGAACCTGTCCAGACTTTCGACACCGAGTTCACAAACAGCATATTTTAGTAAAGTGCTAAAACCGGTATTAAATGGTAAGTCTCCTAATGTCATTGCTAAAGGCTTCAAATGTACCACACCAAGCAGGGGAGAATGGGTTTTTGTGGCAACCCGTGAATTGCACACATTGCTGTGGGTGTCTTTGTCAAGGATTTTTGTATCACTTTCTACCTTAGCTTAAGGAGATTGTGAGGCCTAATGTTCTATTATATTCCAATTCAAAAATCGAGTTATTTCCTTTGCACACTAGACTTGCCAAATGTCTAGATAGCGGGCAGAGATTGCCTACGCCAGGGTCTGGTAGAGGAATAGCAACTAAGATACATCATAGCACAATATTGCCAAATCTGTGACTCTTCCGGCAACTATGGGATTAGTTAGTATAGAATGAAACCCATGAAATAGCTCCATGACTTACAGTCCACGCCACATACTGTAAATGCTTCTCTCTCCCTATGCCTACATTGGTCCTTCTCCTCTGATCCCATCCTGCTGGGATAAATGCAACTCTTGGTAACCCTACAGACAATATTTTGTAGCTTCTGAGAAAATGTTTGTGAGTACCTATAGTCTAGCCATTCCTCGAAACGTAGCTCAACTTTCAGTGACTGTCCCATGTTACTCTGTGATTGGTTGCTTGGTGCTCAGTTTAATATTTGTAATCCAACTTGTGGAAATGCAGTTTTACTGATCGTTTCTGAATGTACTACGAAATGTGTCACATTTACCATGTACTTTTATGGGAGCTTGTCTTTTACAAATCTGCAGCCGAAGACAATATGCAGTGTATTCTTAATCGGCTGATCTTTCATCGGGAGAGCAATGCAACATGCTCTGAGATAAGGGGTGTAATTTGTTCAGTCAATATACTTAGCCTAGGATAATGATCTTTTTTATTTATTCATTTGGGAGACTGCTACTTTCCATTCCTGTATTTTGACTCAGTGCTGTAACAATGCAATGTACATGCAATATTAGGATTAAATTGACGTACGAATGATCTAGAAAAAGGCTGGGATGCAAAATGACTTCTCTGTGGCCATAGCGAACCATGCAAGGCAAACAACTTAGGAAAAAAATAATTTCAATCTGATTGAATACAAACATACATTCAATAAGTGAAGTTTGCTGGTCCAAGGTTCATGTGCAACTCTACAATACCCTATTTACTACACTTACCACGTAAATGGCTCTTTGCATGCGAGCACGTGTTCTATTGGGCTTTATGTAGCACATAAACGCCTTACATTGTAACACTGATGTACAGCTGTGTGGTGTACTATTAAAGCCTGTTTACTATCTTGTACTGCAACATATATATAGTGCTTACTACCCTATGTAAGGCACTAAAGCACTGGCCTACATGGGCAGAGGTCTACACGGTGTGGGATGTGCCATTGGAAGGGTCTTGTTCTGTTTTGATCCTGTGCAGTTAGTGTTTCCATATCAATCATTATGACAACCAAGGTGTGGTTATTGAGTTATAAGACGCAACACTTAGCAGTGCGGTGGGTCGAAGAGGTGTGAAAGATAATCGCACAGGTTATGGTTTCTTTGTGCTTCCATCCAGCCGTGGCACTACAAAACTACCCGAGCAATTGAACTTCAGTATTACAGATCGTGTACAAAACATGACAGCAGGTTCTGAAAAGAGCACAGCTCGTTGGGGGTGTAGCCTAACAACATTGCATGGCTATGGAGACGGAATGCTTATCACTGGGCGTTAGGTTGTCCCTTTCCATGAGATAGTTCTGGTCAGTGGTAGGCTACGTTTGTCTTATGGAAAATTAACGTCTGGCGAGACCGACTTATGGAAAGAGGGACATATATCATCCCTTGCTCTGGGATTTAAGTACAAGACATTCCGAAAAGAAAAACATCCTGGAATGTTTATCCTGTGAATTGGGAGAAATATGGCTGTACTTTTGAGCCAAGTGGTAACAGGGGGAGAATGATTGTGTTTAATGACCTGAGGCTGTGTGTGTTGAACATGAAGATGTTTGCGGTCCGATTTAGAAGAGAGGACATGTCCATTCAACTCCTTTCTTGTTTTTATGATATTTATTTTGCCCAGTAAAATGGGTTTCTTGTCACATGGTGTCTTTATGTAGGAGAATGTTAACTTGCATGAAGAGGTCCCCATACTTGGGTGCCCTCAAGTTGAAATTGTTTGCCCATGTAAAGACTGCACACTCACCCCAGGAGCAAAATTGTGAAACGTGATAGTTCTATCAAGAGGTACTGGAATTTCCCCATGAAACCTACCATAGCTCACTTATTCAAGTTGATTTTTTGCACTGAAAGTTTACCTGCCTTGCTATGAATTGCCAGTAGTAGCCATGTAAATGTTTAGTAGCCCTACTGAGAAGTGCCACTACTTCTCTATCAAAAGTTTAGTAGTCCTGCTGAGAAGTGACGATAACAAATGAAAAGGAGCATACAATTATATCAACAATATAGCTCAATTAAAAACAGTAGGACAAGTCCCATGCAATGCTATATCCACAATTCACGTCCAATTAAATTCCTCAGGAGTCTTGTACGTGAATTCAAATCTACTTTACACAACAGCCCGGCCTACGTGTTGGTTTTAGACTGTCTATGACTTCTTAGCAGTGGAGTCACGAAAAGTTGAGCTTAGACAAAACATATCATAATATAATAATACACTAATGCGACATCTAATGGCTCACACTGTTATTGCAAAATGCCTGCTGAGAAGTGCTTGGACTGTGCTTTTAAATGTTTTGTAAATCTATTGATAACTGTTGTACTCTCTATTGACTTAACAGCCCAACATAGAATACGCCAGTACTATTGCATTAACGGGGTTCTATAATATTATTATTTTAATGGTATTGAACCCCTGCTGTGACATGCTTGCCATTATTAACATATTGCAGTTTTTAAGCACACCTGTGTTTTGTCCCAATCGAATCCTAGCAGTCTGGCTGGCAGGAGTGGGTAATGTCCCATTAAATTAATACCAGCATACTCAGAAGCGTGGACTGAAGTAAATATTACAGATTCCAGTCCATGACCTGCAGGTTGGTCACAGTTTGCTGTAGAAGGAACATTAAAAAAACACTAAGCCATCTCACAGGAATTGCAATCGAGGGCCTAGAATGACTAAACTTAGATGCTACACAATGCAGCAAGAGTAGTTGTTGTGCTTTGTTGCATCAAAGAGAGCGAGCAGAATTAAGGGCCTTATTTATGACCTGGTTTGCATCGCACTTGCACCACACAACATGGTGCTAGAGCGATACAAACCTTAAGTCATATTTTTGAAGCCAAGGAAGGGGAATTTGCATGGCTTTGAGTTGCTCCAAAAAGTGGAAGTAACGCAACGCAGCGTAGTGCAAATCACTATGTTGCGTTACTCTGCCCTGGGTAGTTATTCCATGGATTTTGCGTGGATATTCCCACGCAAGTCCCATGGGGTTTGACACATTCCCAGATTTACAAGACATTGTAAACCTGGGAATGTGCCAAAAAGATACACCTCCCCAGGGGAGGCGTAACAAGGACAAATATGCTTATTTCTCCTCGGTTTTGGGCTCGGGCCTACGTCCCACTGAGTCAGCAGTGGGCGTGGCCTAAGAGACCTCTTCTCAGGGCTTCGAAAAACGTACCTACGAATTCCAGGCTGCTCGTGCATTTTTGTGTCTTTTTTTGTTGCTATCTGCAATGCAATAGGTATTCGCGTGCGTGTGCTTTAGAAACAGAACACGCAATAGGCCATAGGCAGCCGAGTAGCTCCGCCTATGCCCCATTGGTGTCAGTTACGCGCACCAGAAGGCCATATATCTTCAATTATCTCAGCTTTATGGCGGAGATAATTGAAGACATATGCTGGGCGCTCGTGCACCACTGTGTTTTTTTTAAATCCATTTCATGGAGCTCTCCCTTCCGTGGCTCCTTTGAGGGCAGTTCCGCGAAACACGTGCTTGCAGCAAAGGATCCTTTCGTGAGCATTTTGTGACGGACAATATTACGGATTACACCGATTTCTACAAAATGCTGTTGAGTGCAGAGTGCTGTTGAGTGCAGAGTGCTGTGTGCTGTTGAGTGCTGTTGGCTGTTGAGTGCAGAGTGCTGTTTAGTGCAGAGTGCTGTCGAGTGCAGGGTGCTGTTGAGGGCAGAGTGCTGTTGAGGGCAGAGTGCTGTTGAGGGAAGAGTGCTGTTGAGGGCAGAGTGCTGTGTGCTGTTGAGTGCTGTGTGCTGTTGAGTGCTGTGTGCTGTTGAGTGCCGAGTGCTGTTGAGTGCAGAGTGCTGTGTGCTGTTGAGTTCAGAGTGCTGTTGAGGGCAGAGTGCTGTTGAGGGCAGAGTGCTGTTGAGTGCTGAGTGTTGTTGAGTGCAGAGTGCTGTTGAGGGCAGAGTGCTGTTGAGGGCTGTTGAGGGCAGAGTGCTGTTGAGTGCAGAGTGCTGTTGAGTGCAGAGTGCTGTTGAATGCTGTTAAAAGCAGAGTGCTGTTGAGTGCTGTTGAGGGCAGAGTGCTGTTGAGTGCTGTTGAGGGCAGAGTGCTGTTGAGAGCAGAGTGCTGTTGAGTGCAGAGTGCTGTTGAGTGCAGATTGCTGTGTGCTGTTGAGTGTAGAGTGCTGTTGAGGGCCGAGTGCTGTCGAGTGCTGTTGGGGGCAGAGTGCTGTTGAGTGCAGAGTGCTGTGTGCTGTTGAGTGCTGTGTGCTGTTGAGTGCTGTGTGCTGTTGAGTGCAGAGTGCTGTTGAGTGCAGAGTGCTGTTGAGAGCAGAGTGCTGTTGAGAGCAGATTGTTGTCTGCTGTTGAGGGCAGAGTGCTGTTGAGTGCTGTTTAGTGCAGAGTGCTGTCGAGTGCAGGGTGCTGTTGAGGGCAGAGTGCTGTTGAGGGAAGTGTGCTGTTGAGGGCAGAGTGCTGTGTGCTGTTGAGTGCTGTGTGCTGTTGAGTGCTGTGTGCTGTTGAGTGCTGAGTGCTGTTGAGTGCAGAGTGCTGTGTGCTGTTGAGTTCAGAGTGCTGTTGAGGGCAGAGTGCTGTTGAGGGCAGAGTGCTGTTGACTGCAGGGTGCTGTTGAGTGCAGAGTGCTGTTGAGGGCTGTTGAGGGCAGAGTGCTGTTGAGTGCAGAGTGCTGTTGAGTGCAGAGTGCTGTTGAGTGCTGTTAAAAGCAGAGTGCCGTTGAGTGCTGTTGAGTGCTGTTGAGGGCAGAGTGCTGTTGAGAGCAGAGTGCTGTTGAGTGCAGAGTGCTGTTGAGTGCAGATTGCTGTGTGCTGTTGAGTGTAGAGTGCTGTTGAGGGCCGAGTGCTGTTGGGTGCTGTTGAGGGCAGAGTGCTGTTGAGGGCAGAGTGCTGTGTGCTGTTGAGTGCTGTGTGCTGTTGAGTGCAGAGTGCTGTTGAGTGCAGAGTGCTGTTGAGAGCAGAGTGCTGTTGAGGGCAGACTGCTGTTGAGTGCAGAGTGCTGTTGAGTGTAGAGTGCTGTTGAGTGCTGTTGAGGGCAGAGTGCTGTTGAGGGCAGAGTGCTGTTGAGGGCAGAGTGCTGTTGAGTGCAGAGTGCTGTTGAGGGCAGAGTGCTGTTGAGTGCAGAGTGCTGTTGAGTGTAGAGTGCTGTTGAGTGCTGTTGAGGGCAGAGTGCTGTTGAGTGCTGTTGAGGGCAGAGTGCTGCTGAGTGCTGTTGAGTGCTGTTGAGGGCAGAGTGCTGTTGAGTGCTGTTGATGGCAGAGTGCTGCTGAGTGCTGTTGAGGGCAGAGTGCTGTTGAGGGCAGAGTGCTGTTGAGGTCAGAGTGCTGTTGAGGGCAGAGGGCTGTTGAGGGCTGTTGAGGGCAGAGTGCTGTTGAGTGCAGAGTGTTGTTGAGTGCAGAGTACTGTTGAGTGCTGTTAAAAGCAGAGTGCTGTTGAGTGCTGTTGAGGGCAGAGTGCTGTTGAGTGCTGTTGAGGACAGAGTGCTGTTGAGTGCTGTTGAGGGCAGAGTGCTGTTGAGAGCAGAGTGCTGTTGAGTGCAGAGTGCTGTTGAGTGCAGACTGCTGTGTGCTGTTGAGTGTAGAGTGCTGTTGAGGGCCGAGTGCTGTTGAGTGCTGTTGAGGGCAGACTGCTGTTGAGGGCAGAGTGCTGTGTGCTGTTGAGTGCTGTGTGCTGTTGAGTGCAGAGTGCTGTTGAGTGCAGAGTGCTGTTGAGTGCAGAGTGCTGTTGAGAGCAGATTGTTGTGTGCTGTTGAGGGCAGAATGCTGTTGAGGGCTATTGAGTGCAGAGTGCTGTTGAGTGCAGAGTGCTGTTGAGTGTAGAGTGCTGTTGAGTGCTGTTGAGGGCAGAGTGCTGTTGAGTGCTGTTGAGGGCAGAGTGCTGCTGAGTGCTGTTGAGTGCTGTTGAGTGCTGTTGAGGGCAGAGTGCTCTTGAGGGCAGAGTGCTGTTGAGGGCAGAGTGCTGTTGAGGGCAGAGTGCTGATGAGGGGAAGACTGCTGTTGAGTGCTGTTGAGGGCAGAGTGCTGTTGAGGGCAGAGTGCTGTTGAGGGCAGCTTGCTGTTGAGTGCTGTTGAGGGCAGAGTGCTGTTGAGGGCAGAGTGCTGTTGAGGGCAGAGTACTGTATGCTGTTGAGTGCTGTGTGCTGTTGAATGCTTCCCTCTCCCTATGCCTACATTGATCCTTCTCCTCTGATCCCATCCTGCTGGCATAAATGCAACTCTCGGTTGAGTGCAGAGTGCTGTTGAGGGCAGAGTGCTGTTGAGGGCTGTTGAGAGCAGAGTGCTGTTGAGTGCAGAGTGCTGATGAGTGCAGAGTGCTGTTGAGTGCAGAGTGCTGTTGAGTGCTGTTGAGGGCAGAGTGCTGTTGAGTGCTGTTGAGGGCAGAGTGCTGTTGAGTGCTGTTGAGGGCAGAGTGCTGTTGAGAGCAGAGTGCTGTTGGGTGCAGAGTGCTGTTGAGTGCAGATTGCTGTGTGCTGTTGAGGGCGGAGTGCTGTTAAAAAATGTAAATTGATACTTGTATAGCGCTACTCACCCGCAAGGGTCTCAAGGCGCTTGTACGAACACCGCTGTGGAACCCATCCTGGCTTTCCCTGTGAGGCGTCCACTCCTGGGCACCCACAAGGTGGAGGCCAGGCATCCTTAGCGTTTTGGGGGCCGTTGTGGAGATTAAGCAAGCTATTGCCCAGAGTTGCAGAGTGGGACTCCATGATTGTAATAGGCACCGAGGCGAGAATTATCAGGTCAGTGGAATTTTGAGCCCAAGTGCCGCCGAGGCAGGGAATTGAACCCTGGTCCCGGGCTAGACCTCTGCATCAGGGTCTGCCGCTCTATTCATTGAGCCACACTTCTCCACCTGTTGACGGCAGAGTTCTGTTGAGGGCAGAGTGCTGTTGAGTGCTGTTGAGGGTAGAGTGCTATTGAGGGCAGAGTGCTGTTGAGTGCAGAGTGCTGTTGAGTGCTGTTGAGGGCAGAGTGCTGTTGAGGGCAGAGTGTTGTTGAGTGCTGTTGAGGGCAGAGTGCTACTGAGGGCAGAGTGCTGTTGAGTGCAGAGTGCTGTTGAGGGCAGAGTGCTGTTGAGGGCAGAGTGCTGTTGAGGGCTGTTGAGTGCAGAGTGCTGTTGAGTGCAGAGTGCTGTTGAGGGCAGAGTGCTGTTGAGGGCAGAGTGCTGTTGAGTACTGTTGAGGGCAGAGTGCTGTTGGGTGCTGTTAAGGGCAGAGTGCTGTTGAGGGCAGAGTGCTGTTGAGGGCAGAGTATTGTTGAGGGCAGAGTGCTGTTGAGTGCTGTTGAGGGCAGAGTGCTGTTGATTGCTGTTGGGGGCAGGGTGCTGTTGAGGGCAGAGTATTGTTGAGGGCAGAGTGCTGTTGAGGGCAGAGTGCTGTTGAGGACAGAGTGCTGTTGAGGGCAGAGTGCTGTGTGCTGTTGAGTTGTGTGTGCTGTTGAGGGCAGAGTGCTGTTTAGGGCAGAGTGCTGTTGAGGGCTGTTGAGTGCAGAGTGCTGTTGAGTGCAGAGTGCTGTTGAGGGCAGAGTGCTGTTGAGGGCAGAGTGCTGTTGAGTGCAGAGTGTTGTTGAGTGCAGAGTGCTGTTGAGTGCAGAGTGCTGTTGAGTGCTGTTGAGGGCAGAGTGCTCTTGAGTGCTGTTGAGGGCAGAGTGCTGTTGAGGGCAGAGTGCTCTTGAGTGCTGTTGAGTGATGTTGAGGGCAGAGTGATGTTGAGGGCAGAGTGCTGTTGGGGGCAGAATGCTGTTGAGTGCTGTTGATGGCAGAGTGCTGTTGAGGGCAGAGTGCTGTTGACTGCTGTTGAGGGCAGAGTGCTGTTGAGGGCAGAGTTCTGTTGAGGGCAGAGTGCTGTTGACTGCTGTTGAGGGCAGAGTGCTGTTGAGGGCAGAGTGCTGTTGAGGGCCGAGTGCTGTTGAGTGCTGTTGAGGGCAGAGTGTTGTTGAGTGCTGTTGAGGGCAGATTGCTGATGAGGGCAGAGTGCTGTTGAGGGCAGAGTGCTGTTGAGGGCAGACTGCTGTTGAGGGCTGAGTGCAGAGTGACTGTTCCAGAGAGATCAGGGTATGCTTGTGCGCTTACACGGTGCACTGACACACAGGAGCTAAAACAAAGAACAGCTGAACACGTGTCTTGGGAGCTTCACTGAGGCAGCCGGCCCTCTGTGAGGGGTGCAGCAAGGAGAGGACGCCTCAACCAATCAAGCGCAACTACTCACAACCTACTGTACGATTACAACACAGGCCAAAGGGCAGAGCTAGGTCTTTTCTCATTACGTAGGGTGAGCAGTGTGTGAGTGTGTAGTGTGAGCAGTGTGTGAGTGTGTAGGGTGAGCAGTGTGTGAGTGTGTAGGGTGAGCAGTGTGTGAGTTTGTAGGGTGAGCAGTGTGTGAGTGTGCAGGGTGAGCAGTGTGTGAGTGTGCAGGGTGAGCAGTGTGAGAGTGTGTAGGGTGAGCAGTGTGAGAGTGTGTGTGTAGGATGAATAGTGTGTGTGTGTGTGCAGGGTAAACAGTGTGTGTGTGCAGGGTGAACAGTGTGTGTGTGCAGGGTGAACGGTGTCAGTGTGCAGGGTGAACAGTGTGTGAGTGTGTAGGGTGAACAATTCCAATCCAAACTACATAATTCCACTACACACCACATGCATACACTCCATAACACATGGCTAAAAGACATTGCCATTTACAATGCCATTAGCTCTAACTGCCTCCGGGGCTTAAGGATTCACAGCAGCCTTCGTCAGGAACAGCACCAGTGGACGGATGACGGTGGGAACCCGGCTACACCGCCTACACCGGCTACCTTCCCAGCGGTAGCAGTGGCGCAAACTCCACTGCAAACACTAGTGCTCACTGCTCCAGTTACTCAACGGCAACCGTTAGGCGTCTTGGCGCAGCGTTCGGCTTAGCTCAGCGTTTAGTGCTCTGTCAATCAAAACGGCCCCAAATGTGCTAGAACTAGGTATTGACAAGTACAGCTGCAAGATTAGTGAATCAGATCCAATCAATGTGTCCCTTTGTTCTTTCATGTAATGCATTGAAGGCTAAAACCAGGGCTTGAAAACTGATTCTTTTTTTGGACGGGAAGCCAATGTAGCCCGTTCAGGTGGGGTGAGATCTGGGCTCTCAGTCCAAGTATGAGGACCGCCCTGGTGAGGTTGAGGTGTGAATCAAATCAATGTTTTTGATTTGATCTGATTGGAGATGAGGCAGGCTGTCAAAATTGACCACCTTGCCTCAGCACACACACATACAATTTGTCTGCACAGGGCTGCATCTCTTTTCCGACAAAATGAGGATGCACTGTGAAGGCGACTGGTATGATGATATGATAAATAATATTTGTAGAGCGCACAGCTACTCAGCAAGAGTGTCCCAGGCTTGAGAACCTCGGAGCTAAAGCTGTTGCAGACCCTGTTAAGGGGAGACAGAATCTTTAAGGTTGTAGCTGGAACAGCCAGGTTTTCAACATCTTCTTAGAGTGAGCACCTCAGGCACCTGTTTAGGAGTCACCAGTAGGATGTTCCAAACATGGGCCACCTGAACTTGGAAAGAACAACCTCCAGTTCGGGTGAGGGAGAACTTAGGGACAGCAGCCTGTCCAGGAAAGATGACCTTATATTTCTGCAGGCGACATAATGTGTAACTCTCCTTCTGAGATAGTATGCACCTGTACCTTGTAATGCATTGAAGGCTTAAACCAGGGCTTGAAAACGGATTCTTTTTTGGACGGGAAGCCAATGTAGCCCCTTCAGGTGTGGTGAGCTCTGGGCTGCCCTGGCGGCCGTGTTCTGGACCACCTGAAGTCGGTTCAGAAGGTACTCCGGAAGGCAAAGGTATAAGAATTTGGCATAGTCCAGCCTAGAGATAATGAGGGCTTGGACCACTGTCTTCCTATGGTTGAGAGTCAGTAGGGGGAGAAATTTCTTAAGCATCTGCAGGAGGCCAAAACGGGATCTTGTGACTGACTGGATTTAGGCCTTCATGGACAGGGTATCATCCAACTTAACACCAAGGTTCTTGACTGTGTTAACCAAGGTAAGGGGAGGTGACATGTCATGCAGTGTGCTTGTAAACTTATCCAACACATTATCATACTTGAATATCCACTTGAGCAGTGCTGCCTCAGGGTTTGGCACAGATGAATGCTGCTGCTGCTTCAACACCGACATCTCAGGTCCCTGATGTGTCAGTAACTCACACTGCCGCAGCCAATCTACCACCACGCACACGGGAGGCACATGACACATCGGAGGACAAAGATGTGGATGATTCTGCATTAATAATAAGAAGTAAGCGGTAGCATTCATCTATGCCAAATGACCTGTTTCTCCTTGGATCTTTGCTTAGCATCTTGCCCCGGAACATCAGCTTCCACTGTCCTCAGATTCACACTTTAACCCTCACCTTGGACTGCCATAAAAAGTCAGGCCCTGCAGTGGGCATGTATGGAATGTGGGGCTGTTTGACTAAGTACTGGGCCAGTCTTCACCAAAGCCAATGCACATGCAAATAAAAATATTTAAGTTACACAGATGTGTGTTTCCAATGACATTTATAAGTCTGCAAAATATTTGGGCCAGTGACTCCATCAAAGCGTACACTGAGGGACATATGATAAATGTTCATGTTTAACTGTGTCCCAGACGGGCAGTGAGATGACCGGGCATGTGTGAACTAGCTGTTCCCTCATTGCTCAAATACAACCTTCCAGAAAGATTCCAAAATTGCCCTACGTACATGATGGCAACAGCTATGTGCAGAAATATGTCCAAGTCAGTCGCATGCCACAAATAGTGTCTCCATTTAGCATTGCTAACAAGCCTCTCTTGGCAGATCTACTCACACTGTATAGAGTGGACAAAGCTTGTTGTGACGAGATCATCGCATGTCACCTTCAAAGATAGAGCACACCATATTCATATTGATGAAGATTCGTAATGGCACACATCTACCACCAGCTATTGGAACCACAATGTCTGTTTCAGTGAAGTTGTATTGGCAATAGAGACTTATCCTAAAGTGTAAGTCCTCAGTCAGCACCTGTGAAAGGAGAGGGCAATGTGTCTAGGGTTGTGTAGTGCACTGCAATTAGCATATAGTCAGTCGTTTTACCACCATGTCAAGGGTGGCATCGCTAGGAGGCAATGACAAAAGTAACAGCTGGGGAAAGTAAGTATGACACTGGCACTACAGGGAGTAATGCTACATTTCCCCTGTTATGTTATGTTAATTTGGTATTTATAAAGCGCGTGGCTACTCCCAGGAGTGATCTGCGCTGTTTGCATCAGAACTGTGTTCTACCATAGGCCGCGCACATTTGATCAGCGATAGAAAACATTCGGCATGGGCAGGAGGGTGAGCCTCCATGCACAGGAACATCCAATTTCAATAATGCTGATACACTTGCACTATACAGCAAGTGTGCCTATCTGTGTGCATGGTAGATGGTCACTGCGCCAGGCTCATGTGATATGCAGGATATGGACGTAATCTGTGGAACACTGCCCAAACATCCATTTTCATGATGGATAAGAGTTGTAATGTCAATGTCTGCTCAAGGCCATGTTCCTACCATGTGTTGTAAATGGGCAACAATGTACTTTCCATCTCTATGAGTCACACATAAGATGTTAAACTTCACAAAAGAATGACCATAGCCTAGGCCAAAACTCCTACCTCCTATCCTGCAATCCATGCAAGTTTACTGTGCTCACATCGAAAGGATCCTGACACTATCCGTCCAGCTAAGTTTCATGTCATGATCACAAAGAAATGATTGTTCTGTGATTGAATAAGTTGTATACAAGGTAAAACGCAACACTCCACCAAATCACTTCAGACATACTTGCAAGCAGAATTCAAAAACAGTAAACATTTATTATCAAGTAAAAAAATTAACTACTCTAAACTAACAGTAAGCACTACTACAACAAACCTAATCTTAAATAACTGGAACAAAGTGAATGCTAATCTAAACTATCTAATGTAATTAATCCTAAACACCCAACAACATATCAACACCCCTCCCACCCTTAAAGCACATACAGAGACAGGACAAATACATGGAGAAGTGTGGCTCAATGGTTAGAGTGGCAGACCCTGATGAAGAGATCTGGCCCCGGACCAGGGTTCAATTCCCACCTCGGCGGGTCTTGGGCTCAATTTCCTCAGACCTGATAATTCTTGCCTCGGTGCCTATTCTAATCATGGGTCCAACTCTGGGTAATAACTTGCTTAATTTCCACAACGGCCCCAACAGCAATGGGATGCCTGGCTTCACCTTGGAGGTGCCCAGAAGTGGACATTTCACAGGGAAAAGCCAGGAAGGGTTCCAAAGCGGTATGTGTTACAGCACGAGGGCACCCCAATTGGGGTATTAGTGTGCTTTACAAGTGCAAATTACTTTAAATTACATCTTTGCTAAACATAAACTAATTACACAGATTGATTTCATACACTAATATATGTTTTTTTTTATAACAATAAATACATCAACCTCCCACCCAAAGGAAAGGGAAACTTATCCACAAATACTACAAGAGAATAAATAACTAAAACTATGTTAAAATCTAATACTACCTATTCCTACACTACAACTACGCTACCTAACACTTTAAATACTTACCTATCATTGACTAATAATAATAAACAACATTGGGGAACGGAGAAAAGGGGGATGGGTCTCTATCTGAAAGCTCAAAATGGCAGATCCAGGGAATCCTTAAAGTTCTGCAGATGGGTGGTATGCTCTGCCATTTCACGTTCTATTTGTGCCACTCTGATGTTCATATCCATGATTGTGCGACGGTCCTGTATGGTAAATGGCACTAACTGATCTGACGATGCAGCTGGCATTGTCCCTTGTCCGTGGGGCTGAGAGGGGGCACCAGATTGTGCGCCGGACCTCGAGGCAGCAGCTTGTCAGTGTGGTGTCTTGGGGGGATGTGCAGATCCCTGTCCACGTCGAGACCCACGCCTGTCGGCAGAAGGGCCAGGGATGGCCTGTGTGTCACTCTGCCTGCATCGGAGGACTACATGAGGTACCGACTTCCACCTCCCAGCTGCCCAGTTAGCTCGATGCCTCCTTGCCATGTTGTGGTATCCCTTGGCCACCCTGTGTATGTGATGATACAGGTCCTTTCTGACCTGGAACGCATGGGCATCCTCTGGTGACATGTTGTCTGTCAAATAAGAGCAGTGACAAAATGTGAGTCCTGATGACTATGTTAATGTTCTCCATTCAACACAGAAACTCAAGGTCAGTAAAACATGAACTAGAATAGAAGTTGTGTTGTAATGGGGAATGCATTCTAATGAATAGCATTATAAAGCCCTGCGTTGTAAAAGGCACTGCTGAGTAAAAACTGCGGAGTAAAAGCATGCGTGGTAAAAGCATGCAGGGTAACGTCACATAGTCGGCCAGACAGGCTTGTACATTTGCCCCTGAGTCTACCAGGGGAATGAACCTAAGGAGACCAGCTTGACAACACCATTGCAGTGCCAAAACATGCCAATTACATACATAGGGACATTCCATGTCTGGTCATACTCATCACCAACACCACTCACATGTCTCCTCTCCTGTCTGTACATTCTGTAATCCACATGAATGTGCTGTTGTGACAGAATCCAATATTTCTTGCATGAGTGTCACTGATTGGGGATGTGGAAAGTTACATCCGGAAAACATATGCATTGCTCCATCTTCACTTACTAATTTGTACACCGTTCATATTTCCACGAAACACCATCACACTAGAGTCAAGGTACATGTGATACACACCCATACTGCATTCTACTAAGTACACGATCTTACCCAGACATTCATCACATCGCACAATGACAATATTTAAGGGGTGAACTCTCCAGTGGCCCCTGAAGGCATTGATATCCTCCTGTGTGATGAGTGGTCTGCAGCTGTGAGACATGAAAAGAACCATGTGTTGGTAACAGACGTAAATTCACACATGTGTCCTATTCATCTTCCAATTCATCATCATCAATGTCCACGCTCTGTAACTGTACTGTTGCAGTTCATGTTGCATACATGATTGTGTTTAGATTGCCTGTAATTCCAACAAGACATGTTAATGCAGAGTTTGTCAAAACAAGACAATCATGCATGCACATTTGCACATTTTGCACACAATACTTGTGTGACACATTCCCAAGGCCCCATTTCGCTCAACAACATCATCTTCTCCATTCTTTGTAGACAATATCATCACTGCAGATCGCACATGGGTGTGTCACAACTATTGAGGGTGTTTGACTGTTAGATCTGGGGATCTCTAGTTGGCAATGCTATTTAAGGGTGGGCGTAAAATCCGTTTCGCGGGCAAATTTGCGGATTTTCCGCGATTTCACGATCCGCGAATCTCGCGAAATCGCGGTAAAATCCGCGAATCAGCGGGGACGAATTTTCAGCCAAGCAAGGGTTACAGCAGCAGGTGCAAAAGTTGAACCTAATTTCTTTGTAACCTTTTACAAAAGGGTTACAAACAAATTAACTTCAAATTGGGCACCTGCTGCTAATGGCTTCCTGGCGCCTCGTTGCCTACTTGCAACTATTCTCTGACCCTGCTCTGACCCTTGAAGCAGGGTCAGAGAATAGTTACAAGTAGGCAACGAGGCACCTGTCCAAGGAATTAAACCTCATCAGGAAGCACTTACAGATATAAAAAACAGGAAGAAGGGAGAGGATGGCAAATACACCCATTTTGAGTTGTGAGGAGGGGTTAAACTAAAAGAGACCTTTACAGCACAATTTTCATATGCATTTTGCTAAAAATAAAAAGCTGTATGTTCTGTAGGGGCAACTCAGGAATCTGGCCCTTCAGAGATCTGGCCTCTCTTTCTTTCTCTCGTTCTCTCGTTCTCTCTCTCCCTCTCTCTTTCCCTATATTTCTCTCTCTATCTATCTATCTATCTATCTATCTATCTATCTATCTATCTATCTATCTATCTATCTATCTATCTATCTATCTATCTATCTATCTATATCTATCTATCTATCTATCTATCTCTCTCCCATAAACAACTGCATGGGTAACTTCGCTATGCAAGCGGCTCGCGAAGACTCAAAAAGCCCCGCGAACACGCAAAAAAACCCGCGAACACGCAAAAAACCCCGCGAACACGCAAAAAGACAGAAATCCGCAAATTCGCACAAATTCGTGAATTTTGCGGATCGCAAATTCACAAATCCACAAATTCGCGGATCGCGAATTCGCAAAATTCACCCATGCTTAATGCTATTCACCTTTGTCCAAATAGGGACCCTTACTTCTAAGTCAGGATATGTTGATTACACTCCTACATAACCCCTGCTCACCCCCTTGGCAGCTTGACACGAGCAGACAGGCTTATCTCAGAGGCAGTGTGTTAAGCATTTGTGAATATACACAGTAATACAGTGAAAACACTACAGATGGACACAACACAGGCTTTATAAAAATAAGTATTCTTTATATAGACTTTACACAAGACCACAAATGACAAAAATCTACAATACTGTGCTTAATATTGACTTAAAGATGGTAAAAGTTACTTAGTTCAAGTTGATGATAAATTCGACAAAGTTCTCAACAAAGTACCTGGATGCGTAATGCAAAGTGAACAAAAGGCTCCCAAAAGGGGAGATGCGTTGGTTCCGTGATCCAGGGGAAATGATGCGTTGTGCCTCAATGCTTGCGCAGAGTAGGGGATGCGTCGTTATTCTTACCGGTGCGGGGTTGATGCGTAGGTTCTCGGCTTGCGGTCCGGTTGTGATGCGCAAGATGACGCATCGATGAGATGATCCTGGTGCGATGCGAGAAGATGGCGCCCTTGATGCGATGATGCAATGATGCTGCGTAGGCGCCCTGGCAGCCTTGCAACGACTCTGTACTTTGGAGCCGCGACAGGTCCTGCAACATTCTTCTCTGGCGGTGTGACGATTTCAGCTGCGGCGGCGACACGCTTCTTCTCGTTGCATCGCACTTCCAGCTCCCATGCAGCAAGGTAATTCATTGGGGAGCTGTAGATGAAGTCTTTTGTCCCTGAGACTTCAGCTGGAGGCAAGCAAAAATTCAATCCCTTGGAGAATATTCTGTAAATGATGAAACTCCTTAAAAAGTTCCTTCTCCTTTCCCTTGGCAATAAAGAAACCACTGCAGGCCAACCCAGCAAACAGCACACTGGCAGAGAGGCAGTCCAAACTCCTGCAGCTTCCTTGGTTCTTCTCCTTGGCAAAAGGCTTCTTGTTCCCCAAAGTGATTTAAAGTTCTTGGGACTGGGTCCCAATATTTATACCCCAAAATCCTTTGTTCTCTTCAGGCAGAGAGGCCTCTGCCTAGTCCAAACCAGTTCCTGAGCACTCCGTTTACAGGACTCCTTCTTTCCTTTCACAGTGCAGAGCAGAAGCATCAGACGCCCCATAGGGGGTGGAGCCATCATTGTGGAGGGAAGGCCCAGCCCTATTCAGGTCCCAGGTGCAACCCCTCCCTCCCATCTAGATGCACATCTCGCTATTCACCACTGGTCTGACTCATTCTGCCTCTTGGAATCCCCCAGCCCTGTCACAATAACTCAAGACAAGGAATACACAACCTAGCAGAGGCAGGCTTTGGATAGTTAGACAAGAAAATACCTACTTTCTAAAAGTGGTATTTTCAAACACAGAATGTTAAAACCAACTTTACTAAAAGATCTATTTTATCATTCTGAGTTCAGGCATACTAAATTCGAATTTTTACCATGTTCAATGAGTCAGTTAGGATTATAAGATGTAATAATCTAACTGCCTATTTTGGCCTATGGAGAACAGGTAGCCTTGCAATTTTGAAAAACTGTAATTCACTATTAGGACATGCTACACACACACCAGGGCGTGTCCTACCTTATACTTACAATGCAGCCTGCCCTTGGGCCTACCATAGGGGTGTCTGATATGAAGCAAAGTGAAGGTTTATGGACTGACAAGTGGGTGCACCAAGTCGACATGACAGTCACAGACTGCACACATGCCTTGCAATGGCAGGCCTGAGGCACACTTTACAAGCTGCTTCTGTGGGTGGCACAACCAGTGCTGCAGGCCCACCAGCAGCATTTGATTTACAAGCCCTGGGCACACATGGTGCACTGTACTTGTGTCTGACAAGTGAACCAAATAATCCAATCAGGAAATCACTAATTAGTACATCAATTTAACATAGGGAGCACTTGCACTGTGGCACTGAATAGCAGTGGCACAGTGCCCAAAGCATAAAACCAGCAAAAACATATCAAAAACAGAGGAGGCAATCCGGCAAAATGGAAGGGAGACTCACGCCAATGATGCCAGGTCTAAAAATGACACTCTGGTGCTATACTAAATGTCCAATTTGTTTCTATCTCATACAGTGTTACATAAAACTTAATTACAAGGGCAGCGTACATAGGAGGCAACGCCAAAAGTAAAGATTAGGGAAAGCTGATCCTAACTTAGCAAAACTAGGACAAATGCATTATGCCTCATCCTTTTTGTTTTTTTCCATGTGTGCTGCCTTGTGCAGCACACATGGAATAGGCAAAATGCCTTGGATTGTCAATGTGCAGTAAGGTCACCCTTCCTGTACATGAATAATCTTTACCCTGCACACAGACACCCTTGCACTATGGTACAAGGGTGCAAGCGTTGGCACTACACTGCTAATTGTTGCACCAGCGAGGGGGGGAAACGCAAACCTGAACCATATGCTTGTAAACATGGTGCAGTATTGCGATTCTGAAGTGGCAAAGTTGGGCGCGAAGGCATAATGTCTAACGCCTCACTCCACTACTTCATTGAACATATACCCCATTGTGTTACAGACAGCATTGTTTATTTGTTACAAAAGTGTCCTTTAACTATTTTGATGTTGTACTTACCACCTTGTTGTCCAATAAGGACTCCCATGTGGTCCAAAATGTCACCCTTACAGCCTACGCAATCCTGCCATTGTTGCTTCAATTGTCGGACAGTCCTATCCACACCGAATACCCACAGCATCTGTCTCCTCACATGCTCCCACCTCACCTTCTGCACACGTACGGCATATCCCTGCAGGATCCGACCCCCACTTTCAAACATTGTAGGAAACTGGTTTTATATATACTACACCAAAATGAGGTATAGTGTGCATAGAGTCCAAGTGACCCCAGAGGTAGGCAGAGGTTAAAGTTAGATGGAACCGTACTCTCTAATTGTGGTAGAGTGGTCCAGCAGTAATGCAGTTTCAGAGGACAGTGTTAAACATTTGATGTACACACTCAGTCAGCAAATGAATTCACACACTCAAGCACTGAACTCCAGGCCAATTGTTTTTGCATAAAACCTATACTGTTGTTTTACTTTTTAGAACCAAGCAAGCCTGGCACAGGTAAGCATTAAATGCTTTTCTGTAATCAGTTGTTGAATGCAGAACAGTTTAAAAATGCAATAGGAATTGTACTTTGTTTGATTTACAGGGGCTGCAGTAGGTTGCAACACTTCGCAAATACAGTACATTGAAATGAATAGGCTTTTTCAGTAAATTACAATTTAGTTACTTTGTACGTCACTTTTCTTACTCAGTGCTGGACACCTGGATTCAGCACTGGGCCATTTCCTGTAAACAGGTAAGTAAATATGTCTTAGTTATTCGCACGATTTTTAAAGAATATCTTTAGATTTCAACACTCCACACTTAGAAACTATTTCAGGAAAAACAGTCAAGCTTAGCCTATGGAGGAAAAGTAAGTTATCGGTTCAAAGGTAAGTTATCGTCTGTGGGAGTTAATGTTTTGGGGTTAGACTCAGGGGTCTCCCAGGGTCGGTGATGCACTTTTGTTTCACCCTCAGCAGCACTAGGACGGCCGAGTGCAGAGTGTTGAGGTCCAATGCTATCCAATGGGGGATAGGGGGCCTCCGGTTGGTGGCTTCTGACGAGCAGGCCACTTGGCTGTGGGAGCAAAGCTCCTGGACTTTAGCTCAGGGCAAATGGGAAAGCAAGCCTGCACAAAAGGTGCACCTTCGGCGGCACTGGGACGGCAGGGTGCAGAGTGCTGTTTTGGTGCCCTGTTGTTTTCAAGGGGGATTTTCGTTTTTGGTTTTTAGCTGCAGGTTCGGTCCAGGAAGACTTCCGGGAGGAACAAACAGCTGGGCAGGTAAGTTGCAGGGCTCAGGGACATAGGTTCACCTCGGGTTCCTTTCTCCAGGGTGCAGGTATCGGGCCACTCGCGGTTGGGGTTCTCCATGCAGAGACTGCAGGAGGCATCGGGGATTCCTGGAGGGGTCAACCCACAGTAGATTCGGACTCAGGAACTCTGGGGGCCCGGTAAGCCACTCAAACTCAGGCCGTAGGCGACAGGTACAGTGGTAGTTCCAGTCTTCGGGTTTCTTTGTCCTCAGCAGGCTCAGAGTCTGTTTTCGGAGTTTCTTTTTAACAGGGCTGCTTTTCACAGGAGAACCGGTCTTTGTTGAAGGCATTCAGTCCTCCCAGGGGTTCTGGAGGTCACTGGCCGCAAGACAAGATGATTTCTGGTGCGGGATCTCTGGAAACTGCAGACGGGCCGGTAGGGCTGGGGCCAAGCCAGTTGTTCTCTGCAGTCTCCTCTGCTGGGCGTCTTCTTTCGTCCTTTTTCTTCTTAGGTTGCGGGAACCTGCTTTCTTGGTTCAGGGCTGCCCCTAAATACTGTATTTAGGGGATGTTTTAGGGGTCTCGGGTCAGTAGCCAATGGGTTACTGACCTTAGGGTGACTACACCCTGATTGGGGAGTGCCTGCCACCTGCAAGAAGGCGAGCACTGAAGAGAGGGCTTCACCTTGCCTCCCCCACTTGCGGGGTGGAGTTGGTAGAGGTGGGCACACCTTCTGGGCTGGCTAGTTTTTACCGCCTGTCTTCCTGCCGAAAAGGAGGGGAGACAGGAACGGGGCCTGCTCCTGTTAGCAGGAGGTTCTGGGGGTCGCATTACAAAGGCTGCCAGGCCTTTGAAGCTCCCCTGCAACAGATGGCTCTTCCTGGCCTGGAGGAGGTGGGAACACCTCCGCCCAAGAAAGGCTTTGTTTCTACGCTCAGGGAGCGCATGCTCCCCCCCTAGGGGTCCAGAAACATGTCTCGTGGTGGTAGGCTGGTGTGTACCAGTCAGGGAACCCACCAGAGGTTGGTCGTTTTTCGGGGTGCATCTCTAAGATTTTTTTATTAAATCTCACACTGGCATCAGTGTGAGTTTTATGTGCTGAGAAGTTTGATACCAAACTTCCCAGTTTTCAGTGTAGCCAATATTGTGCTGTGGAGTTCATAATGACAAGCTCCCAGCACCATATACTCTTAATGGCAGCACTGCACTTACTGTCTAAGAATGGACATAAACACTGTAGGGGTACAGGGCTCATGCACCTGCGCCCTCGCCACTGGCATAGGGCACCCAGCTAGAGGGGTGACTGATCTATGCCAGGGCAGTGGGTTGTAGGCATGGCACACAGGGATGTGTGCCATGTCGACTTTTCACTTTGTTCTGCACCAAAACACGCGGACTGCACAGGCAGTGTGTGTGTGTAAAGGTACAGTGCCCCTAAGGGTGGCAAAATAGCTGCTGCAGCCCTTAGAGGTCTTCCCTGATCACAGTGCCTGGGGTACCTTTGGTACCATTTACCAGGGGCTGACCTATGGCCAGAGATGCCAATTGGGTTAGCTTCTGGGAAAGAACACAGGCCCTGGGAACCTGATTGTCAGGGACCCAGGGCACACAAAGAAAAAGTGCATCAGTAGTCTGGCAAAAAGTGGAGGGTTACTGCAACAGAAACCCACTTTCCTACAACCATCAAGGGCAGGTAGTACTTCACTAGCCATAGGAAGCCCCCAATGCCCCCTCCAACATCTTGCCCTCCCTACCCACACCCACCATCTTCCAGCACACACCTAAACCCACTCCTAAAAAATAAAACCCGAATATGTAGCCCAACAACTATTAGGAATGTAAATTACCCCTTGGACAAACACCAGACAAGATTTAGTATAAGGCACAAAAACACGTAAGGACAAGTACACAAGACTTCACAGGGGCACTAGGGACAGTTCACAGGACACAGCAACACTCTCAAATTCAAAATCAACAGCACACAACACCAAACACCTCCAACACTCCCCACAGTCACCAGCAGTGTGCTCAAAAGAGAAAGTGAACGTGCACAGTACTCCTCCAGGCAACAGGACACATTCTGATATCACTTCCTGTGTGTTTGCGGCCCGTTTTTTAACTATGCAGTGAGATTCTGCATGCAAATTGGCTTTAGCAGTAATATTTTGTGTTGCTACATGTATTTAGCTATAATTTTCCATCACAGTTATGAAAAAATTGTTGCGTTAGTGTTAAGGTGGAAAAAATGTAGACGCTAATTGCAAGTTGTTGCTCAGATGAACAGTATTTGATGGAATTTCCTCTCTGACCCCAAAACACACCCTAAAATTCAACTCTGACCCCAAAACACATACCCTCCCACAAACTTTCAAGTCACCATTACTAACCGCACAATTTTTAACTTTCACTTGTAAGATAGATGTACTTATGCAGAGAATGTACATGCACACAAGGTTTTGGTGTTGTGATATTTTATTGCATAAACTATGTTTATGTGCATTTTGCACAGAAAAGAAAAAAGGGATGTGATATTTTGACATGCCTATGTCAAGAAATTATTCATAATTCTGTCCCCTCGTGCTGTTTGTGCAGCAGAAGTTGGGGTGTGTGCAGCATCCGCCTTGTCTTCTTGGTCATCCTCAGGATTGTCATGTTCATCCGGCTCTTCGATCCATGGCTCATTGGTGCGGAAACATATGTTGTGCAACACATAGCATGCCAGGATGATCTTGCACACTAGTTCAGGGCTGTACAGCAGTCTGCCGCCTGAGATGTTGAGGCACTGGAACTGTGACTTAAGCACAATAAATGTTCCCTCAACAATGGACCTGGTGCGTCCAAGGGCATCATTGTACTGTTTTTGAGTGTTTGTGGCTCTGAGGGGTGTTATCAGCCATGAAGAAAGTGCATATGTTTGATCACCTGTGACATATAATGGAGAGATGTGTCCATTAGTATTTGTGCCTGCTGTGTTTGTGGAGTTTCTATTTTGGGATGTGTGATTTGTGCTACTTTGGTAATTCGGGTTTGTCATGTGTAGCTTCAGACAATTGACCAGCATCAATGCAAATTACATTGCCTCCCAGCTGCTCATCCCTCCCCCCTCCCCTATTTGATGGCACTGCTGTGCGTTTGTGCCGCTGGCATGACAAAGGTGCGCCAAAGGCAAGCCTGTCTGCGCCTGTCCGTGACCCGACCACGACCAGCACCATGGACCCAGGATCTCCTCATATCTACCACTACAACTCATCCGCCGTCCTTGCACTCAAACCTGGAAGAAAGAAAAACTGCCAAAAGGCCATGCTGAACATGACCCACAGCAAGTTCTCCTGCCGACACTGCCGCCAGACCTTCACCAACGCCATGCCCCCCAACACTGCCAATGCCCTAAAAAGCATTCTCCTCCTCGCTCCCTGCACAGACACATCATGAAAACCTTGAACATCCGGGACACACTCTCACCTGACATCACCTTCTTTACAGACACCGGGACCACCACCTCCTCTGCCCCTGACATCGCCCTCGCAATCCCAGATGGATACAAAATCCAGAGGGACGTCCACCCCAACCACCCAGGAGGAATCCTTGCCATCCCACACAAAAACTCCCTCCGCCTCTCTACCGCAAGCGACACCTTACAAGCCGCCGAACACCTGTACTTCTAGGTCCAGACCAGGCCCAACACCACACTCTGTGGCACACTCACCTACAGCCCCCTGGACCCCAGGACCGCTTCACCAATACCATCACGGACCTCATCGCACCCCACGCCATCGCCTCCATGGACTACATACTCATCAGAGACCTGAACTTCCACCTCAACAACACCAACGACCCCAACTCCACTACCCTCCGGGAAAAGCTGTCGAACATCGGACTGAAACAACTCTTCACCACACCAATCTACAAGGCAGGACACAACCCATCTTCGCAGGAGGAAACAGCGTCCATGTCAGCCACACCACGCAACAACCATGGACCAACCACCACTACGTACACTTCCTCTGTGACAAACCCAAGCCGGCCAAACCCACACCCAGTGCCCCACGAAGGAACTGCTCACATCCACCCTCAACCGCAACACTTCCACCGCTACATCCAACGCCAACTGCGCTGCCAGGGAATTCCACAAATGGATCTCCAACTGCGCAGACAAACTCACCCCGCTATGCAACTCCGACGGGCAGCGTCCCAGAAAAGCTGCCTCATTCACCACTGACTCCAAGAATCCAGTACACCTGCAGACGCCTGGAGAAGAACTGGAGAAACAGAAAGACACCTGAAAACTTCACCATCAACTAGAACACGTGACGAAATATCACCAACACATCTGTACTATTAAAAGGATCTTCATCCACAACAAAATCGCCTACAACTCCACAAACTCCAAAGAACTCTTCAACGTCATACAGGAAGTCACCAAGCCCCCAGCTAAGCCATGGACAACGCCCATCTCAATCCGACTGCCGCAGCAACCACAGCACCGAGACCGCCCTACTTGCCACCACTGAAGACATCCGCATCCTCCTCCACCAAGGCCACACTGCAGCCTTGGTTCTACTCGACTTGTCAGCAGCATTCTACACCGTCTCCCACCACACACTAGCGGGCAGTGTATGTGATGCCGGCATACAAGGAACCGCCCTCGACTGGATTCAATCGTTCATCACCGGAAGAGGCCAAAGGATCAGACTGCCACCCTTCTTCTCCAAACCCATGAAAATTAACTGCAGAGTGCCACAGGGATGATCGCTCAGCTCAACCTTCTTCAACATCCACATGGCCCCCCTTGCCGCCATCGTCCAACAGTCCAGCCTCAGCATAGTCTCCGACGCCGACGACACCCAGCTCATACTCTCCCTCACCAAGGAGCCCACCACCACCAGACTCAACTTCCAGGAAGGAATGCTGGAAGTCACAACCTTGATGAGCAACAGCTGCATAAAATTCTATGCGGAGAAGTCAGAAGTCCTCATCCTCAGAACCACCCTAGCATCATGGAAGAACTCCTCGTGGCTCACCACCCTCGGCAGCAACCCAACCCCCACGGACCACCCCAGAGACCCAGGCATCGTACTCGACTCCTCCCTCTCCCTGAACCGACAGGTCACCGCCAACGCCTCTAGCTACTTCAACATCCTCCATATGACCTTCAAATGGATCCCCCGAGTCAAGAAAGGCAGTCACTCACGCATTATCATTACCAGCAGATTGGACTATGTAAATGCCCTCTACTCTGGCATGGACAAGTCTCTGCTCCGCAAGCTCCAGACTATGCAGAACAACACCACCAGACTCGGCTTTGTGTTTACACTTTCCTCATAGGCCCTGACCTTACTTCAGACCTACTTGATTCCCACCTCTCCCAGCATTTGCAGATTTGTGATGGAGCGGCTGGACCTTTGATGAAAGTTTGTATGCAATACTACCCTCAGTGACCTCAGTCCCTTGGGTTCTTGTGTATGGTAGGTGGATATGTTACAAGGCATGCTGTATGACATTCATTACATGTGTATTCTCACATTTGTGAGCTACATGACTGTGGACTTAAGGTGTGTGGTGTGTTTAGTTAGTACTTTCCAACAAGCAGTCCATTTCCATATGTGCCATTTTGAAACCGCTGGTTTATGATGTACTGCCTGAAGATGTAGGAGTCACGCATTCTCCCTGGAAACTTGGCAACAACATTGGTGAACAAGCCCTGGTGATCCAGGATTACCTGCATGTTCATGGAGTATGCATGCTTCCTATTCCGGTAGATGTGTGCAGTGTCCGCAGGAGGCACAAGTAGGACATGGGTTCAGTCAATTGCCCCCATTATATGCGGGAAGCCAGCAACGGCATAGAAGCCTTGCTTGGTGTCAAGGTGTTCTCAGGCAGTGTTGGGGATGCGTAGGTGCTGTGGCATCAGACTGCTTATGGCATCCAAGACAGTTGGGAGAAAACTTGAAAAGGATGACTGGGAGACTCACCCAACTCTGGCAGTGGTTAGTCGGAAGGTACTAGAGGCCAACATGTGCAGCACTGCTAGTAGCTTTGTCTGCTGAGGGATGTTGGTGCTACGCTGTGTTGGTGCCTGCAGGCTGGGGTGTATGTGGTCAGTATGCGGAGGATGGAGGACCTTTTCGGCCTGCAGTGGTCTATCACATCCTTTTATGTTAGGTCAGGGTGATGCATTGACGATAGACCTGCTGTCTTCTTTGGCGCTGCCCCATGGTGGTCCTGAGGGTGGGGGCAGTGGTTGTTGGGGTCTTCTTGGTGCTCCAAGCTGCATGAGTAGTACCTCCACGGCATCAGTAGGTTAGCAAATGTGACTCTGGGCTAGTCTCCCTTAGGTCCTGTTTTTTTATCTCCATTTTTAAGACCACCTTTTTTCTGGTCTTAAAAACCAGCCTCTAATGGGCCTTAGCGGCTGTTTTTAGAACGTATTGCCGGACCGGGCGATGATTGTAAATATTGCAAAGTGGGGTTAGCACCCGCTGTTGCACGGGAACACCTACCTTGCATCTCATTTTTTCGTTAACTATCGCTAACAGCAGTGGCGATCGGAAAAAGGAAGATTTCACTGTCGCTAATCGCGGTTAGCGGCAACTTGTAAATATAGTGATTTTAAAAAAAAATCTGCTGTAACGTCAAAAAATTTACGCTACAGTGGCGTTAACTCCTTGTACATATGCACCTAAATTGTTGCACCCTTTATAATAACACCTAAGGCCAAATATAGCGGGCACATGACACCTGATTGGCCTCTCATGGTTCGCTGTTGTCAGTGAGAAAGAAGAGGGCTTTTTCTAAGTTTACCTTTAAAATCTCACTTCTAATAATTACTATGAATGCACTGATATAATCTAATGTATTAAAACAGTGATACTCAAAGGACTGCCTGGGGGCCACATGTAGCCCTCCTGACCTCAACATGTGCTCCCCTGGTCAACAGCATTATTAAGGCAACAGTGGTCCCTAATGCTTAATCAATAAATATAGACAAAGTCGTTGCTATATTTGAAAACGACATGCCCAGCTGGGCAGAGGTCTTGGTATTTACTTTTTCAGTCAATGTAAAACATGAATAACACACAATATACAAGACAGGGCACAAGCCTATACCCAGTCAATCACACAAGAAATATCAGGACAGGGAACAATTAAAGGGAACGAACAAAAGGGCTTAGGCAAGAGCTTAATGTTCTGTAAACTTGTTAATCACACAGTTTTGATTATAAAACAGAACAATATTGGCACCGTCACACTTTTAAAGGGCAAATAAAACATTCCATGTGTGTAAGGTGCTCATAGTTGTCGACGGCGTTTCGATCCTTTTAACACATTCTACGGATCTCATCAGGACATCTAGGGCCAGATGTAGGTAAATCTCATTTAGCGATTCTTAAATAATGAATTTTACCAATTCGGTATTCATGAATCGGTAAATGAGATGTGGGTAAAAAATCGGTATTTGTTACCGAATCGGTAAAATTCTGAATTGGACGTTCGGAATTTACCGAATCGGTATTTACCGAATCGGTATTTACCGAATCGGTATTTCCCATTTATTCCTATGGGCCAAAATGCTCATAGGAATGAATGGGAAATACCGAATCGGTAAATACCGAATCGGTAAATTTACCGATTCGGTAAAGTTACCGATTCAGTAACTTTTCCTAATCGGTATATTTACCGATTCGGAAACTTTACCGATTCGGTAACTTTACCGAATCGGTAAATTTACTGATTCGGTCGATTTTCAGTCCCCTACATCTCAAATACCAAATACCGGTCGGTAACGGCCGAAATTCGGTATTTTCGGCCGTTACCGACCGGTATTTGGTTACCTACATCTGGCCCCTAATGTATGCCTAATGGTAAAGCAGCCCCATTTGCCTAAAGGGAGGAAGGGGAGGAAAATACCAAAAGACATCCTTAAGGACAATTCGGAAAGTACGCATGTATACATAGCGTGAATTGTGTGGGCATGCACTCTGTGGGAGGAAGGTTCGAGTGCGACAGGCTGATATCAAGTACTGAAAAAAAAACCCTGGTCAACAGCAGCACTAGGCTGCTGTTTCCTGGACTCAGCACTATCATTAAAAAGAGGTTGAATTAACAGTGGATAATTGAAAGTATATAACTAGGATGCCCTGCACTGCTTAGCTTTTGGAAAGACCTCTTGCAGCACAAGTGTAAAACTGTGATAAAGTTTCTTCAGAATTCATGAAGGTGTATTTCATTAACAAACAGATCCGTTTGCTCTTAGGAAAAGTGTATTTCATTAACATGAAGAACCAATTAATCATAATACATCAGATTATATCAGTACATTCAGAAGTTTTTTTTTTTTACAAGAGATTTTAAATTGAATGTAGAAATATTCATTGTTCCCTCCCACCCTAACAACAATGTCCATAGTGAGCTTGGGGTTCGATTATGAGTTTGGGGGCACAGCGGTGGTCCAAAACACACCACTGAGTCGGGGGTTGTTCTGCCTGCCCTATAACAATGCATGGAGGTAAAGCAGCAGATCGCTATGACCTGTGCTCCCCGTCAGTTATAGGTGGACTGCCATACTGCAGATTAGTACGTCGATGCAATCAGGGCAGAGTATTGCTGCAAGTAAATGACGAAAATACATTAATACTGATGGGCCCTTTGCAACAGATCTGTGATGGTGGGAAACCACTGTGGTTCGCGCTCAGCAAAGCAACTAAACAGTGGCCATTGGATCGTCACAAATACAACACACCTGGTGTTCATTGGCCAATTGGAGACACCTGCATAGTACACTATAAAACACACACCCATTTCAGATCAAGATTCTTTGCCACTGCTCAGCTCCCGAGCATTTCTGAAGTAAATCTGGGTCAGAGAAGACAGGCTATTTTTATTTCCAACACTTGTCACGCTCCACACACTTTTCCTGCTCTTTTACTTTTTCTCTTGTGAGTAATTTAGTTGTTGAACTGTTAGTTCCTTCATTTTTTGATAATGTGTGGACCCAAAAAGCCATGGTTTTCTGAGCAAGAGTTGTCTGTCATTGTGGGTGAAGTCATTACTGTAGAGCCACTCTTGCTGGCAGCTCAATTCCAAATACTAATATCACTTATAAAAGGGCAATGTGTCACATAATACTCCACCAAGTGAATGCTGTAGCTACCATACCACGTGCAAAGGGGGAAATTAGGAAGAGGTGGAATGACCTGAGGTTGAAGGTGCGTAACATGGCCTCCAAGCATCTCCTGGAGGCCCAGAGCATTGGTGGTGGTCCTCCCAGCATACCGGTACATTTATCCCTGGTTGGAGAAGGTCTTGGCCATCCTACTCACTGAAGGCTTGCATGGAATACCTGGAGAAGAAGAGTTTGGAAAGCGACACTTTACAATTCACATGAAACCTAAATCTTCTGTTAAACCAGCTCTTTACAATATGATTTCCACATATTTCCCTAACATCCAATCAGAAAAGTATCAGCATCAGAGATGTGGAAATGTCTGTGTAAATGTTTAGTGTCACATATAGGGTTTGTTGCATCAATCTCCACACCATGGCACATGACAGAATGATGTCTGTAATTGATGTAGAAAATATAATATCTCCTGATAAGTCTTATCTGCCCCAATGTAAACGGCATAATGTCAACAGGTAGGCCCCACTAACCAGCTAGAAAGTGTAGACAAGTTTGGTTGAAATGACTACAACTACCATGTTGCCCTGTTTCAGTTGCCCAAATCAAGATACAAATGTGCTTTTGCAGATTGTCACATGTCTCACAAAAAAACAACTGATCTTCAATTCTCATGGCATGATCAATCTACATCCAATGCTCTCCTCAGAGGCATTTTTTAGACGAAAAACAAGGGGGACCCACTGGGTGGCTATGGACCATGGGTATCAATTTTTTCAAACTACAAAGGTCCAAAGCTCAGAACAGTATACAAAATCAAATTAATATAGACCACAATCGGAAACTATATATTCTTTTCCTAAACCCAGCCGGGTAAGGAATTTATTTGTTGGATTTAACAGGTTTATAAATTTCAAATGGAAAGGGGCGACCACTCGGTCCCCCCGAACGTATGGCAGAGTGCCTCGATCCCCCCGGGAAGCCATTTTGGGGCGGGAGGCGCGTCTCGGCTGGTATGCCCGAAGCGGCGTAGCCGGGGCGCGCCTTTTCCCGCCCTAGAGTGGGCTGGCCTAGACACCGACGTAGCCAGCCCCGCCCTAGGGGCAGGCAGGGGGCGGGTTTTCGCCCGCCCTGAAGACGGATAAAAAGAGACGCAAGACCAGAAGACGTCCTCTTGTTCTTGTGCTCCGAAGCTGCACCTCCTCGCTACCCGTGAGCTCGGGACGGAACGAAGAGCCAATTTTGACCCACCCACCAGCCCCTGAGGACAGCAAGTTGTTGTGCAATAAAGTGAATTTAAGTTCGTTTTTTCCATTTCGTTAACAGGCTGTGAAAGTATCAGTTTGTTGTTGATCATAATAAAGTATGGTGAATATCGTGTAGGTTGTTACAATTAAAATGATTTGATGTAGTGTTGCATTTTAAAGCATGTTCTTTCGGTCGTAGCGACCAATGTTTTCATAGGTTTGAGTAAGAATTGTCGTATTTATTTTTGGTAGGCGGTAAGGTCATGATCGGTGAGCACTAATTGGTAGATCCCTATGAGTGGGCGTCACCCAACACGGATGGGAGCGCTCGGGAGAGGTGGCCATTGGCCCCTCAATGGGGAGGCGGTCCCGTCTAAGGGCGGGTCGCCGGAAGTAAAGGAAAGGCGGTCAAGGCCCCTTCCTTTGTAGGAGGGGTTACAGCCCCCTCCTGGGGAATTTCCCGGGGCCAGTGTCATCTGCGACGGCAGATGCGGTAAGTTGTGTGGGGTGGGGGGAGGTCCACGATACCTTCTAGATACCACACACAAGTCTTCGAACGACCTTTAAATGGTGTCGAGTCTTAAGTGCCCCCGTCAAGTCAAGGGAAATTGTTAGTAGTTGCACTTGAGGTAAGCCTCTGTGCTGTCGCCCCTCCCAAGTGGGAAGGGTAAGTCTGGTTAGGGATCTTGACACCGGTTATGACCTTGCCGTTGGCCCTTAAACGTTAGGATGTACAATTTCAGTGTTTTAGAGAATGTTTTTTGTAGGATGCTAGTTCGGCTAGGAGAACCTCTGTATTAGAGAATATGTTAAGGTTAGCCAAACATCGCAATGTGATAATGAAATTGTACATAACATGAAAACGTTTAATGTTTTAATTTTTTGTTTTAATAAATACGGCCGGGATGGTCACTCCGTCCCACATCCAAAAACTTTAAGAACTGTTTCCGGTTTCCCTCCTTTTGGGGATTGTGTTGAGAGGGGGTGGCGGGTATCTCAGCCATATACAGTTTCACAACAAAAATATTTCTGTGTGAAGTAAAGCACAAGCCTGTGCTGTACTGGAAGTTAGAGAAAAGAATGTAGAAGAAAGATGGAGCAGTTTACTTCAGGCAAAGTTGGTGAGCAGAACTGGGTACTGTTGTGCATTAGAATTGACAGTAATACCCAGAGTAGTACATACATAAAAAATCACAAGTTACACTGTATGTCTACTAAGCAAAAAGTCGACGGCGTTTCGATCCCGTGCTCAGAATAAAAATGGGATCATCATCAGGACTTAGAGTTTATATTGCCTGGTTTTACAATTTAGTTTAGCCTGTAGGAAAAAACAGGGAAGAAACAGAAAGGCAAAAGATTTAAACACAATTCTGTGAAAGAAATGTTATGTCAACTTTGTCACATATAATACTTACAGTTTTCGAAATCGCAGTGCAGTTGTGGTGCCAAAAAGGTGCTGATTTACATTATTAAACGGGTAGTGCCGTGAGCGTTGTCGATGGAGTGTGGGGTTCAAGGGAGGATGTTCTAAGGCTCGTGCTATTGTGGGAACGATAGTGAAAAGCTGCCACCTCCGTGGAAGTGAGGAGGCAGAAGCCCGTGTTCATATCGAGTAAAAAGTGAAGATTCGAGTTTCCTATTCATAGGGTACCCCGAGTTTTACCTAAAAGTGCCTTTCGAGATAAGCAGTCTGACAAGGCGCCGAGTTTTCCTTAAAAGTGCCTAAGAAATAAAACGGACTGTGTGCAGGCTAGCAAGGCGTGGAGGGAGGTTGAGAGCGTATCCACTGATAGCGGGGTTTTTGATTTGGCGTGCTTTCTTGGAACAGCAGTATTGCTGAGCCGGAGTGATCGCTTGATCCCCGAGTCACTCTGCAGGGGAGAGAAATGCCGTTAGTGAGGTTAGGGAGAGTGGTGGGCCCAAGTCCTTGGTAGGCAATAGCTTACCGAGTTTAGAGTCTAGGCAGGTCTCGGTTGGAAGTCCCGTCCTGTTGCTTTGCGTCTGCGATCAATAATTTAATTCGATCTGCTGAAAAGGTTGAGGAGACCAGATTGTGAGTCATGCTCCGGTTTGGAAGGCATTCTCAAAAGTAATTAAGCTGGGCATTTTTTCTTACCATTTGTGGTGGAAGCTGTCGGTGTGGCGGTCGGTCAGATACTCGATCCGCTATCAAAAAGGGGCGGGAGAAAGGGATTTGTTAAAGGTTGCGCTGTTACTTCAGAGATTGCTGAGTTCGCGCTGACACCCGAGCCTTGTCCGGGTAGGGGTTTGGTCCTTACCGTTGGTTAGGTCCGTAGGCGAAGTGCCGATCCACTGGCGCCCGCAGCCTGAGTAAATTCACGATTTGTGGAAGCTCAGTCCCTCGCTATGGCTGTTCGGTCAGGTGATGCTAATCACGTGACCGTGGACTCAGTGTTGCTAGTGTGGCGGCCATCTTGGACTGGGGATTGGTATAGTGCATGAAGTGATAGGGACGGCGCTAGTGACGTGAATTAGTTATAGTGATCCATTGTTGGTGTTTAAAAGATATCACTATGCATGATGGTAAATGGTGATAATTAAAAAGTGCTACAATTGTGATAAACAATTGGACAGGTTACATTTCCACAACTTATGCTCTATTATCCAGGAGGGTTAGCGTAATTGTTGTCTGTAGCCATTTAAAATACTTTGTCAGAGTTTCACTAGTGTTAGACAGATTTCTCCGAGTTGTTTGATCATTGTTCAGATTAGAGTAGATTAGTCCAGTCTTCGCTGCTTTTGTTCAAACCAGTCCGAATAGTATTGAACTGGATTATGGACTTGAGTTCTTCTCTGTTGAGGAGTTGAGAGAGGTTTCCTCCTCTGTGTGGGAGCCTGATGACTTTAAGAATTGTCCATTTGATATCATCCGCTGTGTGGTTCATCTCAGCGAAGTGGTCCACCAAGGGCGCATTGGGCGTTTTGCACCTGATTCTGCTGCGGTGCTGACAGATGCGAGTCTTTGCTTTCTGACTGGTTTGCCCTATGTACATTTTTTGGCATGGGCAAAAGATCGCGTAAATTACATGTATTGCAATTTGTGAACGATTTCATTTCAAATGTAATGCCATTGTGACAGATATTGCGTGCCTCTATCGTGAAATCACAAGCAATACATTGTCCACATTTAACATGTCCTAGTAGTGGAGGAAGCCCCCAATTGGAGTCTAAGGTGGTTCGAGGGGTAGGGGCTGACAGAGATGCCCTGACAAGATGGTCTTTCAAGTTTTTATTTTTTCGAAATGCGAAAAGAGGTATCTCTAGGTTAATGGGGCCTGCATTTATGGTGGGCCAATGCCTGAGGATTGATTTCCGAATTTTGTTGGAAACAGGGCAAAATGTGGTCACACAGGCTATTCTGTCTTTACTTTCTCGCATCTTGGGTGTTAAAAGGGCATCACGTGGACAGTACCACGCCCTTTTGGATGCTGCTTTGACCAGTCTTCTCGGATAGCCACGTGATTTGAGTTTATTTGATAAAACATTGGCTTCTTTGAAGTAGTCAGAGTTATTAGAGCAGTTACGCCTTATCCTGAGAAATTGGGAATATGGTAATGAATCTTTTAGTGCTCTTGGGTGGTTGCTACTGTAGCTCAACAGGGTATTCCGCTCTGTGGGCTTCCTATAGAGGCGTGTTAGTAGCTCACCATCGCAGTTGTAAATAGTTAAGTCAAGAAAAGCAATTTCAGATTTGTTATGGGCCAAAGTGAAGGTCAAATCTGCACAATTATTGTTTAGCCTATGTAGAAACAGGTTCTAAGTGTCAATGTCGAGGTTCCAGATTAGAAAAATGTCGTCAATATAACGACGCCACAGGGATATTCCTGTGAAAAATGGATTACTGTCTGTTAGGATGACGCCAGTTTCTAAAGCATCCATGAACAAAACTGCCAGGTTGGGAGCAAAAATTGCCCCCATGGATGTCCCCTTTATTTGTTGATAGAATGTGCCATCGAAAGTGAAAAAATTCCTGGATAGGCACAATTCAAGCAATTGGAGAATGAAAACGGTCGGGACCCTGTGTGGACGAGGTCGTGTGTCCAGAATTCTCTGGATCACCAATAGAGCCGCTGTTTGTGGGATGTTCGTGTAGAGCGACTCTACATCCATGGTGCACAATGTGTTAATGGCAGGGTCAAAGGGGTAGTGCTCTATAAGATTTATCATCCCCATGCTATCCCTCACATAGCAGGCTGTGGTAGGAACGAATTCTTTTATGAAAAAATCCACATAGGCACCAAGCGGTTCCTGGACAGACCCACAGGCTGAAACAATTGGCCTGCCTGGAGGTTTAGTGGGGTTTTTATGCACTTTGGGTAAGGTGTATATCACCGGTAGGCGTGGGTTCTTTACATTTAGAAAACAATGTTCTTTTTTGCTCAAGAAACCTTCCGTCCGTGCGTGCGTTGTGAGTTCCAGGATAGTGGCTTGAATCTCTTTGGTTGGGTTCCCAGGTAAGCGCTAATAATGATCAGTGTTGGCTAGTTGGCGTAGTACTTCCATTTTGTAGGTTTCAATGTCCTGCAGTACTATTCCGCCACCCTTGTCAGCACTTTTTATTATGAGGGAAGAATTGTCTTTCAGTGTGCTGATGGCATCTTTCTCTAGCCAGGAAATATTGTACGGAATATAGAGTTTTTTCTTTTCTAATTCCACCAGATCTTTTATAACAAGTTTCTCAAAAGTTATAATTTCTGATGGAACCATGTTGGCGGTAGGTGAAAAAGTGGATGGCGGATGGAAAGGGGTATTAGAACTAATGGAAGGTGATGGATGCAATTGAAAAAAGGCTTTAAGGCGAATCAATCTGAAGAATTTTAATAATTCTGCCTGTAACTCCATGAAATTAGGACGAATCGTTGGAACGAATGAGAATCCTTTTTTCAAGAGTTCAAGTTCGGGGCCCTGCAGTGTATGCTGAGAAAGATTGAAAATGGGGATTATCTCAGATGAGAGTTCAGTATTGGTGGAGTGTTCTACCGTTGGTAGAAATTGTTGCGTGTCTTACGTTCGCCAGGTGGCATTGAACCATCGTTGTGGTTTCTTCACCCGACCGCGTTGTGGAGTGTTCGGCTGGCCCCTGGATAAAAAATTGGCCTGGACTCCACCTCCACGTCTAGAATTACTACCTCCCTCGCCTGGATCTGAGCTGTCAGAGGAGTCTCCTGAGGTGTCGGAGAAACCAACTAGGTTTTGTCTCTTATTGTATCTACCCCAAGGTCTGGTATTGGGATTGAAATGGGGTTTGTTGGTGTAGAAGTCTTTCTGTAGGTAAGGATAAGTGTTTTCAATACTGTAACTTTTTATGTCTTTTTTGACTTTATTGGATTTTTTGTTTTGTTCGATTCTGTGAAAATCTGCCACCATCTTTTGATATTTGATATTTGATATTTATGGGTATTTGTAGAGCGCGGACGTTCGCCCCCAGCGGAGCATCTTGGCGCTGAGCTAGCTGCAGTGAATAAATGAAAGATGGAATGTGGTGTGGTAAAAAAAACTGGAACTAGATGGCTGCCAGTACGGAGGTGTCTGGTTGTTGGTACACCCATGTCTTAAGGAGTTTTCTGAAACTGTTCTCGTTTTCAATTAATCTGAGGTTGGCTGGTAAGTTGTTCCATGCCTTGGTTGCTAGGACAGTGAAGGTTTTCCCACCCTTGGTTTTGCATTTAAATCTAGGAATCGTGATGAGATTTGTCCCAGAGGATCTCAAACAATGCGGGGGATTGTAACGCATAAAGCGATTTGCAAGGTAATTGGGCCCTGTGTTTTGCATGGATTTGAAGACAGTGAGAAGTAATTTAAAAAGGATTCTTTTATGCAATGGCAGCCAGTGCACAGATTTTAGAGCTGCTGAAGCTGATGACCTTCTGGGGAGTTTTAAAACCAGTCTAGCAGCTGCATGTTGTATACTCTGCAGCTTTCTAAGGGTGGACTTTTTCACTCCAGCCATTAAACCATTGCAGTAATCAAGTCGGGAGAGTATTAAGGCTACTGCGACTGATTTTCTAGCTGCAATGGGGAGGAAATCAAAAAAAAATTTCAAGGATTTAATGAGACCAAAACAGAGTCCAGCAGTGATCCTGACGTGGTCATCGAAAGAGAGGGATGAATCGAATTGCACGCCTAGGTTCCGTGCTGATGATACTGCACTGGGGGGAGCCTCCGATCCCAAGGGCCATCAGTCTTTCGGACAGAAAGATAGATTTTTACCCAGTGGTATGATTTCTGTCTTGGCACTATTGCATCTTAAATGGTTTGAATTCAGCCATTGGAATACATCAGAGAGGCAGTTTTTGAAACGTAGGTCAGCGTCCGTCCACTTTTTGTCGATGGTGACGACAAGTTGTGTGTCATCTGCATATGACGTGACAAGGATCCCATGCGATTCTATCACAGCGAGGAGGGGTGCCATGTAGATGTTAAAAAAGAGAGGACTTAATATAGACCCCTGGGGCACTCCTGACGTGATGGATTTTTCGCTGGATAGATAGGGACCAAGGGACACAGTCTGGGACCTATTAGATAGGAAAGATGTAATCCATGCCAAGGCTGTGTCTGTCACGCCGATCTCTCGCATTCTGTTAATCAGGATGACATGCGAGATAGTGTCGAACGCTGCTGTAAGATCAAGCAGGATGAGGACTGCTTGCCTTCCCTCATCCTGCAGGAACTTGATGGAATCAGCTAGTTCGATCAAAGCTGTTTCGGTGGAGTGACCGGAGCGAAATCCCGACTGTTGAGGATGCAGGATGTTATGGGCCTCTGCAAATGTTTTTAACTCCTCATGTACTAGCTGTTCCGTGATTTTACTAAGGACAGGTAGTAGTGAGATGGGGCGCATGTTGGTGAGATCCGTGGGCGATTTGTTCTGCTTCTTCATCAGGGGTTTTACAATGGCCTTCTTCCAGTTGTTCGGCACTAGCCCGGATTCGAGGGATTCATTAATAATAGCATTGATGTAAGGGTTTACTGCCTCGATCAAGTGATGCAGAATGATAGGAGGACAGGAGTCAGTGGGGGCTCCTGATTTACATGCCAAAATTACCTTGCCTGTTTGCTGAAGGGAAACAGGTTTAAAACTGGAGAGCGGGGGGTAGTTATCTGTAACCTCTAGGGAGTTGGTCGAAGGAGGAGAAAAATATTTCTGGATGTTGACGATTTTATCTACAAAGAAGTCTGCGATTTGATTACACAGGCTCTCTGAAGGAGGGATTTTGGGCGTAAGGGCTTTCGGATGGGTCAAAGACTTGACTATTGTGAAGACAGTTTTTTGGTTTTGGTGGGCTTCAATTATGACCTTAGTAAAATATTCCTTTTTTGCCATTTTTATGTTGGCGAGATATAATTTCCTCTGTTGGACATAAAGTGCTCTTGCAGCCTCGTCATACATTTTTCTCCATTGTCTTTCTAATCTCCGACAAAGAAGATGACTTTCGGATAAAGTCTGGGTGAACCAGGGAGCATTTGGTTTTCTCTTATATCCTTTTACATGATGGCTTTTAGATTCGGTATTATCCGAAACGATTTGGTTCATCCAAGCGTGGAAATTGCGAGAGTCAACTATTACATCTCCAGTTACTTTTGGGGATTGAGGTATCGGTTTAGAATCCAGCTTAATGCGTTCGGTCACCTTCTTCCAGTTAACTGTGAAGGAGGCGGGGGAGCGCCTTGTGCTGGATAAGGCAGGGGCTGGTATCACAATATCAAACGGGATAAAACAATGATCAGTCCAGATTTGAGGTAACTGGAAGGACGTGGAGAGGGTTGTGAGATTAGAACAGATGCCGTCAAGAGTATGCCCAGCACGGTGAGTAGCAGCAGTGATACGTTGGGATAGTCCAAAGATGTTCAAGGAGTGTTGAAAGGAAATGGTATGGGGGTCAACACAAGATTCCAAATGTAGATTCATATCACCTAATAGTGTGAAGTTGGGGTACTGTAGCATAAGTACTTGATCAAGGAGTTTTTTGCATTCAGCACTGGGATCAGAGTCGTTATGCCTGGAATATTGCGGACCTGAAGACCAAGTGGGATAACCTCAGCTTTTAGGTAATCTGTCAGCATTAACACCATCATTTGTAAGCGAACCTGTTTCTTTTTTAGCTTTTCAAGTTGGTCAGGTAGGGAGCTATCGGACGTAGCAGGGACAGGCTTGTGCTTTACTTCACACAGAAATATTTTTGTTGTGAAACTGTATTTGAAATTTATAAACCTGTTAAATCCAACAAATAAATTCCTTACCCGGCTGGGTTTAGGAAAAGAATATATAGTTTCCGATTGTGGTCTATATTATTTTGATTTTGTATACTGTTCTGAGCTTAGGACCTTTGTAGTTTGAAAAAATTGATACCCATGGTCCATAGCCACCCAGTGGGTCCCCCTTGTTTTTCGTCTAAAACTTGAGCGCAATCGCTGTATTGCAGGAGTTTTCTATAAACCTAATACCTCGTCATACGAGGACGGCCACCCTAGTGCCAAAGTACACCTATCCCTAAACTTCTCTACCTAATTTACAACTTCCTTATCCTTCCTGAGATGTCAACTCATGTCCCACTTTACACTGCTGATTACATAAAACACTTATGCTCCAAGCCTTCCCTTTTATCTGAGACCCCGGATGTCCCTGCTACGTCCGATAGCTCCCTGCCTGACCAACTTGAAAAGCTAAAAAAGAAACAGGTTCGCTTACAATTGATGGTGTTAATGCTGACAGATTACCTAAAAGCTGAGGTTATCCCACTTGGTCTTCAGGTCCGCAATATTCCAGGCATTTTTACGGACAACCCAAAATACACTTCCAATTTCAGCTACATCGGGACCACGTGCTCCAGGCACTGGCTTGCTTTAGGCATAGATATAGCCTCTGAAACATTAGAATCTTTAGAAAAAGAAATAGCAGAGGTACTCAAACAAATTAACGACTCTGATCCCAGTGCTGAATGCAAAAAACTCCTGGATCAAGTAGAAAAGACGGTGGCAGATTTTCACAGAATCGAACAAAACAAAAAATCCAATAAAGTCAAAAAAGACATAAAAAGTTACAGTATTGAAAACACTTATCCTTACCTACAGAAAGACTTCTACACCAACAAACCCCATTTCAATCCCAATACCAGACCTTGGGGTAGATACAATAAGAGACAAAACCTTGTTGGTTTCTCCGACACCTCAGGAGACTCCTCTGACAGCTCAGATCCAGGCGAGGGAGGCAGTAATTCTAGACGTGGAGGTGGAGCCCAGGCCAATTTTTTATCCAGGGGCCAGCCGAACACTCCACAACGCAGTCGGGTGAAGAAACCACAACGCTGGTTCAATGCACCTGGCGAACGCAAGACACGCAACAATTTCTACCAATGGTAGAACACTCCACCAATACTGAACTCTCATCTGAGATAATTCCCATTTTCAATCTTTCTCAGCATACACTGCAGGGCCCCGTACTTGAACTCTTGAAAAAAGGACTCTCATTCGTTCCAACGATTCGCCCTAATTTCATGGAGTTACAGGCAGAATTATTAAAATTCTTCAGATTGATTCGCCTTAAAGCCTTTTTTCAATTGCATCCATCACTTTCCATTAGTTCTAATACCCCTTTCCGTCCGCCATCCATTTTTTCACCTACCGCCAACATGGTTCCATCAGAAATTATAACTTTTGAGAAACTTGTTATAAAAGATCTGGTGGAATTAGAAAAGAAAAAACTCTATATTCCGTACAATATTTCACGGCTAGATGCCATCAGCACACTGAAAGACAATTCTTCCCTCATAATAAAAAGTGCTGACAAGGGTGGCGGAATAGTACTGCAGGACATTGAAACCTACAAAATGGAAGTACTATGCCAACTGGCCAACATTGATCATTATTAGCGCTTACCTGGGAACCCAACCAAAGAGATCCAAGCCACTATCCTGGAACTCACAACGCACGCACGGACGGAAGGTTTCTTGAGCAAAAAAGAACATTGTTTTCTAAATGTAAAGAACCCACGCCTACCGGTGATATACACCTTACCCAAAGTGCATAAAAACGCCACTAAACCTCCAGGCAGGCCAATTGTTTCAGCCTGTGAGTCTGTCCTGGAACCGCTTGGTGCCTATGTGTATTTTTTCATAAAATAATTTGTTCCTACCACAGCCTGCTATGTGAGGGATAGCATGGGGATGATAAATCTTATAGAGCACTACCCCTTTGGCCCTGCCATTAACACCTTGTGCACCATGGATGTAGAGTCGCTCTACACGAACATCCCACAAACAGCGGCTCTACTGGTGATCCAGAGAATTCTGGACACATGACCTCGTCCACACAGGGTCCCGACCTTTTTCATTCTCCAATTGCTTGAATTGTGCCTATCCAGGAATTTTTTCACTTTCGATGCACATTCTATCAACAAATAAAGGGGACATCCATGGGGGCAATTTTTGCTCCCAACCTGGCAGTTTTGTTCATGGATGCTTTAGAGACTGGCGTCATCCTAACAGACAGTAATCCATTTTTCACAGTAATATCCCTGTGGCGTTGTTATATTGACGACATTTTTCTAATCTGGAACCTCGACATTGACACTTTGAACCTGTTTCTACATTGGCTAAACAATAATTGTGCAGATTTGACCTTCACTTTGGCCCATAACAAATCTGAAATTGCTTTTCTTGACTTAACTATTTACAACTGCGATGGTGAGCTACTAACACGCCTCTATAGGAAGCCCACAGAGCGGAATACCCTGTTGAGCTACAGTAATAACCACCCAAGAGCACTAAAAGATTCATTACCCTATTCCCAATTTCTCAGGATAAGACGTAACTGCTCTAATAAGTCTGACTACTTCAAAGAAGCAAATGTTTTATCAAATAAACTCAAATCACGTGGCTATCCGAGAAGACTGGTCAATGCAGCATCCAAAAGGGCGTGGTACTGTCCACGTGATGCCCTTTTAACACCCAAGACGCGAGAAAGTAAAGACAGAATAGCCTGTGTGACCACATTTTGCCCAGTTTCCAACAAAATTCGGAAATCAATCCTCAGGCACTGGCCCACCATAAATGCAGGCCCCATTAACCTAGAGAGACCTCTTTTCGCATTTCGAAAAAATAAAAACTTGAAAGACCATCTTGTCAGGGCATCTCTGCCAGTCCCTACCCCTCGAACCACCTTAGACTCCAATTGGGGGCTTCCTCCACTACTAGGACATGTTAAAAGTGGACAATGTATTGTTTGTGATTTCACGATAGAGGCACGCAATATCTGTCACAATGGCATTACGTTTGAAATGAAATCGTTCACAAATTGCAATACATGTAATGTCATTTACGCAATCTTTTGCCCATGCCAAAAAATTTACATAGGGCAAACCAGTCAGAAAGCAAAGACTCACATCTGTCAGCACCACAGCAGAATCAGGTGTAAAACGCCCAATGCGCCCTTGGTGGACCACTTCGCTGAGATGAACCACACAGCGGATGATATCAAATGGACAATTCTTAAAGTCATCAGGCTCCCACACAGAGGAGGAAACCTCTCTCAAATCCTCAACAGAGAAGAACTCAAGTCCATAATCCAGTTCAATACTATTCGGACTGGTTTGAACAAAAGCAAAGACTGGACTAATCTACTCTAATCTGAACAATGATCAAACAATTCGGAGAAATCTGTCTAACACTACTGAAACTCTGACAAAGTATTTTAAATGGCTACTGACAACAAGTACGCCAACCCTCCTGGATAATAGAGCATAAGTTGTGGAAATGTAACCTGTCCAATTGTTTATCACAATTGTAGCACTTTTTAATTATCACCATTTACCATCATGCATAGTGATATCTTTTAAACACCGACAATGGATCACTATAACTAATTCACGTCACTAGCGCCGTCCCTATCACTTTACGCACTATACCAATCCCCAGTCCAAGATGGCCGCCACACTAGCAACACTGAGTCCACGGTCACGTGATTAGCATCACCTGACCGAACAGCCATAGCGAGGGACTGAGCTTCCACAAATCGTGATGCTACTCAGGCTGCGGGCGCCAGTGGATCCGCACTTCGCCTACGGACCTAACCAACGTTAAGGACCATACCTCTACCCGGACAAGGCTCGGGTGTCAGCACAAACTCAGCAATCTCTGAAGTAACAGTGCAACCTTTAACAAATCCCTTTCTCCCGCCCCTTTTTGATAGTGGATCGAGTATCTGACCGACCGCCACATGGACAGCTTCCACCACAACTGGTAAGAAAAAACGCCCAGCTTACTTACTATTGAGAATGCCTTCCGAACCGGAGCATGACTCACAATCTGGTCTCCTCAACCTTTTCAGCAGATCGAATTAAATTATCGATCGCGGACGCAAAGCAACAGGACGGGACTTCCAACTGAGACCTGCCTAGACTCTAAACTCGGTAAGCTATTGCCTACCAAGGACTTGGGCCCACCACTCTCCCTAACCTCACTAACGGCATTTCTCTCCCCTGCAGAGTGACTCGGGGATCAAGCGATCACTCCGGCTCATCAATACTGCCGTTCCAAGAAAGCACGCCAAATCAAAAACCCCGCTATCAGTGGATACGCTCTCAACCTCCCTCCATGCCTTGCTAGCCTGCACACAGTCCGTTTTATTTCCTAGGCACTTTTAAGGAAAACTCGGCGCCTTGTCAGACTGCTTATCTCGAAAGGCACTTTTAGGTAAAACTCGGCGTACCCTATGAATAGGAAACTCGAATCTTCACTTTTTACTCGATATGAACACGGGCTTCTGCCTCCTCACTTCCACGGAGGTGGCAGCTTTTCACTATCGTTCCCACAATAGCACGAGCCTTAGAACATCCTCCCTTGAACCCCACACTCCATCGACAACGCTCACTGCACTACCCATTTAATAATGTAAATCAGCACCTTTTTGGCACCACAACTGCACTGCGATTTCGAAAACTGTAAGTATTATATGTGACAAAGTTGACATAACATTTCTTTCGCAGAATTGTGTTTAAATCTTTTGCCTTTCTGTTTCTTCCCTGTTTTTTCCTACAGGCTAAACTAAATTGTAATACCAGGCAATATAAACTCTAAGTCCTGATGATGATCCCATTTTTATTCTGAGCACGGGATCGAAACGCCGTCGACTTTTTGCTTAGTAGACATACAGTGTAACTTGTGATATTTTATGTTTGTACTACTCTGGGTATTACTGTCAATTCTAATGCACAACAGTACCCAGTTCTGCTCACCAACTTTGGCTGAAGTAAACTGCTCCTTCTTTCTTCTACATTCTTTTCTCTAACTTCCAGTACAGCACAGGCTTTGCTTTACTTCACACAGAAATATTTTTGTTGTGAAACTGTATTTGAAATTTATAAACCTGTTAAATCCAAGAAATAAATTCCTTACCCTCCTCAGAGGCATGTCACTATACTGTCCTGTACACAGCCATGGTCTCAGCAACTGAAACAATTGATGTCATGAGTGACCCCACAACAAGTGTGTTTGCCCAACATAGAAAGACATGAACCTAAATCCAAATATTTTAAGTGGCAGGTGACCCTTTTACTCTGCATTGCTCACATGATCACCAACGGCAAAGACAGAACCAAGTTGTGTCATCTACCGTTTTGTATTCCGCTGGGCCTTGGAATGGTTAAATTCATTTCACATCTCCACTGCGTTGAATAGAATGGTTTATAGATGTCATGTATACTTACTAATCTAACTGGCTACTACTCAGAACATGGTATGAGCTGCGTGTCAGAAGTACATGTGTATGGAATCTGAAAATGTCTGCTTATCATGTGCATTACCACTGAAATCTATCAACACATTAATCTCTACCTATTAGATTTCTCCTTCTAGGTTTTACTGACTGTGTCAAACGATTTGGAGGAAGATATCACACTTAATTAACAGTGTTCTCCTTTTCCCAACTGGTTCTGTCAGCCAGAGCAAGTGGTAACAGCTATGCCATCAAAGAGACCCACACTGCAACCCATGAGCTAGCCGGCAATGATGAGGACAGTCCTGAAAATCTTGATGTGGACAAAAGTGCTGGTCCATCCGGACCATGGCAACAGTGAGTGTCGAAAGGCCCACAACACCTCTCCCCAGCTGCAACAACTCAGCCACCAGCAGTCCCCCCCAGTCACCACCCGAAACAGAAGAGCCAGTATCCAGTGGGGTTTCACAATTTGTGCAAAGGGCACATGTTTGTGGGGATGGGGATCGTGAGGGGATATTTGTGGTCCAGCGGAGTGAGGCCACTGGGGCCACTCACACCCAGTTATGTTATATGGGGATTTGTAGCGCACACAATTACTCGAGAGTATCCTAGCGCGGAATGGGCTACAGACATGCAGAAGGAGAGGACTAGAAAGCCTGTTTGAAAAGATGAGTTTTAAGAAGTTTCTTAAAACAGCGGAGGTCCTGTATGTGGCGCAGTGAGACAGGAAGACTGTTCCACAGAATGGCTACTTTGACAGAAAGGGACTGGCCCCCCATCCTAGAGCACCAAAAATGGGGGGTGGCCATCAGACGATCAGAAGCAGATCGTAAGGAACGGCGTGGGGTGTAAAAACATACCCGTTTCTTAATGTAGGGAGGTCCTACATCGTGCAAAGCTCTGTGAGCTAAAGTAAGGGCCTTGAATTGTACCCGCTGGACCACGGGCAACCAGTGAAGGTCGCACAAATGCGATTTAATACTAGATCTCTTCGAGATGTTAAATAAGAGTCTAGCCACCGCATTCTGTATCAATTGCAGTTTATTCACCAGATATCCAGGAATGCCAAGAAAAAAGGCATTCGCGTAATCCAAGCGGGTGAGGATAAGTGCCTGAGCCACCATTTCCTTGGCCGGTTGGAGAAGCAAAGCGAAAAATCTGCTCAGTGATTTTAGCATACCAAAGCAGGCACCCGTGAGTCTCTTGATAAGTTCCGAGAACCTGAGATCCTCCTCAAACCAGAATCCCGGATTCTTAGCCGGGCTACCCTCCGAGAGTGGGCGGGGGAAATCAGGGGGCCACAAGGCTTCCGTGAAGAGTGGGGGAAATTGGCCGTAGAGCAGTATTTCAGATTTCCCCTCGTTGCACTTGAGTTGGCCTGTGCGAGCCAGGTAAATACAGCGGCCAGGCACCTCTGGGCAGTCCCCATACCCAAAACATGGCCATTCCAGGTAAATAGAAGCTGGGTGTCGTCAACATAAGCCATGATTTTGGCACCCAACTCTTCCGCCAGGGAGATCAATGGAGTCAAATAGATATTGAAGAGCAGAGGGCCAGAGTTGAACCCTGAGGGACTCCAGTCAAAACCTCCCTGGCCGAGGATGAAAAAGGAGGCAGCCAGTCCAACATTGACCAAGTTTTGGGAGCATGCCATCAATTCCAAAACAAGATTGACAAGATACCTACCGAAATCAGGGCGATGAAGCAAACACAGAGGGACATACACACGGAGTTGGCAGCCCACAACGCCAACATGGGTTCTGTCATTGGGGTGCTGCTGGACATTAATGCAACTCTGACTTTTCCAACACCATCCACCTCTTCCTTTGGTGCTCCACCATCAGGCCCCACAACATCTGCTGCAGCGACAGGAAGGCAGACCGTGCCAGTGGAACAACCAACAGCAGACACCCCTGGCCCTGCACCTGCAGATCCCCCATGTACTGGGAAGCCGGGACGTCCACGCACATTTCCAGTCTGTTCGTTTGGCAAGACCAATATCCCCAGCAATTCTTCAGGACCTATAACTAGAAAATTGTTGTGATCTACACTAAGTGACTGCTCATGTGGTGTAGTAACCTGAATACTACTATCCTTTTTGGCACTCGCGGTGTCCGGTGTCCGTATGTGCAGTAGACAATCTAGGAGAGAGCACAAGTGTATAAAAACAATAGTCACTTATAGTCTGACTAACCCTGGTCCGATTGTCACAGCGCCACTTGTCTGCATGGTGTCCAACAAGTTTATAGCAGAGCAATATGGTACTAATGACATATGGAAAAATACAGAGGGCAAGTGGCATATAGTTATGAAGCTTTTTGTGTGTTGAAATAAAGTAAAACAAAGCCATAGGTTGTGGCAAGCAGGCAGCAGAGTAGTAACAAGTGTGGCCACTCACCTAAATGAAGTATAAGATTGGCCCCTCGGAATTGCGGCATCAAGTGGACACGTTCATCCTACAAGTGTCCTGTAGGGAAACAACCTTTACAACGCAACTTTTACACCGCACTACCATTACAACGAAACTTTTGCAACGCAACATCCATTACAACGCAGGCATTTACAACGCAACCCTTACAACGCATGACACTACAACGCACACCACTACAACACATGCCATTACAACTCAGTCATTACAACGCATACATTACAACGCATAGCATTACAACACATAGTACCCTTACACTATCCAACACTTACCCTACTGTTGCACCCCCTGGAGTTAGAATAGTAATTTTTACCCCTGCACTATCCAACACTTACCCTACTGTTGCAACCCCTTGAGTTAGAATAGTAATTTTTACCCCTACACTATCCAACACTTACCCTACTGTTGCACCCCCTGGAGTTAGAATAGTAATTTTTACCCCTACACTATCCAACACTTACCCTACTGTTGCACCCCCTGGATTTAGGAAAGTAATTTTAACCCCTACACTATCCAACACTTACCTTACATGCAATGTAATGTTATGCGTTGTAATGGTATGCGTTGTAAAGGTAGTATGCGTTGTAGTGGAATGTGTTGTAAAGGTACTTTCAAAGAATTTGTTGTAATGGCATGCGTTGTAATGGTATGCGTTGTAATGGATGTTGCGGTGTAAAAATTGCGTTGTAAAGGTAGACGTTGTAAAAGTATGCGTTGTAACATCATACATCTGTCCTGAAAGGAGTGGCCATTGGGGACGGTAATGTAAAAAGGCACAACAAATTAAAAACGGTGTCCACGGTCGGCAGCCAGGGACGTGGTAGACCCAGCGTTTGTTGATAGCGTTGGCAGGACTATACAACGTCAACCGGAGGTGTATACCGTTATCCCTTCCAGGTCATTTAAATCAATACAGGTGGTTTGAATGAGGTTGGGAATCACGGCTAGATGTGTTAGACCTTAACTCACGTGTTCCTAGAGCGATGGGAAAGTCACTATGGCCGTTCAAACGACCTGTATTGATTCATTTATAACTGTGATCATCCCCGTTGCCACAAATCAGAGTGCATGCATACTATGCGCCACACCACTTTAAGATGGCGCCTATGCCCAGGACCACTTCTGACTTCAACATGACCGCCATTTCCACCTCGCTAGAATTTCTGGTGGTCTACGCTCTAGCTCGAGCATCATGACGCGGCCGCTTGGCACTTCGTGCCGTTTCCGTGTACATTAACAGCTGATTTGGGATGGGATAGCTACCTTCCCCGAGGTGGCATACAGAATCAGGTTTCCCGCTGAGTGGGCAAGAGCTACTGTAAGTACTTCTACCCTTCTTCCAAACAGGAGCCCAAGAGGTAAGATCCACCAACGATTCAGGAGGCTCTGGCGGTGTCTAATGGCCAGGTTCCCTACGTCCTAGGGAATTAGTATACAAGCCTCCCATTTGTCATGGGCAGAGGCATCGGCTTTCGCCTGGCAGCTGTGACGCCGAATTGCTGGACCGTGGGGAGCGTCTGATCCTATTGAATCCCGTGCATTCCAGACTGCTTCTGTAAGCCACCCTGCAGGCACTCAGCTCAGGCCTTCCCGCACCTGGAAGGGATGACGGCATACACCTCTGGTTGGCGTTGTATAGTCCTGCCAACGCTATCAACAAATGCTGGGTCTACTACGTCCCAGGCTGCCGACCGTGGCCACCGTTTTTAATTTGGTGTGCCTTTTTACATTACCCTCATCCATGGCCACTCCTTTCAGGACACTTGTAGGAGGAACGTGTCCACTTGATGCCGCAATTCCGAAGGGGCCAATCATATACTTCATTTAGGTGAGTGGCCACATGTGTTACTACTCTGCTGCCTGCTTGCTGCAACCTATGACTTTGCTTTACTTTATTGTAACACACAGAAAGCTTCTAACTATACGTCACTTGCACTCTGTATTTTTCCATATGTAATTAGTACCATAATGCTGTGCTATAAACTTGTTGGAAAACATGCAGACAAGTGGCGCTGTGACTATCCGACCAGGGTTAGTCAGACTATAAGTGACTATTGTTTTTATACACTTGTGCTCTCTCCTAGATTGTCTACTGCACCTATGGACACCAGACACCGCAGGTGTCAACAAGACTGGTAATATTCAGGTTACTACACCGCATGATCAGTCATTTAGTGTAGATCACAACAATTTTCTAGTTCTAGGTCCTGAAGAATTGCCGCTTGATCCTAGATGGGACATACAAGGTAAGTAACATGTTGACGACATGAGATTTTTTTTTTTTTGAGCAACTGCCTTTAACATCACTATAGACAGTCGCCACCACTTTCCTTTTAACCAATGTGGGAGACAGGATTAAAATGAGTTGCCCTGATCCTCCCTCGCCTTGTTTTAACTTACTTTTTACGACACAACCTTTCACTGCACATCTACACTCTAGGGCCCCTTACACGCACTCACCTTTACGGCAAGGATTAAAAGATCTCTGCCAATGAGCCCCCACTGAGGGTGACCGTCGGGTATTGCAGCGCTGGCCCGATGAGGAGCATGCCCAATGATGTAGCATGCCACCCAGCTGGCTGGGTGTGTGAGGGCCCTAAATCCCAAAGGAGGAATTCACCATCCTTCTTCCTGATAGACAGTCATTTGCACATTTCTCCCTAGTCACTTCTGGTCTCTTTAGGAACTGCATACTCTGTTTCTTGAACCTGTTACATTGGGCAAGTATGCTGGATCTCTGACAAAAGCCCTCCCTCTATTGTCTCCTCTTTTGATAAACAAGACCAATATCGCCACCAGCAAGAAACATCTGGCCTAATTTCCACAAGTGTGTGACATACATTCACCTTGTGGACTATTTCTGGATCCATTGCTCTTTCTGATTGCAGTAGTATATTGGACATTGGACTCCAAAAAATGTGGCATCTACAACTATGGTTTCATCCCCCAGACTGACTCCTGCACTATTTGGTTTCCCTGTTTTATTTTTTCACAATGTTTAATTCTTCTTGTTTATTTAAATAAATGTACTAGTCTGGAAATAATTGATTACTGTAGTGTTTTTCAAATCTAGAACACTATATATGTACTCCCATTTGATCTTAACAATTCCACAACTTATGTTGGTGTAAGAAACAATATTTTGCATGTGCACAATGTTTAGCTCAGCTTAACAACCCAGTCTCAACAAAACATACAAACAAATGTGTTGTCAAATGCCATCTTTACTCCCTTTCAAAAACAATGGCCTGTCATGCTGTCAGTAATGAACCATATCACACATTACACCAATAGTTTGTGCCAGTGATCACACTTAAAGTCCCAGACAACACCTGCATGGAAGGAAGGGACACATCTTCCAAACTACAATTGATTAGGCCATATAGCATTGATCAATGTCATCAGCTGTAGCCATATAACCTACTCACAGTAGGAATTCCACATCAATTACACCAGTAGACAAACACATGGCATTACTACACTTTTGATATCAAACCATCAGTTCAATACACTGTTCCACAATCTGGTGGAATATTGCCACCACATGTCAATGATGTTCCACTAATGGTATGTATCACAATGATGAGATACATCAATAGCTACATATACGTTACCCACAATGAGGATTTAGGCAATTTGAAGGGAGCGTTGAATTAATATGCTCCATTACCACATGTGGCTTGAATTTGTGACACACATATTGCATTAAGTCCAACACACAACAAGGAACAAGTTGGATGGATTTCTCAGAACTCCCATCCAATCACTGTGCAAGCTGTCTTGGTACAGAGTTTGTACACCCAATGTCTGTGTGTGTCCATCCCAGGAACAAGCCATGCCACCTTTGTACTTCCAAACAGCAACATAGGCCCACAGATGTCACAACTCTGAAACATCCAAATGAAGGTGACAAGGTGAAGGTGCCTACAACAGAACATCACAAATAGAGTACATTACAACCCATACATGTACAATAATTCATATTGTCAGTATCTGGAGAATAGAGTCTTGGTCAGAAATCTGAGATAAACAATGCTAAAGAAACTAAAGCCCCATGTGTCAAAACCTTGTTTTAAAACATCTTTGCTTACTAGTTCGCCAAGCTTGCCCTTCCTTCCATTTTAGCTTAACATACTTATTTCATCATCACTACAAGAGTTGCTGTAACAGTCACAGTAATGTAAGGTCAAGAAATACACTCAGGAGAAGATGTTTGTTGATAAGATCCTGACACAAGTCCCCTCCTTCTTCTTCACCACTATCATCTTCATTTGACATGTCATGGTCCTCACTTGGTGGCTTGCCATGGTCTCCTTCCTTTGCAATGTAAGGGATGCTCCATCTTAGAGCGATGTTGTCGGGCATGCAGCAGGACACAGCAATTTGGCATACTTTCCCAGGTTAGTGGAGGAGGGCTCCATCTGTCCTGTCCAGACATCTAAATCTGGCTTTTAGGAGCCAAAAATGCCTTCTCCAATAACCACTGTGTTCTTCCATCAGCATCACTGAAACACACTTCCCTGGCGCTTTTTGCATTCCTCTGTGGTGTCAACAACCATGGTCGGTTGGGATACTCTGAGCTGCCTAGATGGAAGTCACACATAAGTGCAACAATGAGTCACGCAGTTTGAGATGATAATACTTGATATTACCCAAACAGAGTTAGGACAGTTCATATTTATCTACAAGCCAGGCCCTCTCTGGTAGGAGCTGTAATGTCAGCTGGGATATAGTGCTGTTCCACATTACAAAAGAATCATGGGCAGATCCTGGGAACTGGGCACAGATGTTTGAGATGTACAAATCAGTTAGTCAGACAACTTGCACGTTGATTGAGTGGAAGTGCTTCCTGTTACAGTAACTTTGTTCCCTATTGTGTGGCGGTATCAAAGCTGTAAGGGTGCCATCAATGGATCCAATCACATGTGGCAATGAGGAGTTCAGCGCCATTTATCCTTTCTGGAGCAGTGTTTGTAACAGTGATGGTCACATACTCAATTTTATACGATGATAATAAATCAACTCTCCACCAGGGGGACTGCTCACGATCTGTATGACTGCAGGATGCTTGACTGTAGTTTGAATTCAGGTTCCCATCAATGGCATTGATGGCTTGTCCAAGGGGACCAATGTTCGTGTCAGAGAGCTGCTTGACATGGTAGCGCGACCACCTAAGGTGACATTTTCCAGTGTGCTTTCAGTAGCAGCGCTGATGAAACACACAGCATGGACAAGAGCTGCTACAAATATGCCTTTCATCCATTAGGCGTACAGGCTATCAGTAAGTAATTTTTTTGTGCGAGTAAAGGAGGGCTGGAATCAGCTTCATATTAACTACAGGAACATCCTGTCTAGAACTGATCAAATAGGAGTCCACATTAATGGGGGGGGGTGTGGCTTGCGCCCGAGGAAGATGGCGGCTCTCCCGTGACCTGCTTGAGGAAGCGAGGAGTTCTCATTGTAATATGCTAAGACATAGGGAACAAACGTACACTACATGTTGATGTCACAGATAGTCACTGTGACACATGAGCATTGAATGGCAAATTGACTTTGGCAAATGGTAAGTTGTAATGGAGTGGTCAGACACTCCAAAGATGGAAGGGGGATCCCTTTAGGGCAATGTGCAAACTTATGCTGTGGGCATTTGTTTGCTGATGAACCAAATGGGCCAAAGTGTAGAAGGTGGGGACCAATACCAGTAGACACATCTGTATGACAAGGAGTAGACTTCACTCATGGTCTTGTAGCTGTGTGGGGTCATGACATCACAGTGAGAAACTATTTACAGATTATGTTTCATGCATTCATGTGTTCAGGCTAATATTAGAGCCATTTTTTAAAACCTGGAGCTGGTGTAATCTGCTAACCTTTGAAATGTGTAGTGTTAACATCTCATGGTCAGGTGTGTTACCGCAGATGCAATAAACTGATTTCTATTTACATTACAGCATCATCTCAGGCAAGCAAAGGAGAGAATGCTAACACTGACGGGGAAACAGCTGACCACAGTGTTTCGGGTTATGGTACTTCTGTCACAGAGGGGCCCAGTGGCTGAAAGGGTGCGTGGAGTGCCATGGAAGAGGCTTGCTCAAAGTTCCTCTGAGTCATCAGAGTCATCCTCCAGTGGACATTCTTAGGTGGTGGCAGACCCATAGGAGATCTACCACCATCTTCCTTGTCCACCACTCCATGTTCCCTCTCTATCCTCTCATTTGCTCCTCAACCAGTTGGCCTTGCCCGGCCCCCGAGGAGGGGACCAATCTCCTTCAATTCAGGCACCTCAACCACTGCTCCTAGCGGTGCCTTGTCTGCCCTACAGAGATTTTTTCAGGCTCTGGCCTCCTTACTGACTGCTGCCTCCCATCCTCCCAAACTTGTGTTCATCCCCCTGTCTCTTACTCATCCCTAAACCTTATTACCAAACCTGTCCAAGCACACACACACATATGCATGCACCCACCCATACAGACCCAAATAGCACATCCACACACAAGCACAAATATCACAAAAAAGGCAAACAAGCATCCAAACATACAGACCCTGCACCAACCACCACACTCCCACCCCTCACCCTTTACATCCCCACACAGGACATGGGGACCACACATGCATTCACACACAGCAAACTCTGTCACACCCACACTCACCACAGACACACCGATACCCACATGCACACCCACCAGCATTCATAGACACAACCACAGTTAGCACATCACCATTCACAACACCCATACCCAGCACATACACTGCAGCAACATCCATAGACAAACCGCCCACACTACACTCCTAAAAAAACTCAGATGCAAACAATCGAGCACCCAACATATACCATATAAACTAGACATACCAATACTAGCAGCACATACACCTGACAGGCATGCACCTGCAGCAGACCCAAGTACATCACTCAAAGTCACTGCCTCTCCCTCGAACTCCCCACTCCTACCCAGACCCCCACCCAAGTTACCTACAGAAGACCATTCCTTTGCCCTTGCCCTCACTGCTACCAAACTTCTTACCCCCTACTAAGAAGCTTCATCCTCCTACCACAGCCAAGACCACAGCTTCCACCTTTAAATCCACCCCATTCCAGATCCATCCACCATTCCACTTCCCAGTGTACCCTTCCAAATGTCTCTCCACCCCTTTTGACTGTAAACCCCCCACTCCTAAATGTCAGTCCACCCCTTCCTCTTCCAAAGTCCCACCTTTACAATCCAAGGACACCCCTTTCAAGCCCAAAACGCTCCCCGTCCAAATAGGATGATTGAGGTGCCTGATATGCCCAATTGATGCCCCTTTCTGAGGAGGTTCCCTGGCAGTGTTTTGAAGGGCAAGTTTAGTGGCACAGCACTGTGCTGGACCACCGTATGTGGACATGGACTGTCCATTGCCTTTGGTTAACTCCATAATGTTTTTGAGCAATAAAACTTTTGTTTGTTTTAGAACACATTAATCCTGCCATTACTTTTTGATATTATTGTATACTTTGTGATGTGTGACTACAGCTGTGTTTTTTCACCCTGATTGCTGATCCATTTGAAGGGGTTTGTCTAATCTGACACTGGAACTAGTGCTGGAGTTACACTGGAGAATGGTAACTGTTCCACAGACGGATATGTGTGAATAATTCCAAATGGGGCTGACATTGCATTGGGTGGGATATCATATGGTAAGTATTTCTGCTTGTCTTGGGCAATGTGAACATCATTTAGCTTGCACTACACACTATGATGTAGATTGGATATGTGTTTGGTGGGTCAGTTAGTTATTTGTTTATCCACACATGGAAGGTGGTGAAGAGTCATACCTTTTTACACTTTTTTATGGACATGTGTCCTTTTTAGTGTGATTAGCATACACCTACTTCATATATGTGCGTGATAAATGCTGTTACTGCTGTGTTTGTTTTCTGGACTCGCGCTCACACATTCCTCACATATGCATGGCACTCGGTAATGCTATTGGTTGTCCCTGATATACTTCAAGCCACAGATACTGTGTACATAGAGGTTTTGAGGCATGTGCAAAGTGGACTGGGGTAAAAGGGCCCAGCCTTTCAGGGGCCCCCTGGTAGAGGCAAGCCTATTCTGCAGAGAGTGTTTACATTGCGACCTTTGTGTGCTACTCACACTAATTATTTGACATCCCATTGACATCACATTTACCTTTTCATGTGAGTGATGTGTGAGTCTAATACAGATATTCAGCAAAGAGGGTGTGTTTAAATTTCATGACACATCATCCAGAAGTCTCTTTGATATGACAACAGGACTTAGCAAGTGGTAACTCTGAGGGTGTCATGGAGATGAAAAGCTGGGATATTGATGGGGAGGTGTTGTTATGTTACATCAATCAATGCACACATCAGTGTCCCTGATTCTTAATTTTATACACATGTTCAAATTGGTGATGTGGGCTTGTACCTTGTCAGTGACCTGCCCAAAGAGGGCCTCACGGAGCAGTGCTTGGATCATACATTCCGATTTATTGGGACAATGCCCACATGACATGTTTGGACCAGGAACCCCATACGCCTTCTCATGTCCATGCCAAACCATTTATTTGCTGAGGAGTGAATGGGAATGGGTAAGTATAGGGTTTACCGTAGGTCGCGTCCACAACAGTGTTGGTTGACATGGAGCAGCAGCTGCAGGACATTGAGGGCCGGCTCCAGGGCAGTATGGGATGTGTGAAGGTGAGTAAAGGTGAGTTAGTGCGTTATATGCTTCCCTTTCCCCCAGGTCAGGTGTGTAGGCTTAACCACCACAGTCACGTCGGCGGTTAGGCACATCGTAATTGGGCAGGCGGTTGCAACTGGTGGAATGCCCTCTGACAGATGCATTGGCCTACCCCTGCTGCAGACGCGTTGGGAGTTACTGGCGCTGGCGGCAATACTGTGATGTTCTTTTGTCTATGGGAGTGCATGCATCGTTATATGGCAGCCGGATCACCAACTTGGCAGCAGTGATTATGACGCCATTTTGATGGTGGTCGCGTTACTGCCAAACTTGTAATCAGGCCCTAAGAGTCATGTGATTTATGTGGATTCCGTGGGGGCCTGGGTTCCTGTTATACATGAACAACATTATAGTTTATTAAATCAAACACAGAATGTTTTATGCAGCGCACATGCTGAATTCATGTATTTCAAGGTCAATAAAATTGCACAAGACAACACAATTTGGTTAAGTGGGGAAGCCGGGATTTATCCTAGGTTTTCTGGTTTCAGATTGTGTAGCTCAGTCACTAGATGTATATGCTTTGTTTCAGTTACACCAACCTCACCTGCACCATGCAGGCATTAATGCGGCCCTCGGTCACATCACAGATCAAACTTTATGGCCCCAGGGGAAATGTTTGTTAGGACACGTGTACTAAAGTGACACACTTCCACAAGTCTTATCCTATGTCTAAATTATGTTTCTTGCATGATTTACATGTTCATAGATCGGCTTGTGCACAGGTTCTTAGAGCAAAGCCAGAATATTGGCTCTGCTGTGGCTCAGCTCTATTAATTTGCTGGCTTGCCCTACTCTTACTTCAATCAGTAAGTACTGGGGTAAGGTAGGGCAGAAATGTTAATTTCTAGCTTGTTTGGAGAATAGGGCCCTTAGGGCCATATGTATCAAGCCTTTTGCGAATCACAAAAGGCCTTTTTGCATGTTTTGGTATGTATGAAATATTTGCAAAATAAGGAATAGCAAAGATTTGCGATTCCTTATTTTGCCATAGCATTTAAGGAATCGCAATGTTGCTATTCCTTAAATGCTATGTATGTAGCATTTTTGGGCTGCAAATTATGGTTAAGAATTCGCAAATTACCACCAACTTGTAGTTGATGGTAATTTGCGAATTCTTCAAAAAATGCACAATTTGGCATTTTTGAAGGTGTCATGTGATGCACACACATGCCCATAGGGCATGTATGTGCGCCAAATGCACACTCATGTACATTTCAGGGGTGCAGCAGGGTGTCTTTGAGACACCCCTGCACCCTTGAAATAATTCTCAAATTGCGATTAGCAAATTGCGAATTCGCAATTTGAGAATTATTTCGCAATCATTCCTATGGGCCTCCTGGCCCGTAGGAATGCATTGGAAATTTTATTCCTTAATTGCGAATTCGCAAAATGCGAATTCGCAAATAAGGAAGATTAAGGAATCGCTAAAAAAAGCGAATTTCTTCATACATACCATTTTGCGATTCCTAAATAGCGATTCCTTAAAAATCGCTATTTAGGAATCGCAAAAGGGTTTGTTGATACATATGGCCCTTAGTGAGTAACTGAAAACCAGTGTGCACACTCATTGCAAAATAGCTCAAAAGAGCTGTGTGCATTTTCTGAGGATTGCAGCTCATCCTTTGCAGAATAAAATTCACCACACCAATCTCTTCTGATGAATTATAATTAATAATACTAACAATTAAGAATAATGACGAGCTAGTTCCTGTCTTAAGACACACTTGTTACATAGTTTCCGTGCATAATGTTTACTCTTTCAGGGTTGGTACCCATATTTTTGTGTGAAGGAATGGTTAAAGATTTCTAGAATTTGAACCTGTGGGTTTTGGTCTGGGAAGCAGAGCAATTACATCAACCTTGTCACTGCAATATGTGCGCCGTTCACCAGAGGGAATGAGAAATCCACATGCATGTCATCTGTGTGCTGATGGCATTACATTTCACACCTCAATGCTTCAGACCGCTACCATCTGTTTGTGGCTTTATTAAATTAGTACAAAGCCTTTGAGGCGGGTCTGCCATTCATCGGGTGCCCATCCAAAGCAGCTCAGCATGACAAAGTAATTTCACAAGCAAACTCACATGTCCCTCATCATCGTATGAATTACATGAACCCCAAGGCCTTGACCAAAATGGTCGCCAGATCTGAAACTGATCATGCAGAGATGTACAAATTTCACGGTCTACAGCGTCAAGCAATGGAGCATGGAGAGCGAACATAAGGCAGGAGGAAAGGAATCCTTAAATTGTTCTGACAATACAGTTACTTTTGGGGTAAACATTAAAGAATAAACATTTTGCAGAGAAAATCAATCTTAAAATACATATCAAAGTATTTATTCAAAATGAAATGTAAACTCTCTAACCTGGCCCTCCCTGCCTTAAATGTAGTGTGCTTGGAAGCTTCAGGGCATATTTACAAGGAATCTACATAGGGCAGCGCCTTAAGTCATTTTACTGCGCTACCCTACGCCAATGTGAAAGGGCATGAATGCATTGTATTTACAGTATGCACTGTACTGCACATTTTGTGCAGGAAGGAACACCTTCCTGCACAAAAAACAAAAATTGGAGGAGTTTTCCTCATTCCACGTGTGCTACGGGATGCAGCACACATTGAAAGAGGAAAAAATGAGTTATGACTGCTCTAGGTAGGTGCAGGATTTTAGGCCTGCCCAGGTTTACAAGATATTGTAAATGTTGGGCAGCGTCAAAGTGCATGGGTGTTGCGTGGAACCCATAGAGCAACACATATGGAATGCCTCTTTGCCGCAGAGGAAGGCCGCAGAGTATGGCCGCAGGGTAAGACAAGGCAGCGACTTGTACTGCTTTGCCTTACTCCAAGCCCTGTGCACCACCAGAAATTCACTTTTAGCGATGTTCCATTAGTGGACAGGGTTTGACCATATCTACAAGGCTGCGTAAAGCCACCCTGCGTGGCTTTTCATGGACTTATAGATATGGAGTAAGGCAAAGAATGCGCAAGTCTCTGTCTTTCCTTAATCTGTGGCCAACAGTTGTTCCATGGGTGTTGCTGTGGGTGTTCTCAAACAAAACCAATGGACTTTGACGCAGCCCCAGATTTACAATAGCTCATAAAAATGGAGGAGCACCGAAAATATGTGCCTCCCTAGAGCAGGCATGACGAGGAGAAATGCTTACATTGTTCCTCATTTTTTCCTCTTTCTATGCTATGCTTCATCATGCAGTGCCAGCGCTGGCTGAAAGGACAAGAATGCACCGTATAGAAAAGTAACTTTCCAGCGGCGCAGAGAACTTGTAAATATGCCTCTTTAAGTCCAGCACAATTTGGCACATAAAGTTAATATGGGGACCTCAACAGTCATAATGCATAGATACCTATGTGCCCACAACAAATTAAGTACGGTACATAATGTGGAATAAACTAGTTTTAAATTCCCCTTTAATCTATGGAGTATATCATGGGCCTTGGTTGTCTTTTTATGTCTTAATTTCAACTTTTGCACTAATCATAGTGACAGCAACTGGGGCACTGACCTCAACTGTGTCTTCCTGCACTTTACAAACGCGAGGGGATTACATGACGAGACTTAAGTCTCCTTAATATTATTGGAAAGGATTCTATGAGCCCTATGATCAGTTATTTTGTGCAACAGCAAGGTTGTTATGCAAAACTTTCAGTGTTTTTGCACAACAACTACTTTGTGACTCGACCCCCCTGCCTGGTACACCAGGTCCCAAGTTCATAACATATAAAATTGTATCATTTAGGTACCACTGAAATTGTAAAAACAGTAAAGAAGGGGAAATGAAGAAAATGGGTTTAACTATTCCAGTGCAAGTCAATAGGAGTACCCAGAGACATAGATTCTTATGGAACTCAAAGCACGGTATTGCCAGTAAGTAAACATTTTGAAATGTTGAAAAAAAGGCTGGTTTTGATGTTTCAGTCGTACATGGTCTTCAGCCAGGCCCCACCATCTGTGTACGCAGGTATAGAGGGTTTATGCCGTGGGAGTCCGGAATGAAGATATCTCATATCTTAGACTCTAAATTTACATTGGAAAATGTTGCTTCTGCCACACTATTTAGAGGTGTGGGAAATCACAGACTGACCACCAGACCTATCAGTGATCAATACATGGGTCATGTCCAAAAACAGGGCATGTTTTCTTTACCCAGGTCCACTATGTGAGTGCTAGGACTGTATGTTATAGAGCAAGTCATGAGTCTTCCACAGGGTCGGGGGGGGGGGGGGGGGGGGGGTGGAGAATATCGACGAAATACTTTATGGCAAGCAACTGTATTGACCCCTTCCTCTTCTTTTTTTCTGCTGCCCTGCAGCTATTTGTTTTCCCACACCCGGAAGGGCCAGTCTATTTCCAATTACCCTCCACTAGTGCATGGTTCTCCCCCTTAGAGATAGGAGAGCACTGCTTCAGATACACATCTCTGGGTCCCTGTATCCAGCGTCACAGACCAGACAGGGGACTTAGTGATTATAGGGAAAATAAACTCCTTGTAAATCAGGACCATTGCTTTTTCTTTTTTGTGCTCAAAAAAAAAAAATGCCAATCGGGCTATAACAGCAATGTGGCTAACTAATCATTCAACTTTGCTGAAAATGCATTGGTAGATGTGACAAAAGCACTTTCATTAAAATATGCCCATAGACCTGGCGGGGATCTCTGGATAGGCAAGTAGTCCTCTGCTGGAGGGTAGAGGTGAAAGCATTGGCGTACCCAGTGGGCAAAGCAGCACCCACTAACAGCTAAATTAACCTCTTAATCTCTTTTCTGGAGCCCAAATCTCACCACTTGCAAGTACCAAGACCCTATCTGACAAGATGCCTATGAGGTCAGATATGCTGGCAGCATCATCACAGTGAAGTTGAACAAAGTAGAAAAAAAAGGCTCCTATTTGTGAAAATTGCCTCACAGTGGCCAGTACTCGAGGTGAGGTCCTCAAACTCTCTGGATATCATAGTCTGATCACTTTAAGCAGAAGTTGTGGAGCTTTCTGTCTCCAATTTCCAGGCCAAGCTAGCTATATGGCTTCATATGGAGCTTACAGGAGCTCAGAGTGGAGAGGTTTTCAGAAATGTCTAGAAATGAAATGCAGTTCCCATTGCAGTGCTTGCTTTCCAGGCACCACCATGTGGAAGGCAAAGGACAGTCCGCCTTAAACAAGTTCAACTCGAAATAAGGAGGGCGGTCATTGTTTGGCCCAACAGAAGCACAAAAAACCTCCTCCTGAAACGTTCGTAGATTCCGGAAGGAAAAAACATACAAACGCTCCTTCTCAGGATTGGCACCTAGGATCTGGAATGCACTCCCGCCAGAAACTCGGCTTATCCCCTCCACTGTTCTCTTCAAGAAAGAGGTAAAAGCCATCCTTATGGCTAAGTTTACCTGAACACTATTGTTACTGGAACATTGACATCACACGGCCCCTATATTAGCGGCTACCTGAGTGTTTATCTGTGTTATAATCTTTTTTGATTGCTACTGGATCAAAGCCACTGGACAGTTTCTATATTATCGGTTTCCAGTTTGTTTACCAGGGTTTATACTATGACCTGATTGATCTACTAACACCCGCTAGGGTGCTAAAATCTTATTCGATCGCCACTGGAGCAAAGACATTACACGGCTCCTATGTTTTGTTTCCTGATTGTTATTAGTGTGTATACTCGTATGCGATTGCTACCCTACCTTGCAACCCTCTCACTACCGAATATTATAATGTCTCCAAGAGTTTGTCTACCCCACCTCCTGTTTCTGTAAAGCGCTCTGATATCTGCAAGAATCTTGTTCGCGCTATATAAAACTTTACAAATAAATAAAATAAATAAATAACCTGCACCCACTTTTGCCTCAGTGTAATCCTCCCAAACCGTGAGAGTCCACTGATGAAGTACTGATGAGAGGTTCTTCATCTGCTAGTCGTGAATCTAGCAGGCTTCTCTATTCTGTAACCCTATTGAAAACAATGCAAATGCATGTTTTCCTGGTTGGACTAAGGTGCCCAAGTCAAGGCAAGAACCTTTCATAGAGGTTTTCTGATGATATCCATTAGCGTATACATTCCTTTTGGGATCAGTTTGAGACAAGCAATAATTGGAAGCTGACTAACTTAAAGTAACAATCTATAACCTCATCAAAAAGTATAATTTAAAAACAAAATGAATCTGGATTAGGTTTGCCAAAAGTTAGATTTTCCTTACGCAGTGTCACTTTTACCATGGAAATTTCAATGTATACATTTTACCTAATATGTCTGTCGAGCGCATGGACAAAATATGGGAAAGTAGATATTGTGCTACAGGAATATTGTTGCAGGAATATTGTGATGTCCAAAATATCGTGGACATAAATATCGAAGGTAAGAATATTGTTCTAAGTGTTGTTTTTAATATCTTTAACAAAATATTGTAGTATGTAATATTGTTTTGTAGGTTAATTTTGCATGGTATTTGTGCTTTGCTTATGAATTGTTTTTTGTAAATTATACAAAAATGTGATGTGATTTATTTTGTCATTTTATTTTGTTGTATTTTTTAATTTAGTAGTTAAATCAATGTTATAATGTTATAATTTTTAGGAGTGGGATGTTAGGTTTATAGGGGAAAGTGTGGAAAGATTTAAAATTTTTGTTTGTTTCATTATTTTTCAAATATTTTGAATATTGTTTAAAAATAAAATTGCAAAAATATATGTTTTAATTGTATTGGATTTTTTTACATTTTTAAATTGTGCGAGAATTATTTGTTAAGAAAGGTAAGTTTAAATGTTTTAACATTTTTATATTTGGAATATTGATTATGTATTATTGATACATTCATGTTTTGTTATATTAAATATATTTGCGGTATATTATTTGTAAATAATGTTTTTAAATAGCTGATATAATTTATTTAACAATTTCTTTTTATTTTTGATTTTTATATAGCTTCTTTGGGTTTGATTTATAAGGCTTTATAGAAAATAATGTACATTTTTGGGGGTGGGTTTGAGTTGGATAACTGTTAATTTTTAAATTAATTATTCAAAGTAAGATATAATTTTGAATGTTTATTTTATATGTTAATTTCTTTATGATGTTATGTATTGTTATGCTATGGTAGATTGTTTATTAATGTAAATATAGTTTTAAAAAATGTGTACAATTAGTTTATTTAATTTATAAAAACAAATCATCATATTTTAATGAAATGTTCTTAATTAATATGGCCGTCATTACAATGGGGGTCGGAAGAGCGTCCGACCATCGTATCGGGATGGAGACACGCAACATGTAGTCGGCGGTTCCACCTGCCCTACTACAATCCAACCGCCATGAGGGGGATGTGAAACATACCTTTTTCAATTGTGGCTCATCCTGGGGTTAGAAAAGGGCCACAGCACAAGCCAAAATTCAATAAGACATGTTTTTAAACATCCGTGAACGCTGTGCCAGGCATCACATGGTGAATGAATGTGCGTGGGGGTACAGGTTACTTCATAGTCGCCCACGGGGGATGGGGCCCTGTATGGGGCCCCTAAAGTTCTTTTCTGACAGCCTGTACATGGCGGTCGGACCGCCATGTACAGGCTGTTGGAAAAACGCATACTACTTCCTACAGTGGTGCCTGCAGAGGCACTGCGCGCTTTGTAGGGAATAGGAGACCGACCACCGCCCCAACGGGATCCTTGATCCTGTTAGACGTGGTGGTCTTTCCCCTTACAGCCCAGCTCCGACTGTCTGCATCCTAATGCGGTGGTTGGACCTATGGACTGGATGTCAGTGGGACTGCCACTAACGGCTTGTTGGTGGCAGTCCTACTGCCATCATAATCAGGCCCTTAGTTTTAAACTAACACATGTTTCTGGTTTTTGGATAAAATTTTATTTTAGTCTTGAATTATTATTAAATAATTTATTTGAGAACATTTTTTAATTTTAAAGGTTGTAATTTACAAATAAAGATTAAATAATATTTGAGTTGGTTGCTTTATAATTGCTATGGTATACTTTTATTTAAGTTGATTTAATGAAACTCTGACTTTTTTAAAATAATTTTAATATATACATTTTTAGTGAGGGGTTTATAATTTATTATTTATTTTGTTATTTTTTTAATGTTTTCTTCTATAATTTTAATTCAAATGTAGGGTGGTTATGGCAAAATGTCTAAATCATGTTTGTATATTTATTTGTTTGTTATGTGCAGATAATATTTTAATTGTTTTTTATGTTAGATTTTCAAATTCTCCTCGTTTGATTTCAATTCTTTTCTGTACTTCCGTAAATTAATTATGAGTTAATATGTACATTAAATATACATGTTGTATTGAATGTATATTAAAATATTTGTTACAATGGATTCAGAAATTTTAAATCTAATCTCTTTATTGCTCAACACCTGCACCTAAATTCAATAGATGGAAGAGGGAATAGTAAATCTAATCCTTTCAATGTGCAACTTCCTCAAAGCTGTTTACGTTGGAGTGAGAATAGTAAATATAACCACTTGTGTGTTCTGCACCATCAGCAAAATGGTTTATATTGAAGTGGGAATCATAAATTTGACCCCTTTTGTTTCCGACACCTTTCCCAAAGTGGTTTATATTGGAGTGGGAATAGTAAATCTAACCCCTTTAATGTCCAGCACGTTCATTAAATGGTTATGATTGGAGTGGGAATAGTAAATATAACCACTTTAGTGTACAACACTTGCTCCAAAATTAATTGTTCAGGAGAGGGAAAGTAAATGTAATCAAATTACTTTCCACCACCTCTTCCAAAATGGTTTAGGGCCTAATTTAGAGTTTGGTGGACAGATTACTCTGTCACAAACGTGACCGATATCCCGTGCGCCGTATTACAAGTGCCCTAGGATATAATGCACTTGTACTAGGGCAGAAGGGATATCCATCGCATTTGTCACTGAGCAACCTGGTCCGCCAAACTATAAATCAGCCCCTTAGATTGAAGTGGGAATAATAAATCTAACCCCTTTATGATCCAACTCCTTTCCCAAAAAAGGGTTTAGATAGGAATGGAATTGGTAAATTTCACCCCTTTAGTGCACAGCACCTTCCTCAAAATGGTTTACATTGCAGTGTGAACACTTTTCCTCAAAAGTATTTAGAATGAAGTAGAATGAAGTGTCAGTAGTAGGCATGAGTCTTTAAGTGTCCAGCACCTTTCTCAAAAACGCATTAGAATGTAGTGTCAGTAGTAGTTGTAACACCTTTATTGTCCAACATAGAACAAAATACATCGTATTTTCTAGGGCTGTGTATTTTATGGTAAAGTAAACAACAAATATCATGGTTTTCACAATGTAATTTTTTCATATTTTACTTAATGCATATTTTTACATTTATTTTAACATATATACTTTTTCAATTAAAAAACATTTCCCTATTATAGTGGGACACCATTTATTAGCCTTTCGATGTAAATTAAGACATGCAATGTATGTTTTAAACAGTTTTAACACAGTTGCATTTGTAACCATTAAAAAAAAAAATTACATAAGTATTTTTATTGTATATATTTGTACTTTTTATGTATACTGTAAATAGAACTATAATATATTAAGCTGTGTTCTCTGGTAACATTTAAATTGTTTTTTACATATTTATTAATATTTTGTTGAAACATTTTTTGATATTTTTTAACATTTTTATAACATTGTTATAATTTTTTTTAACATTTTCAAACAATTGTGAGTAATATTTCTAATGTTTTCTATTGAGTGTCGTTTTTTAAAATTTGCATTTAGCGATAATTCTTATACCGCAACCCGTATTTTGTAGTCTATTGCAGTCATTTTAGCGCATAGTTTTTGTGCCTGAGCTATGGTTACCCGCTTCTGTGTGACAGACAAAGTAAGAGTTTCTAAAAGTTTTTTTTTTGCGGAGGTGTGAGTGTATGAGGTAAGTCTGGATTACAGTCTTAGGGCCTGATTACGTGGTTTGTGGCCACACTGCCGTACCACTGCACCGGCAGTCCGAAGAAGATTGATGAGCCGGAGGTCTTGCGCCTGCCATATTAAGATGCATGCAACCTGAATGGCTGACCTTTGTTGACGGATTGGTTTCTGCCTGTGCCACAGCGGACTGCAATGTTGTCGAGTCGTACTCCAACGCCATCAGGACCATGACTTCTCGTTCACCAGATTGTGATAGCACTGTTGCACCGGCTGTCCCCTAGAAGTGGTACCCCGATGGAGATTGGTTGCCTTGGGACTCTC